>NC_034413.1:20425780-21116398 GCF_002078875.1 Numida meleagris
GTCCGCTCCCCGCCTCCCGGTGGCGGTGCCGCGCGAAGCGGGGCGGGTCGAGCCGAGCCGAGCGCGCCGCACGCCGCCCAGCGCGAAGATGGCAGCGGGGGAACCGCAAGCCAAGAAGCTGAAGCTGGAGCCAAAGCAGCTAAGGTAACGCGCGGCGGTGGCGGGCTGCGCCTCAGGGAGAAGCGCGGAGCGGCGCTGGGCTGCCGCTGGGGAGGAGACACGTGCGGGGCGCCGGGCCCGGCTGGGCACGTGCAGCGGGCTGTGCCGCTGCTCCCCGGGTCCCCTCGCGGCTCCCGCCCTCGCCTCGTGCCGGCGTGGACGGCGGACAGCAGCGGGGCCGGGCCGAGCCGTGCGGCTGTGCCGGGCGCCGAGGTGCGGCGCGTGGAGCTTGGGGCGCTGCCGCGCGGCTGTGAGTGCAGTGCGGGCACGGCTGTGTCCGCGTGTGCTCCCTCGGACGAGGACTCTGGTTGTCCAGCAGTCCCCGCGCACAGACAGGTTTTTGTCAGGACTTCGAGATCCTATGAAAGGATTTCATTTGAATAATGTGGAACGAGGTTTCGGTGCCGCTTGCGGTACTTGCACGTGGGCAGCGTTGCTCCGTGATTGCCCCGACCGAACCCCCTTGAGCTGACGGCGCGCCCAGAAGCGCCCCGTTCGGTTTTAATGTCACAGCAGAAAAATGAAAGGGTTCTCAGTGAGGGAGTGTGATCAGAGAGCTGCAGCAGGGCTTTGTTGGTGCCATTCCGGATGCGTTTTCCTGGGATTATCGGGACGCGAATAGAATTGTCTGATACCTGATCTCCTTCCAAGTGCTCAGGATATGAAGATTAATGACAGAAGGCCCGAAATGCCAACATCACCCCGGCGGTAGCTAGTGACCCTCTCAGATATAGCATAAAGCAATGTACTTGGGGGCTGAAAGACTGCAGCCCCTGTCAGACACCGGTTCTGAAGGAGCTGACCCTATTCACTTTGCCCAAGTCAGGGCACTCCTCTGGCAGTAGGTTGTCTTTTCAAGTCTAATAATAGTTAGCAAGTGCAGCTGCAGATAATGGAAAGGGAGAAAGGTAACCGAGCTCTGAAAGTAAATAAATGGCATACAGCAGTGTGAGCTGTGAGTAAAGAGCGACAGCCATTTGCATGGCCTTAAAGCGAGGAGGAACAAGGAACCGGGAACTGAGTATTATAAGCTTTATAAAGCTTATTGGGGGAAACCACGTTGTACCTGCTTGAAACCTAAACATAAAAAAAAGCAAAACAAAAAAAAACATCATTGAAGTACTGAGTTAGAAGTGTAAAGGATATTTGAAATGGCATGGGAGGCCATGGTGGCATGTTCTTGTAACAACCAATAAAACTAAAAATAATAATTTTGTACAGTATGTGACGGTTAAAACATTAAAAAATAACTTTGTTAGATCTTGTGTACTCTGATTGTGCTTAAGATTATTTCAACAAAGGCTCCAGTTTTGTGCTGTAGACAGGGATATGCTGTATGCAGCTGGTGATGGAACCAAGTCAGCGTGCTGTAGGTCCAGGCTGGATGTGTGAGGTGGGGAAGGGCACTGGGCTGTCTCTGGCAGGCCTCTGCGCTCCCTTGGATGTGGCTGCAGGATGTGTAAAAGCATGCTGCTGGGGGATCTTGTCCCTTGCTGAGGGCTGCTGGTATGGAAGGTCCCATGCTGAGTGGCAGAGGTTCCTTGCCTTTACTGTGTTTGTAATGAGAATGAGTTGTTAATGCACATGCTGCTTCATGAGAAAATTTTGGAAGATAACAGCTCCTTATTTGTTATACAAAGAATTAGATGAAAATTGATTGCTCTTGTCATCTATGTTTTACTCTTCAGCCTCTTTCAGAAGACCGTGTGTAATGGACTGTACAGGAGTGGTCTTGCACCCTACTCATTCTCGTATACAATACAAACGTGTATCTTCCTACTGCAAGAACTGCTTTAATATAAAAAAAAAAAAAGCATTAAGAAGTTAAATTTCACACTGTAATATCAGTAGTACCTTGTCAATGATAACAAACATGTCCCTCCCTTATGTTTTTAATTTGTTATTTTCTGTCCTCAGAAACCTACTGGGGAGGTTTCATAGATGAATCTTTTTAGCCCCTTTTGATCCTTTCAGGCAAAGTAGAACAGAAGTGGCTCCCTCAGTTGGTAGGCCAAGCTGACCTGGTTTAGTGGAAATTCTTTGAAGGCAATGGAGGGTTGTTGGCATTGCCACCCAGCAAGCAAAACACAAAGCCCGAGATACAAACTGGCTTTCCCAGCACAGCAATGCATCGTGCTGACATTACTCTGCTGGGTGGCAGGTTTTGTATTGTCTTCGTTGACGGTGCAAATCCCCACTAAAACCAGTGGGCTTTAGGCAAGGCCGTGAATGCCTGTTATGTGTTTCAGGCTTCAGACCACATCTCTGCTGTGTGGAGTAAAATATCTCTGTATGTGTAAACTGTGCCATTTGAACAGAAAGTAGGCTTGCAAAGCTGCAAACAGTTTGTCGCTGAGCAGTGGTATCAACTTACTAGAAACATCATGAGGGATTAATATAAAGGAGTATTAGAAAGGATCTGTGCCCTTTTATATTTGGTTTGGTTGTATCTTGGAGGTCTGTGGAAACCACAGCCAAGCTTCTGTTAATGTCACACTCATGAAAGAATGTGAACATTCTCTGTATATTTGTCCAAGCTTTTGTGTGTATTTCTATGTAGAAATGTGCATGCCTGCAGAAGAAAAAAATGAACCAGCTTGTGAAACCCTCCAAGGTAATGTCCCCTCTGTTATGTGATGGCCCTTTGGCAGTTCTGCAGCTGCTGTATTGATTGAATAGTCACAATGTAGCTGGCTGTTGGAACAAATTGATTTACATGAAGACAGCATAAGCACTGAATTTGACAATTTTGACTACAAGTACAAAGTACAGTATTCCTCTTCTTCTCTTACTACTAGACAGAATTGCTTTTCAGAATAAATTCTCAAACACTCTGTAGTAACTGTTGTCAAAAACAGTTCTTTGTCATTACCATTCCACTGGATTTTAGACAGCTTGATACTGGTGACTGTAAAAAAAAAATGTTGCTAATTTCATGCATTTTTAATTTTCATAATAAGCTAGGTTTTAATTTAACTTATTCCTTCATCGGCTTTCGAAAAGTGAAAGAACCTTCTGAATATTTTAAATTAGCTGTGACAAAGCTTTCAGTTAGAATTTAGTAAACCATTTTTCTTTCTCTCTCATCATCTCTACCTTTATTTATTTTTTTCCACCACATCTTCCATTTGTATTCTTTTCAGTTTCTGTCTTCGTTGCTTGTACTTTCCTCATTTTGCAGTTGCCCACGTACAAGTAACTTTCCCTTTGTCAATACTCTCGATAGCCCCTCAGTACAAAGAGAGATATGACCCTAGCGCCTTATTGTGTTTGTTCACAAAATAATAAAAACACAAGACTTCTTCTTCTTTTTTTTTTTTTAAGACACCTTTAGAGAGCAAACATTTTTGAAAGATGCTGGTAACATACTTTTCTATTTTCATTTTATTTAGGACATAGCAGCAGCAACCACCAAAGTTGTGGTGGCAGGAATACACCCAAAACCTGAATGCCGTGCAGCGGCTGGTGTAACAGTTGAGGCACTTGTTTCCATTGTTCAGATGGGCAACTCTCAAATTGCTAGTTAGATTAACACCTGACTTCCCCAGTTGTTGATGTAATCATGCAAGGTTTATCAAAACAGTGTCACAGGATACAGTTTCTACACTTTTGCATTCTTGCATTGGAGAAGTTTGTTACAGTGCTCATTTATTTCAATTAAAGAAATTCCATGTTTTATTGAGAAAGAGTGTAACTTGAGGAAAGAGGAGGCCGTGGGAAGGCTATTTCTGCTCAGAACCACTAGCATGGCGGGTGTCTCCTTCCTACACTGACGTTACCTGTGGCCCATCTGGCAGTAGCGTTGTACTATCCTAATATCCTACAAAAATGCACACTTCTCACTTTGTGTGTTGTTTTACTGAAGTAAGCAGGACTGGTCTTGTCCTTAAAGGCGCTTACATGCGTGTTTACGTGTAGGAGGGGAGCCAAGGCAAATATATCTATTTCGTAATGAGTTTTCGAGTTCCTGTGATTTTTTTTTTTTTTTGAGATTTGCAAGTTCTCTCTTTTTCAGCAAATGAAACAGCTTGTGTAGAATTACTCATCTAATCAGATCTACTTGTATTACTTCTAAACAGACACGGAAGAGGTCTGGAAAGGAGACTTGAATGAATAGGGAAGTAATTGAATATAGTGTCAATTGTAATAGAGTAAAATAGACTTTCTGCAGAGCAAGACCTTGGCTTCCTCTTGTTGCTGAGGTCTATTTGAAGTGGAAATGTTTGAAGCACAGCTCCAGCTTGTAGTTCAAGGTTGCGATACTGAATTTGAGTAGTTACTTACACAGGCAAAGTACATGAGTATTTCACAAGCCAGTTTCAGAAGCAGGGAATGTGTTGCTGTCTAAAGGTCATTAATTAGTATTTGCTGGCAATGTGTTGGGAAACCTTATCTTACTGAAAAGAGTAAATTGAACTTGAAGATATAATGTGAACGCTAGGTTTTCTCAAGGATTTTTGTTTTCTATGTACATAACTCCATAAATCATTTCAATTTGCATGCTAGTGTTATTTATACAATAAATAAGCATTTTGTGTGAAGGGGAGATGTCTTTGAGTATTTCTCAGAATTAAGTGAAGGAAAGGGGATTTTTTTTCCCCCAATTTTGAACTGTAATTATTTCTGTAATGGTTGTTTGACTACAGTCAAAGCTGTGCCATGCCTGAAGGATGTGGTAACACAAAGCAACTTGCTGGCTTTATGCTACTTCTGGATTTCATTTCCAGTGAAAGATATTGTAATTTGTTGTTGTACTTTCAGAGGTACAAAGCAGTTGTAACTAAAGGATTAGGCTGTTTGACTTGAATAGAGATGGAAAAAAATGTATAGCTATCTACAGTATGATGAAGGCAGCAATATCCTTAGGTTTATAGATTTCCCTTTGCGTTTCATCTGTATGATCTGTGAAGCTGATCTAAAAGAAATGGCATTGTGCAATAGAATTTTGAAATGAAAAAAATATTTTAATCGTTTGCTAGTAGATCCATATAAGATAAAATGTGTTGCATTTTGTTGTAAAATATTAATTTCTCTCATGCATTTTCTAAAAGAAAAAAGTTTTGAAAGTATTTCTACAGAAAGGTCTGTAAAATGCTGTTACTGAAAGAGTTTGTGGACCTTCTGCTTGCTGGTCTGATTTGTTTTAATGTCTACTGAGGCTATTACGTAAAAGATCATCATTCTGTCTTGCAAGCTGTAAGCGTGGACAGTTTTTTTTTTCTAGGATTGTGTGAAATATAAGGATTGATGGAGAACTTTTGGTTATGTGTTCTAATCTGGACAATTTTGTTCCTAATATTGTGGTATGGAACATAACACAGTCCAAACTAAGGTCTAGTTTGCCCACGTCCTGGATACACAAGTTACAAATGTATAAAATGTAGAGTTTCCCAGATCACTTCTGTTAAGCATCGCTTTACAAGTTCTCACGTGCTTGCCTGCTGTTAAATCAGATAGGGGTACAGGTCATTTTTAATTCATACTGTGGTGGATAAGTAAGCATTTTAGTGGAATCATGCAAGGTACCGTAGTTCATGACATGTACAGGAACTGACATGTTCATGAAGATCTACTCCTTACTGTATAGTCATGGAAGCAGTTAGGAGAGATTGTGGCTAGACCCTATCAGTTGTTACATATGTAGGTTGCTCTGAAAGTAATGCCTCTGATTTATTTCCATGGAAACTACAAGAGCACAGTAACACTATTTAATAGAACATAATCTCAGCTACAGACCACTGTTTTTCAGTGTAGTCACCACCATTAATTATGCATTTTTTCCAGTGCATACTGTGCATATAAAAATCTGTACCAGTGGAGGTTATCTTCTGTTGCCACTGCCGAAACACCACCCACTGCCTCACTTGTGCTCAGACCCACTGTTTGGTTGGTGGATGTGACCACATAAACGTTCAGCAAGTGTCAGTGAATGTCAGTGGGTACAGTATTTTCCACATGGAGGAATTCAGTGACACACCTTTGCTTGATATGTGCTTCCATGTCAGACAATGCTGCCATCTGTCACATGGCAACAACATGTAATGGAATGTTGGCAGGAAGATTCAGCCTCTACTGCCATCCCACCAACATCTGCCTCTGTCGTTGTGGGCAAACATAATAAATAGGAGGCATTACTTTTGGAGCATCCCTCTTATTTTTCGTTGTGCAAGCTGTGAATTCCATATTTCTTGCTGGGATTTCTGAAGCCAAAACACATGTAAAAACAAGGGTCATCTGCTCCATGCAAGGTGAGCAAGGCTGGGAGGTACCGGATGGGCTTAGCAAGCTCAGACTGGCTTGCTTGTCTCATGCATGGTATGACTACAAGTCAAACTTGTGGCACAACCATCATAAAGTTAATCTGTGAATGACTGTAACTGATAAGTGACCATTTTACTAGGGATTCCTTGAGTGCTTTTGCTCCAGCTGTGTGCCAGGATGTCTAGAAGTTCTGCGGCAATTGAACAAGAAAAGCAGTTAGTGGTAGGCCATGCCTCAAAGGCATCAGCAGCAGTAGAATCTGCAGGTTTAAGCAGGATGATCGTACACTTGAGAATACCTGTAAGTTTATAATGTGCTATTAACAAATGCTGTTGGGATGTCACATATTCATAAAAGGCTGTTTAATTTCCTAGAAAAATACACTTTTCATCCCATCTTGCTGAATTGGTAAAAGGCTAGATGCATTTGATGGTACCTCATTCGGACTCTAGCTTAATATTCATAAAATGCAGTTGTTATATACTACAAATTAATATAATTGTAGAGTCACACAATATCCTGAGTTGGAAGGGACCCACAAGGATCACTGAGTCCAGCCTCTGACTCCACACAGGGCCACCTGAAGTTCAAACCCTACGTTTGAGAGCATTGTCCAAATGCTTCCTGAACTCCAGCGCTCAGGGCTGTGCCCACTGCCCTAGGCAGCCTGTTCCATGCCCACCGCCCTCTGGGGCAGAACCGTTCCCACCTGCCCCTCCCCTGACACAGCTCCATGCCGTTCCCTCGGGCCCTGTCGCTGCCACCAGAGAGTAGAGCTCAGCGCTGCCCCTCTGCTCCCTGTGAGAGCTGCAGCCGCCATGATGGCTCCCCTCAGCTCCTCTGCTCTGGGCTGAGCCAACCCAGGGACCTCAGCTGCTCCTCATATACGTTGCCCTCCAGACCTTTCACCATCTTTGTATCCCTCCTTTGGAACCCCTAATAGTTTTTTGTCCTCCTTATGTAGTGGCACTCAGAGCTGCACCCAGTGCTCAAGGTGATGCCACGCAGCCTTATCTCACCTGGCTGGCAGCGCATGGTGCACCAGATGCACGTATTATGTCCTTTATATATTCTTTATGTGCTTGTTAAAGCCAGACAGTTATTTGTGAGAGAATCTACTTCTTGATTCTTTAAAGTGAGTTTATTGCTTATTAATTTATTATCTATGATGGGACAAGAAAGGCCAAGGTGTATTAGTGTTATATTCATCTGTGTGACAGGATTTTTTGCCCTCGTTTTCAGTTACAAAACAGAGGTTTGACTGTTAGGCACTGAAATTGTTAAACGAAGTCTGATCAGTTGTTGAACACAGATTGGAGGATACAGCCTCCTATGTTTACATTTTGTTAGAGTTCATAATTCTCCCTGAGGGATATGGGGACCTGCTGTACTGTGTATTGCAAAATCAAGGGGTGAGATGTGTTTCCCACTGCTGTTAATTTGAATTTTAAGACTAACTTTAATAACCAGAATGTTGTGAGTGATAGTTGAGTTTTTAATTCTGCTTTGACATGCCAGAAAATCTGTCCAACCTCAGGTATTAAGCATAAATATCCCTGTTATCTTTAAGTGATGCCATAAGCATCACAAGCACCCCAGGTTTTGATGACATCTCTTCTGACACACCTGAAAATCAGCAAATATGTGAGAAATCTGTCTTTAGTTTTTCTGAGTATAATATTGCCATTTTGTAGATAAAGGGGAAGTAAGGCTAATAGACACATTATTAGGAAGTTGTAAAGTTTACATATTTAGTTGGAAATGATACAGCTGTACTTAACAGAGCAACACAGGATTCACTTCTGGCAAAAACAGCCTTTTCTGACATCAGTTTAATGAATCAGTGTTTCTGGTACTGGTAAGTTAACAAAATGAGTTCCAGGTCCGCATGGGGTAGCTAGCAGTAACTCTGTCAGCCAAAGGAAGAGAAAATGTGCAGGATGACAGGGAGTCCAGAAATGATGACCCTGGCTTTGCTGGTGGTTTTCCCTGGGGTATATGGCAGCTCTGGACACTGTGGTTTGGGACGGTGCAGGTTAGATGGTGAAGGGCTCACATGGTGACAGCTAGTCCACATCTCCTCAGTGACTCCACTTGGCCTCTGGCGGGTTGGAAAAATGACTAATGCTGGTAGCTGTGTATCACAGGTGGCTGCCAGCTGCTGTGGCAACCTGTGAGTAAAATCACCTAATCTCTGGCACTGCAATGGATTGTTGTTCAGTGTGTAAAAATCGCATGCAAGGGCTCTGGGCCGTTGCTGGGTTGGATGACTTGTCCCAGAGCAGCACAGGGGTGGTGGGCAGGTGCCCAGGAAGGCAGCGGGGCAGGTGTGAGGGAGTGTGGCCAGGGGATGGCTGCGGGCCTGGGGACCTGTCCCGGCCCAGGGAGCAGCTGGGGTTCCCAGGAGAGTACACCGATTCTCATGGTCCCATGACAGCAGTGCTCTGGGCTCAGCTGGCCATCTTTACTGTGGGCAGTGTAGTGGGAACTGTGCACCTATTTGCTACCTCGATGACATTTTTGTAATTATCACGGGTGATCACACTTACTCGCGTGGGGAAGGGACATGACAGCAAAGGAGGGGTGGGTTAGGCGCTGCTCGCTGCCCGTATCAAAGATGGCGGCCAGGGCGCGGGGCGGGCAGCGCCGTCCGGTACCGCGCTTCCGAACCGGGGCGCGAGGTCGGCTGCCCGCACCCACTTTTGCTGCTCTCTCCCCTCGCCGCTGTGGGCCCGCCCCTGCCGGCCGTCCGGCCAATGACGGGGTGCGCGGGTAGGTGGGTGGGGTGGGGCGGGGCGGGGCGGCCGGGCCGTGGCAGGCGGCTCAGTCACGGCCGAGCGAGGCGGTGCGCGCGTTGCAACTGCAGGCGGACGCTGGACCGAGAGACGACGACGCCGCGGGAGAGCGGGGCTCCGCGGCGGCCGGCGGGAGCCATGCCGACTCTCAGGTAACGCCGAGCCCGCCGCGGTTCCTGCACCCAGCCCCGCGCGTCGATGCGCTCCTGTTCTCGGGAGGGGCGGGGGCGGCGTTCCTCTCCCTCCGCCCGCGCTCGGTTCTGTCTCCACGCGTGCGGTGTGTAGGTGCGGAGTTCGGCGCCGAACGCTCTTTCCGCCGCCCGTTCGTTCTGCGGCGGAACGCCCCCGGCTTAGCGCGGGCAGCGGCGGGCGCTGCGTGCTCCTCAGCCGCTAGCTCCGCGCGGGCAGCGGCGGTCCCCGGCGCTTTGCCTGCGGTTGTCGGGGGCGGCAGGTGGAGAGCGCCGCGCCCGGGCGTCACCCACCGCTTCCGCGGCCGGGGCTGGCGGCAGCGCCGGGTCGGGCTGCAGGGGTGGGTCGGCTGTGCGGCGCCGCTGGGGCACGGCCGGGGGGCGATCCCGGGCGGCTTTCAACCTAATCGCCGTTGTAGCGTGCTGCGCTCTGACCCGAATCGGGGATGAGATGCGAATGCTGAGGAGGAGGGTGACAGTACGGCACTGGGCTGTTGGCTATCTGTTGGCAGTACGGCTGTGTCGGTGCATCGGGGTGGTAACTGAAGAGTGACAAATCTGTTCAGTGAAGTGAATTACTGTGGCCAGTTTTACTTCCCAAAATGTTTAATTTTAAAATGAGTTGGTCTTATGAAGAGAACCAGCAGCTTTCACTATACGCTGGCTCTGATCAGTCCTCCGGCGCCCCAAGGAGTGCATGGAGCTGCGGACCCTCCTGCTCCTCCCCATCCTCCTGGCTCCTGCTGGGTCTCATGCTGCCCTGGCCAGCAGCACAGCTAGCACTGCCCAGCTGGGGCTGGCACAGCTGTGCAAGGAGATTGGTGGCAGCAGAGCTGTTGGTGTGCGTGACGTTTCTGCTGCCACAAGGCTGCGGCTCTGGGCTAGGTCTGTATGATCCTGTGGGTGTATCCCTGTAGAAGACTGTGGAAGTTTCATAATGGATGAAGCCTTCGTTGAAGATGCTCCTCTAGGTCAGCACGTAGACATGTAGCTCCTCTGCCAAATTCTGCCTTAAGACCTGAATAAGGACAGCACGTGAGCGGTCCTGCAGGCTCCCTGCGTGTTGAAAGTCTGTGTTGTGAGGTGACTGGCTGGCTGTGGTGCAAGGGAGATGGTCTGGAGTCATGCCGTGGCACTTCTGATATGCTTTTAGTGCCAGGTAGGCTATGGCTGACGGCAGTTGTCATTCACTTATAATTATGTTGTGTGGGGAAGGAGGATGAGAGAAGGACATTCTTAGTCAAAAGCTTTTAGCCGTTCACATGCAGCTAATATGGTACTATTGCTGTTTTATTTTAACTGTAAGCGACCTTTGGTAAATTCAAATCTTAGGTTATATGAGGTTTTACTGTGTTCCTTTGTGACTGAAGTAAATGCTTAGAACATCTCTTGTTTGGCCTCTCCTCTAAGGGCAGGGCCAAACGCTTACAGATATGCTGACATTTCAGGTCTCGCAGCACAGTGTCTCTCGATCACAGATGGAACACTGGCACGCAGCCGGCTGCTGTGTGTTGTGGTTTTGCCATGCAGTTGGGACACACAACTGTCCCAGTCATGTTCTATTTATTAAGGCTTTCTGACTGTAAAATGAGTCTTTAGCATGAGAACTTACTGAGTATGTTACAGCTGCACAGCAGGACGAGGCTGCTATAGACCAGTAGAAAAGGTGGATTTATCAACTTAGCTTTCATTACAATTTATTACTATTATGTAAATATTTTTGCAGCAATTAACAAAAAATCTGAAATGCTTTTCAGTCTTTGTTGTTGTTGTTAAACACATGACAATTCAGTACCCAGAAGCTCATTTTCTCCCCCCAGTCTGCGTACCGGCAGCCGATGCTTCCACTGACATTTTGATGCTGCTGTTCCAGTGGAGTGCACAGTGATATCAGATGATAACAGAATTGTTGGTGCACAGACACAGTGCTGTCAGCGTTCAGCAGCCAACTTGAAACAGGACTTTATTTTTAAAAATGCCTGCAGCAGTAGAGCAATTACTAATGTATGACCGTGATTTTGGCCCCAGCTTCCCAAATCCTTCAGTTATGGTTGCTTTTGTTGGTCTTTTCCAAAATGATGGAAAGGTAGCTCAGTGCTCACGGGCTTTTTATTTGCTTTGTTTTTATATTCCACCAGTTGGATTGGACTCTATTTGAGCAGCGTGATGAGAGTAGTACGAGAAACACTTTGGCTGTTGGTGAGAAACTAATGGTCTTAGCAATCTCCCAAGAAAATGCCATAATTAGCAGGTGGAGATTTGATCTTTAATGGACTACACTGAACTTACAATTAAAGCTAACTCTTCATGTAGCCCAGCTTTAAAAGACAGACTCATAAAATACATTGCTTGTTGCCAGGCATTTAGAATGCAAACGCTCAGTGCATGTAAGCTCTCTATGAAGTAAGTTGGTGTTGTTCCTGCAGTTTTGTCTACTGTGGAACATATGAGTACATGCACGTGTTCATGTACTCATATAGTCAGATGTATGCCCTTAATTTTTGCATAGGGAGAAGTTGTCACTTGTTTCTTGAAGAGCTAAATGTTCTTTTGCAATAGGTTGGTTCAGCTAAGCAAAAACATCCTTACTGAATAATTGGATAGCAGTACTTGGGTGCAAGAGAAGGGAGCGAGCGAGGCGGGGAGGCTGTGGTGTACGAGTGTTTGCTCCGTGTCCGGTACAGAGGTGTAGCTCTCAGATAACCAACGTATTGTGAAATCCCACATCTCAGGAAAATATTGATGCTTCCTCTCTATCTTTTACATCTAGATGGTTGAAAATAATCTGTGAATGTTCAGTCAGTCCAGGTTGGACATGTGCGTGACTGAGTAGCAGACAGGAGGGCAGCAAGGTCCACATGTGGTGCTGAAAGTTTTGAGCTTGGTGAGAATGTAACATTTACTTATCAGTTTCTTGTATCTGTGACTTGTAAATTTAATATTCTCCATGATCCTAAATGTTAGGTTTATTTTTGTGCTTTAACGATATATGGCTTTATGGCATATATGTGATTAATACTTTTTCTTACGTGGGGCATAGCAGCCAAGTAACAGCCATAGCTCATCTGTTGCCGCACAAAAGCAACAGCGTAACAGTGAGGATAATTTGCAGCTCCACTTGAAGGGAATGGATGATCTGCACTACCCTGAAATGTAGTCAGTGTCAGGTTAATCAGTGTGAACTTGCCAAAGATTCAGAGTGAAGTCTAACAGTACAGACACTGGACTTCTCATGTTGTGGTTCACAAATTCGGTATTAGAAACTGCTGATCGCTGTGGTGTCTGCTTAAATTGGCTGAATGTTTAGTTTATGACTTGAAAAGAGATTGTTTACTCTCTTCCCGCTTTGTCCAGAAAGGTATTTTCACCAAATGCGGTCAGTGTGACATGCTGTTTCTGAGCATACGATCCCTAGCATAGCTAATTACTGTGTTGGCTTTTAAAGCTTTCTGCCCCAGCTGGCGCATCGCTACACAGCTTCTTGAGGACTCGAGGGAGTTTTTATAAGAACACTGCGAAATTAGAAAAACTTGAGGATAGAATGGGAGGTGTATGTGATGTAAAGAGCTACCTGGATTAAATGGCAGTGAAGGTGCTAGTTCCTGCTGCTGCTGGAATAATGGCAGCTTGTACGTGTCTTATTGGCATGGTAGAGCTTCTGTGGATGCATCAGTACAGCATTGTTCTTGTGCCACTCCAAGCATACTGATGAGTACGTCCTGCAGCACGCAGCTTGTTAAATATTTGTTGGCTTCTATTGTACTTCTTTGTTGAACAACCTAACTTCTTAGGTAGTGCTTTCAACACATCAGGTGTATTTCTGAGAAATTTTGGAGTTCAGCTGCCATTTTTGTGTGTGTGTGTGTGCCACACTCTTAAATGCTAATGCTTGCTTTGTATAGAAGTTAGCCATTATATCAATTTTTTTTTCTGAAGTGTAACTGAAAAAATTATTGCTATTTAGAAAATCAAGGAATATTAGAATTGGCTAAACATCAAGTGCGGTAGCATTACTGTAACATTGCCCATTCTTTGATACTACTGATGAAGTACTTAATTTTAAAAATGGAAGGAATGTACTGTGTAGGGGCTCCAGGTGCAGTCCTCTTTATCCTTACGTTGCCTCAACTGTCATCTGTTTTTTCCTCCTCTTTTCTTAGCTAGATAAACTTATGTTATTTTGATCTCCTTTATGTATGATTTCCGTATTTAGAAGAAACAACACTTCTCACAGTTATAGAAATATTTAGTGAGTCTTACAGTTTTTTACTAAGCAGATGTTTCCTATTTCATTGATGAGTGAGCTGCGTTTCTGGCTCGGTCTTCAAAACACAGTCTTACACATGAACTTGGCAATATAGTGAACTAGCTGCAAAGGCCTGTCTTTAAAACTATAACAGAAATTAAACTATATGAAGTGTGGTTTGCTATATCTCTATCGAGGATGTTAATGTTTGCCACTCTTCATTTCTAAACTTCAGAATTTAATGTTAGATAGAGACTAATGTGGCATCTGAAGAAGAAGAGGAAGTGTAACTGTTTACTTTTGGCAAGTATCTTCAAGTCTGACAAATATTTGTCAGCTAAGGGTCTTTTATACTAGCTGTGAGAGGAAGTACATGAATGAGCTTTCAACCTCTCTTGGACATGGTTCGTGAGATTGCTCCGTGTCATCTCCTTTCTGCTTGTTCTGTGTTATTTTTTTCTTATCCTGCTGAGGAGAAGTTAATTAAATCCATCGTTGAGCAGGCAGATGTTGAGCCTGTAAAACATTTCTTTTGCTGTAAATGGGCCAAAACAATTGAAAACTCATTGACATTGAGATTCAGCCGATACTGTTCTCCAGCTTTTAGCAATCAGTTGGTGAAGGCTGCAGTGTTACAGCAGTAGTATGTGGGAGATGTAGAGGCTGGGAATATGCCTTCTCTGCAAGTGCTTGATAGAGATGTAGTAAAGACAGAGGCACACTTGGTGGCATTCACATTGAAGCTACCTTGGGTAGCTAGAGCAAGTGCTTGCCGTGCCAGTTGGAGGCAGCAGGTGTTGGCTTAGCGAGGAATGTGATGGTTTTGAATGTAGATATAGGCAGCCTTGGAAAACAGCTGCATTCACTCCTACTTGACACCAGGCCTGCATCTAATCCTTTGGTATTATTGCATTATCACCCAAGTATGTGCTATTCGGGAAAATGAGATACATATTTTCTCAACGAATCTGAAAAAAAAATAAAAGCCAGCTCATTCAGTTGTTGATGGTATTATCTGATGTCTTGTTTTTATGTAATGAAAGTCATAATAATGGATTTCAAACTGATAACAACCTTCATTCCTGCTTTTTAGTCAGTAGAAGGCTTTGCATTTTAAGATGATTGACCATGCAGGATCCATAGGCTCTTACTTTCAGCTTATTAAAACACTCCTAAACTGTAAATTATTGGCCATTGCAACTGAGTTTGTTCAGTGGAATTCGAATAACTTGGACTGGTTCTCCCTGTGCCTAAAATCTGGTATTGCAACCTGAATGCAATTCTTTAGAACAAAAGAACATACTTTTATATACTTCACTTGACTTCTTGTAATCTGTATATAGATCACAATATTACTCTGATTAAATTTGACTCTCTGTCTGTATGACAGGTAGTTTGTCGCTGTTAGGCTGCGCAGAATTTGCATTTCTTTGTTCCTTAGTTTTATTCAATGAAAAAAATTATTCTCTACTAAAAAATTTCTTGAACTTATTGTAACAGAAATGCTAAACTAACTCGAAAATAATTGACTCTCTTACAGTGAAAATGTCCTGTTTGGAATGGGAAATCCTCTGCTTGATATATGTGCAGTTGTGGACAAGGACTTCCTTGACAAGTAAGTCTTGATTTCTTTTTTTTTCTCTTCATGTTGGTTTTGTTTCCCGAGTGACATGTATAAACTAACAGTGAACTAAGTGCTCGTGTAATGCAAGGTTTACACCGATCTTTGTGGGATTTTGGCCTTACACTGAAATTGTATTTGTTGTTGAAGCCATTTCCGTAATTTCAATTTATCAGTCAAGAACAGGACCACTTCTTATCAGGTAGCCTGTTATCTAGCTTGAGCCTAGTTGTTAAGCTGCCATCAGTATAACCATATCACTAAATCGCTGTTTGTGTGTTCCTGCTGGCATTGAGCTTAGTCATTCTCTGATCACTTTATAGAGATGGGGCTCTTCCAGAGCTATAAACTGTGGCTGCTGTATTTAAATTCTTTTGCATGAGCTCATTTTCTACTAGTTGTTGATACTTTATGTATTCGGTTTTCAAGTAATCAGTTAGTTGATTCATCTTTCGGAGTGCTCACAATTCTTTCTTTCATTTTTAAAATACTATTTCTTCCTTCAGTCTTTCTTTTAGTTAATAGTGGGAATACTGAATCAAGAATAAATATCTCATCACTGAATACAGAACAGGTTCACAGTTCTTATTTGTGAATGTGTATTGACAGCCACAATTTTTTTTGTTATGAATTATAAAGATGATAATTTGTTTCTTCATTTGAGTTTTGTTTAAAGGTGTGTTGAAGTGAGAGCCTGAATGTTATAAACTGGAGGCAAAAGACAATTTTGAAACAAGAGTTTCAAAAATATCTGGAACTTTGAACTCTCAAGACGTAGGCTTGATTTCTGAAAAAATTATTCTGATTTAATTCTTTGGCTTAATATGCCAACTGAAATAACTAAAAAACCATTCTCTGAACATAACTAATACCCTACCTCCTCCAAACCAACTGATCATAAGAAATTGCTGTCGGAGAGGTGATGGGATCTATGTTGCTCCAGCGAAAGCCTGCAATAGTGTGTTGTGCTTTTCACTGGGCCTGATGTGCTATGCAGAATTTAATTGAATTTAAAACAAGTCTTGCGTGTGCAAGTTTGAGTCCTGTCAGACCAGTCTATCTATCTCCTGGAACGTCATATGCTTTGTGAGCACTTCTTCACTGCCAACATGGCTTTGTGGAGTGTTGAATTATTTAAAGCAACAGTTTCACAGAGGACATGCAGATAGTGCGGTATTTCTGCTAATAACCTGAAAACTGGGAAGCTTGTCTACACTCTTACATACCTGATTTTCCTTTTTGCCCCCTTTTTGTGAGTGGTGTTGTCCACGGACAAGCGTGTCTGTGGACAAGACTGTTCCACAGCATGTTTTGACTTCAAGTATAACTACTTCCTGCAGTACTTGCTGAAATGAGAATCAAATCCCATGCATCCTCAGCCTGTGAGTGCACATAAAATAGCAAGCCTAGTTGTAGAACAGGTGTTAGCATGAAGTTATTCAAATACTTCAGGGAGGTACAAGATCATAAATATTTTAGGCCTGTGAAGCAGTTGACAGAAATTGTTGATCATAGCAGCCAGATCTATGGTTCTGCTTGTCAAAGAAGGTATGCATCCATCTCTAGACATGTAGGTTAGCTCTTTGTCTCTGCAATCATCAGTCGCTTCTGGAGTGTCTCTCGCCTCTTCAAGCTGATGAGCTTTTTTAATGGGGCCGTCAGCCCAGCTGGACTCTGGCTCAAAAGTGTGCGAAGAGGCTGTTCCTGTTAGTTCATTCTCTTCTCTTGTAAAACCACTCTTAGAAGAGTAAATACCTTTGTTCAGAATAAAGGACTCGATGTTGCAAATTTAAACATTGTCAATTTTCATTGAAATGAGAGTATTAAAATGAGTCCTGCTAGCCAGACTCGTTCTGTAACTTATATTTAGAAAATGCAAATGGAAACAGCATAAAATTGTGTAGGAAGTCTCAAATGGCCTTTCTAACAATATTTAAAGGGTACACAATCCCTTTGATTTATAAACTTGAAAATAAATATTCAACGGCAGTCCTACCCCTGGCTGATTCAAAACAACTTGCTACCGTGTAGCGCTGGTTTGAAGAAATGAGCAGTGTTGAAGGGTTGGGGCGGTATTTTTGCCTGGTAGCTTAGCCCTATCACTTTCAAGATAGATTTTTGGTTTATTCTCAGCTTGCCCCAAAGTATTTTCCTCTCTTGACAGGTTAGGAAAGCATTAACCGTTTCCCAAACTTTTTCTAAGAGAGGTGGTCTTAATTCGTGTCACGACAGAACTTTGGCATGCCTGGCAGATTTTCAGACCACATCAGCATTCTGGCATTACCCGAGCCGGTGAATTTTGACCTCTGTTTGGGAGTTACACTTTTTTTCAATCTCACTTCTCTCTCTGGGGAAACATTCTGAATAGTCTTAACGACGTTGATAGCACTACTGAAAGCAGGTGATACCCAAAACCACTTCAAATTCTGTTCACAGAGCTGGAGAACAGTCTTGAAGTAATTGTCCTTGTTTTGTTATTTTCTGAGTATCTGCTTGGAGAAAAATACTAGGAAGGTAGGTTTTTGTGTGTCCTTTTAAATTGTATTAACTCAATAACATAACAGTTGTTTTTTTTTTCCTCCCCGTTTTTCTGAGATACAAATACTTGCTGAAAAACCAGCTTATTTAGTGGGTAGGAGTGAAAAGATTTAAAAAAAAAAAAAAAAGAGGAGGTGCTTTGTGGGTGAATTGCTTGCTATAGCATTAATCTGTGAAAGTAACTTGGCTAACAGGTATTTATTAAAGCTTTCAGTGTAATTTGTTTACTAGATTTTACCTGTGATATTGAACAGCAATAATTCCTTTACCAACTGAATCTGTAAAAGGCATTTCAGTATAACATAGTAGATTTTGATGTATGTTACATGGACAAAAGCAAACAAAGAAATTGTAATTAATGCATAATGGCACTTTAAGACTATCTTCCAGTACGTTTGACTCTTGGAATACTCCTGTGCCCCGCTGCTGGGATATGGCATTGTATCATTGCTCCCTCAAGAAAGGGCAACGCAGTGTTTTGCACGTACTTAGCTTTTGACATTTACCTAACTGTAGTTGAAATATTTCAGCTGCGGAGTTCTAGTCAATGCTTGACGTCTCGTACACGTCCAGCAGTTGTAAAGCGTGTGTTCACAGAAAGGACAAATCTTCTGCTGTTGTCGAACACCTTGGTCTATGACTACCTGAATTATGGAAGCAGAAGGAATTGTTAATGATAAACTCATGTTTACAGAATTGTTAGCTAGTCGTGGGAATTCTAAATAATGGAAAACATTTGATCTTCACTAGTTAGCCAGTAGGAAGGTTAGGAAAATAATTGTAATTGACAACAGCTGTATAGACGTGTAAAGGTCTTTTAGCCTGTTCTATTACAAAGGAATGGAGATTCAGGGGAGGTTATTGCACGCACCATATTTATAATATCAGGGTTAATTACACTCATTGCTTTATTTCACTCTGTTTCCTGGATGCTTGACCAGAGCCATAATCACATGGAGTGGGATGTGTTTGCTAACCTTGATACCTGGATTCCAGTTTCCATTTTATTTGTTATCTCTGTTCCAATTACTTTGTAATCCTGAACTATGATGATGACTAGTTGTAAGAATGCTGTTTGATTTGCTTATCAGTTGTCAAAGCAGCCAAGTCTTTTTCTGCTTGTGTGGGGTATTTTTTCTTAAAACCTGGGTCTAGAACAATCTTTGCATGCTCCATGTGTAATGGAAATACTAAGTCACAGCTTGAACCAGTGATTGAGCACCTGGTAGGAAGGCAGGGCCAATCCAGGGGAGCTCAGGTGCATGTAATGCACCTTAGTGACCAGAAGGGGTGGAGCCAGGATCCACCCCTTCCCAGACCTCATTTCAGGGTTGGCAGTGGCAGCCAAGGTGTCTCACTGGAGATGCCTGTGTACCTGAGGCCTTCCTAAGGTAAGCAGATTCTTTCCTTTGTTTCTTTGCCCACGGGTGTTGCATTTCAGCAAGTCCTCACTTGCTGCAGCCTAGGACCTTGCTACTCTACTAGTATTGCTGCACTTTCTATTGTGTTACGGTGTTACACTGTGGTTGGTGCTCACTAAAGATCTGTAGTTCTTCAGTGCTTTCTTGGACTGAATGATCTGCTGTTTTGTTCTATTCTCTGCTTTCTCTGAGATTATGTTATATGTGCAGAAGACACACTATGCATAAACCAAGAGATGAGTTTATGTTCTTTTTACCCTTCATTGAAAAATGGGTTTGAAGAAGAGAGAGAGGAAAAATGAATGGGAACTTTGAAGTACATACGTGTTGCTGTGGTGATAGTTAATGTATGAAAGAAAGCCCTCATTGCAGTGAGGGAAGAAATGCAATCATGTTGATCTGTAACTTCTCAAGTACAATATAGATCTCCTGTAGCGTTCTGCCAGCTTATCTGCACCACTGGTAGTGATTGGGTCATCACAGGAGAAACCAAAATTCACCTCCAGTCTCTGCCTTTCTTTAGTGTACTGCTGCACGGTCGTAGATTAGTTAAGCACAATTTTTTACTAATTGAGCAATGTTAGCATCTGGTAAATTCAGCTTTCTCATTTCTTATAGCACTTGGTATGATGGAAGTGAGGATTTGTGTATTTGAACATTTTCTCACCTCTGTGAGAATTAGGTTTAGAGATGAGAAAAAAGATTTGACAGCAACTTAGAGAAAAACGTCAGCCTACTTGCACCGAAATGGAGGCTGGTCTGTTTAGCTGTTCACAAAAACACCTGCTGGAATGAGCTTGAAGGACAACTGAGAAAGGCAAGGGGTGATTCTGTGCTGGGTCACGGGATCGGAGAATGCCAAGCTACAGATTTGGACTTCGCTGCCATGTTCAAGTGGGGAGAACAAAACAAAAAAAAACCAACAACTTTAAGCCTTTTCATTTTCACTAATGTGTTTAGCTTGACTTGGGGTAGGTACCTCATCAATCCTGTAGAATGTGTTAGCAGATTTTTGTATCGCTTTTAGTCAGGGATTGTATTATCCGTCTGTATAATGTTAAATGTATAGAAAGTACCTAGTATAAACTTGAAAAAAAATACTGTCCCTGAAAATTTACTTTAAGATTGTTTTCTGTAACGTTCCACTGTTTCAGTAATTGCAGTGAAATATCACTATTAGAATTGTCTGAATTGTGTTGGCTCATTTGATAGAGAAGCTGAACAGCTAAGGATTTTATTACTACCTTGTGGTTTGAGTTACATCTGTAGAACCCAATATAGCTTATCTCAAGGTCTGCACCTAAAACGTTGTTGATAATGCTGAGCTAAATTACATCATCCGACTGCTGTTAAATTAAAAAAAGATTTAGCGTTTGCTTACAAAAACTGAAGGTAATGATGGCTGTCTTTAATAAGACCTCTCAGAACTAACGTGCCAGTAAATTTGGTAGCATGCCTGACAGCATAATTAGAGCTTTCTACAAGCCTGATAATTTCTCCTGGTGCATTTAGTTAAATGTGTAGTTTTAATGAGTGGAAGATTTTAGTTAAGCTCAGTTTAGAAAAGGCTATATGAAAAACTTTACCTATGCAGAGACAGAGCTCTGCATGAGGAACTGACATTTCCAGGGTACACTGAGCTTGAGCAATGCTTCTAGAAGAGGTTGTAATTACTTACAAGCCTTCAAGAGCTTGTAATTACTTAAAAGCTTGTAAATTGGATGTAACGTGTTCATGAATATGAGATGTTCCCCTTCTTGTTATCTCCTCTATTTGTTAATGTATCAAGGCTTTTCACTTTTATGTACTTTTATTTATAGCTTTTTTTTCCAGTTTTTCTTTGGACAACTGATTTAATTTTGTTTCAATAGAATGCATCTAGTTACTGGATTAATTGCTTTCTTCAGAATGACTGTGGGACGCATGAGTGAGTGACACATGTGCAGCTTATCTCTATTTTCCTTTCCCTCCCAAATATGAACTTGTTGAACAAAAGAATTGGGAGTTGCATGGCACAGAAAGGTGAAATACTGGAAATTTAACTGGAGTCCCATTTGCCTTGTTGAAAAGTAACGCAGAACAAATGGCAAACAAAGAGCTGGAGGTATAAGAGCTCTATGAATTAAGTTGCTTTGTTTTTAAGCAATAATGTTAAGTGAAAAGAGCCTTGCTAAAGACTTTTTGATGAAAAAGATGAGTTACTTAGGGGGAACTGGCACTGTTCTAAAATTAGGTGGTAGATTTTTTTTTCCTTCAAAGTAGTATTTGTAATTTTTATTGAAAAAAAAATTTGTAATTTCCTTACCACGCAACTGTAAGCTTGGATTTTTATTTAGAATACTGTAAATAAAAGTCATTGATATTCTGAGTATCACTGCAGGCATTCTTTTTAATTACTGAATTTAATAACTAATGAATTATGTTTATAATGTTGTTTACTATTCCTGTAGAATAAAAAACTGGATTTGCCAACAGTGTTGGGAAAGTAGAGCTCTCTTCTATTTACTCTAGTAATGTAGTGGAAGTCTGATCACTCATGAATTGAAAAATAGGAAAATTCAGTTAAAAATGAGCAATTGTGTCACAGTCTGGGTGTTTTATTATTATTATTTTTATTTACTGTAGCTGAAATTGATTTGTAATGCAAGTGTCACAAAAGGGAGGGGCTATTTTTTAATTATAGCAGTTTTCAAGAGGTTGGCACTCCATATTGTAAGTAAAACCTCTTAGAATTTACTTAAATATCTTATTTTTAATGTGTGTTACTGCTCGTTTGCTTGTGCTTCATTCAGACAATATGCCACCTCAGTCACTTTTTTTCCCTGGGTGTGTGTATCCATCGTTGAAATAAAATGTTTAATGTGTCCTTTTTTTTAGTAACTTAATACTTGATCAGGCTATTCCTGAACAGTGTGCAAGTACCACATCAGTGTTACTCTAACCTGTGTTCTGAGGTGCTTGTGCTTGCGCTGCTGTTGTGGTGCTCCAGGTGAGCCCTGCTCCTCTGCAGAGCTGGGCCTGTGGTCTCTGCTATAGCCAGAAGGAGAGGGTGGAGGCAGCCTGAGTGCCTCTTAATTACTGGTGTTCTTGTTTTCCTCTAGTCAAGAGCTGAAGAAGGGCAAACCTACTGTTTGAATCTTATTTCACTTCATTTTTGGAATATTCAGAGTTCTACCCTGCCAAGTTACTGGAGAAAGACCAAGTCTGTGTTGTGGATGAGAGGTCATAAAGCCTGAAGTTCCATAGTAAGTTCAGAGTAAATGCAGAGCTGGGGACAAAGATCCTTCATTTCACAAACCCTTGGCTCCCTTTTTCACTAGTATAATGGAATATCTCTCTGAGAGTGTTCTGCTTTCTTATTTTTTAATTGCTATCGAGAGATTCATTGATGAGCTCACCAACTGCTGGTGTAGATGTTTGTTGTGTGTCATTGGATTCTTAACTTGTGCCAAACCCTGTAAAACAATGCTATATCTTTTAGCACAACTTGATAATTGCACTCAAAGTTTGTGTCTTTGAAAGCTGCGTAATTGATTTTTAACATGCAGATGACCTTCATTTTCCAGTTCTACTTTGAACTTGTGGTTTTATGTCTGTCTTAGCAGCTATAGACTAGGCAGCTATGGCTAGAGAACTTGGTATGATTATTTTTCCAGCTTCTCTAGTGATTTGTTTTTCTTGATTTGTATTATTTTTCCCCTTATCCTGAAGTGACAGCAGTGCAACAATCTGAGATGCACATGACAGAATGTAAAGGGGAGCACCGTGGCCTAGTCTGACAAGCTGTAGCAAGTGAACGATTACACGGAACTAGAGAAGCTCTAGGGGAACTTCTTTTGATGGAGCTTTTGATAGAGAGTGGGGAAAAAAAGACTGAAGACCTCCACCCAAATCTGCTCATTCTTTCCTAGTTACTGCAACTCCATTTTTGCAAGAGTGTGTCCCAGCATTCTGTTGAACCTTCATAATTCTTTGTAATTCTTGAATTATACTCGTGTTTTTGTTCTGTGCTGCAGTACTAGAGAACAACAGAATGCAGCTGTTAGTCGGTGTGCGTGAGGTGAAGTGTTCAGATGTATATCTGAAGTTGTCAGTGAAGTTTCAATGTCTGTGGCATTTCTCAGTAATTCAAAAAACTGCAAGTTGTTGGAAATCACTTATTTCTGGAGACTACAAGCTTGAAATTACATATTTTCATTAATTAAGAGGAGGGAAAAGCTATTCGTGTAACAACTTGTGCAAAATCTGGCTGCTTTCTTTAGCAGTTACTGTGTTGGGGTATATCTGACACACGTGGGCTGAGACAGACTTCATGTAGAGTTGTGTCAGCAGTTTGTGCTGTTCAAATACAGAATTAATTATAAGGTAAGTTGCTTCTTTGTTTGAAAGCGCCAACTACACATTCCCACTTTAGCCAAGGGCGTGTGAAGCATAGCTGTCTAATTTTCAAAAGTAGGACAGTTTAACTTAAATATATAATCTGGGTTAAAAAATAATAAAAAAAGCCTGGTACTTTAGGAGGATAATTTGAATTTCAAATTTCTGTTAACTCACAAAATTAGAAATGTTCAAACGTGTTTTTCTGCAACCAGCCCTATGTTAAATTGATCTTCAGCTGAAGCAGGGAGCTCCTTTGGGCTGTGTGTTGAGGCAGGAACTGTCCACATGCCTCGGTCCTTTTTTCTCTCCACTGGATCCTTGGATGTCTGGGCTTGATGTTGCGGCTACCACTATGAGTAAAGAGTTAAGATGCAAAACACAGTGGTGGTGGCTAGAGGCTAAAGGGAAAAACAGTTATTCTCAGAATCAGTAATTGCTGTTCTTGGAATCCGTGATCCTCCCATGGTGGCAGGCCAAAGAGTTTCTGTCAAGAGATCTTCCCTTAGTCTCTATTTTGGCATTGCTCCTGCATCCTTTGTAATGAAATGAAGATTTTTTTGCTGCAGTAAAGAAAAAAACTGCTGCTTTTCATATACTAGTTTTTTTTTTCCCATTACAGCTAGTGCTTTAAGTGGTTCAATAGGTTCTTTTATCTATCTGTATGTCTCTTTATCTATCTATATATCTATGTTATCACTGACTATTTAGCCCAGTCAGTGTTAAAATAATTTTTGGAAAAGGTGAATTAAAGGACATGAGCTACCTGCCATCTGTATGTTTAAGTTTCTGACCGGTCCTGTATCAGGTGAGCAGGTACAGAGACAGGCCATGGAGGAGACCTTGCTGTTGGGCAGGGCAATCTCAAAATTGAGATTGTAACAGTAAGAAATGGATGCTTCTACCTAGCCTGACTGGTAGAAACAGACATCCATATAGTTAGGTAATAGCCAAAGAACAGATTACATATTAAGCTATCTTTGAATAATAAAATACTAAAAAAAAAAAAAAAAACCCTTATATGTGAGAGTCACCATTCTAATTTCTAAATGAAATGATTAATTTTTAAGTGTTATACCAGTCTTACTGTGTCATTGTGAATAATAAAAAAGGTGAATTCTTAGTATTTTAAAGACAAAAAAGTGTTTAACATAAACCAAGATTTGGTACGGCCTCTGTGCTTTAAGTAATCTCCTTTTGAAGAGTTTTGTTGCTTAAAAGTGATATTCTGGGCTGGCTTATTGATTTGAGCTTTTTACAACAGTTGTCTTTTCCTGCATCTTACTGATTTTTGTTGATGGGACACTTCTTTCTTTGTACTAAAAGTGCTGAAGTATTTATGGTTTAGAAATATTCAATATCTTTTTTTCTTCTAGAGGTAGAGAGTCAACAGATGTAGTGGGACACAAAGTTGTAGTTCAGTTATGAAATGTATGTATGAAATGTATTGTATGAAGCCCAAAGTAGTTTTTTGATATTTACAACAGTGTAACATTGACTTCGTTAGTTTGAAGTATTGACCTGTATTTCACTACAGAAGTGTAGAGCCTGTCGAACTTCAAACTGATACTTAATGCACATTGCTTAATAAATGTGCCTCTTCACAGGAAAAAAAATGATGCTTTGCTTTTCCAGTGTGAAGAAGCTCACTTGAGCTTGCAGTATGTTCATATAGGGCATGCAAAGAGTTTTTATATAGAAGAAACCATTACAATAGTCCACAGATACACACAAGAGAGTCTTAGAGCCACAGTCATGCTTCTGCCTTCTCCTAATGATGCTTTGTTATAATCTCATCCATATAACGGACAAAGTGTGGTGATAGCTATCAAAAAGGAATTGCTTTGAGATAAAAAGTAGGCTAAGGTGCTTGTGGTCAGATAGTTCCAGAATTATTACTGCAAAAGTAGACAGTGGAGGCGTTTAGAGGTCTTAAACTTTTAGCTCACTATTTTATAGTTAAGAAAACTGTTTTGACAAGGTCCCTGCTATGTGCTTAAGCCCAAAGTGATAGGGTTGACCCTATTAAATGATCACAGTTTTCTGCATTCTGCTGATTAACAGGCTTTGAACTTTCCTGGCTTTCTTAATCCCTGTTAATCATTTAAACCTATTATTGTTTTGACTTCCATTTCAAAAGCCCTTTAAGTGTGTCTTACAATATTAATAGCTGATTAAAGTCCTGATTTCCAAACATACTGTCAGTGGGGAAGAGGGAGCTCAAATTTACTGCACTGAATAATTTAGAAGCAGCTATGAAGAAAAGCTTCTGATCAGCAGGGGGATGAGGTTGGGGGGGAAGAAAAAAGAAAACAAAGAAAAAAAATCAGAAAAAAATGGTATGTAGTAACTTTTATGTTGAAAATAGTGCTCATATCCATGTAAGAAATGGGGAAGTAAAATACTTTATAGCTGTATTAAAGTGCAGTGATTTCGTTTATTTTTCACCTGGGGTTTAGCAGTGCAATTTTAAGTTGTATTGAAGTTTAAATCCATCTTTCATTTTCCTGAGTAGTATCATGGCAAAAAAAAAAACCACACACACATATATATATTTCTGCTAGTATTTTTAGGATCTCTTTCACCCGGAAATTCCAAAAGGTTTTTTCTGAAAAACAGATGTTTATGTAGGATGTGATGCAGCTGAATAGAACTCCAGTCATGCAAGTACACAGGAACTGGGAAAAACCTGGTGTTGGAAAAATGAGAGCACCAGGAACTCTGCAGTGGCTTGTCCAAGGTGTGGCTTTGTTTTGTGACCCCTGATGTTTCTATTCCAATAGCAGTGTTTAAAGTCTGTAAAATTTTATAAATGTCATGGCCAAGACGTGTAGCTTGAGTTGCACGTAAACTCAGCCTGAAGAAGATGCTTTAGTTTTGTTACGCAGTGTATTTCTCTGCCAGTATAATGCTGTGTGCTTGTTTTCCCTAGCTGATGTTGATTTCATGCTATTGGTAATGATGGAAAGGCATTCATTTTCAACAGTCTTGAGGAAGAAGTATCTTAACTTCCCTTTATGCTATTTTTCATGTGTCTTTCCCACTATCAGTAGCATGTGCTTTTCTCCCATCTTGTTTTCTTCTTCCTAATTTAATATTTTAGCTATATCTTCCATTTAAAAATGGAAAGGGGCAAAATGTGAGCAGTTACAGAGGCTTTCCACTCACTGTTGTCCTTCTGCTGTTTTTTCTTGGTGGTTTTGTCTGTTTGCTCTGACTGATTTCTATATTAAACTGGTTCCTTGATGCATCCAATGTTTGACATAAGGTGGAAGCTCATGTGGACTTGGCTGCAGATTGTGGCATCTGATATCCTCCCTGCAGGTTACTGCTCTGTGGGACACGCTTTGTCCCTGCCTGTATTTTTATTCTTTTTATTTAGCTACTTGACTCTGCATCTGTCTGTGCTTTGAAGTTACCGTGTGAATGATTCATCTTGCTGTCTGGTAGAACAGTGTGTTGGTACCCCGTACCCCTGCCAGTTTGTTGTCATCTGTGGGTTTCGTCAGCATTCACCGCATGCAGCTCAGGTCACTCCTAAGTGTGTGGCTTGGCGCTGGATCTAGCACTAATGCACAATGAAGTTAGCTGAGATGTGCGTTCTCTCTCATCCCTAATACTTCATTAAAGGAATGTCTGAAAAGTCTTTTAGGTTGTTTTCTCTTTTGTTAGTGTAAGTGGACTATTGCCAAACTTAGTTCTTCTGGAAGCAAGTTTTCTTTGGAATTGTGTTGCTATCATACAAACTGTCTTTAATCTTTTAGTTTCTCAAGGAAGTAATTCTGGTCTTGTATTTTGTTTGGCAAGAATGCAAGTGTTTATTCAGTAAGGATACTTTCTAAAATCATATAACCTGTATCAGGTCATCCTAGAGTAACAGTGACCAGCTGTTGCAAAAGACGGAAGTCAGTGTTGAAGGGATGCCCTGTCTGCAGGAGCTTGAGGCCAGGAAGAGCATGTGAAAAGATGGGTGGGAGAAGCTGCACAGATACAAACTGAGACACCAAATGAGAGAGAAACTGGGGGGGAATGGGAAGCGTGGTGGCTTTGAGATGATGAAGCTGGGAGAAGATAGCAAAGCAACAGGAAGAAGTATAGAGGGAAGGAATGAAAAAGCAAACGTCCTGCACTGCTGGGGAAGAAAAACAGTGCAAGTCAGACAGGAGGCCGTGACTTTGAGGATTTGAATCAAAGCCCATTATTGGGGTGGTTTATGGAGAAAAAATGTCTTAAAACAAATATTTGGAGTAGGTGTGTATGCGCCAGTTACGGAAAACTTTAATTTTGGTTTAGCTGTTTGTGTCTAATCCATGATGCATTTGGCTGCTGAATTTCCATGTAAGGCGTAGTCTGGGTTGTGGGTTTTTGTTTTCAGCTTGATTTAGAAAATGCACAGCTCCTAGAACCCGGGTTGGCAACTTCAATGTAACGATCCCAACAGATAAAAGCTGGTAGTTGTGTTCTCAGTTCATAGATGTGAAAATATGCCTGGGCTAATCAGCAGCTTTAAGGCTGTAGTGGAACTTGCAATAAACTGCCGCCTTGTCAAAAATGCAGACATATTGCCATGGTGCAAGTAGCATTCAATTGCTGTTGGAAAACCAGTTGGCTTGCTGTCTTTTCATCTGCCCATAGCTCCTGTCAGAGGAAATGGAGCTAGCAGTGAGGGCATCATTACTCATTCAATTGAAAGATTGCAGAAGGAAATAAAACAAGCAGACCTTCCGCCCCCGTTCCCCTGTAGCTCACATCAGCTAGAGATGTTCTGGGACTTAGGGCTGGTTCTGTGTGCTACCCTTTAAGCGCTTGGGTGTCAACCGTGGCAGCAGGCTCGCATGTGGCTGCACTTCTGACGTGCAAGGTCTCATGGGATGTGTTGGTCAAGAGTGCTTATGCAGCATGAAGGAGGGCCCATGAGCACTGGGGTCCTGCTGGCTGCTTGGCCTAGCTTCAGGAGATTAATAATTAAGAAAAACCACCAGAAGAAGGGCTGCATTTCTTTTTTTAGAGAAATGGAAGGAACTTTAACGTCTCTTGAAAGCTGAAGCAATGTAACTGCTGAATCACTCTTATGGAAATGCACTGTGACTAATCTTAGGTACAAGAAGACTATACTGAAGTCCTTAAGGTTTCTTAATGGCTTTATTGAAAAATTAGGAGGAAATGCTTCTACAGAGCTCTGCTGTAAAAGGCCTCTTCTTTTATTAATGAAGCAGAACCTAATACAGCATCAGCTCTGAATCTGTCTTGTCTACTTAGTACACCCGGGAGGCCTTGGAAGTACTAACTGGACAAGAAAAAATCACACTTTTGCTTTTTTTGATGACTTTTTTTCTGTGAAGTTCAAAGAACATGTCAGAAATGTGCCTGTTCATCCTTTCCATTTTTAATAAATCTGGGAGAGGGTGAAAACAAAAACTGCAGCAAAGCCTATCGGGTATAAGGTGCTTATGAGAGAGCGAAGACCAAGTTCACGTGAAGGGGAGCCAGGTTGGAGCTGTGTACTGCTTGTGTTTTTTGTTCATCAGACAGGGCAGAGGAATGGCTGCAAAGCTGTATGTTCAGAGCTTCCCAGGGTGTTTTACCTTTTTTGTATTGCTGAAATAAATGCTATTTTTTAATACTGGCTGCTCCCATTGACAGTTAATGTGAAAATATCTTTTTTTATCTCTAGCTTGTTCCTTCACAAGTATTTTGGAAAATATTCAGGGGAATACTACTTGGATATGTGTATCTGTATGGCTTCGTGTACCTCCTTCTTTCTGGGCAGCCTGTGTGATGGAGATGTTCACCTGACTCTTCTGGCCTAAGCAGTGTTTGTGTCTGTGCTGGTTTGTTACTCTGAACTCTGCAGTTTGGAGCAGATCTGAGCTTGTTATTCACTCAAAGTTTTTTTTACCTGGCCATATTTAGTATAGGCTGTGTTTTTCTTTTTAATTTGGTTAAGGTTGTGTTAAATTGGATGGTGCCTGAAGGCTGAATTAAAAGCATTTTTGTCAAACTGCTGACTATGATCCAATTGCATTAGTTCCTATTTCTGTTGTATTAGGGGAAATATAAAAAAGGAGGGAAAAAAAAAAGGTGTTAAGTTATAGGATTACCATTTCAGAAGAATCAAGCGCACAGCATGGAGTCAGAGCTGAACTTGCATGTTCTAGTATGCTTTAAAAAAAAAAGAAAAGCAGTCATTTAATAAAATACTACTATAAACACTGAATTTGAGATTATAATGTTTGTGAAAACAAAGTTATTTGCATACAAGAGAATCACAGAATCATAGAATGGCTTGGGTTAGAATGGACCTCAAGGATCATCAAGCTCCAAATCCCCTGCCACAAGCAGGGCCGCCAACCTCCACATCTAATACTAGATCAGGCTGCCCAGGGCCCCATCAACCTGGCCTTGAACACCTCCAGGGATGGGGCATCCACAACGTCTCTGGGCAGCCTGTTCCACCACTTCACCACTCTCATAATAAAGAGCTTCCCCCTGATACCTAACCTGAAGAGTAGAAATCCATTCTGATAATAGGGAAAAATATTGAGAGATTTGGGAAAGCTTGGTCTATGGAAGGTGCAAATCTATTTGATAATTTTGTTCAATTATTTCAAGCTTCTCTCACTGAAATATATCATGTTTGCTGAGGACTAATGGGAGGTATTCCAATCACCTCACTTGGCAGGCTGATTTTGGCAGCTTGTATCACCCATGCTGCAGTCTAACAGCAGAGAGATGCTGTTCCAGAGAGTCAGTTAAGTTGGGTCCGTGTTTCTTGATGAAATTTTGGGGGAGCAGTTTGCTCGTTTTTCTTTTCCTTGTAAGTTCAATGCCTAAATGTGCTTTTTTTTTGTAACCACATTGGAAGTTCTTCTGTTTAAAAAGAAGAAAATTAATTATCTTCTTACTTGAAAAAATACCTTAAGAGGGTATGAAACTTGTAGTTTAAGCTGGGACTAGGAGATAGATGATAGAATACTGATTAGTGGTTTTTCTATTATTATTATTTGCAGACAAGCTCCTTGTGATCATGATAGGGTGTGCTGGAGTGACATTAGTTTGTATGAGAACATGTGGAACTTAAACCAAGAATGTTGTGGCTTCAGAAACTTCATAAGGAGCAGAGTTTTGGGGGAGAGCTAATGTCTTCCTCAGGTGGGTAAGGCTGTCAGTCAGGTGGCAGCTCTGGCCGGCTGCAGAGCTCATGGGCTGGGCTGTGCCTATCTGGTGGGGCAGCTGATGTGTCCTGAGGGAAGCTGGCAGCTGTGTGGTGTGATAGCTGCTGCAGCTGGGGCTCCTTCTGTCCCCTCTGTGGCTGTACAGCTGAACGCCAGAAGCAGGTGGCTGGGATGTTGGCTGCTCTCTCAGGAGATTAAATGGTTGTAAAGGACATAGTGGAGTGTTCAGAAGAACCGTTTCTGAAACATACTGAAGATTGATTAAACTCTTGCCTGCCCTGTGAAATTTCAAGTTCTCTCTTCAGCTCCTTTGCCCAATTCTGCAGCATACTTGCTTTTATTCTACTTCCTAGCTTGATAGTAGACACGTAAATGTAAAATACATGTGCAGTGTGTTGTTCTGGTTGCTTTGATAGCTTGAAATGTCCTACATTAGAGTTTTCAGATGATGTTTCTCTAAGAGGAAATGGAAAAGAGACAGGTAACGTAGGATTCAGCAGGGGAACTGGAACAGTGGGTCCCTCTTGCACTACTTGCCAGAGCCCCGGCTCCCCATGGTGTCAGGGATGTGCCCTGGGCATGGCCCTTTGGCTCCTGACGAATGCTCCTTCAGAAATTTCCTGGTAGCTTTTTTCTTTTCTGATATCTTACCATTTGCTATCAATAAAATGCTTAAAATATGACAAATGGAGATGTTCAGAGGGGTGTTGCAGCATTAGGAAGAAGGCTGGTAAATGGCCAGGCCTTATTCACTAAAGAAAAAGGGCCTGACGCTAATCACTAAGGAAAACGTGGATGTGGAAGTAAATGTAACATCACAACAGTTAAAATGGGTGGCGTAAGGAGTGATAGAGTGGTACGCTGTAAAGACAACTTGCAATTAAACCAAATGATCCAAATCTGTTATTTAACTGCATTTGTGTAGTGCTTTGAGTCAAATGCAAACTCTGCATTTAGAAGGAGGAGGCGGATGGAGCCTGCTATGTCCTGATGAGAAGCAACTCCACAAAGGGTTTAGCAACAGGGTAAATAAATGGATGTAAGTCAGCGTGGTGCTATGGGAAATAAGCGAAAGCAGTCTCTGGAAATGTGAACAGGAAAAATGGGTCAGTTAGCCAGTGTCTGGTATGTCTGAATGCAGCTCTGGTGAGCTTGAGAATGTGTCTGGGGTTGATGCTTGCATTTTAAATGGATGCTGAAAAAAAGAGTTTCAGAGAATATTATCAGGAAATGATAGAATGAATACAGAATATTTTAGCTGCTTATTTGCAAGAACAATCAATGTGCAAGGTAGCTTGATTGTCGTTAGTGGTGGGAATCTTTACTCCAGAGTGATTTGTGGTTCTGCACTTGACTGCAGAAAGGGACAAAAACGGGGGCAAAGTGACAGCAAGGAGTTCTTTGAGTCTGAAGGGTGAGCAGTTACTGTTTGCAGATTTACCCCAAACATTCCTTACTTCTAGCTGCTTCCATTCCAAAGGGTGTCCCAGGAAGTAAACAAGACAAACAAAAAAACAATAACAAACCCCCACAGCAGTTAGATCTGTGGATTTGAGATAGCAAAAGAACATTTGGAGGCACAGCACCAGCAAGGTCACTTTTTAAAGGTTTTCCCCAGTGAGTGACAATGTGGTCTGCAGTAGGAACAGCAGCACTCGCTGCTCCCTGAACTTGCAGTGTATATCGCCTGCTTCTGGAGCTGCCTGCCAGCTTGAGCTAGCAACCAAGGCTGCTTTCAGGCTCTGACTTAGAGCAGGGGTTTCCTACCTGGGCTTGTAATGGCCTGTTGACATAATTATTTTCTTTAACTACAAAAAGTCTTTGGTATAATACTTAAATTTAGTAAAAGGGGAAATGCTACACCCAGTTACAGTGTTCACGTTGTCTGTATTCCTCGCTACTGTGTTTACTCAAATTTTGAGATCTATTTATGATTTTGATGTGAAGTGCAATCATTTTTGATACATGGGAAGTCAGTGTCTGGTCTAATTCAAAACTGGGTATAAAGCAAAAATTTCGTGGTGGTAAACTTTATAAAGATGTAAATTTTTCTTTTGAAAACTTTGTTGCTGCCTTGCAATATCAGAGCTACCCAAATCGACAACTATTACATGGTTCAATAATTTACTGTCATATAAAACTGTGCTTTAAAGCTATTTTTTCAAATGAATTAACTGTTTTGTGTTGTTTGTTTCCCCAAGGTATGGGCTGAAACCAAATGACCAAATTCTGGCGGAGGAGAAACACAAAGAACTGTAAGCGTGCATACTATATGTACTTATTTTCCTCTATACATACATACATAGATTTCTAAAGCAGAGATGTTGTGTTTTCAGAAATAGCTTTTGCTCTTCCTTATTGTGTGCTGTAGATTAAATAACGTTTCTGAAAACTGGATAATTATTATATTCTTTTTTAAGATAAAAAAAATTATTCATGAAAAATTTGCATCTTAATTGCACGTGCAGTTTAACTGTCTGTGTCCGTCCCAGTTTATGCCTGCTGTATGGAAGCGGTTACACTAATAGTTGCTGCTTCTGTGCAGTATGTCAAGATGTGCACAAACCAAAGAAGATTCACGCTCAGATTCCAATTTTAGGTCATCTTCTGTGTTCAGATGTAATAACCCTTAATTTTTAGTTTTGCACACTGTGTATTAAAAATATAAAATCTCTACATGTGAGTCAGAAGCGGATACTGCATACTATGTCAGAGTTTTTGGACGTATATTTGGAAATGTAAAGTAAAAATACCAGTATGTACTATCTACATTACCAAGATCCAGGGGGGCTCCTGAGGATTTTATGCCTGCGTTTTGAAAACCTTTTTCTTTACCCCAGTTATGATACATTTAAAAACAAACACTGAAGTTCTTTCAGTTAATATCTTGTGAAGAGTATATATACCTTGGAACTGGAGGGAGACTTATCAGAGCTTGATATGCTCTCTGTAATAACTGATTTGTTCAGAGTCCATTATTAAGTGAGAGTAAGTATTCACTAAGTGGAAGATGGCTCGGTTGGAACATTCTTGCTTTCTGTGACCTGTATGCTTATGTACAAATAACTCAATATTGTAAGGCTTCTGTTTCAGAGTTTAGTTAAATTTTCTTGCTCTTAAAAATCTTCTTAATGTGAAATAGTTATCATTGTTACTACTGGCATGTTACTATCGCTAGCTGAAGAGCTATCCTTAGTGCATGAAGCAGAAACTTGTTGCATCTTTCACTCAGTGTTCTCCCGGTTATGCCTGAAGAACTTGCTATTTGAATGTTCTTCTCTGCTATCCCTTAAATCCATATTATGTAACTACTTTTTTTTTTTAAGATGGTTCATGTGAAAGACTGTAGAAAATGCTTCATTTGTCAGCTCTTACATAACTTTATTTATTCAGTGTCTTTTCTGTGATGACTGGTGGAATATTTGTATAAAAGTCTTCTGAATAAGATAGAGCTATTTAGGATTACTTTTGCATCTCTTTCCCTTAGGATAAAGATAGTGAGGGATTTGTTCCCTTTTGTTTGCATCTGCGTGACTAGATATAAAAAATAAACCTTTTTTAAATGTTTTTTTTAACTTCCAGCCTTTGCACACAATTGCTTATTTCTCTTATTACCATTATTTTGCATTATTTCACAGTACTCTCAAAAAAACTGGTAAGTAGCTTCACCATATGTAATGTGAATTAGGTATCTTAAATCAGTTAGGATCTATAGCTGTCAAATTTTTCCATGCTAAAAGTTTGCATGTTGCTCAGTAAGGTCATAGGTTTCAAGCAGTAAAAATGCATTCTGGTAATGAAGATTTAATTCCTTTGGGGAAAGAAACTGTGTGTGCTAAAAGCATTTGTGATTGAATTACCATAATATAATCTCCATGTTCTTTTTGCAGATGGAAAAAAACATTTATATTTGTACATCATGGTAATGTACCTGTGTCATTAAAACTGCTAGAGGTCCAGGCGAGAGATGGGAAACAGCAGTTGCCTTTGATCTGTAGATAAGATAGGTTTTATGCACACTAGTAATCGAGCATTGGTGGAAGTATAATTATGATTAAATAAGCTAGACTGTTTAAGAAAGATGTCTACTGCAAGCATAGAAAGTTCTAGCATGTTCAAGGGTTAAGCAAAAGTTAAATGACATTCAGATCTGTGTTTTGGACAGTACAAGTTGTACTGTGTATGCAAGTTTTATTTGCACAATAGATACTGATTAAACAATGTTTTGATGTGCAATATTTCATTTGAAGTAGTTGAAGCATACTGAAATCCTGTCTGATCTCTTGAAGTATGTTGCCTGTTACTTAACTGCATCATCTTAAATGAAGGGTTGAGCTCATTACTGATTTTTTTTTAATTTAAAGCTACAGTTCTACATGAGTGAGCTGAAAGAGATCCTTTCTTCAGCTTTTCATTGTTATAACTACAGTTTCTCTTGAGATTATTTATGTGCTGTGGATTATAATGAAAGAGCTGGAACAAGCTTTTGCCGTGAACCTTGTCATTGTCTTGAATGTCACTGGATGCTTGACCATGGAAGAACTCCAGTAGGTCAGTGTCATGTTATGTCAGGACAGACCTGTGGAATTCTTCTCACACGCTGTGTGCTGCTCTTTCTGGACCGTGTTAACTGTATGGTGTGGAATAGATGACAGAGTTGGACCTCAGAACACTTGCACGTGTTCAGTTCCTTACGTGCACATAAGGAACACTTGCACGTCCTTCAGTTGCCTTATTTGACTTAAAGATTAGTTGTTAAATACTTAGCTATCCTTTCCTGATATTTAGATGGAGACTTCTTATTTAAAAGAAATTACAGTCCTGGGGAACAGGTTCAAGGTAATTGTTACTGATGGATTTATAGACTTATTCTTCTGTTCAGTGCCCTTTTTCTGAGATGTTCTTTTGAGTATGTCCTAATATTTTTAAGTCAAATACAAAGATGACTCTATTTCTTTTCAGTGCCAAAATTAATCTGCTTGAAATGTTTTATCTTCGTCTTTGGTATGTTGGCAGCTTTTATACTGACTTACCTAGTAAAGAAGAATTCTGTGACAATCTTCGGCTACTAGTTCTGTGATGATTTTTCTGACTGTCAAGCATCCTTCAGTTTCTTTTGGATCACTTCTGTGTAGCCCTTCCTCATAAAAACATAAATGTTGTTTGGTAGTGCATGCTTTATCTCCCAAGGTAATTGGACCTGTTACACCCTGACTTGGCTTGATCTTGTTGTCCTTGAATCTTAGCTATCCAGAGAGATAAGTACATCTACCGGTCTCTATGACAGAGTGGAGTTGGTTTACAGGCATGTCACCACACTAAACTTCTGTTTTAAGAGTTAAGGTATGAGTGATTGCTTTCCTGCTAGTCAATAGCAGACAGGAAATAGTAATATCTTCACTTTGCACAGGTGAAGAGATGTCCAGGAGATGTTTCCTATGTCCCCCAAGCCGTCTAATCCCATTTAATTTTGAAGGGAAAGAAAAAGAATTCCATCCTGCAAAATGACTGAGGAAACTTGGATTTAATTAGGTTGATGAGGTCTTTGCATACTTTTCTCCTTCTGAGAATGGTAAATAAGTACAAACTGAGGGACATGGAAATGTTTTCCTTAACCCTTTGTATAGTTCTTCTTTCAGGAGTTGCTTCTGTTCTTAATTCTCAAAATCAGACGGAACAACTCTAACCAAAGGTCATATTGACCAAGTATAGATTTCTAAGTATGTGTGTGTGCATGTGTTGTTGTCCACATCAAAAGTTACAGAGGGGAATAAATTTAAGCTACCTGCAGCGAGCAGTGAGATGTGACCTAAGTTATCTTGTCTTGGTGTAGAAATACTTAATTTGTTTATCAAATCCCCAGTATGGCTAGAAATTTGGAGTCCATTTTCACTGCCATAGAGCAGTGTTGGCAAGGGTTTTGTCTTTTTTAGATAAAGCTATCTTTTACCATAATATGGGCTGTAGCAAAATCTTGGTAGCTTATATGGCTTATATTAATTATGAGACTGAAGTGCCTTGTAAAACACTTTGTGGAGTTTGGTCATACCTCTGAGCTAAGCAATGCTTTGAGACGCTCTATTTTAATACAGCTTTGGCTGCTGGTTGTGCAATTTTATAGACTGTTTTGTTTAAGCAATTTTTGCCATGGCTGAGCACTTTATTTGAAGGGGAAGAAATTAGTTGGATGGGAAGGTAATGTGGGACCTGTTTTGTGCCCCACAATTGCCTTGGCTTTCGTAACTTAGCTTTTCACAGAGAGAAAGTCAATGAAGTGAGAAAGGAGAGGAAGATAAAAGCTTTCTTTCTCTTCTGCCAGCTGTTTGATGTGTTGCAGTCAGAAGGGAGGACAGAGGTGTTGCTCTGCTGCAAATTTGCCAAGAAGAAATAATTTGATAGTTCATTTTTAATGGCATGCATACTGTATGAATACTTTATAATAGAGGAACTGAACAAGGGAGGAGGGGACTCTTCAGCTTGGGGACAGCTAGTTGGGTAACAGATACTGTTCTGAATTATGTGTAGTATTTGATTTTTGTTTATTCAGAGTTCTGGTTTTGCTTAGCTAACATGTATATATGAGGGAAGTGAGTATTGGTAGGGTGAATCTAGGAGGCATGGGAAATTTCAGAGGGTCTGGATGATGGTTGGGAAAGAAGAGAGAAATTTCCAACAGGGATTTAGAAGGAACACTGGTATATTTGAAAGATGATGTCAAAGGGATTTGAACCTGTTGGTGGATATGTTGTAGTGGAGTTGCCTTCTATTTGAGGATTGCAGTGTGTAAATTGCTACCTATCATAACACTTAGATGTGAAAGCTAAGGGACTAAACCCCAGACTGTTTACTATGCAGCAGTACTTCACTGATGCTTCATTGTGCAGCGGCCAAGAGTGAATGCTGTGGATGCAGAAGTTTGAAGCTGTCTCATGCTGTTGGAGTCACCCAGATGACAATGTGTTGTGCCACTAGAGGGTGTAGTTGATCATGAGTAATGCTCTCAAAATTTTTAACTATCTATTGCTTTTAGGGTTTGTTGTCCTGTTGGTACATAGTCTCCCTTAAATTCCTTTATTTTTTTTCCTTTAGCCACCTGCTTCCCTCCAGGAAAAAAAAAAACAAAAAAAAAAAACACTGAGATGGTAAAGATTGTTGGTGGAGGAGGGGAAGAGGTACTAAAATATCAAATACTAAGCTTTAAATCTTTTGTCAGCCTACTCAACATATGCTGACAGCATAGATGATTTGCGTGGTTGGGGCAATGTGTGAACCTGTCACAGATGTCTGTCAAGGCTCTTGAGTTAATTTATGTAATATACTTCACTTAAAGGTACTTCTGAGTGGATTAGTATATAATATGGAAAAAGATTTGGCAGTGAAGTAACATGGAGATGACATTATGGCAAGAACAAGGTGCCTTGCTTTCAGAGAAGGTTCCCCACTTCTCATCTTTACAAACTGTTGTTTAACTTTTTTTTAGGCTCATGCTGTCATACCAGACTATTTATTATTGTAGTATATGGTTGTCCAACCTTTTGGCTTTCTTGGACTGTATTGAGTGAAGAGGAATTGTTTTGGGCCAGATGTAAAATGCGTAACATAGTTAATGTATATAAGTAACAAATCATCTTGTTTTTTCATTTTTTATTAAAACAGAAAAGAGGGCAACAAAAACATAAAGCTAGTGGGTTAGACACGTGCTGTAGTGGTTTGTATGGAAACTTTTATTAAAGTGTTTACAGTGGAATTGATATTTATTTTTACAGAATTACATAGTTGTTAGAACTGCTAAAAATGGAAACTTCTGAAATGCTGTTTTTAATGAATAAATAGCTTCTTAGAATCATCTGTTTCATCAGTTGCCACCTTTTCCCATAGGGAATGGAAGTTCTTTTCTTTACTGACACTGTACTATGGTGTTACCAAGCACAGAGACAGTAAACTTTCATTCAATGCTTGGGACTTCTTTGGGGTTAGAATGGTCACAGTGTTCTATGCCTATTTGTAAAACGTGCAAGTACAATGAAGGAGATCAACTGTTCGGAAGAATTCTGCTGATCTGGACTGTATTTTGTTAATCCGGTTCTTCGAGTTGTTGGCTCCCTCTGTAGAAATTGCTTAAAATTGCAGTTTGATTTCCCTAGAATTGCATTATTATTTCTGTGATATATATTAAACTTGACTCACATGTATGAAAAGAATGATTTGTAGTTGGCTACAAAATTTCTCTTTCAAATTCCTCTCCCTTCTCTTCTCTTCTCTTCTCTGCCTTCCTGACTGTTCTTCTGAATGCAGCACTGGTTCAAGTTAGTGCTGTACAAGTTGTCTTATGAATTTATTAATAACAGACAATTCTGCAGGGAATTTCCAGAAGCCCGTTCTAAATTGTAGCATAAATGCCTTTTCCTTTTTTGATGGAAATGCATTTACACTTGCTTCCTTTTAAGATGATAAATTGCAAGTGTTTGATTATATTATATAATTTCCTTTTACATGCTGCTGCTGTGGGTTACTTATACAGGGTGGTGACTAGATCAATAATTTAAATTGTTCTAATGTATCAATAAAGTATTATAGTAGAACATTTTGCCTCTGTTTACATTAATTTATATATACAGTTTATATACAGTTTAAAGCGGAACTGCCTATAGGCTCTGCTAGATCATTCTGAGATGCCTCACTTGTTAAACAGCTCTTGAAAATTAGTACTGATTCAAATCTTCAGATAATAGCTATGGTTGGCAGGTAAAAATAAGGCTTGTGCCCTCCAGTGAGCTTGGTTGTGTAGCATGAGTTACACTCGTGTGTCAAGTGACACAATGCTCCCATGGTAGTAGGAATAAAGGGGGCTGAAGTGCAAAGAGAAGGATGAATGTGAAAGCCAGTAGAGAATCGGACGTATTTTATGTGAGTGTAAGACATATGGGAACCAAAACGGAAAGATCTTTAAGCTTCTGCTAGAGGAAGTAAGATTAATCTGCTTAAATTATGAAAGTTCTCAGTGTTGGATATATTGTTCTTGCTATGCTGTGACTAACCTCAAGGATTAATTTTTCCCTGTCTTGCCATCAAGATACATTCTTCAAGTATCTGTGTCTACTCTCAATATCACTACTGCATTACAAATGGTACAGCAGAGGTATCAGAAGATTATCCAAGGGAAAGATACTTCATAATATTCCTAACTACAATTCCAAGTCAAATTGGAGAACTTTGAGAAGCTCTAACAGCACTGGTTATTGAGTTAAGTTTATCTTGGATAACCATTTCTTATGGTTTGAGAATTTATTAAGGTATAGTTGGGCTGACATTAAGATTGACACCCATGCTTTGTGTGTATACTTCATGTACTGTGCTTAAAGCAGGGTAGTACTTCTTCACTTACGCTGCCTGTTCCTGGAATTACTGTCAAGCACAGACTAGCAGATAGTCCACAGCATTAAATGGAATGCCTGGACTTAAAAAGTTTAAGCATTCTCAACTCCTGTGAAGGGTTTCAACTTGCAACTGAGTGGTCTGAGTGATCATAGTGAAGACTTCAAAGACATCAAGAAATAGTTGCACCCTGTTGTCCCCCTGTGTTGCTATTTCCATAAATGTTTGTAGTAGCTCTGAAAGTAAGGTCTCCTGTTTGTTTTCATGGAAATTACAACAGATACTAAGAGCACAATAACAGTCTCTCAATGGAACAAATTCTCAGCTATGAAATGCTATTTTTCAACACAGGAAGTTCCTTACAAACATGAGAAAGAACTTCACCGTAAGGGTGGCAGAGCACTGGCACAGGCTGCCCATGAAGATTGTGGAGTCTCTTTCTCTCTGGAGTTATTCAAAACTTGTCTGGATGCTTTCCTGTGCAACCTGCTGTAGAGAACCTGTCTTAGCAGGAGGTTGAACAGATTTCCAGAGGTCCCTTCTAACCCCTACAGTTCTGTGATTAGCTATGCAGTTTGGCCAGCGATGAACAAGACCTGCATGCCATGCTTGTAAAAATCTGTACCAGTAGAAATGACCCACTGCCACTACTGCTGAAATGCACCACCCACCGCCTCGCTGTGCTCACATCTGCTGTTTGGTCTCCAGAAATGTTCAGTAAGCATTGATGAATTTCACTGGGTCCCATTTTTTCCCCACACAAAGGAATTCAGTGACGCGTCTTGGCTTCTTACACTCTTCCATGTTAGACTCCATTGTGTCAGAGTGTCCCTTGGCTGCCATCTGTTGCACAGCAACAAAATGTAGTGATGTGTTGGTGGGAAGATTCAGCCTCTACTGTGATACCACCAGCATCTGCATCTGATGACATTACTTTTGAAGCAGCCCTTGTAGTTTGGGCAGCCCATGACGGTTCAAAAAAACAAGGATATTTCTGTAACTGCTTGTCTTGACCATGTTTCTTATTTTATGGAGTATCCAAAAGTTCTGTGAAAAATGGTGCTAACTTTACTCTGCACTAACTCAAAGAACTCAAAGTATACACAGACTGTGATGCTGAGATATTAGTGACTTGGCTGTGAGCATGTGCTGACGTATTTGAAGACAAGTTTTTTGTATACGAATTAGTTCTTCCTTTGTGCTGTTGCATATCTCATTCACTGTGTTGATTTCTTTTGGAGTGGAATTGGGGTGCATTACCATAAGATGCTATCTTATGCTGCAGAGCATTCAAATTATTCTAGGATCACAGTTTCTTAGTTAAGGTAGCTGGAAAGGCTTCTGCGTCTTTGTACACAACGAATATAGAATTTAGAACTAGATAAAATCTGTCTGTAGAGAACTAGATTTTGTTTTATGCAATGTAGTACTAAACTCCAAATGTTTTTGAAATTTGGAAATGACTAATTGATCATTCTACTAGCTTGGAAAAATAAAATCTGTTTTAGTATCTCATTAATAAATAAAGATGTTTCTGTGGGATGGTTCATGCTGTTGGCGGAACTTGCTTATGCAGCTCTTGCCGTGTGTCATGCAGGATGATGTATCTGAAGAGAGAGTAAGACCTGAACTTAACGGGTTTTTCTCCCATTCTTCTATGATACTATTTACATGTTATGTTTCTTTCACGGCCTTCTGGAAATGGTACCGGATGCAGAAATGTTACCCACCTGAGCATTTTGAGATGTCATCAGTTTGACAAATGCAGTGTGTGTGGAGGAGTATGTCAGAAAACCAACTGATGTGTTAAAATCATGTTTTTGCACAGCTTCTAACAAAAAAAACCCCAGTTATTGAAATTGTGGCTGTTAGTACTGATTTTGCCACAAGATGGTGCTTGATATTGCAGCTAGGCTTATGGCAATTAACTGAAAGCTATGGCAAAAGATGTACAATATCTAATCTTTTAACCACTTTAAAGTAACTGGCAGTGCACCATTATCTTTATTTAATGACTTCTGAGATGAGGAGGCCTGCTACTTGCGTAGAGACTATGGGGAAACAATGAAAAATTCTGTTACGTATAATATGCAGTTTGAGTATGAAGCAACAAATGCATCTGAGTACAACAGATAAATGGTGTGTTTGTATAAGAGTTCCCAAGTATATTTAGTGTTCAAGTTATCTCTTTAAAGTAATATGATAACATTCAAGTACTTCATCTCAAAATTTCTCTTGTTTCTGGCATGATGTCGTTGAAGCGTGATATGCTTTAAAATCACTTTAATAGGTTACTACTGTCATTCTCTAGAAGCTGGGCAATGGAAAAGAGAGTCACGGTAATCATAATTTGGGTAGCTGAATGAGTAGGTGGAAAACTTAAGCTTCACTATTTTTTGTGCTTTAATGGGGGGAAAAATATCCTACTGTAAGAGAAGATAAGCTGTAACTGAAGTTCAAGATGCAGACATGCTTAGTTTAGCAGCTGATTTTTGAATAGTTTCAAACTTTTGTGAACTTTCTTGAAGTTTTTAAAGTGTAACATACTGCTTGATGATAACTCTGTACACTAGTGAGTATGTCTTCTGTTTAAATGCACAAACTGTGCAATTTATTTTCTTAATAATTGTGTAGTAAGGATATAACACCATGATTTTTTCCTAAGTTGTCAAATAATGAGATTTACTGTGGTGTAGTCCCATTATTCTCAGAACTTTGTGCTTTTCAGTTATTAACATGGGTCATCATGAGCTGGGACTTCAGGTTTCCTATTAAAAATATTATTTTCAGCAAGACTGCTTTGGAGTGAATCGTCAGAAGTGGAAGTTGATGGATGTCTTGCTTATTACACAATTAAGTATTTTTTTTAAAGCAGCGATCACATCAGATATTCTGTTTTCAAAGCTGCAATTGCAGTGTCTCTCTGTACTGATTTAGCTTTAGAAGGAGCCTCATTTACAGATGTAAGCTGCTTGAATAAAAAAAGTAGAAGAACCTGTATAGTTTTATCAGCAAATGAAAAAATAGATGTCTTTGTCCATTCAGTCTTTTCTGGGCTAATCTTAACCCCAAGAGTACCAATTAGTGCTCAGTATAGTGGCTTCTGCTATGTTAAACCAAGTGATCATCCATCAAAGCAGATTAAATCCTTTGTGTAAAAATAATTTGGTAGCTGTCCATTAATTGCCTTTTCTTTCACAGAACTTAAAAAAAAAAAAAAAAAAAAAAAAAAAAACCCACAGATCTCAGGAGATCATTTAGTATCATTCTTCCTAATCCAGCCAGAGAAGCATCTTTATCATTCCTGGTACATATTTGCCTAGCCTCTTCTTACGGTTTTTGGTGGAGATACTAAGATGTTACGTGGAACTATTTCCACTAACAAGTTTCCCCTCTCAACCACTAGATTTGATTTCAGTCTTTTCTGAATATTTCAGTTCTGTGTGCTGTCCTTTTATCACAGATGCAGAGAACAGCTTATTTCCTCCCTGTTTTATTTTTGCGATATCAGGCTTTTCCTTTTTCTTCCCATGTGTAGACTGGAGAGTGCAGGATATGTCTCCTCCTGCAGCTCTTACGTTAGCTTCTCAATTTCACTGCTATCTTCTGGCCTCCTTCAGCTGCAGATACTTGGTGAAGCGTTACCAAAGGTGGGATGTCATCTTCCAGCTGTAGCCTTACTATAGGTAGTGTGACATCAAATTGAAGCACATTAAGCTACAAGCTGACAGAGTAGAGTATTCTGAGAAGTAGTATTGGAATCATATTTATCTTCAAGTTACAACTTTTCTGTTACTTCGGAAGTGCTGGTTGCTGTGATTTAGAAGTAGAAATTAATTTGATATTAACAATGAGATTAATTATGAAGAAAGGCTAATAAAAACATGGTATTTATAGCATCTGTTACTTCATAGGTTTCAGATTTAGTTAATTTTAAGGCTTACTGTAGTTCTGATTAATCCATATTCAAACATGATTTTTTTTTCCAAATGAATGAATGGAGAAAGTAGAAAATAGAAACTTGAATCTGAACAGATTCCTGCCTTTCTGAAGTCCTCTGAATGCATTGTATAGCTCGCTAGCCAATCATGTTACATGTTTAAATCATAAAAGTATTTCTTTGTGACTCAGATTTTTAACTTAAGGAATATGGAAATTGCTCTTTTGGAATAGCTGTTAACTTATGTCATTTCGAGGGAGTGGATCATTCTTCATTGTCTTCTGGTAAGTCTGAGACCACACGTTGAAGGCAATTTGTCATGATCATTTTTAAATTGGGGTGATCAAAGATGTACATCACTTATTTATGACGAACACTTCTTCATACTTAAAAGTAGGTTTTGTATGAGCTTTCCTGTTATGAGAAATAATGGTACAAAATCTGACAGTTTGGGCACTTCATAGAATTTTCCCTTTGCACTAAAAGTGTGCAAGAGCATGACAAGGTGGAGAGCTTATTTTAGTAAGTTATTGAGTAGAGAAAAAACACGGGGAGAAAGTTGGATAGATTGCAAAATGGGGAGGGATGGGATGGGAAAAGATGATGAGTTTAATACTGAGGTGTTAAAATAGTGCAGGTTTGGCAGAGAAAGGTCATATGCAAAGAGTGTGGCCATGTGTTTGCTTGGGCAGGGTTCTGTGCACCTATGCACCTCCAAAGGAAATAATGTGGAAGAGGGAGTGTAGCCTGTGTGAGGAAGAATACTGAGACTTCAGTTGTTCTATTGATCTACATGCTTACATAGCTCAGTAATCATTGAATAAGGGTGTCTCAGACACTTAAACTGATCTGTTCTTGTTGCTTTCTGGTGGATAAGATTGTAATTTCATGGATTTGTGCCCAAAGCAAACAAGGAATGTAACAGGCTCCATTCTGCTTGGGAAACTTGCTGCGAAGTCATAAACTGAGTGCCTTGACCACCAAGCCATCTGCTGCCTCTGGAAAGGGGCTCCTACCCTAGTGCCGTGCTGGCTGTAGGATCAGATGACCTTGCTCCATAAGCAGCAGAGACAACGGCTGATGCACAATGCTGCTCCACACTGCTGCTCCCAGCGTGGTGATCGCAGGTAGGGTACAGCTGCTGTATGGGTCTGGATCTACCTCAGGTCACACCAGTCAGCTGAGGCAGCTGAAGGTGCCTGAGCTCTGCCAAGAAGTTACAGCAACAGCTATGTGCATTATTCAGGCTGGTACAGTGACGTGGGAGGTGATGGAGATGGGCGTTGTGTGCTAGTTGAGCATCTTCAGCACCCTGTGGCTCAGCCTGACCTGGTCTCTCACAACTGTAGCTGGATGTGACTGCAAGGGGAGTGACAACAGAGCTCCCAAGGAACAGCAGCGCAAGCTGTGAGATCATGCAGTTCGTTCATTTCAGTCACTGAACAGGCACATTCTCCTATCCTGCTTGTTCTAGATTTATGTTGGTAGGGTGTGTGCAAGTCTCACAATGGCCTCAAAGATCTCCATTTTATTGGAACAACTCTGTTAGGAGATAGTGTTCAGTGCAAAAATGGTTTGAGTGCTATAAATTGAAAGTGAATATTTAAGAGTTATGCAACTACTTAGTTCATGTTATCCATTTAAACTGTATTGGCAGGTTATTTTGCGGATTTGGCGAAAGCTGAGATGAGCCAGTATCATTAGCTTCTTAACTCATTTAAATAACTTCTTTCGAGTAGGTGAAACTACATAGGTGATACCTTCAGCTAATATCGTTAGCATTCAGCAGTAGTAAGAAGACTACATGCAGTGGTGAATAAGCCTCATTCACCTCAGTTGTCCTGTTGTCAGAGTCCTACATGGATTATTGAATTTAAAAAACAAAACACTGAGGGTGTTGGACTAATCCCAGCAGCTTCTGTGGGGCTGTTCTAAAACGGCCTTCTTAAAGCCTTCTGGTGTGTAACATTCCACTTCACAGTGAAGAGAAAATCATGCTATCCTAGTTGTCTGAATGCGCATGTTAATGGTTAGTACAATGTATGGAATCCTTTTCTAAACTGGAAGAAGGTGCCTGTGTCACTGGTTGGGGGCTGAACTGCTCAGCTGTATGACTCAATTTATTATCACTTTTCTGCTCTGAGGGAAAAGCACTTTGGAAACGTCTTTAAAACCTGTTCTTTCTTTACTTCTTCCTGGCATGTTGGTTATTGCAGAGAGCAATTCCTGTACAGCAGCCTTTTTTTTTTCCCCCTCCATTTTATTTTGTTCAGTGAGATTTTCTGGCTTTGCCACAGCTGCCTACCGTGAGGTCACCACTTTGGTAATTGAAAATATAAAATAGACCCTTCTCTATGGAAAAGAGACATCCACCAAACAACGGCAAAAAAAAAGATGAACTGAAATAAAGAGTAGAACAGGCCTATTTATATAGAGAGAACAAATTTTAAAAAATACAAATTTATACTGAGGAGAAACTGAATTGTTTTCTACTTAAAATGCATAAGCTGATGCTTATGTTCCTATTTCAGGAAAAGAAGCATTTTTAGCCTTCATTGGTGGGTATGAGTGGGATTTCAGCATGGAAACAAATTTGTCTTCGGGATCTTGTAAATATTACAAGTGGCAGGATCTTATTTTTGATACCTGAAATTCACCGTTGTCTTTGCACAATTACTTGTACGTGCAGCTGCTGTTTTCAGGCTCTTTGCTAGTAGTGCATTCCACATGTAGATCCCTAATTCTTGGCAAGTAAGCTGCTCAAAGAACTGTGGTTAGAAGTGGAAATACCCTGCGCTTATCTGCTGTACAGTTGTGCCAGCAGGAGCATGAAAGTAAATGATGAGATTTTTAAAAGGGAAAATAAAGCCACTGGATGGTGCTATTGCTATGTTGTTGGACTTGCAGGCTCTGGTAATGTGGACAGCATGAAGTCTCCACCCTTGTACTCCCCTAAGATTTTGTAAAGATCGGCTACAAGAAAATCCTGTGTATACAGATCACAGTACCCACTGCAAGGATAGTCATCTTTAACCTGCATCTGCACAAAGGTTGGGCAGGGGTCAGTCTGTCTGCTGTGATCTCTATTTCAGCTTTGCTGATCAATGTTTAATGCAAGTTTGGATGAGAACAGTTGTTTTAATGGAATATTATGTTCTTGAGGAATGGGATATGTTTGAGCCAATCAGCTCTGTAAAATCTGCATATTCATAAATCATCTAATTATCCAGAAAGAGATGCAGAGTTACTGAAATTGTCACTTTGAACGCTTGACTAACAAGGGGACTGTCTTTTAAAACGGCAGGGGTTACATAGTTAGCTACCTATTACGTTACAAAAAAAAAAGTTTCAACTGTTTTATGCAAATATACTACATTACCTTGTAAAAATGAGAAGCTAAATCAGCTTTTGAAAGCCCTTCATGTTATTTGAGGGGGGAGAAAATGAATTCTTTGCAGAAATTTGCATTTTGAGAAGTAAATAACTACTTGCAAAGGCGCACCTTCTTTCAAAGGCTGCAGTTTGGTAGCTAGAGATTTGAGATCTAAAATGGCTGAAGAAATTTCTGAAATTCTTCTCTGAACATACTATGAACAGTTGGAAATGTGTTTCAATTTTCCCGTAAGATGATTTGAAAAGGATTTCTTCTTTTGTACTTGCTCTTTCTCCTCCTTCCCGTTTCTCTCGTACATTTCAATATGGCTGGAGGAATTGGAGTAAATTTTTAAGGAGGCATCAGAGAGGGGAGGAAGAAAAAAATATATCCCCAGAACCTACAAAGAGTTTTGTTATGTCAGTCATGACTTAAGAAGAAATCAAGAGATTTGGCTGGAAAACATCATATGTATTTGTAGCTGTATCTGTCTTCTAGTAGTTCTTCTGCTCAACGGACAGTACTGTAGCCATACTTGATAGAGAAGCAAAAATGTCTGGCACAGTAAATTACTTCAAGTTTCAAGCGAGTTAGTAGATTGACAAATAAGAGTCCCATGGAGGGCAAGGATGGCTAGGATGGAATGTGTTCCCACGTTCATGATACTCGGTTATTTTGAACAGGCTGTGAGAGCAACCGAGTCTGCCAGGCTGCAGTGATTCCAGGACCAGCAGCTCCTTCCTTTCCACCACCTGAACAGTTGTGTTGGAGAGGTGGGTGGAAGTGAGAAGATGTTGTGGTGGGAGCTCAGGAACATGGTAGAGGCCTACAGCAGTTGGGATGAGAACTAATAGAATATGCATTCTTAAGAAACAAACTTCTGTTCTATTTCTCTGTTCAAGAAGCAGGAGTTTAATGCCATATCTTCTGAAAAGCTACTTGTTGGATATGCTCCAAAATCAGTAATTGAAATCAGAAGCTATTTGCTCCCTCTGCACCTAGAAGACCTTAGTGTGTTAAAGCTATGTACATTAGATTTGTCCATTTTACTTCTTGTGCATTTCTAAGGAAACAATAGCTATCCACCAGTCTCCTTGGCTGTCAGAAAATCTGTTCTGAAAACAGGCATAGATTTCAGTCTGTTACTTTTGGGGCAATTATCTCATATGCTTAATGTTCATTTTCCTCCCTTTGGTCTCAACCTACAAACCACTAACTCTTTTATCATGCTTTTCATACTGGCTAGTACAGCTGTTAACTCGTCAGGAGGAGACGTTGTTGGTGACTTGAAATGTTGAGGTAACAGCTGAGTGTGTGCTCTTACAAAGCCATGCTATACATCTTGACTTCTGTCAGAGAAGACAATTCTTTTTCAGAGCCTTGCTCAAGAGCAAGGTTTGAGATGAGGCAGAGTGAAGCTGGACTGTGATGAGCTGCTCTTAAGGGTAGAGAGGGGCTGTTTCTGACAGAAATCTTGGAAAATAAAATGACAAAAGGAAATTGTTCAGAGGCTTAGGATTTTTACAGTAGCAGTGGGTAGTACTCATTTTATACTTGAGGTGTCTGAGCTGAAGGTTATGGGATGTACTTACTGGGAACGGGCCTGGAACAGGATTGGATATACGCATAGTTGCACTGTGAGTGGTGTAAGCTGAAAAGACAAATTAGGTCTTCTGCATAGCCTAATAATCTAAGAAAAGGTTGTAAGTGAATGGATCCATTGCTCTGGCATGGTGGGCTGGGAGGATGGAGATACCTTTTTCTAGGTGGAGAATACTTTGTTACTATTCCCTTTTGCGTGTTGCAGTTGGTAGAAACGTGTAAATATTTTTAATAAGATATCATAACTCTTTCCACTTGATACAAACAATTGGATAGCTACAGATACTTTTTCCAAATTTTCCGCTCTCCATTTAAGTTTGTTATAATCCCTTGATGTTCAAAGGGATCTAAAATGCATGAAACTAAATAAAATAAAAATCTAAGCTGATATTAATGGAGTAGCATATAAAAGCAATCAAAGAAAGCTGGATGACTCTTTTTAGGGAAATGAATTTTATTTCTTCACCTTTCGAATACCTTAATATGTTTCAGAAATGAAAAACTTTTCACCCTTCTTTGTGTCCATTTGCCTTGTGGCAAAGCAAGATCAACTACAAGATCAGATACCTGCAAGAACCTATGTTCTTGTAATTGGCAGTGGGAAGCCTTCTGTTGGTACTTCGTTGGAAGGTACCATGTGCTTGTGAGTTACCAATGAAATTTGATTAATAATGTTACCATTTTATTGATCATAGATCATCTTACCCATTTTTTAGTTTACTTCAACAGTGACCCTGTAACTTAACAAGGGGGGTAAAAAGCTGTCATTATACATCTATACAGATTTTTTTGTCAAATTTTTTGTGTAGCGGAATATAACCAAAAATGAATTATACATTCAAAAATTTTAATTGGAATGAAATCAGTGAATCACTGTAGGTTGATACGTGATACCAAATAGACCTTGGTTTTTCAGGGTTTTTTTGTTGTTGTCTTGATTATTGGATCCACATGAGAGAATAATTACACTTTCTTGTGTGACTGTTACTATACCCTCTAGCTTCCATATGAAAGCAAAGCAGCATTGTCACTTGTTTGAAGGAGCATGAAATCCTAGATGCATTCCCACGTGGTGGTCTTATGTTCAGTGTGTCATAGGTCTGTCTCACATTCTTCTTACTAGAGATTCATTTTCTGACTATAATGAGGTAACACATCACAAATTCATGTTTTAGTCAGTGTGATTGTGAATATAGATAGGGTGTTCCACAACTAAGAGGTAGTAGTAGCATATGTCTTGTTTTTTTAATTTATAATTTACAGTAGTTGAGATGGATTTCATAAAACATACTGTTCTAGAATGTCCAGCTTCTTTTTGGTAAATAAAGATAATTTTTTAAAGATTCTGTTTGTTTGGGTCTCATTTTTGGGGGCCAAATATCTTAGTGTAGATTTGTGAATCTGCCCTGATTATTAGGTGGTGCTTCTCCCCACTTTTCCAGTTTTCATTTTGTTTCAGCCTTATTAAACAATTAGAATTCAGGGTCAGACATTAGTGCCTCATATTACCTCTTTGGTCTCCCTTGTGTCACTGTTAAAACTTTCTGTCTTTTAAGAGTGACAGTGCTTAGAAGTTGCATTTTAAGAAGAGCAAGAACCATAACTTCCAATACTACTATTCCAACATTGTCTTTTTTATTTTTCATCCTGGATTCTTAATACTTCATGTATTCTCCATATCACAGTTAAATCAGTCAGCTAACTTTCATTTATTACCTTGTTATTCAAGTCCTTTGGAATGATGGGACACCGGGATTGTCCTATTTTTGTCATTTTTGACTGTCTCCTGCCTCGGAAGCTCTGCATTTCATCTTGGGGAGAGAAATGCACAAGTGGAAGAGTGTGAAAACCTCAGAGTTCTACCTGAAACAGCTCTCCTCATCTGCTGTCCTTATCTTCTGGTGTAAGAGTTTTGACGTCAGAGATGTCCCAGCCTTGTCAACAGCCTTACAAGTGTCTTAGTATGGAGGAAGCACAGAGTGTTATACAGCTGTGGAGTTAGGTGTTTTTTTGTTTTGTTTGCTTGGGTTTTTTGTTTGTTTGTTTTTCTTTAGAATAAAAGAGAAGCAAACCAAGACCGAACCAAACTGGGAGCTTAAGACTGGCAAAGCAAACGGATCTAAAATGAGGCATGCTGAAATTGGCAAGCTGGTTGGCTGAAGGAATGAAAATCCTGCAAGCAGTATCCTGACAATTATGAAACAAATTATTTTTCCTTGTTAAGCCTTTAATAAAAGGGAAGGGGAAAGCATATGCAGATGTTAAATTTTACATTAAAAACCAAAAGCCACAGTGAGAAGGATGACAGTATGTAAATTTCTCATATTACATCATGACTTGTCTCTGAATACTTGGCATTATTTAAAACAACTTTGTTGAATTGAATGAACTTTGATCCTAATGAAGAACATTTGATCATATTAAGTGCAGACTTCAAAATGGTATTTATCTTGAGAAAAAATATTTGCAAGTAACTATTCTGTGTATATCTAAACAATCTAAAGCTACTATTTTTAGTGTAATATATGTTCATATGCAAATTTGTTAACCCGAGGGGTGTATTTACTGCTTTACAAATTGTGCTTGTTGTTTCTGTTTCTCTTAATAGAAATAAGCTTACATTTTCTGGACTCAGTTTTTCTTCCTGCTCTTTCATCATGCAAATGTAAGTTTAGAATGACGCTTTCCTTTAAAGGGTACAAACTGCTATTAGTCTCTTTCTGGTGCTAGGAGCATGTAAGTCATTTACTCCAAGCAATGGACCTTGAGGGAGGTCTGCTGTGGCCTAATCTTCTCTGCATTTTTTGCAGTGGAATGATCAGGTGGTATCTACATTTCTGGGAGGATATAGTAAGTATTGTGATTGCCTGACATACAATGCTGCCCCTAATACACTTGGTTACTGCAGCTCTGGATATCAGCTCTGTTCATGTAAATTTTTTGTTTTTGACTAGACTGTAGGTTATCTAAGCCAGTTGGTGTTAATAGGTAAGTGAAAGTTGCTTAATTACGTAGACTCATTGAATTGTAGTGCAGGATAGTATTTGGAAAAATAAATGTGATACAGAACCCTGCTGTGCTTTTAGGATGGTAGCCTTGGAGGAGAAGGCTCTTGGTTAACATGAATGCTCTCTGGGTAGATTGAACTAATACTTTCTGTAGGTGTAATGATCTAGTTTGGATTTCTTCTACTTCTGAATTGTAGTTTCCAACTGCCCCCACTTTTGCACTTGACTTTCCGTTGTAGCCAGAGCACATGAGCGGAATTATTTCTGGGTGAAACTAGAGGGGGGGGGGAAAAATGTGCACGCCTTATCTGCTCCAGCTGGTGAACTGAAGTTATTGGAACAGGCAAGAGCTAGTCTGCTGGATGCCCTGAAATACATGTGCAGTGCATGCCTCCTCCTAAAAACAGCTAATTGCTTGGCTCTACCAGTAGCTCTCTGTATGCGCACTTGAATTTATTTTCAGACCTAGGACAGCTTGGGGCTATGCAGTATCCATCAAGCTGTCTGGACAGTTATGATGGTATTGCTAAAACTTTTAAATATGAGACTGCCTCTTCTGAACTTATAGTGGTTAATGTGTGAAGGAAGCTTTTGTCTTTTCTGAAGAATAAACAAATGAAGACACGGTGAAGGCACTGTGTTCTTAGAAAAGAATACCGATGTAAGATTTAAAGATAAGAGCAGTTGGGACTAGACTGAAATGCATGTAGTAGCTACTAGGAATGCTTGTTTTTTAATTTGGGGATATTTTCATGCAGTTAACATTTAAAAATAAAAATGGCTATTCCAGCTGAGGTCTAGAGAAATGAAATAGACAAGAGCTCTTCTGAGAGTAGATCTAGTCTGATTTTGGCATTCTTGTGTGTTTGGGAACACAGTGGGGAGCGCTCAGATCAGCTCATACATTTCTAATATTGCAGGAACGTAAAGCATTGTTAAAATTTCATTCTATACTCATAACTGTTGATTGTTGATCAACACAGATCACTTTCCCTATACTCCTGTTTGTGGCAAATGTGATATTTTGTGGGTTTTGATTGTGTATAGGATGCATTTCATGCAAACATAAATGGGGAGGTATCCTTGTGGAGTTTGATCTGCACAATGTATGTTCTGGGGCCTGACTAGATTGTCTCTGCTTGTCTACAGTTACGGACAGTATTGTGCTTTAATTCAAATGGCCTATACATAGGTCACTCTGAAAGTAATACCACCTATTTATTTCCATGAAAACCAGAACAGATACAAAGAGCACAATAACATTATTTGATAGAGCAAATTCTCAGCTACAAAACAACATTTTTAATCATAGTCACCGCCATTGCCTATGTATTTTCACCACAGATGAACAAGAGCTGCATGCTACGCTCATAAGTCTGCATGGCTGTCTGGAACATGGCTTGTCTTTCACCTTGCTGTCTCTACTGCTGAAATGCACCACCCACTGCCTTGCTGTGCTCATATCCACTGTTTGGTCTCCATACATGTTCAGCAAGTGTCAGTGAATGTCAGTGGGAGCCATTTTTTTCTGCATGGAGGAATTCAGTTCCACCCCTTTGCTTCATCTGCACTTCAATATAAGATGCCACTGTGTCAGAGTGCCCCTCTGCTGACATCTGTCACATGGCAACAACACAGTGGGATATTGGTGGGAAGGTTCAGCCTCTACTGCCATCCCATGAACATCTGCCTCTGATCTCATGGGCCAATATCATAAAATTGGAGGTATTACTCCTGGGGTAGTGCTTGTATATTGTATTGTTTCATATTTTTTGCTATTTAGTGATGTTTTGATGTCCTTAATGCTTGGTGAGCAAGACTGCCTGACATTAAAGTCACTGAAAAACAATTGCCTTTGTAGAACATATGTTTAAGAAAAGCACATGTAATGGAGATCTCGGGCTTGTACTGCGACAGCAGTAACACAACTCTTTTTATATAGACTTTAATATCACTGCATGTTTTTTGTGCCATTTGTATTTTTAATTGAAATTACATTACTTAGATGTCAGTGTAAACGTTGCTTTCAAAATCAATTAAGAGCAACAAAGTTTGGAGATAAATATCAATGTAACATGGCAAAAATGTTGATAGGAGTAACAAAAAACAGAAGTGCAGTAGTTCCATGTTGGAACCACCCAAGTTCTGAGTAAAACAAGCAGCAGGGACTTGCAGCCCTCGCTCTTGACATATGTGAGAAAGTGATGTGTGTTTTAACAGCAGGAAAGTTGTTAGATGATGCATCCATTGTCTTCTCTGAGGTTTTGTTTTTATTTCCTATTTGTTTACTTTGAAGCCTGTTAATTCCGCTTCAGATTTCCCGTCCTGATAGAACCCCAACTTGTTCCTTTGGGTTTTGTTTTGTCTTCTGTTTTGAAGTTAGATGTAAGCATCTGGAACCGAAGCCTGGTTCTCTAGTGTATAGGATTTGTAACTTTTTCAGCTACTTAATTCCTCAGCATGTAGTGGTTCTGTTTGTTTTGTATGTCTGCCATCTCTAAGTTACCAGTAAGCTTGAATTTCTGGTGAGTATTGTATCGCTGTTGAATTAGGGAGAGATATTAGTCACATTCTTAAACTTCTGGGAAAAGTACCACAAGGTATCAAAACGCCAAGCACTGGGCCAAACTTGAAAAAGTGACCTACTTTGGTGGTTCAGAAGGGATTGGTGGTTTGTTGAGATCGCTGCGGTGAGCAGCACCACTTCCACCTTTTATGTTCTGCATGTGGGTCGGAGTTCACTCAGTGTCTCCATCTCTTGGGAGATGGAGGTGTGTGGGGTTTTTTTGTCTGTTTGGTTTTGTTTTTCAAATACATGTTATAGCTGAGTGTTGTTAACTTGTCTCAATTCCTGTGGTAATCACAGGGAGGTCATTGTAAAATTCATTTTTTAGCCTTTCTGAGGAGGAGCGTGTGTTCTTATTGTAAATTACATGCATCAAATTGATTTGAAATCATCCCATTAGTTATATTGATTTAAAGTGCCAGAAAATTGATCTAAATTTCATAATTTAAGAAGGGAACTAGTTTCTCTTAGTTATGGGAAGACAATTATTTAGAGACCGACTGGAGCGTGAGCACTTCTATAATAAAGCAGAAAATGGGGAGGCAGCAGTGCTGGAGAAGGAGTGACAGGACTTTCACTGTTCTGGAATGAATTTCACTATAACTCACTGAAAACTGAACATACCTGAAGATTTCTGGATTTCTTATTAAAGTAAGTGTTCACAAACTGTTGTGTATTTAACAATTGTATTTCTTTCCCTTTCCAGCCTGCTTTGAAGCTTTAGTTAGCAGGCCTCATGTCTATTTAATAAAACCTTCTAAATAAGTACGGGCTAATAAGTAAGAGCTTGTTTAGCTTGGAGAAGAGAAGGCTCCAGGGAGACCTCATTGTGGCCTTCTAATACTTGAAGGGAGCGTATAAACAGGAGGGAGTACAACTGTTTACATGGGTGGATAGTGACAGGACAAGGGGGAATGGTTTTAAACTGAGACGGGGTGGTTTAGGTTGGATATCAGGAGGAATTTTTTCACACAGAGTGGTGATGCACTGGAACAGGTTGCCCAAGGAGGTTGTGGATGCCCCATCCCTGGAGGCATTCAAGGCCAGGCTGGATGTGGCTCTGGGCAGCCTGGTCTAGTGGTTGGCGACCCTGCACACAGCACGGGGGTTGAAACTAGATGATCGTTATGGTCCTTTTCAACCCAGGCCATGCTATGAAAAATACCTTTTCCAATTATAATGAATGAGATAGTGTGCTGGTATCATATATTTGGAAGAAGATGGTGGTGTGTAGATAAGAAAAAAAATCACAGATTTAGTATGCTGGCATGTTTGAGAATGTGTCAGATCTTGGAGTGTCTTCAGTAAACAAGTCAGGAGAGCTGTGTGAAAAGGATAATTTGAGCTCTTTGTTGCTAAACCTTAACACTCAGAGATACTGTTCTGGATAAAATATTAATCCTGTGGCTAGTTTCATGGAGCAAACACAGGCCATGGTGAAATGTGCATGCTGGAATTTACATTTTGTGTTTTAAATTGAAGAAAGTGAAATGGCACAAATGTAGAGGATAGCAGTCTTGAAACGATGTCAATTGCAGATGACCAAGTATATGTAATGTTGATAAATGGTGCTGCATTGTAGAATATGTTCAATCACTTCAGGCATTTAGTTCTGTTTCCTCAGAAAGCACATAGCAGTGAGAAGTGATGTATTAATTCTTTCCCTTCAGTTGTGATGTCTGATCTAGAGTCCTCTTAAACGTTTCAGAGTACAACTGAACCTTGAACTGAACTGAATTTGCGTATCTTGGTGCTGAGCTTTTTGTTACTCGAGTTCTTAAAATGATGAATAACGGGCCTGGATTTGTTGAACTTCCAGTTTCTTACTTATGCTAACATGAATGGAGCCACCAACACTAGGACATGGAGTTGTTGGAGCAGGTTCAGAGAAGGGCCACGTAGATGATCAGAGGGCTGGAGCACCTCCCCTGCGAGAGAGTTAGGGCTCCTCAGCCCGGAGAAGAGAAGGCTCTGGGGAGACCTTATAGTGGCCTTCCAGTACCTGAAGGGGGCCTGCAGGAAAGATGGGGAGGGATTTTTTAGAAGGGCAGGTAGCGACAGGACAAGGGGAAATGGCTTTAAACTGGAAGAGGGGAGATTTAGACTAGATATTAGGAATAAATTCTTTCCTGTGACAGTGGTGAGACACTGAACAGGTTGCCCAGTGAGGCTGTGGATGCTCCCTCCCTGGTAGCATTCAAGGCCAGGCTGGATGGGGCTGTGAGCAACCTGGTCCAGGGGAAGATGTCCCTGTCTATAGCAGGGGGGTTGGAACTAGATGATCTTAAAGGTCTCTTCCAACCCAAGCTATTCTATGATTCTATGAATTCTGCACTTTACTGAATCTAGAGAGAGGCTGCGTAGGACTGAGCCACCCAGAAGTGTGCAGGACAGAATCACCCATTACTGTTCCTGGAAATAGAGGAGGGGGGAGCTGAGAACCGCTTAACTCCATATTTTCTTAATTCTTAAGGATATTGGCAAAGCATAAGCTTCTGTATTAACTTCTCTATCAGTGTTGTCACAGTGTTTTATTTTTCCAAAATCACGTTTGTTACATGAGCTAATAAAACTGGATAAACTGGATAAAAATTCGTGTCTACCTTAAACAGAAGATTGATTTTGCGTTTACTTAGTGTGAATGGACTTTCTGAGAGTGCTCATAATTAGCATACCAAAAGCCAATGAGAATAGAATTATCAATTGTGGTTATTATTATTTAATTTCATTATCATAGTATTTCTTGTATGCAGAGAGCAACTCTGGTGCTAACCAATGTGAGTACAAAATATGTCTATGTGCATTCAGCTGTTAGCCAGTGGAAGGATTTCAAGAGTATCCGGTATGGAGCTTGGGGGGGGGGGGGGGGATGATGAAAGAGGCTTTGTACCCTGTTATTTTAAAGATATTCAAGTTAAGTGCATTGATTCAGAGAATGAAGTGATATGTGTGGGTTGCTAGACAAGTTTTGGCAGTTCTAAGCCTGAAGCAATGATTTTTGAAATGGGATTAGGATGCTTTTATTTTACCTTTTCCAAACTAAATTCAGCAGCTTTAATGAAAGAAAACTATAAAAAGCAAGTGAAAATGGAAAGCAAATTCTAGATTTTTTAATGTTTAGTGATATTAGAAGCATACTGAAATTATTGCATATACTAGACAGGTAGGTCAGCTATATGCACTTGTTTACTTCCATTTTGCTCTTAAGATAAAGCTGCTAATTATTTAGGTCAAACTGATGCAGAAATATTTTAATCTCGGTAGTGAATTGAAACAAAAAAGAATCAGAGATGGAGGGGAGGAAGAGGACCAGTGACCATTGTTAAAGCTTTTTGACTCATTTGTCGTTAACTTATCAGAACTTTTAAGAATTAACCTGTGACAGTCGTGATCTGTGGTTATCTATGTAGCTGCCCACTGGCTGTTTCAAATCCTCTGCTTGGTATGCATTTAAATATATAAGAAAATAATGTATATATAAATGGCCCATTATAATTATATGTAAATGACCTATCATGTTTATATATATAATTATTAATATATATAATATACAAAACATTAAAATATGATGCATTTAAATATTAAAACATATATTGAAAATATATAGAATATATATTTAAATCATTTAATCATTTAATATCATTTAATGATGTTCGCAATGATGACTACATTTGTTTATGGTTAAGAAAGTAGAAATGATTTGACCTGTTTTAGTAGTAAATACATCTTTAAAAAATAGCATTCTAGCTTGCACTGTAAGAAGTACTGTTAGCAACGAACATCATAGAGGGACTTGACAATGTATGAATTATTCACTGATAGATTATTATATCATTGTTGTTAGCATGCAAGATAATGAACGTAATTACTGTGGCAGAGTACTCAGGGGAATGTGCAGTTATTCCTTCTGTCTAGACTGGAGTTACCATCTAAAGGAGTATTAAGAAAACATGGACAGAGTCTGGTAGCTGGGATGCTGCTGCTTATCTCCTTCTGCTGCTTTAGTGAATGCATGTACTTTGTGCTCAGTCCTAGAGGTAATTGTATTCATTTTTGAGAACAGTAATAATATTTCTGTTACAAGTCTGGCAGTAGTGCATACTGTCTAAAAGGATTTTGATGTTTAATTGTATAGCATTGTAGATTTATCCTCCTCTATTAGACGGTCTATTATAGTACATCAGTATAAACTGTCTAATTGCTTAGGAAATCCAGGGTAAAAGGTTAATCAGCAATTTGCCTTTCTTTGAGGACTTAGCTTGTTATGATCTATTTGTCTTAAAGAACTTTGCAAAGCATTAGTTTATAAGTGTCTCTAATCTATGAGGTTGCCCACCTGATCTTACGTTAAGCCTTTTGATGAACCAAATACTTCTATTTTCTGTTCTGTATTATGATAACATAAATTATCTGTAATAAGTCATCCTAATTAAAGTTGGTAAATCTACAACTCTGCTCCAATTACACACTAATCAATTATACACTAATTTAATTCTACTTAGCTTGATACAGTGCATCATTAATCAGATTCAGGTTTAATACAACAGATTTACTGTATTAACAAAAAAAGGTACATTCAAATAGGAGGAAAATAAAGGAACTCGCAGTGCCAAAGAGTGCACATAAATGCTTTCTTATCAGTAATGTATTGTAAAAGATTTCATTTGTTCCGTGGGGAAGTATAACTGAAAGTAGTTTTTTGTGAGCAGATTATTGTTAAGAGCTGGAATCACTGATATAATACATTTAAGTAGTTCATGGTTATTATTCCAAATTCTATTTCTCCATATCTAATACGGGCAGTTGTCTCACTTCTAATGTTATTTAACTGATTAGTAGCAAATTGAATTTGCCAAAGTTACAATACCCTTGGTGGTAAGAAAACTAAAAGCTAATGGTCAGCTATGTGCCATTCTGTTTAGACTTCAAATGTGTTACCCCTGTGTAACTATTTGTACAACTTTAACTTCACTGCTGATCTTACCAGTGTTTAAAGTTTTGCAAATGCCATTAGGAATTACCAAATGTAGATAAAAGCTAGTCACAAATCAGTGTATTTTTAATGGCTACCAAAGAGTACCATCCTTGCTTTAAAGCAGTAATTAATAAGTAATGCAAAGTGAAATGAGCGAAAAATGAAAATTGACTGTATATTTAATCAAGTCATCTTGCTACTGAGGATGCATTTTTATGGTAAGAATAAACACTGCTTTTGAAAGGTATAATCACACCTTCACATACTTTATGGTATATTGTGATTTAGCTGACTATAACATAGATAAGAAGATCTACTGATAGGATAATCCTTAAGATAACTGTTGTGCCTGAACTCTGTTAAAATGGGTGTAAATTCATCAGTCATTGTGCTTGTGCTGCTGCAGACCACCTGTATTGCAAAAGAACTCTTTTTCCAAACGATGGACACATGCCAGAAGTTACTGGTGGGGGGGGTGGGGGGGGGTACTTGTGTGTGAGGGGCAGGGACAGGCATCTGGGAAATAAGTTGGGAATAATCGCCCGTTTAGCAACTGACATCTTATTTCTGAAGGTAAATTCTTTATTGGTCAGAATTTTATTGTAAAGCACTTCAGTGAGGCTAGCCACAAGGGAACTGTGGCTACTGTGATCTTTTACAGAGGCTGTCTGCCTGCTCTGTTTTCCCTTTGCCTTTGTAAAGCTTACCAATTACTGAGGTCTTCCACTTGGAGAATCTTTCAGTTTGTGAGTGATAGGATGCAGTTCTCTTCAAAAGAACAGATGTCATGGAAAATTAATGGAGTTTCAAAAAACTGCTCAAAAACAAAGACTTGAACCAGAAAAATAGAAATTTGTTAACAAAAAGAGACAACCCAGCAAATAAAATTAGGTGAAGTTTGCAGATAAATTCCTCTAGGTAGTAAAACTTAGTGGTTAAAGGGAAAAAAGAGACTTCAGCAAATACTTCATAAAGTAAGATGCTAGGTAGAAACTAGGTTGAGTAACAAATGAAGTGGTATCCTTTCGAGCAATAAGTTTTCAGCTTTCTTTGTTCCCAGAGAAAAAATGCAGGAGAACAGTTGGGTTGTGGAGAAACTTCTGGAAAGCATTGCTTACCAGAAAAAAAAGAATAAGGGAACACATAAAACTATACTTAAGTCTGCTCTTCTGGATGGCACGCATCATTAGATTCATAAAACATTCTGATTATTTAAGTAAAAAGAAAATTGTGATCAGAATTTTTCTCTTGATATGTATGCTCTTGGTCAATCCATGTTCAGGATTTCTTCTTATAAAATACATATCGGAAAATTCTTAAATCCGGGTAGTTTCAGTAAAGGCTTTGGAAAATGTACTTGATTGTCTTCCAGAATCTTAATTTAAGTCTTGTATGTGATGGAATAGTGATTATCTGCCATTGCTGTCGCTTTCCTGTCCTAAACAGAAGGCATACAGAAAGAAAATCGTATGTTCAGAGGAATACCAGCAACTTCTCAGGAGACAGCTAGGCAACTTTTTAGAGCTTTCTAGCTTGTAAACAATTGATTTAACTTAACAATCTTTGTCAGTCAAGTTTGATTTCTATATTGTGTGATTGGAAATTGAATGGGAGTGCTGAAAAGGTTTTTAAAACTGTTTTGATTATCTTGTACATAATTTCTTGTCTTCAAGATGCATTGTCAAGTGATATTTTGTAATTAATTTTTTGGAAATACATGTCAATACATGTCCTTTCTTCATGTTAGACTTAATGTGCCATCAAATATTATGTAATAACTCAGTGAAGGTAGTGTGTTCATGACTTTTTTTTTTTAAACACGAGCTTACTTCTGGGAAAATTTTCTCATGTGGATGTACCTAATCACTGTCTCTGAAAGTGATTTGAAGTAATATGCCTTGATTTGTATTAAAATTGAATAGCAATATTTATACATGCAGTTACTGTCCTCTCCATTAAGGTACGTTGTTTTAAATTCCTGAGTTTAGGTAACTAGAATTTATCTCTATGTCAGTGATCTTTGGAAATGTGATTGTACACATATTTTCATAGAACCAGTCAGACTAAAATATGAGAAGATTTGTTATGGTGTAATGAAAATATGATTTTGTGTATAGGGTATCATACACTTGGGAAGATGGACTATGTGCAGATGAATGAGAAGAGACATAGTTGAAAATGATGACAAGAGTTCCGTTACAGCAGAATTGAATACTCCCCTGGAAAATTGTGTTCTGGTTTTCTATGTAAATTTTATAATGTTCACAGATGGCTTTTTCCAAGTGTTTGACTTGTATGTATTCAGCACACGATGAATACAACTGTAAGGAGCTGAATGGGAGTTATACTTAGAATGAATAAAGTATTAGATAAAGCTGAATATTGCGAAAAACAGATCTTAAACATATTGAATTGAACATTGCAAATTCTTGAGTACGTTTTTCTTACCTTTGCTCCCAGAGAAAGAAGATAATTATACCTTTAATCTCAGTGGGATTTTATGAAAATACTTTTGTTTATACTTGAACACAATTGCTTCGCAACAGAAATTATTGACTTTTTCAGCAGTATTTTGTGACATAGTTTTATCTTCATAAATGGTCTATATAGAATGTATAGGACCAAAAGCTTGAAGGGGAGATGAAATTCAAAAAGTAGTGTATGCAAGAGTGAGCCAGCTCTTCATAGCTTTAGTATGTTTGGCTTTGAACTTCAGACTGATTTTTACCGAAGTGCTTTTGTGCATCGTGAATACAGTTTTATAAATATTATGTTTTGGAACAAACTCAGTTTGCATTGTGTTACAATTTAAACTTCAGTTGTCTTGCTTAAGGTTTGACTGTTTCCACATGAGAGTAGACCATTCAAGTGATAAATCCACAGTCACAAATCTGGGAAACAGAAATATACTGCAATGTGTTGGAAGTTAATTTTCATGTGCCATGGTGCATGAGAATATTCTGTAGAGCATTCCAGTAGCTCTCATAGCAAGTCATTGAAAAGTAGCACATAAGTCATTTTCAGTGGTTTTGTGGTACTAGTACAATAGTTAAGTCATAGAATCATAGAATGGCCTGGGTTGAGAAGGACCTCAAAGATCATCGAGTCTCAACCCCCCTGCCAAGTGCAGGGTCGCCAACCACTAGACCAGGCTGCCCAGAGCCACGTCCAGTCTGGCCTTGAATGCCTCCAGGGACGGGGCATCCACAACCTCCCTGGGCAACCTATTCCAGTGTGTCACCACCCTCTGTGTGAAAAACTTCCTTCTAATATCTAACCTAAATCTCCCCTGTCTCAGCTTAAAACCATTCCCCCTTGTCCTAACGCTATCTACCCTCACAAACAATCGATCCCCCTCCTGTTTATACGCTCCCTTCAAGTAGTGGAAGGCCACAATGAGGTCTCCCTGGAGCCTTCTCTTCTCCAAGCTAAACAAGCCCAGCTCCCTCAACCTTTCCTCATAGGAGAGGTGCTCCAGCCCTCTGATCATCTTGGTCGCCCTCCTCTGCACTCGTTCCAAGAGCTCCACGTCCTTCTTGTGCTGGGGGCCCCAGGCCTGGACACAGTACTCCAGATGGGACCTCACAAGAGCCGAGTAGAGGGGGACCACCACCTCCCTCTCCCTGCTGACCACTCCTCTTTTAATGCAGCCCAGAACATAGTTGGCCCTCCGGGCTGCCAGTGCACACTGCTGGCTCATGTCCAGCTTCTCGTCCACCAGGACCCCCAAGTCCCTCTCCGCAGGGCTGCTTTCAAGTACTACTTCCCCCAGTTTGTATAAATACCTGGGATTGCCCTGGCCCAAGTGCAGCACCCTGCACTTGGCCTTGTTGAACCTCATTAGGTTCTCGTGGGCCCACTTGTCCAGCCTGTCCAGGTCCCTCTGGATGGCTTCCCTTCCTTCCAATGTATCGACTGCATCACTGAGCTTGGTGTCATCTGCAAACTTGCTGAGGGTGCACTCGATTCCATTGTCTATGTCATTGATAAAGACATTGAAGAGCACCAGTCTCAGGACTGAGCCTTGGGAAGCACCACTCGTGACCGGCCTCCACTCTGACACAGAACCATTTATCACAACCCTTTGGCTGCGACCAGCCAACCAGTTCTTAATCCACTGAACAGTCCGTCCTTCAAATCCATACCTTTCCAATTTGGAGAGAAGGATGTGATGAGGGACCCTGTCAAAGGCTTTGGAGAAGTCCAGGTAGATGACATCCATCACCCTCCTCCCATCCACCGATGCCGTCACTTCATCGTAGAAGGCCACCAGATTGGTCAGGCAAGATCTACCCTTGGTGGAGCCATGCTGGCTGTCTCGGATCACCTCCTTGTCACGTATGTGCCTTAACATGTCTTCTACTTCTGCTCTTACTTCCAGGACTAATGGCTTTTACATCCTTTATTTTCACAACATCTATTTCTAAACTTTTGAAGAGTGTTAACTACTTAGAGTTAAGATTACTATTAGAAAAGATTCCTTATGTTTTCACATGTTTTATATTCACATAGATGGATTTCATAATGGACTTGTATTTATAGTTTAACATTACAATCTCTCTTTATAAGGAATGAGAAATGAATGCGAAGAATTCTTCAACAAAGAAATTATTTTGTAAAACGGACAGTCCTCAACAGTTAAGCAAAGTTTATTTAACAATTATATGAAGTTGCTTTTTAGGAATAAAAGCATTTTATCAACATAAGTCTTAAGAGAAATATAGATATGCCAGTTGTTCTCAGTATAGACAATGGACCACAATTACATAGTACTGCTGAATTCTCTCCTCCAGGAAAAAAAAGGTTCAGCAAATCTGGTTGTGCCTTTGAACATGGCATTAAGCCACAACCTAGTTGCTGTCAACCCAGGTTAACATAGAATGTAAGCCATCAGTGCTCTGATTCTAGACGAGTCCATTTCCACTGGATTTTAACTGCAATCCATTGTTAAATAGAGAGTTAGAGATACAGATTTATACACTTCAGCAAAAAACCTATATATTTTTACATATACTTTTTTTATACACACATGGACATGCACATATTTTTCTAATACTTGACTTGAATGTACTTCACGTTTTTTTATTCCTGTATGAGTTAAAAATCAGAGTAAAGTTGCTTTGGAGACCATATTTGTTACCTCTGAATCAGCTCCTTTAGATAATACTGAAGGATAACATCTCAGTGTTGTTTGGATACTAGAGTGCAGGCTTTAAACGCAACTTGCATTTGGCTCTGTTTTGACAATAGAAGTTAATCTTATATGGTTTTTGTTAAAGCACTGTTGAAAAAATCTTATTGAGCTATTTGTGGTGTTTTGGTATTTTTTTTAAAGATGTTTAAGATTTCACATACAGTTTAACTGATCACATATGAAACTGTAAATTAATACCTCATGAGTTTTACTGACTGCAGGACATGGTTTGTAATTCAAAGCTGCTTTGTTCCTACCCACTAGGAAAAGGCCCTGTTCAAGCAAACAAATTAAAGAGTTCATTGTGATATCAAACTATTTATTAAAACTGAAACCTCTAGTATTAAATTTATCATTTCATGGTGACTCATTATAGTATACTAACTTAGAACGTAGATTTTAAGGATTGAATTAGACTTGTAAGGTTTGAATGAGAAAATATAAAATTGCGTTTAATTCTTGGTCTTAATGTACATTAGTAGAAATTTTGTGCTCTTACTCAAAGAATTACATGGCATACAAAAAGAAAGCAAAAATGAAAAGCACCCATCTGCAGTATTTTTTTTTTTTGCAGATTGCTTCAGTTCAGTTTGTTTTTTGACTGAATGTATTTCTATTTCTCCTATCTTGTGTGTGAAGTCAGCACAAACAACAGAAAATAATCACTCATTTTAAGTGTAAAGTTGAATATTTGATTTTCTCACTAGAACTGGTTGGTCGTTCCTACCTGGTGTGTCAGGATAAACAGCCTTGTTTACAATCCCCTTTTTTGACTCCTGTGGTGGAAGGATTTTCAGCATGACCTTTTTATACTTCTGCTGTTTTTACAATCTAATGAGTAAAAGCAGGAGAGGGAAATATAGTTTTATACAACATAATTGGCCGTGACTGCTACATCTTCCTGCTTACTGCAGGTATTTGTGATCACTAAGGACCTGAGGAAGCTGTATAAAAACTTCTGAGAGGAATTTGTCCTTCAGTGCAACAAAAATTATCAGTTTGTGTTTGTGATGGATTCTTACTTCGAGGTTAGCTGTTCCTGGATTATGAGGCCATCTGAAGTTTCTTTCTATGTTTGTGAAGGGAGAGGAATAGAATGTGTGCAATGTTAATTAACTGCTAATTTTTGCTGCCTGTTAGGAAAGATTTGAAAGTTACAACTCTTGTCAGAAAGTTCAAGATAAATTTCATATTTTGAAGATCTGTGAAGACCCCTTCACCTTTTAAAGAAACATACACGTAGACACTCAGAAGTAGAAGAGGTGTATGGGAAGGGACTATGTAGTTGTTTTGGAAACAATTTCTGTTCTTAGTGGTGGATTACCAACAAGGCAAGTATCTTTGTAATCAATCTGCAGATTTTTCTCTGTCTTGAAGCAGAGAAACAGTGATTTGGTATGCTTGTTACAGGCACAAAATCTATATCCTACATGACTCAATTCTAAGGGATGACCAAATGATCTTCATCTGAATTAGTGCAATGTTTACTAGGCTAATCTCTGAGAGTATTTTAATAATTGCTAATTGCTCTTGATTTTGTATAAGAGAAATGTATTTTTACTGACCAAAGTGACTGATCTACAGTGGCAGACCTCCTTTGGAAGAAATGGTTTTGATGGCTTTGGTACTTCACTATCATTGCCCAGTTTCTTGAACAGCTAGGTACTCTTAATCTTCTGAAAGATTAAGATTTAATTTGATTATGTATAAAATTATACATTTGGTTAGTGACGTCAGAACTTAAAAATATGTAGTTGGATTTCATGTTTCCCTAATTTGCTTATGAGAATGTCACATGAGAAAATACCAGAAATACTTTTAAAGTTGAGGTATGTTTACGTTTCCTCTGTTGTATGGTAGGTCAGTGATCTTATTGGAGTAGGAAATGCATATTGATTTGTAAAGAAAATACTGATTAATGGCTGCTGATTGACAGTTAACTGCCTGCTGCTTTGTCCCAGTAACTTTCCAGACATGGATATGAAAACTCAGTCCTTTGTAGCATCTGGGTTCCCACTTTTCCATCTCCGTATATTTTGATACTTCATAAACGCAAAATAATATATTTTTGCAGGGTTGAGGGTAAGAAAAATTTCTTCTCCCTTTCTTCCAGCCCTCTCAGGAGGGAAGATAAATTCTTTCATGCACAACTACTTTGAATAGTTCCTTTTTAGAAATCTTGCTCCACAAGAGCTGGTGTGGTTCTGAGAAACTTAACAGCCAAACACAAGCTTCTTAATAATAGCGTGGAGACTAATGCAGGGTATCACTGAATATGCTTTGTACTGTTCATAGTGGCGGAGTATACACAGACGGGGGAAGTTGAAATGAGTGGTTAATCAGAGGGAGACTTTGTGTTGCTGTATTTGGGTCAGATGTTTGGGTTGTTTCTTTCAGGCCGTGAATTATTGTTCTGCTGTGGAGTTAGTCTTTTAGTGCTGCTTGGAACATTGCTTTTGAAATGTTTTATGTAGTGCTATTCCCCTGCATCTTTTTTGTAACTTGTGATTTTTATCATTTTTTTCCCTGTTCATTGCATATGCTAATTTTTCTCCAAAAGGTGACCCTCTGAGATTGAGCCTATGGAGTGAAGAGCTGGGCTGAATTGTCATAGGCTGTAGGATGAGTTATTTTTAGTGGTTGGCATTTCAGGCTGGAACACTTCATTCTGTCGTGCTTGTTAATGAGTCATCTGGAGAAAATGGGCTTCTTGCTTTCTGAGCGGCTCTGTAGCAAATAATAATAGGCTAATCTCTGCAGGAGATATTCTGTCAAGTAACTAAAGCTTCAACTAGAAAATATGTTGAAATGGAGACTTATCACCTCCCTGTAAAAATAAGCATGCAGTTATGATTATTATTTTCATGTATATGAAAATCACAAATACTGGAATACTGATAAAGAGCCTAGTAATGGTGTAGTAGTAAAACATTCTTGAGAAAAAAGGTTAATTGAAGATGGCCAGCTTTTACAGAGAGAAAGAGCAATTACCTGGTTGCTTTTTAATTCAGAACACCATTTCCTGAAATCTGAACGTATTATCTATTTGATTCTAACTATATAAAACCTTATATAGGGTTTGTGTACTTGAGAGAACCCCAAAATTATCAATATTCAATGTTATTTCTAAGGATTATCCAGTATTTTTGTTTTGCTTTCTGCTGATGAATATATAATATGGATTTCTTCCTTTGCACATCTCAGTCTCTCCCTTGATGATGACTTCTTTTCTCCAAATATGAAGATTTTGTGTTGATACAGCACAGAAGGTTTTATTTAATAGGTGAAACTACCACCACTCAGCTTAGAAAGCTTAATGTAATTAAGGGCAATTGATATAAGTTATTAATCCAGTTGCTTCATTTTTTCTCTCCTCTTGAAACTGCAGAACTCAGTAGTGCACGTAATTCATTTGAATGAAGGCTATGTAAAGATATAAACCAACAAAACCATAAAGGAATAAAGGAAATAAAAAGGCATAAAGGAAATAATTTTAAGAATAGCTTCAGTGTCAAATTGTCTGTCAACGGTTTACTTCGTTACTTTATTTCACTTTTAGCACCTCTAACGCTACTTACGGTCTATATGTTTACATTCTTTTGTTTACATGTCTTTTTTAGAATATGAAGAGACCTTTCTGTTTTGATGGCCATAATTAGAACAAATAATTTATTCTCTCCGCTCATAATTTAGCTGTTTGAGTTTTCTTTTTTTCAATTATCAGTTGTATCAATTATTGAGATATCCTTTTGTCTTTTTCAGAGAAATGTTTTTACATTATTAGCACCTCTTGAGCCTTCAGCCCACACTGTTTTAACTCATCTTTATCATGTTGCTGTGATCACTGTACAAAATGTTTAACCAATTAAGTCTAATTATTCTGATATTATTGGAGTTGATACTAAATAACCTACAAGCCTTAGAGTTGGGTTAGTCAAGATAAAAATTTTGCATTTTACAAATGTGTATACATGGTAGCCAACAATGTTGTGGTAGGAGCACTTGAGATACCTTTAAATAAGCTAGCAGAAGTATCAGAGTCAGATCAGCTGCAGGGGTGTGGAACTTTGCATGAAGGAAATGTACCCTGTGTTTTAGCAGAAAGAGTTACCCTTTAAGCTCTAGGCTGCTGTGGCTAGACTGCTTCCAGACCTTGGACTTGTTTGCTTATAGATGCTTTGAGTACACATGCTGGTACCATGTTCCTGGGTAGCAGTCTGTTCTACATGTCCAGTTGTCAAATGTCATCCCACCAGCATAAGTAAGTTCTTCTGGCTTATAGAAGAGCCAGGAGGTTTTTGTATTCTCCAAAAATGAAAACAACATATTCCCATGTTACTCTTTACTGTTACTCCAACAGTTTTGGTTCCTTTGTAAATCTCTTCTGCTGCTGAGCGCTTTAGATGTTGTCAATAAACAGTCGATTCCTTCTCTAGTGCCTTCTAATGAAAATAAAGGTTTGAAGATGTGATTATTTGCTTATCAAAAACATACAAAAAGGAAATGTGTTTGGGAGTGTATGTACTTGTGATAATAAGCATTGCCTGTTGTTTTGAGTTAAAGAAATTCATGATATTTTTCACTGTCAGTTGGTGACTGTCTTAAGAAGTATTCTAGACAGAGCTGCACTGAGAAACAGGATGGGCAGAGAATTGAAATAGAAGTATTACCTGGAATTTACTATTGGTTGTGTTGACGGTAGGTTTTTCTGCACTCATCTTCTCACTTGTTCCTGAGGACAATTACTATAGTTCACTGCATGTTGATAGCTTATAGAAAACATGTACTTTCATCTTGAACTACTGAAATATTCTGATGTATTTTAAGTATTTTCTTGGTTTAAATATACTGATTGAGTAACTAATTGAAAGTAATTTAAAATACCGCATGGATTGAAGAAAAAAGATATTTTAGCGCTGTAGCTTAATTGACATGGACCATTTATGTTGTAAACATAAAATTGATTTAGATTGTGGTTAGCAACTTTCACTATTGTTTTGAACTTCAGTGTTAGTAGAAAGAGAATATCCCTCAGATAAATACTTAATCTGAGGGATGCATGGAAGCAATTAGTTTTTGAAACAGTGCTGTTTGCGAAACTTTGATATTTTATTGACTTGGAGTTAGAACTCATACTCTGCAACTTGGTTAACTTCTCATTTTGATGTATTTATAGATAAAAGTACAAATTATGAAGTTGCTGCATTACTGAAGTAAAATATTTCTTTCTGCCAAGTGTGCATGTGTGAACATGTTTCTGTCTTTGTCAGCTCTCTATAGGCAGCTTAGTATGATTTGCACTACAGCTTTAGGTAATCTAAATTGTAGCAAAGATAAGGTTTAAGATCTCTTGTTTGATGACTGAATGCTTTTAATATTAAAATATTCATGGCAAATATTCTTTTAAGTTAAACAAATTTTCACTTTGATGTGAGCTGGAGTAAGTTGATGCTTGTGGAGCAGCAGTTTCAATTAGCTTTCACTAAAGATTTATTGACAGTTAACACCTGGTCTCTACAGAGCCAAGGGGGAAGCATCTACTGCAGTCTCTTGTGATTGTTGCATAATTAGGATTATGTTCTTTAATTTGCTTTTAATTTTGTAAGTGTAGCCTTACTTTAAAAAGCATTTCTACTCATCTCCCCAAATATTTATTGTGGGTTATGTGAAGTTATTAATGTTAAAAGAATGAAGAAGTATAGTACTTTCCAATTTGATAAATGACTTGCCCTTCCATTGATTAGTAGGAAAATTTGCGTACAAGGAATTATGAGTAGGTCCCAGAAAGCATGTATTCTTCTCATACCACTTACAGGAATCAAACAGAAAATGACAAAAAAAAAATTCTAAGCATTTATGTATCTCTCAGAAATATATGAGAACATCAGGGCCAAGCATAAACGCCTCTTTAATAGAGCCGAGAAATAACAAAGGAAATGAACTGGTTCCTTAATGCTCCAGAACATAACTTAGTGCATCCGAGGATGAAGGAGGTAGATGCTTTCCCCTGCCTGCAACATCTTCTGACCCTCACTGCTTAGCAGTGCTATTTCTGGCTACGGTCTCTGTCACAATACTACTGTGTGAATCCATGGGTGTATTTGCAAGATTTGTTAGTCTTGGCCAATCGCTTAGAAGATATTTCAAAAAGACAGTACAGAGGCAAATTTATTAACTTTACTCAATTATTGAATTGATGGAAATTCTCTGATAGTATTTCTGATTACCTGTCTTCAGGGTGAAACTTTCCTTTAAATGTTTTGATCAGAGGTTTGATACAGAAAGTTTTGTTGATACTCCTTGACCTTTTCTTATAGTAATCATACATTATAAGCATGTTTTAAGGTTTGTGAATGTGTTCTGTGTAAGTGTATTTGTGGCATTCAGCAATGGTTAGAAATTCAATCTTTTAATAATTTAGAGTCATAGTTATTCTTTCTGTTTTGCTACAGTGTTTTAAAATATCAGCTTGCCTTGTGTTGGCTGATGATTCTGAATGCAGTCATCTACATTTTTCAGATATTGTAGAGGGGGGAGATATCCAGATTATCTGGAATAAGAGGAGCTTTTCACGAACACTTGCATAAATTTGCCTGTCTTTGCTGAGAAACGGGAAAAAAAATTACTTTGAGAAATGTCTTTAAATCATGATCCTTAAGAGCTGATGTTTTAACCTTACATTTGAATGACTGTTACTTTTTCCATCTTGTTTCAATATGCCTAAATGCAAACACATGTGGAAAATGTTCTTTTGGCTTTTATCAAACTGACATTTAAGTGCATTTTTTCAACCTCGCTAACATTTGTGGTAAAATATTTCAAAGCTATGAATCTTGCAATTTGCCTATGCATTTTTTCTTCTTTCATATATTAACATTTGGTACTCATAATCCTAACCTGGTTGGAATTACTGGCTTATTTCATTTGCTGTTTGTTTGGATGAGGTGATTAGGAAAATACTTTATGTGAAATTCTAGTTTGCAACAGTAAATACTTCCATGAAGAGTCACTGTTTTCTGAGCTTTTGTAAATATAAGCAAAAATATGATAATCTGCTACATTTGATTGTAGCCGTCCTAACACATTTAGCGTTCAGTTGTGTTATATGTCCATGTTGCTAACCTGTCTCCAATACTTCCTTTTTAACATGTTTTATTCTTCCCCTCTATTCCCCTACCCATTTCCAAACTCTTTAATTCTGTGCCAAGCTAATAAGTAGAAGAACTAGCTCTGGGTAAAGTCAGTCATTGCCAAGCAGCTGTTACAAAGTTTTCTCATGTACCTCTGTGATTGTACCTCATTTCTCAAAGGCAATACTTTGGCTCTTTCAGGACCAATTTTAAGCCAGAACAACCAATTATATCTGCATCTCAATCTTAACTGGCTTTATGTAAAAGACTGGGGATGAAGTAAGTCATATATAAAATTGTTTTTATAGGATTCAAACTTTGAACATTGTGTTGTACAATTTAGAGAAATTAGGTATGTTCTTTCAAGTATGAATTGCTTTTCTTTTAACCCCAGTATTTGCTCTAAAGTTCTGTTTAAAAAATCAACACCTCTTCCTTAAATCAGAATGAAATTTCACTCAGGATCTAGTGATGATGACTTCAGCGCGTGGGCTGACTGAGGCAGGCTGCCTTCCCCCAAGGCCTGCCCCACTGGCCTGGCAGTGGGACTGCCTGTGGTGGGCTATTGCAGGCCCTGGCTCAGGCTGCAGGGCAGCGTGGAAGGTGACAGACGACAGGCTTGTCCACATGTATGCAAACTGCCTTGGCTGTGCCCTGCAAGGCAATCGGGCTGCAGGTTTGGCATTGTTTAGGTTTCACTTGATTTATTCCTTAAAGGCTTTCTTAAAAAATGGCAATGATATTTGGAACTTCTTATGTAGTTTTACTGATCTTTTGCTATTCTGAATGCCAGTTGTATAACATGATATTCACTCATATAATTCATCTTTAATTTATGAAGTGATTTCATAGGCATTCTGTCTCAGATTACTTAATGTGGAGATTTAAGTAGATTAAAAAAAAAGCAATTAAAAGGATCAAACATCTAATTGTTGGTCTATTAGTCTGGTTCTCCTCACAGCTGAACACTTCAGTTGCAGCCATATTTTAATATGACCTCTTCTTGAAACTAAAAATAAATATCTGGGAAACGTGTCAGAATCACCATTAATTATTATTTTTAATTAAAAATCTAATTAAAATTCATCCAATAACTTGAAAGCATACCAAATGCTAGTCTACCTTCCTCTCTAAAGGTATTAACTAAGCCTGCCTCCATGGCCCCAACTTAACTCCAGTTATATGCAACTTGCAACCTCTTCTTTATTACTTAAGAGATTTTCATGTTAATATTTTTCAATATTTTTGTAAAACCAAACAAAAATGTACAACCTACTGGAGTAATTGGATCATCATTATTCAAAATAAGCAGATTTTTTTTCTGATGATCAGGTTATCAGTCATACAGAAGCAAAATGGGCAAAAATTATTTTTTCTTCCTTTCTGTCTGGCTTTGGCAGCTGATTTTTTTTTTTTTTTACAAAGTGTAGTTCCCTGCTGATGAGTGCCAGTGAGCACTTTTTAGGTAATAAGCAGATATATCAAAAGATATCCAGGGCAGCATACCCTAGTGAAAAACATGAGGTTACATTTCTCTACTTCTTGCAGATAACTAGCTCCTGACATATGTATCAGAGGCAGTTTTTTCCCAAAGCTCTGACAGTTAAATTCAGTTATTCTGTGACCATTTTGGTCTTCAGAATGTGTTGCTTTGTTGCCCAATATAATTGGCATCCAGAAACTTAATGGCATTACTTTCATTGCTTTAATTTACCTTGCTGTTAATCCATTTCCTTACATAGTCTGCATTCAGTTGTAGGGAGTGTTTCATGTGTTTATTTTTATTACCAGTTAAGTAATGAGCCCAACATGACTGTATTTCTTGCCGTGTAACACAGAACAAGATTACAGCCTCAGCTCCAAAAAACTTGGACTGTATATGAAGCAAGCTAGAAGAGATGAGTATTGATCTGTGAGAGGATTGCTGCTGTTAGGCTGGAGAATGGCCTCAGGAAATTACACAGCCTTCCTGATGATTTCTGTAGACGTTTTGGTGAAAGGTGGTCTAAAGAAAGAATTAAAATAGATTTACTAATATTCATAGAAAATGCTAGTAACTGGACATGGGGGCAGTATCATGGGATAGTCAGAGAAAAGGTATTTTTGTTGATTGCTTTGTGCTCCAAGGCTGCTGTAAATCTGAACATCCTGAGAGAGCCACCACACAGGTCCTTGGCTGTTGTCTGAAAGCAGAGATGAGTTTAATGTGCTACAGGTACTTGAGGTGAGTTTTTCTCTATGGGAAATGAAATGCCATTTTAAGAGGCTTTACGAGAAGGAATAGTGAATTTGGTAAGAGGAACCAAAGAGATCGGTAGTGATTCTCACGGTGAGTGAATGACCAGCGTGGCGGTGAATGTGTCAGCAGTGGTCGAGGAAAGAAATGGGAGCACTCACTGGGGGAAGGACTAAGAGTTCACTGGTTTGACTGAGGTTGTGGTATGGTATCTGTTGGAGGAGTCTGTGCCTTCTAGAAAAACACTTCCACCTCCTGTAGCATAAAGAGGTGTAATGTGGGTTTTTTGTCCCATTCTTGTATATAATAGCTTCTTCTGTTACATTCTTACACTTTTTTTTGGTAGACGTGAGCTCTCTCAAAAGTGATCTTACTGAAAAGTCTTACCTTTCAGTATCAAATACAATTAGGAGCCAATCCTTTTTTAAACAGAGGGGAGAGGGGAAAAAAAAAGCAACTGACAGAAGTGCTATTGCCTCTAGTATAATTGAGTAAAACGTTAACATATCCTCCTTGGCAATGCTAGAGTTGATCAAGAGTATCACAGCTGAAAACACATTCTGTTGCAAATGCAAAATTGTTTTTGTTAAAATAGGCTGCAATGTGGTCAACACATTAATGGTACCAAAAATAGGGCCCCCTCTCTATGGTGCTGGTGGTGGGATTTATTATTCTGTTATTTAAGGTAATGGTATGTTGCTAGGTCAGGGGAAAGGTCACGGTTCTCAGATACAGCAGAGCCTTAAATACAATTGTAGGACAAGAAACAAAAATATTACTCAGTTTAGCTCATGAGGTTCTAATTTTCTTGGATTATCTTAAGTATGATAACGTCTTACTCGTGAAGCACACACAGAAGCTCTGTTTAGTATTCATGGGCCTTGGAGAAGTTTCTACAGTTGAACTTGCTTCCTTAAAATAGGGAATTTTACAAAGACAAATAACATGTTTCTGAGGCATGTTGGAATGACACAATCTTCTCTTCATAGGCCAGACATAAAGCAGACAATGAAAAAGTCAATTTTTACATGCTTCCTGTGCTATTTACTGATGTCTTGAAAAAGTTGTGGATTTTCATTTCCTTAAGATAAAAAGCTATTGGCAGTCTTAATTTTGGGGTCATACTTGATAAAAATTGGTTATCAACCTCTTGTGGATTAAAACAACACAATTTATATTTTCCTTTTGATAGGCAATGGAAAGTAGTGTAACAGTACTTTCCTTGCATTTTCATGAAATCTTGTTCTATTTTATATAATGGCCTTTTAAAGGTGTAGGTTTACTGCATTAATTCAAAGAAAAGGAGTTACGCCTTTTAATGTTGAGTCTGAAACAGTGACAGAGTGGTCCTTGTTTGCTTGTCTTATTCTGTTAAATAATTGCAAAATAGTTTATTGAGGTTGTTTCTTATATAACTATCACATTGAAATCTTGACACTAAGGTGCTATTTTAAAGCTATTTCTTTCCATCATTTTTTTCCAAAATCAGATGCCAGCTATTTTATTCTGTAGATACTATTTCAAACTACAAAATGAATTATTTGAACACATTGTCATTTAAATTTAGAGCTTCTATTGTATGTCATCCATTACACTATACTATGTAAGGTTTAACATGCCACTAAGTAATCAAGTCATTGAAACATTAGATGCCTTTAGGTAAAGGAATTAAAATATTAATTGGAATGCTTGTTGATACATAAAAATGCAAAAATAACTGTGTGATATAGGCAGCAAACACTCAAATTGGTTGAAAAGGTCAATTAAATTGAAGGAAAAGTAGTGCCAAGATACTAACCTGGTTCATGATTGTTTATATGTCTCTCTGCTTGAGAAGCAATCGTTATGAGATTTGTTGGTTTTTTTTCTGCTTTCAACTGCTTGCTATCATTTGAGGTTTCAATTCCTTGACATAGAATTGATGGATAATTAGTAGTGTGCATAACTGTGAAAGTCATATATAGTAATTTAGTTCTTGATTCTTTCTAATTGCCTGCCCATTGGTAGTTTGGTAGGGTGAGTAGCTCATAATTCAAAAACTTTAAATGGAAATTACTGTAGAAATAATAGTGATCTTATGAGTAACATGGGGTTGAAAACGAAAGCCTTCTAAATAAACAAGTCATTGTTTAACAAATCTGTCCCAAAAGCCATTGTTCAGATGGTATAGGGAGATTTGGGCAGTGGGGAAGAGAACTAGGGTTGACAGGTAGCATTCGTTTTTGTTGTGTCTGAGATAAAATGTCACTGTGTAAAGAGATGCTGGAGTTAAATACAATAAAATATGCTGGGATATAGTAGTTCTTCTAAGGGGACAAGCTTCATTTTTAAAGGTAAATATCTGATGTAAGTAGACTTTAAGGACAAATGTGCTATTAGTTAAGGTTGTCCTCAAGGTCATTTTGAGCCTCAAATATGCAATTTTTTACAGTAAACCTTTTGGCTTGCCTGGAGGAGTACTTCTTCCCAAGTCTAATGTCTTCTGAGGTTGTTAATCTTGCTATTTAGTCTACTCAATTTCAAGTGTAATTAAAATTTAAAGTATGAGATATTTGTGCCTAGTCTCCCTGCAGTCTCCACTGCTCTTTCCTTCCTATTTCCTTTCCTGTTTTGCTTCACTTCCCTTTCCTGTAGCCTGCGACTAATGAAAAGATTAGTTCTGTGGACAGTGATCTGTGATGCAAATGTGTCTTTGGCAAGGAGGAATCTCTGATGCAATTTCATCTGGGTGGTCTTAATCATAAAGTTGCTCTGAAATACAAGGGTAGATATTTCCCTGGGAAGTTGATACATTTTGTTTTAATGTTCAAACCTAAAAATATACTACAGAACGATACCAGAGAATACTATGCTTTCATAGCAGCATGGCTTGAAGATTTGAAAGGTCATCATGAGATTTTTTTTTTTAAGCATAGTAATAGATCAGTTCACAAAAGTCCTTCACCTGACAAACTGCAGAATTTCATGTGAAAACTTAGATCTTATCACAGTTATTTCTTCTCACCTAGCCTTCTAGATTGATGAGGTAGAATGAGTATCTGATGTTTTTGTTTATAAAACATTCATCTATCCAAGCGTGTATTTTGTCAATCTGAAAGTTCACTGCAATCATTCTTGTGTTTCAGGTAATGTGTTTCAGTTATTTACTCTAGTTAGAACTTTAAGGTAAAGGGCTCCATTCAGCCTCATACACTACTTTGTAGATTGGACAAAGCCTAAAAAGATGCCCTCAGCTTGCATTCTGTAACAGTGAATGTATCTGAATTTATTGTTTTCAGATATCATCTCCTAATATTCTTTTTTTCTTTTTTTTAACAGATTTGAAGAACTTGTGAAAAAGTTCAAAGTAGAATATCATGCTGGTGGCTCTACTCAAAATTCTGTCAAAGTGGCCCAGGTTTGTTACTTCTTAAAAATAACTAATTATGTGGAGTATTGAGTTTGAATTAACTTGATGTTCTGTATTGTGTACTGTGTCTAGAATGAGTGCTACTTAGTGTCTTCATGTGATTCTGTTTCCAAGAGTATATTTTCTGGTATATCACTATATTTTTCTGGTATATTTTCTGATTTATCATTTTTGAAATGATCTATCCTGAAGTTTTACTCTTCATTCTTTTCAAACACTTACTGTTATGGTTATTGCTATAATGTGCCTAAAAAAGGAGATGGAAGAGTTCTAAGAAAAATTGAGCCAGGGTCTTCTCACAGGTGAGCAACATAATGGCAAATAGCAAGGACAAGGTCCCAAACTGCAGTGAAGAATCCTCCAATGGTGAGAAAATAAAGCACAAAGAAAATGGTTAAACACATTGCCTAGAGAAGTTTTTGAATCTCAGTGCTTGGAGATTTCTATAAATGACCATGATTAGATCTGGTTGCCTCAGAACTCAGTTCAGGGCTGGCCCGACTTTAAGTGATGGGTTAGATTAGATGACCTGATAAGGTCTCTTTTAGCCTGCATCATTCTGTGATGCTAACCATATTTATTTTCTAGGAATTTGGAAGTTTGTCCATCAAAGATGAAAATGCAGAGCTTTTTTATACAGAGCTATTTTCTCTGGCTGAATCTGATGAACAATAATGATGAATTGATTTTGAGATATAGTTAGCTTTTTTTATAACTGAAACACGCCTTTGTCACAATGCTATTGAGAATATACTTCTGTATTTAGTTCTAGGTTGTGTGCTTGACGTACAATCTGTATAACTAAAAGTGTACAAACTGTACTCAAAACATTTTTGTTAATGAATCCTGGCTTATTAATCTCCGGCCTTCCTATATAACTAAGACTTACTACCAGGTAGCATTAAATGAACATTTTGACAAAATAATGCTATAATTTAACAAAGATTTATCCTCCATCAACAATAAAAAGAAAAAATTCATTATATTAATAGTGAAGTTGCTGCTTCTTTGTACAAAGTAGTTTCTACTTGTGTTATTTCAGAGTTGGACTTAAACTAACGAAGTTGTCTGGCATGTTTACAGCTGGTACTCTAGTTGACAGATGGGGTGGTTATGAAGAAAAGAAAGTGGTCATTAAATTATATTTCCAATATATCTGCAGCAACTGGCTTCCATGAGGAAAAAATGGTCATTCTTTTACTGATGTTTTCATGTTTTGGAAGCTCCATAAGTCTTGACAAAACATTTTTGGCAGAAATATTTTACAGTACAGATAAACATAAATTGCATGCTTTCATAATATATAGCATTGTAATTCTGAAGGGACAACACTTTTAAATTCAGACAGCTTTCAGAGATACTGTTTACTCATTATACCGTGGTCAGGCCAATTCAGCTTCTGATATTTAACTACACGTATATATTAGAAGACCTCAAACTAAGTCATAGGATTCATTGTGTGTCAGTATGACTGTTGCTTGTTGGGAATGGTATAGTGGTGAAACACTGATCTCTTCCATATCTGAGTAGAGGTCAACTTCTTGAAGGAAGTTCTGTAACAACGAGTTCAGAGTCATGAAATTCAGTTTCTGTTCCTACATACAGATTGCAGAGTATTAGAAGCAAATGCACACAGTAGAATCAGAATTACAAAACTTGGACCTGTTCTTGCATCTCTCCTGAAATGACTTATTTGACCTCAACTAACTTATTTATAAACTATCTTTAATTCCTAACTGCCTTTTAGAGTAGCTGTCAAGATGTTATTTAATAACTACACTATGAAGTGTACAGAACCTTTATAGTGTGAATTGGAGGAAAAAAAATTCAGATAATGAAATGTAGGGATTTCTATGTCTGTCCTCCATTTTTATGCTGATAAGTTTTTGTCAGTGAACTTTTCTCTCCACTTTGGTTATGAGTTGGGACCTCGTTCAGCTGCAGTTGCCATCTGGAATTGAATTTGTCTCCAGAAGGGTTGTCATCTCTTAGTTTTTGTTTCAACTAAGATTGAAACTTCAAACAGTTTTGTATGAATAACATAACATGACTAAGAGGCTTTAAAATGAGGGATAGGAGAGTGAGAGAGAGAGAAAAAAAAAAAAGGAATTCTGGAAATCTTAAAAGAAGATGTTATTCAGTAAGCTTTGGCAGAAGAAGAAATGTGAGGATAGGGGGAAAAAAAAATTAAGTGCAAACCAAAAATTAAAACTGGAATTTTTGCAGGAGTATTCACTGGAATATTGGAGAAGAGATAGGTGTGTAAATAATCTTAGATCTGTATAACTTAAATACGTATTTATTCAAAGTACCAGGAGAAAGCAGACTCATTCAGGAAGCCTTTCTTCTGGATTAGAAGTAGAGGGTCAATCAATTTTAAGTTCAGAGTGCTGAGGTAGCTGCACTCTCAAAGTTCACTGTAGGTTCTCTGCAAGAAGATACCCTAAGAATAAAACTCATATTAACTTCTCATCTTGTTTTACTTTATAGGGATACACTGGTAAAAATGTGCTTAAAAAAAAAAAAGTAAGATACAAACTCAAAATTTTGTTTGAAAGTTTATAAGTTGATGAGAATAAGGGCATGTTGAAGAAAGGCATCCTTGGAAAACTGACTGCAATGAAATATAATAATTTGAGAAGAATAGTGGGAAATGAACAAATAGCCTCTAAGGTCTCGCATCTGATTTTTTAAAAGTTCACTTTGGAACGGCAATAGAGTATTATTAAGTACTGTAGTAGGAGAATTAGACAGCAGTTAATAAAATGATTGGAATTAAAAAAAAAACAAAACAGGAGATTTCAGAAGCAAGTAATAAATGGGGTCAGTGAGTTATTTCAAATCATCTCCTGCTTTAAGGTCAGAAAAGCAGTGCTATGTTGAAACAAAATTACCCAAATGCAGAATGGCAAACTTAAAGTATTTAATCTGTTGCAAATGGAAAAATGACGCGGTCCGTAAGCATGCTTACATGCTGTGTGGTGGTTGTCCCCTCTGTTATACATTCTCATATTTTTTTGATAAGTCAACATTTCTCTGTCGTGTCTGTAAAGAGAGTGAAGATGACTCAAAGACTGTTCCTGAAATGGATAGGCCAACTTAAAAAAAAAAAAAAAGAAAGAAAGAAAGAAATCTTAGAGATACTGTATTTATCATGTACGAGAGATTTGAGATGGTAAGAAGATGGTAGGAATAAGAGCATTAAGAAGAAGATGATAGGAAGAAGCTCTGCATTATGAAGAAAACTAGGAAGAAAATGAGACTTAAATCATAGAAAATGATTTGGAGAACTAAAGATTTGAAGTGGCAGTTATAGTGGAAATTAAGATTTTAGAAGCATACAAAGAATTAACCAGTATTGCAGTCAGGCTGTGAAGAGTAGAATTACTTGGGTTTTTCTAGCAAGTTAACAGAAAAGAAAGATCTGAAGTGCAGCCTTGAAGGAAGTATTGGGCAAGTAAAGTACTGGGGGGAATCTTGATCTCTAAATTTCTTTAGAGAAAGAAATCAACAGAATCTTAATATTCTTTCAATACTGTCTTGCAGTAGAACAGAAGTTGAAGGTATAGTGTGCTGCAGAAGCAAACTCTGGTTGGAGAACACCGTGAGAATCAAAAAGCTGAATGTTCTCTGCCCAGGTGGACATTATGTGGACAGGGTATTTCAGCAGAGTTGAAGGGGAAAAAGGTCTGCATGTGGTAGGGAAAACAAAAAGGGTGATTTTGAAGTTGTTCTACTCTAAAGTGCTATGGAGAAGACATATATTTGCAAAAGTAATGCAGAAGCAGAGAGAAACGTACATCAGAAGGAAAGCTATGTTAAAGGAAAGAAAGGAGCCAATCAAGAATTAATCTGTTGCAAAAGAAGTCCAGAAGATAAATTAGAAATCGAGAGAATTGATATAAATGGATGAAAAATCCTGAAATATCACTCTTATTCTTTTTGTGTGTGTATTGTGTTGTATTGTATAAGTGGTTTTATACAACTATTAAAAAAAAAAAATCCCTGAAAATGATGAAAGGGAGTACCCAAGAAGTACACTAATAAAGCTATGGAGATAGGATGTTTATGTTCAAGTCTTCTGGGATGTCACTGTTGTTTGAACGTACGCTGATCTTGTGAAGAGAGAGGAAGTCAAAATGCATTTGGCTTGACCTAACTCATGTTAGGAATGAGGAGAGAAAAAGTGATTGATGTATTCCAGAAATGACAGTTACAGGCATAAAAATAAAAAGATAAAAGAAATGAGATTACAGTTCAGTCATTCCTTAATGAGTTTGAATTAACAGCAAGTTATGTCTTGGAAATATTAATTCATATGATGAGGGTAATACTGACAGAAAGAACTGAGGAAAATGGAAACAGAAATGTGTGAGGGGAAAGACAAAATGGTGTGAGAGAATAGGAAATAAGTAATCAGGAAGGAGAAAAAAGGTATAAAAAAAATATTGCTCTGATATTTACTGTCCCACCCTTGTTTCTTTCTTACCATTGCTTTCTATTGTCCACTTTCATCTGTAATTTACCAATTTTAAATTGCTTCATCTGGAAAAGAAAAGATGGTAAGCAGAACAGATTGGATACTTGTAAGGTCTTAAGGAAAATTTATCTTGAAATAAATCTTTTCTTTCAAAACTTTAGTACTGTGTAGAGAATTGTGCCAAGAATAGTGATGGACAATAAGGAATGAGGAGAGGGAAAGAGAGATAATGGTAGAGGGTTTTTCTGTGTGCAGTACAACATAGAATACAGTTGGAATCCAGATTATTAATTAAAATACAGGTAATGCATTTTGAGGGACTCTGTTATTGTTAGGCTTGTTTGATGGGAATTTTTTTATCTTGACCCACCATTTGGGAGTGTCAATAACTTCAAACATTCAAATATTAGAAGTTAAATAATCAGGCATTGATCACTAAACATTGCTTGCTAGTGGTTTGGAAAATGAAGACTACAGATGATAAACTAAATTGCAATAATTTCTGAAGTAGAAACTACTTTTTTTTTTTTTTTTGCTGTTTGTTTTGGTGATCTTTGCATTGGAATTATGCTTTTATACCCGCTCTTTGTTTTGCTTTCTGTTTAAAGTTCAAGTTATGTTGCACACTGAAGAACAGGGAGGAACTGGGATATCAAGTTGAAACTGCAGTTTGCTGCTACTCTGACCTTTACTTGTCTCATTAAATTTTGGCTTTATATCTAATATGATATGTGACATCTTGCTTTAATCTGAGCTCTTGCAATCCCTCCAAGTGATTGGATCCATTATATTAAATCTATAAAATATGCATACATGTAAGTGCACGCAGTTCATAAATAATGGATTGTTTTAGAGTTCTGCCAACAAACTAAATTCAGATTCGTGAATATGGTATTTTACTACTCATCAGCTTCTTTCTGTAATTTTAATTGAGACTATGTGCCTGTCTAGCAACAGACATTGATCTGGAAAGGAAAAAATCTGAATCTTTTCATAGGGATCCTGATTTTAAAGCATTTAAAACAGATAGCTTGCTTGTGTAGACAGGACATGTATTGCTGACCACACCATATTTGCATGATTTTTATCATTGTTTATTTTGACTTCGGTGTGCTGAGGTTAGAACTGCAATATGATGTAGTCTTTGAAGTTTTTTTTTTATCTTTCTAGCTCAAGTACTGTATTTCAAGTGTAACTTGATAGCATTTTATAACTTGGATTTTAAACAACAGAGCTTTGGCAACAGTCAGAGCACGTTTTCATTCTTGTTTTTCTGAGAGTGCATATAAAGAATGTCACATTGTTCATGCTCAGAATCGGTGCTCTTAGTTTATACTCAGTTTCTCAATAGCTTATGTTCATTCTAACAATTCTGCTGTTGCTGTGGTTCTAACTTAGCCATTGGAGAGAGCTGTTATTGTTTTATTACTAGTGAAGCCAGGTGAATTTGGGAGAATGTAGCTTGATACATTTCAATTTGAATTTGTAGGCCTGGCTGATAAGGGGAAGACTTAAAAATTTTTGGGAAACTTTCATATAGGCACTCTTAGGACTTCACTGTAATGTTTTTATAATACATAGCTCAGCAAATAATGATGATTTCATTTTTTTCTGCTTTGCCTCTCACTATCTAATTGTAACCTTTTTATTTTTTTTGTAGTTTGCAACATTTTTTTTAATAAAAAGGCCTAGATAATATTGATAGATGCATTAGTGTAAAAAAAAAAAAAAAAAAAGCTTGGTTTCAAACTACAGTATATTTTTATTTACTCGAAATGATGTGAATATTGGAATGACTGCCCAAATAAGTGATAATGCTAAGAAAAATCATATGATGCTGAATTATGTTGAACATTTGAGTCCCACTGTTTTCTGTGATTCAGGCAAGTATTGCACTTGCCCAGTATCAGCCTATATTTCAAGAGCTTTTAAATACATCCCTTTTATTTATTCTTTTTACTTGATCTGTTAATTGAAAGAGATTGAGCTTTTTAGGATTCTAATAAACTGATAGGCTTGATCATTTAATTTAGAAAAATGAACTGATTCATAGTTCATTTATAAAACCTGATATGTGCTGAATGTGTAGACAATTTTTAAATTTTTTACTAGTTGTTTTGTGAGTTATTGGCCAAACTTCGTTTTTATGGTAAATGTATATGTATTCTGGATCATGTTATATTTAATCCAAAAATAGTATTTAAAATTACAGATCTATCTATGAAAAATACTTGCAGACAGAACTTAGTTTTACAATACATTTATCTATGTATATATATATATAAAGTATCTTGTATACACTATCTTGTATAATGCATGTATTGTAAAATATATTCATCATCTATGAATGATAGAATCATAGAACCATTTGAGTTGGAAGGGACTTGTAAAGGTCATCTAGCCCAACTCCCCTGCAGTGAACAGGGACACCTACAGCTTGATCATGTTGCTTGGAGCCCTGTCCAGCCTGACACTGAATGTCCCTTGGGACGGGGTGGTCACCATCACTCTGGGCAACCTGTTCCAGTGCTTCGCTGCCCTTGTTATAAAGAATCTTTTTCTATACCTATCCAGTCTAAATCTCCCTCTTTTAGTTAGAAATCATTTCCCTTTGTCCTATCGCAACAGACCGTGCTGAAGAGCCAGTAGCTTCTTCTCAACTGCTTGTCTGCTTAAAATGAAGTTTGTATGTATTTGCAGGGTAGTACCCTTGGCTAAACATACCTTACTGTGTGTAATCCACAGAGTTCATTGCAGTTAATTCTTCAATGTTACAGTATTTAGTGATTCTCCTCGCTTTCTTATCATTCTATATAATTGTAATGAATTTAATCTTCTCCGTGCTTGTGAAAATTTTCTACATATGTAATTGGATTGAGGCACATAGCAGAAGGAAAGATTTTACTCAATAGCTCAAGATGTATTGAATGTGCATAACTGGCATAGAAGTAATAGAAAACTTATCAGGGGAGGCACCCCTAGCTCCTTCCCAATTTTGAGGCTGATGTAACTTTGCAGGACCCATCATTATTTTGTGGAACCCATCATGCTGTCAGCTAGAAGTGTTCTCTGTTCTGCTTATTGTGTGCTGAAATTCACTTACGTCACAAATGCGTTTCTCCAAAAACAGTTTCTGGAATAGTGAGGTGTGCTCTGTGCTTTCTGAACCATTTGGGTTAGAATCTTAAATTCCTCAGGGAATTTGTTTTGGGCTCGCTCTCTATATTCCTTAAGCAACTTCATTACATCCCTCTACTCTGATGGGCTTGGTGGCCCCAGCAAACATGTGTTTTCAATATTTTAAATAGCTCAGTCCAACTTCCAAGGAAAAGTAAGAAAAAGCACTCAACCATTTTCTGTTTGGTGTGGTTTAATAAGCTTAGGATATATCTCATCATCTCAGCCAGAAAACAACCTTGTGACATGCATTCCCTACCCTGCCAGCACAAGCATGGTGTTGCTGTGTCCCATGGTAGACACACGTGCCCAGTGTGGCTCCTGTCACATACCAGCTTCTCAAACCTATTTAATGCAATGGGAGAAAAAAACAAAGCTAAACTTTTCTTATATATACCTTGTTAAAATTTCTGCTGGTGGCCAGTAGAATGAACCTCTGAAGAATTTATCCCCAGTGCTGTGGCATGAGCGAGACTTAGTGGAGGAATAACAAAACAAACCTAAGTGCTGTCGGAAACAGCTGCTGGGGTAAGTATGTCTCTCTGGACATCTAACAGTAGCTCTTCCTGCTATTTCAAAGACAGTGTCCCATTGTTAGTGCCATGATGGACAGTGTCCCGTGCCAGTGACACCAATTTCCTAATTGTTTTTTTTCCTCTCAAGGGCACTCTGTCATTAATGTACACTTCCAAATTAGTCGATGTCAAACACTGCCTGTGTTTTGGACAGAACAGCCTGTCCTCTTCAGTATTATAATGCTGGAAAGTTTGGGACTTTCTCTTGTAATGCTTCACTTGATTGGCACACATCAGAAATTCTGTAATACTTATGCGAGCTACTGCCTTGCAAACATTAGGAAAAATTGCTAGATCTTTAACTCCACTGTTTAACCCGACAACCTCAAATTCTTTCTCTCAGAGCTACACTGAACAGTTTTTAAAAGCAACCAAACCATGTTATCATATCATAGAATCATAGAATGGCCTGGGTTGAAAAGGACCTCAAAGATCATCTGGTTTCAACCCCCCTGCCGTGGGCAGGTTCACCAACCACTAGACCAGGCTGCCCAGAGCCACATCCAGCCTTGCCTTGAATGCCTCCAGGGAAGGGGCATCCACAACCTCTCTTGACAACCAGTTCCAGTATCTCGCCACCCTCTGAGTAAAGAAAATTATCTCTAAAACCTTTTCCCTGACCAGCAGCATCAATAGGATTATAGGAAGAACATCGTAAAAACAAGACACTTTTAAAGTCGCAACATAGAGTTGTACAATCACATCACCTCCGCAGTCCACTGTGAGATTTCAGTTCTCCCTTTTTCATTGCGTTTGAGTGAACTTTCAAGTGTGCAGGTGGCCTCTGTTCACTCCTTCAAAATGGTATATTATCTACATGATTAAAAAACTGCTTCTGTAGTTATCAAACATCAGTCACCCATGTGAATAAGAAGACACCATACATATGGTAGCAGTTGACTCCTGGGAATGAAGTTCAGCTGCCTGCTTCTTTACTCCCTGTCTGCGTAGCTATGTTAGCACTGTGTTTTGGAGCTATAAATTTTTTTTCATTTTTTTCAAAGACAAAGGAATTTGGGCTCTATGCTTAAGTGCTGAGTGAGTATACTCAAAATTAACTGTTTGGTTTTCTTCTTTTCTGAGCCAATACCACCTTTAACCATTCTGTATTTGAGAATAAGATAAATTACTACATTCCGTAATTGATGTTCATCCTGAAAACAAGCATGTTTTCAAGCACAACAACTGGTTGAGATTTAACCTGAAGAAATAAAAGCAGGACATAACAGTGACCCATGTTTAGGGTACCTGGCTTAAGAGGTGCTGTCCTGGGATCCCTCAACCTTTATGTACTTTTGAGCGACAAGGGGACTTCCTCAGAACCTTTCACTGGATGAGGCTGTACATGCCATGACGGACTGATTCCACTGATGGTTAAATGACACGTACTTGATTTCTTCCCATTACTTGGCTCTGGAAGGAGAACTACTGCTTGATTTGGAATTCTCAGAAGAGAGAGTAAATCCCTGCGCATCACAGATATTAATTTGGCATGCCACTCAAGTCTTGGAAGCTTGGGAGCTGTTTTATCCTTAGCTGCTCTGTAAGTTACATAACTACATCTTTAGCAATTAACTAACGTTAAGTGATGTGATACAATGGGGAGTTAATTGCCCTGGAAATTTGAAATGCCAAATTATAGGGGTTTCTTGCACATCTCTAGAATATTTTTCTATTGAAAATGTTGGTTTTTCCCAAAAAAAGGACACTGAAAATCTTATTTAGGGACTCTGTGTGGGTATTATAACCTACTATTCCTGGACACCTAGTGCTTTACTCAAGAAGGTTATTAATGTAACTGTCTTGCATATCTACTAGATATTTTCTTGGGCTTGTTGCCTAAAACCATTCTGTTCTTTCAATAATGTTTGTACTTTGGAGTTCTGAATTTAACTTTGCTACCTTGCTTTGTAGCTATATAGTAAATCAGTATATTTATCTCTTACCTCTGTATTTGATGGAGGTGATGATTTATCAGAATAGAAATTTAATATGGGAATTTACGTAGTCTTTTTAAGCATGAAAAGCAAGAAGGACTGCTGATCTGATCAGTTTGTGAGGAGGTACAGTAGCGTTGCTTGTTTTGAGCATACTTTCAAAGGAATATGTAGGACTGCCTTATGAGTCAGTGCGGTAGACAGCATGTTTCTCTGACTTGTTTTCATTTCATTTTTTCTTTTTCCTTGAAGACAGCTTTGCAGATCTCACTCTGAGTCTGAGATGAGCTGGTTTTTTTGTTTTGTTTTTTTTTCTGGCATCTGCATTCATCTTGTGTGGAAGAAGATTGTACATGACAGAAGGTTCTGTGCAACTCTAGATTAATTTTGTAGTCTACAGTATATTATTATTAAAGAAGGAAATGTGTTGATAGGAATGCTTAATATTTTTTAACTCATTGTTCCCGTTCTGAAAATACCTTGTGTACAAGTCAAGACTACAGTCGGTCTGATTGATAAACAAAGCTAACTTTTATGTGGCTTCAGCAGTTCTCACCTGTGATCTAGAGGTGGGTCAGCTTGTTCTGTAAGAGCTGCAGAATTGCTGCAACCTGCAAACTGAAATATTGAGAGAGTAGGTGCTAGTTTATTTTAATTTATTGGGCTGTCAGCTGCAGCATCTCAGTAGATGCGTAATGAGCAACTCAATTGTTCCTGCAGCGAGGGCAGGGGTTCCTGGGAATGAGATCGGTAGGCTGCTGTTAAAACAGCATTGAGCTCTCCCATGGCAGTTTGTTCCTGCACATGAGTCACAGCTCTGCCTAGATGAGAGCCCTGCAAAGCAGTTCTTCCTCTCTGGAGGGTATGTGTTACAGAAACCTGCCCAGATAACCCTCATGCTGTTCAACCACGTAAGGGCCCCTGCCGTGTGTAAGAAGGAGTTTGTCTCAGATTAATCTCTACAGTTTCTGAGTGTTGCTCATGGTAATTTCCAGGTAGTCCAAAATTCAACATTATTCTAATTATAGCAATTGAAAAATGTGTTTCTCCAAATTAATTTTACTAGCATTTGTCGTATGTGAAATACAAATATTTTAAAAACATTGTTATATGGATTACATTTTAAAATTGCTGTGAAAAATTGCTAAATACTGCTGCTAATAACAACCACTGGTCCCTGTTTTTTATAAATGAGATCGAGTGGTGATGCATCTGATTAATGAGATCTAGAACTTCTAGTATTGCCTATTCGAGTTACCATGATTTTTTCAACTATTACTCCAAAACTTAATTCAATTGAAATACTCAAAATACCAAAACGCTAGTGCCACAAGAATACGCTTATGATGTAATTATACCTTAGAGTAAACAAATTAATATTTTTATTTTTTTAACAAGCTTTTCTGTGACCTTCTGAACTGGACAACTTCACGATTTTTCCATCATTATTGATTGAGAGAGAGCTTAATATTGAACTTTGCAGTAGAATTCTCAGAGACTGTGTGCCTTGTTTATACACAAGGCACATATGTGCTCTATGTTCTAGAGTGTTAGCATGATGCGGGACTGCTAGGTAACAAAATAAGGGCAAGTAGGCAGGAATGTAAAGGAGATTTTCTCATTTCTGGTATGGGTGGATGAGGATTTTAGGTATGGCAAATATAATTTTTCAGAAGCACCAACATGATTTTAAAAACTGTAGCAATGACAGTTTTTAAATTTACATACATAATGTAAATATGAGTTTCACGCTGGTGATGCTGCTGTGAAGTAGACAAAGTGTGATTTTTTGTGTGTGTGTGGCAATCTAACTGTGCTAGAATTTCAGGCTAGATGACTCAAGGCTGCCCTGCTAAAAATACAGCAAGTTTCTGTTTTAAAATATGAACTGTACATGCAATATATATATATATGCAAATAAAAAACAGTGAACTTCTGAGTGTGACACATTTTGGATGACTTAAAAAACATGCTTTTTTTGAACTATGACATGCCACACAAAGGTTTAAAGATCAAGAGTACTGAGGTGCTTAGGTATTTAAAAAAGATGTCCTGAAATTGATCTTAAGAAGCTACCTGCTCAAGGGACCCCTGTGTCAACAGTACATGTTTTTTTAGGAAAAAAAAATAAAAATAAGAAAGCTCAGTGCAGCACATTGTGAGGCAGCACAGACTTGACATCCAGGCCTCATTTAGGAAATTATTCCATGTAAGGTAGGTTTGAGAATCAATTTAAGATTAATTATTAAGTTCCAAAGCAGCTTCACTTACTAAATGACGAATGGCATAGCATGCTTTATTAAAAATATTGAATTACAGAAACTGTGTTCCAAGGCAAGCAAGCAAGACACATCAGATAATTTTTTTAATTGCAACATGATGGAGTGAGATGGTGTTTTGGGTTCTTGGTTTCTCTCATAAATCTTTTCATCCCTTCTTGGAATAATATTGAGGAATTATTTTTTTTAGCCCTGTCAGAGCAATTTTTAATTATTCTTTCATTGTTACAGAAAATACTGGGGGGAAGAGGAGGGTGGAATTTGGCCATCATCTGCCCTGTGTTCCTGTCATGGTTTTATCATTTTTCCAGCATCATGAGTTCTATTTAGTATACTATTCTGAGGGCAGCTGAAAGCAGGATTTTGACTACCAAAAATCAGGTGGTCTGTTCGGTCAAAAAATTGGGTACAAAAACTGTTCTTAACTCATGCTCTCAAATGCTGTGTGACCACTGAAGGTGAACTTCTCTTTTACAGTGTTTCTGGCATAACAAGAAAGGACCTCTTCCCCTTTCTACAGTCTCTTTTGTTGTTGGTTCTTTTTCTTTTTTTTTTCCTTCTGTGAGCATTCAAAATACAGAGTGTTCCCAGTTTCTAAAGCTATCTTTTAAAATGGTATAGGTGCAGAAGATTCAGTAAGAAGTTGAAAAAATCCTCACCCTTCACTTCTGTTGTTTGTAGGGCTTTTTTAATGTTTGTGCTTGCTAGTTTGGAAACCTTTTGATGTTAGACAACTCCATGCATTTTCTTCTTCGTCACCAGATCTCTACAAGTGTTTGCTTTGCATTTACTCTATAGAATAAACTCCCTGTACTCTTGTGGGTCTTCAGTCTTCCCTTGTTCTACAGTTTTCTTGTTGCTTTTCCTGTTTTTCCCCATTCTGAAATAGGGGGGAGTTACTCCAGGTTATTCTCAGATTGTTCTTTTTTCTTCACAGTTATCTTAGGTAAGAATAGTTGGTTGCTCTTTGAGCAGTACTTAGTGTTTCATGAATGCAGAATTTCCTAGGTACTGCTTGCTTTCCCAGGTTTCTTGACTCTCCATACTTATGGAAGAAGCACCTCATAGTGGTGTTTAAAAAAAAAAAAAAAACAATTTGAAAGTGTTCTAGTGTTCCACTATGTTACATACTATTGCGCTTGAATTGTGGACTTCTACATCTCTTCTAAGGAGATGAGCAGTGACATTTTTCTGGTAACACACAATTGCAACATACAATTGTAGTCAGTTTTCAAATAGAAAGGAAGATGAAAATGAAAAACACTTAATGATTATCTTTCTGTATGATAACTTCATGTGTGAGGAATTTGTCAGAAAAACACATTGAAGGACAATTCCAAAACTGTCTATACTCTGCTGTTACTGCGTATCTTTTTCACTTGGCCTTCCTGGTAGGTTGAATTTGGTAGGTGCTTGTAAGCATTTGTTTGAATGCAGCTGTTATTAGGTGTGTAGTCAGAAGAGTAGTGAAAGAAAAGATGGAGAGAGTCTTTCCACAGTTGTGTTGGTCACTAGGCCCGAAGCTCAGAGAGCCAAATGTTGCTACTACCAGTAGCAGTGATACCAAACTTTCTTTGGTAATTATATTGATGTTTGTTTCACAGTCAGTCTTGTACGGAGCATTTCAGACCTCTCTTTTCTTCTCTCTGATAGCTAGAGTTCACATGAAACCTTGAGGGACTATCAAATGTTGCCAGTATGGAGACATGAAATAATTGTACATTTCCTTCAAGTCAGTGCAGAGAGCATCACCTAAAAGCTTCCAAGAAATGTGAACCTAAATGAAAAGGATTATACGGGGGCTGGATTTGATCCATGTAGGAATGATACCGGTAGAAAGATGAAACCTTTGCTAGAAGTTAGTTCTTAAAATATTGCACTTTGTTAAAAGTGATATGCAGCTTAGGATCTTTTTCAGTCTAGGTAAAAGCTTCTAAAAATGGCTTTTTATTTGACTAGAAGTCAATGCTAATGTTCTTACACATACAAGTCTTACTTCTGGGATTGCATGCTAACAACAGCATGCCTGGAAAATACCCAGGGCTTGAAATGATGCTGTCTGGTCCAGGATACGACAACTTCAGATTGTCATGAAAGCTTCATTTTCAAACTACAGTTGCTCTCCATTACATACTGAAACTGGCTTCAGAGCATAGCACTAAATTCCAAAGCCCTCCATCTGCTGACTGCGCTACCTAGGGGACTGCTTCTCCTTTAGTAGTAAAGATCTTTCACAACCACTGTCCTCTTCAGAAGCAGGAGAGCTATTAAAAGTAAAAGCTGCATAATTTTGTGAAGAAATAGTCAAATGTGCAGATAGAAGTAATAATTTATAGTTACGAACTCTTACACATCGTAACAGGTGACAAATAAGTGAAGTTTCTGCAAAGCAATATATTTTATGAGCATTTTGTATCATTTCTGATCATGGCCTAGATTTTTCTTGATGATCAGCTCACAGAAACTTTGAAGGGAAATGAGTGACCTCAGATCTCGCTGCTTTCTGAAACACCTGTAAACTTTTGACATTAACAATAAATCCAGAATGGATAGAAGAATGTGTGATTTGTACTGACTGATTTATTTTGTATGGATACACTTTGGTTACATGCAACCACAAATACTTGAAAAGAAAAATTATTTTCATGTAGAACACTCTGCCAGAGGGGAACTCTGATTTTTCCCAGGTTGGCACTAGTCTTCAGGGTCTGAAGTAGTTGCCTTGCTTTTGCCCAAGGCCTTTGTTCAAAATGGAATCAAAAATGAGAACAAGACAAATACCTTCTGATTCCCTCTCCCTTCCAATCCCCTTGGAATGTATCAGCATCTGATAGAAATTGCTGCTTCTAAGAGCACAGACTGTCAGCATGTGGACAGCCTTCATTGATAAAGGCATGTTATGTAATCTTGCTGTTCTGAATCAGTCAGTGCTGTCTTTTGGCCTTCATGTGTTAGGTGGAGGTGTATTACATAGAGCTTTGTAATGAGTACATTAATTGTTTAGTCAAATATTTTAAGTATATTTCAATTAAATACATTTCTATGAAATTGTAGATGCATCTAGAAAGAAGATAGAGCCAAATGGTCCACATTATAGATTTTCATTGCAAGGCCTTCACCAATTGTGCTTCAAAAAAAATCTAAGCTGCCTGAAGTCACACATACGCGTGCGCATGCACACACACATACATATATACACACGTATAACTACTCACCTAATTACTGCTAGCAGTTACACTCAGGTTTAATTTGCAGAGAAGGTATTTATTAAGTAGTGAGATGAAAGAAAGAAGCTGTGTGCTCTTTAGCTCTCATGAATAGTGGCAGAATAGGAGAAAACAGTATGCAAAAATGATAACCCATTATTATACCTTTTGTGTTTATTTGCTTCAGCTCTTATTATTATGCTGTTTCGGATTTCAGAGTTCTGTGATCCTTTTTTACTCTTCCATTTTCATGTATGCTGATTCCTTTTCAGTACCTATTTATGATAACGCCTATTTCATTGCTTGCTTTTTATGAAGTAAAATAATACAAAGATCTTGAATAACTGTAGATTTAAGTGTAAAGGAAGATAAACATAGTAAAGAGTTTCAGACAAGACTGAAAGACAACTGAGGGGAATATATATGTATGTATACCTTTACAAGTATTTAGCTGTACATTTGGGCTAGTAGATTTAAAAAAAACACTTCGAAAATAGGGTATCCTTGGTAAAATGCTGTCAGGAAGTTGTTTCTTACCTCTCTTCTCTTTAGTGTTTCTTTCTGTGTAATTCTACACTTTGTATATCAGTAAATCACGTTGCATATTCACTCATCAATTTCTGTTTAAAAGGCTGAGGGGGAGGAGGAGTAGATGAGAAAAATGAATTTCTACTGATAGAAATAACACCTTTCAAACAACACTTACTGTAACTTCATTGTGAGAAATATGAATACTTACAGTTGGGATACGCCCATGACAGTGCACATTTTCTCAAAAACATTCTTGGGCTTGGCATTTCTCTTAAGTAGGTATAACATCATTGACTGATTTAAATCATGATGCTAGAACATTAATCAATGTGGTAGCTTAACTTTCATATACTCATTGGTTAGGATTGCTTAGGTAAGGGAGTGAGGTGGTTCCATAATTAGGTTTAAACCTATTGTTATTGGCCTTTTCAAAAACATTGGAAATACAATAGAAGGTCTTGAGACCACTTTTTCAGACCATTTGCATGGTGGACCTGTTTGTCATGTTGTGGCTCAGTGTTGTAGCAGTTTCACTGTTGTGACTGATCTTTTCCATGGTATATTCTGCGTTACTTGGACACTGTGCAATTAAAGTGAGGCTTCCAGCTAGGCTGGCTTTGCTTTTGTTGGTAAATTCAAAGCTTTTGAGACCTGTTCTGAGTTATTTTTTGTAGCTCATTTTCTGTGCGTGAATAACTTGAAAACTCTCTTCTGTATGACAAAGTCATTTAGGTATCTCTATTAAACCTCTAATTTAAGAGGTATTTGAAGAAGATTGTATGGGTAAGATGGATTTATGATGATGATTCTGGATTACAGGAAGTCATTGTTACCAGCAATTCTTAAATTTCCACTGGGTTCGATATTATAAACATAAAAAATAACTTTTCAGGTTGCAGGGAGTTCTATTATGTCAGTACTATAAGTGCTCGTTGTTATCTCAGTAAACAGAAAATCACTGTTTTTTATGTATGTGTTGTAATATTAAATGAGTTGTTGAGTACCTGCTATCAATTCTTCCAATTTCTGTGAATTTCTGGAGGTATCACCTTACTCTTCATAAAAGCAATATTTTGAGATTGTAGTTGAGATAAAAATCAATAAGCTGTAAAGCTCCATGCTAAAGTGGGAGTTACCTTGATCAGATACAAATGCAGGATGGATGAATATTTAAATACTCTATTTTTTATATTGTGGACTATCATTAAAAGGAGCATGGCCAGCAGGTCATGGGAGGTGATCCTCTGCCTCTACTCTGCCCTGGTCAGGCCTCACCTGGAGTACTGTATCCAGTTCTGGGCTCCCAGGTACAAAAAAGACAGGGATCTCCTAGGGAGAGTCCAGCGAGGGACCACAAAGATGACAAAGGGCCTGGAGCATCTCCCCTGTGAGTAAAGGCTGAGCAACCTGGGTCTGTTCAGCCTTGAGAAAAGAAGACTGAGAGGTGATCTTATTAATGTTTATAAATATCTTAAGTGTGGGAGTCAGAGGCATGGCCAACCTCTTTTCAACAGTCTGTGGGGACAGGACAAGGGGAAATGGCCATAAACTGGAGCATAGGAAGTTCTGCACCAACATGCGAATGAACTTCTTCACAGTGAGGGTGATGGAGCATTGGAACAGGCTGCCCAGGGAGGTTGTGGAGTCTCCTTCTCTGGAGATGTTCAAGACCCGCCTGGACACCTACCTGTGCAACCTGGTCTAGGGAGCCTGCTTTAGCAATGGGGTTGGACTCAATGATCTCTAGAGATCCCTTCCAACCCCTACAATTCTGTGATTCAGTGATTTTTCTAGTAATGAAATATGAAGTTAAGTTTATTTCAGAAGTCCTTTTAAGGCATTTTTGGGTACCTTTTAAGGTAACTTTTATCTTGTTAATTTAGGCAATACAGGGATGTAATTTCAAAGTTGGGAACTGACAAGTAGAGGGTTTAGGTCATATGGGGTAACTGTTCCTCTATTGCTCTTCTCTCTGCATTTCTCAGTTTTCCATCAATGTAAAATACTGTACTTTCCAACACGGGTGTGAGAATCATAAATGTATTCCAATTTCAAAGTACATTGTGTTGATATTTACTAGAGGAAGACTATTATCCCTATGGATTTGAAGAAGAAAATACAGAGGAGAAGCTTTCCATTTCACGCTGTCATAAAATGATGCTTTCCTGGTGTTTTGTGACTGTTCCTACTCTCAGCTATATCTTTGTCAGCAAATGCTCTTTCTTCCCTATGAAACTCTGAAAGATTTCAAGAGATTTCCTTTACCAGTGGAGCCAGATATGACAAGGGAAGAAAGAAACTCGAATGAGGCTAAACAATAGTCAATACCAGGAATACTGAAGTAGTCACTGGGGTATGGAAAGCCTATATTCAGAGTGTGGTTTGGTATTTGTCCACAGCCTTGTTAGGTGATGTGCTGCAAAGCTATTAGGTTTGTTTGAGTCTTTTTGATGAGAAAGTGTGTCTTCATTGCAAACAATCTTCCCTGGCAAAAATCTGGCAGAAAGGGATCCTTTTCTGCACTGTGCTTTCGTTTCGGAGAGACATTACTTCTAAAATGCGAAATCTTCAGTGGAAACTAAATGAAATTCCTAATCTGCTGCATTCGTGACCCACTTCCTTCTTCAATTTAAAGCTGAATGTAAAGGGATATTGCCTTAAAAATGAGGAACAATTTATAATGAATTTTGTGGAACTTGAGTTAACTTGTAGCAGTAATTGGATGCCAAAAATTTATGTGGACACCAAGACTGAGGTACCTAGTGAGGTATGGTGCTGCAGTTGGAAACATATCTAATTAGTACTGGAATTTAATATAAATCCAGCAGAGAGGCTTCATGAGCAAGGGAATATAAAAATTTCACTTTAGTTTACATAGTGTTATTGTCCATCAGTTGGAAAATCAAGTGTTTGCAGCATTTATTTCCTTTCAGTACATGAAAAATGTATTGAGTTAAACAAAGGTCTAGTATGATGTTACCTATAATTATTTGTTACTCATGTTTATACTTCTATCAAACTAGTCATAAATAGTTGATATTAGTTCAAACACGTGTTGCTTGTCTCAAAATTGACTTGCTGTTAGAAATAGAAGTTGCTTTACAATAGCCTGTTTTTCATTCTTCATAAAAAGAAATTAGAAGCACCTGTGTGTATGCTGTTCTTCTTGAAATTGTATGTACTGTTCAGAATGTTTAAAAAAATAACGAAACCATTTATAATAATTGATTCATATTTTGTAAAAGTATGCAAAATGAAGCTTGATAAGTGGGATGGGCTTTTGTAGGGTAATCTCACACTTCATTGTGCTTTTTGGAACATCCATCCTGCAAAAGGAACGTCTTAAATTAGTATTGTGGATACTTGAGAGTATACAGAAATACTGCTTAGATGTTCACAGAAATTGCATTCTGTTGGTTTTTTACACTTCATGCATACCAAGTCAAAAGTGTAATATCTAAATATGCTACAAGGGATTATTGAAACTGTACAGTTATTTCCTAGCTAAAATTTCACATTGTCTGCTAGTCTCCTTAATAAAATGAAGTGCTTAAAAATGTATGCAAAATCCATGAGGAAGTTTAAACTGTAGTTTGTTTCCAACTTTTCAAGTAATTCCCATCTGGCTGTGAGTTCTATTGTAATTAGAAAAGGCCATAACAATTTTTGGTTTTATTTAAGACATAGAATAAGATGTCTGATTTTTCAGAAGTGCTGTGTATCAGCAACTCTGAAGTATTTCAAATTCTAGCCAGAAGCACAATGTAATTGATATTTATATTATTGGGTACAGCAGCTCATAATTTTCTCCTTGCTTGTTCATTTGTCTTTTATTTATTATTTACATTTTTTTCTTAATCAATTTTGCTAATGTAGTAAAAACATGGAAATGTTATTGTATGATTAGCAATTTTCCACCATATTAATCCAACATTACATTATACTGTTCGGTTACCATAATGGCTGCAGACGTGGTAATAAGAGAGAGTTATTAATGTGTGCTGATACTTAATAATTTCTTAATTGCAAGATGAAGAAATATTATAAGTTACCGTAACCAGCTGCATTACTGGCAAGAATTTCAAGATTGTAGAATCTAAGCCACAAAAATATAAGGATATCTTTTGAATGGAACACAGTCTCCATCATCTTGAAAATATTTTGAGTTTTTCGTTTGTTTTCAGGAATTGTGTAATTACCCATAGGATGTTTTTCTCTATATTAAACTTAATATGAATATTGACAACTAGGGGAAGACTCCCAGATTTAGTGCACATTTAACAGTGCATATTAGATGTCTATACAGCGCACTTCTTATTAGGAAGATGAATAGTCTGTGATATCTAGCTGGGGAAAGGATGTAAAGTCATGGAGTTATCTTTGCCATAACATACTATACTGAAGTAACCGCAATACAAACTAATAATTGTATGTTAACAGAAATACAGATTCTGCTTTAATGACTCACTACATTTAATATATGTGTATAATAGATGACGCATCAAACTCCATATATTTAGTGGACTCTTATTGTCAGTAAATCACCTGAGAATTGTTGGTAGAGAAAGATGGAAGTTAGAAATCCAAATGGAGCTTATGTCCTTCTTGAAGATGGTGAGTGCAGGGATGGACTGGATTGTCTGTGTGTGTATAAAGATGCTACACAAGTTTATTGAAGGTTTGGGGTTTTTTTTAATTGCCCTATAAAAGCTATTGAGTTACCCTTTAATATGTCACAAAATTGCATTTCCGGTTACATTTTAACAGTTTTAAAGATAACATGAAAAGTTTTTGGAAGGCAATAGAAAAAGGAAAAAATCATAGTGGGAGAAACAAGTGCATTGTCAAAACTGTCACATTGTAGCCAAATATAAGATAAAGATACAATATGCACTAGAAAGTTTGTTGACAGAAGTGCTTAATTCAGCAATAGATGGAAAGACACTGTAGAGGTAGAAAAATAAATAACTCTCTAGGCTAAAAATTGCACATAAGGGAATAATCTGTTTATTAGTCATAAAATTGATATTTGAAGCTCAGTAAACATTCATTGTGCATTCCCCAGTGTCTTAGGATCTTATCTGTAATGCACAAAGGCTCTCCTATTGCCACTCAGTATTGCAAGAGTTCTTCTGAGCATGATAAAGTTGGTGAAATCTTCAAGTTGATTTCAACTTTGCAGGAGTCTGTTTAGATTCTTCCTTTTCTCCATTCTCTTGGAATCTCATCAAACTTTGCTTATTTCTACTTGCATAATCTCACGGTGTAGTATTAATTAACTGATGCTTCCATTTTTCCTTTGTACATTCGCAGCTCTGGAAACAATCTGTTCTCTAGCGTTACGTTTAAGTTTTTGTGCTGGATTGATTTTTGCTTCAGTTATTCTGCCTTTCGATTTGGAATATTGCTTTCTGAAAAAGAGAACAGTGAGTGTATTACTGTCAGCCTTATTTGTGCTGCCTTAGGTGTAAATTGTCCAGCAGGAAATGCACGGAATTTTCCTCCTACCCTTTTCAAATCAACAATTTGGTTTATGAGGTAGTGTTAATGACATATTAGAGAAATTTCCTCTAAAGGTTCCACTAGAATGACTTGCCTTTTATTGCCCAATAAAAACAGTGAGGCTTCTATCAGGATTCTAACAACCGAGATTTTTGCATAATATAACTGTCACTTGACGCCAGAATTTATGAACACGAGGGCAGTCCTGTAATAAGTAAAGGATGAGCTTTCACTAATTTTGCATCTGCTACAATTAAGAGGGAGATTTAGATTCACTTTATGTAACTTGTAAAACTGATTCTGTGAATGAAGCTGAAATGTTTAGACTACTTTATTACATTTTTAAATAGCGTAAGGGAATGACATTTTCAGTGCTTGTTACTCTAAATATATATATTATTCTCTGTGGTTAATTTGGGTTTTTTTTCTAGCAAAAGTGTTGAGTTTTGTTCAATTATTCTGTGTAAAACTCGGTGAAAACTCACTGAAACGCAAATTTTCTTTTCAGAAAGGAACAGTGGTAGACTATAAGAATGTAGCAGGTATTAGCATTGCTTTCAGCACTGGAACACATTTGTTTGCTAATTTTCAGTTCCCAAATAGATAAATTTCTTCCATCTTGCTCCGTATATTATGGAAAAAAAAAAACTGCTGCATTTTATTTTAAGGAATACATTGCAATTACCGTGAAGGGATTATTACCGTGAAGGTTACATTAGAAATTCTGTGATGAAATTGGACAATCTGGAATCATACACCAAAAAATATTTTCTGCTTTCAAGTAAATGAATTTTGTAGTACAGGTAGAGTGGGACTTGCAGGCCTTTTCTTTTTGTATTGTCTAATTTCTATTGTTTGTACTCTGGAAAAACCTGCTGAAATAGGATACTACTTCAACTTTTCCTATAGTTACGTATTATATCCAGATCTACTTTTGGTGAAGTGGCTTAAAGCAACAGCACTGAGATTTGATGTTTAGATGCTGTACTGTGTTAGGATCTTGCAAAGATTAATACTCTAATTAAAAGTTTTGTGTTTCAGTAATGCAGTTATGTTCCCAATTTACAGCTTTGTTTTGCCCTTCTACATAGCTAACTTCACATCTCTTGGTGTTATATTCTAGCTGCAAAACCCAAAGCTCTTAGAGAAAGAGGTGAGCTGTCCTAGCAGAACCAATACGAAGGCACACTGTGAAATTGGGAGTTGTGTCATCTTCAAATTTGGTCTGGCCCTCACCACCCCTTTCAGGCATTCTTTTCTTCTGAAAAGTGAAATATTGAGTGCTGTTTGTATTTTAATCTCTGTCAAAGGTAACTATTGATAAATTTCTGATGTTTTTCTTCATACATGTGCATTTTCTATTTTCACCTAATAATTTATCAATACTTCTGGATATTAGAGGAAAAAGTTGATCTGTCTTATGAAGTACTATAAAAAAAATTAACAAGAGATATACTAACTTAAATAGTTTTATAACTGTATACATAATTTTCACCTTAGTATTTACATCCTGTGTCATGAGTGACAACGTGGAAAATTTTTGGATAATCACACAAGTGTTCTGTTTCTTTTTTGGTGGTCTGGTGGTTGTTGTACCCTGTTATATTGTTACATGTGGGAGGGCCCCTTCTCTCGGATCTTGTAGACAAGAAACTGAGGACAATTAAAAATAGATTTTTCCTCCTTATGCTGAAGAATAACACTGGAAGTCCATCATAAGGTGTAGATAAAAGTACATTATATATGTTAATTGTCTGAAAACTTTTTTTACTCTTCTGTCTCCTTTGCCTCTGTGAGTACCTAAAAATCTGTTTGTAAACTAAATCAAATTGACCAGAAGAATGGTAATATTTTCTTCTACTTTTTGTATTTCCCACACATCCAGGTATTGTGTAAACATACGGAGACCAATTCCAGTTTTTCCTTATACAGGTTTTATTCAGATATTTCTCAAACAACTTAAATGCTTCATCACTTAAGGCCACTTCGTTGGGCTTTTATGGATGGCCTTGCTTACCCGTGCTGTAAGTTTCTTCTCTCACATCTCACAGTATTTTGGGGTTTTCTTGAGATGTGATCACACATATTAACAAGCAGGCCAATTGCTTCCTTGAAATTTCTTCCCAGTCCAGCACCCAGCTCTTTGGACTTCGGGAAATCTCTGAATTTATCCCTTACATAGTTTATTACAAAATCTTTGATCATCTGCTCTGTTCTTTATCTTCAGACCCATTGTGAGTAGTTGCTGGAATAGGGAGTAGCTTTAACTTACCAAGTGTTTGGTAGGATTTTTCTCAATGGTAACTCTTGCATTGAAATAATCTTAGCTTTTCTTTGAGTACCTCACTCACCTGCCTCTTGTTTAATTTTCTAATGCTGCCAGTGACAGAGGAGTATCACTGTTATGAGTTGCTTTTAAATTTACAGTTCCATCCTGAGAATTACTGTATGACCGTCTTAGGATAGTTCCTGGAGAGAACCATACAAAATCTCTCCTCCGACAACGACTCATTCCGTTTCCTATTTGATGTCATTTATTTCTGATTGTTTCTCCTCTGCTTTTTCTATATTGCATTTGTGTTGTACTCTGCACGGTTGGTGGTCATTTGTCATCTCATCCATATTGATTTCCTTGGCTACATCAAACAGCTCTCAGTCTGTTCTGCCACAAGGAGAAGCTGAACAAAATACATGCTGTAACTACATTCATTTGTCCTGAGATGAAAAATAATTTCATACTCTAAGCAGTGAACCACATCAATTATAGAATTCTTATCTTTTCTCTAAGTGTTCTGTATTAATAAAAGGAATATCAAATCTGATAGCTCTAATAGCCAATCGCCACCTTTTAAATTACAGGTATGTAATCTTTCCTTTGAACAAATCCATACAGCCATCAGAACAATAGTGGTGTGTGAATTACAGCTTTTGCAGGAAATCAAGCCGGGAGTATGCAAGTCTCTGTTGTTTCTTTCTGTATTCATCTTTGCAATAACAATGCCTCTGCTCATTTTCACAAACCTTAATTGTCATTCAGAGTATCCCATTTGAGTTCAATTATACGCTCTTATGGGGAAGGAGCCCTGTTAATGTTTATCTGTAAAGCACTGTGTTCATTTATAGCACTCTGTAAGTAGCGATCAATTTTCTTTTATACTACGCGTTCTGGTTTGAGCTAAATCCATTTTAGCAGGCAGTAATTTTTCAACACCAATTTTTCTCAGTATGTGTGTTTATTGGTACTTCAGTAAAAACTGACAGCGGAATGGAGTTTTTACTTGATTTTTATCAATTTTGTTTTTTAACTAACGTTTTCAAAAGCAATAAAATTACATACTATTTGAGAGTATTGCTTTCAGGTCAGGGTAAATCTTATTCAATTTTTTGAAAATATGTTTTTCAAGTCTCAATTAAAAAAAATAATCGTGTATCAGTTTGTGCATACAGGGAAGCTGTCTGATTTTCCATCTTCTGAGAGGTCCATGAAGGCATATATCATACATCAAAGTGATTGAGTGCATTAGATTTAACATCTTCATTTTGTGTTTTTAAGTACTTCTGTTTTTCATAATGGAAGTGCAAAGAATGGATGGTAAGGAGTAGCTTATTCTCAAACTTGCAATGAGAAGGAGCTGAAGCAAGTAGAGAGTCATATGTCTCTGTAAACCTTGTGCTGAACACTAAGGTGTAAAAAGTCAGGGGCCCACAGTGCTGTTAAAAGCCACACTGTGGTTTTATTACTGCATTTCCCAGAGTAGGAACTAATTATGAAGTTTCATAGAATTGCTGGGGTTGGAAGAGACCTCTAGAGATCACCTAGATCACCTCTAGAGATCATCCTTGCCAAAGAAGGCTCCCTAGGTAGGTTGTAGAGGAAAACAGCCAGGTGTGTTTTGAGTATTGCTGGGGAAAGGAGACTCTCCACAACCTCTCTGGCAGCCTGTTCCAGTGCTTTGTCACCCTCTAAGTAAAGTTTTTCCTCATGTTTGTATGGAACTTCCTGACCTCCGGTTGCCCCTTGTCCTGTTGCTGTGCACTGTTGAAAACAGCCTGGACCCATCCTCTTGGCTCCTGCCTATTAGATGTTTACATGCATTGATAAGATCCCCTCTCAGCCTACTCTTCTCCAGGTCTCTCAGCTGTTCCTCATACGGGAGATGCTCCAGGCCCTTATCATCTCTGTGGCGCTCCTCTAGACTCTCTGCAGAGGACTCCTGTCAGTATGCACTCCTGCACAGCATGTACCTGACAGCTGGCTGGCACCTCGCTGGCTGTGGGAGAGAGCTCGTAACGTCTGCTCATTCCAAGTTTTGCCTGGAGTGAACGGCTCTTCAGCAGCAAAGCTTGGAAGAGCCATAGTGTAGTTAGATGAGAACCAAACCTTGTGAAGCCAGATCTTTGAATTATATATCCTGCTGACAAATAGGAGATGGATGTAGCCTCAACTGTGTCAGACAAGAGCATTGGTTATACCAGACATGGAAACAGGAGCGTTTCCTGCAGAAACACTCAGAGCCATTCACTTTACCTCACTTTCACAGTAAACACTGAATATTTTCTCTCATCAATTTCAGTAGAAGTTGGAGTTGTCTAGTAGGGTTGAACATGGGAGCTGGTATGTTTAGTGCCTAACTTCAGTGATTTAGGCACACAGACTTGAACATTTTGAGTCCTTATTACCACTGAAGAAACACCGAGAGAAATCATTTCCAGTGGAGAAAACCATTCTTAAAAATCTGCTTCCTTCTTTTAAGAATTGAAAATGTGGCTACAAGGAATTGTTACAGAGATGACAGATGGCTAGACACACAAAAGGACACTTTCTAAATGTAAGTTGTCAAAAAAAGATGTTTCTGATGTTATCAGTTGAAGTGAAATATAGTTGTCCCATGGCTTCCTAGTAGTTAAAATACAACTCTTTTTTCCCCAAGGTCTGTCTGTCTTTTTGCTTTGGTTATTTCTCCTGCCTTGTAGTATGTTCTCTCTTATGTCTATTATATGTTTGCTTTTTTGACGTATTTCCACGCAGGATGTTACCAGTTGAAGTAATTGGCAGAAGTACTGCTTGGGCTTTAGCAAAAGTAAATAACACATCATCTGTAAATAAAGTATCCATTTGTTCTTCTTTGAAACATGCGTTATGGGTGGTAATTCAGCATTACTTGGAAGTGCTTCATCAAAGTTTCAAATTCAGGTGCAATAGGCATGGAGATGCCGTGGCAGGCATTTCAGAACTGAATTGACTGTTTATATGCTAAGGATCAGTGAATCTGCAAGGGCAATGAGGTTTTTGAAGGGGGATTTGTGTATATGTTTCCATTGTGTAAGTTGAGGGGATAGTAAATGCTTGTTAGGAGGGCACTGTAGTAAAGTACTAACTTCTTAACTTTTTGGAACCTATCTGTGTTTTATCCTGTTCCATTTACACTGCCTCGAGTACAATAACTTCTATAAGCTAGTAAGTAGCATATGTTGTATGCAAACAAAGATGAAATTCTTAAGTCAGGTGTGAGTATATCTTGCTATTTCAAAATACTAATGCACATTTGTAAACATCAGCTGTCCACACGGTACACAAGAGAATAAATCATTCTTGTGTATAGCAGTTTAAAATTGCCAAAGGAGAAGACAGGGTAACTCCATGGAATACAGTGTCTGAATGTATTAGTAGAAAACATTTTTGAATTTTGATTTAGTATTTATTGAATTTTTGTTTAGTGATGTGCACTATTGCTTGAAATCAGCTGCTCAGAAGTTATATGAGTTGCTGTGGTTGGTAGGGCACTGAAGTTAATTTGGGCTAACATACATAAAACAGAAGCTAGACCTCTTGCAGGAAGGGATCTTGGGAATCAGAGATGAAGAAGGAGAGGCAGACATAGCTTGCTCTGACTGCTTCAAAACTTGAAATGTAATCTTTTAGCTCTTACTTACTATTTCAGGGTCTTAACACTAATTGCAGAAATCCTTACCATGTGCAAACATTTAGAAAACCCTAATAAAACATTCAGATAGCGATGTTTTTGCTTTATGTTCTGTATTTGCTTGTGTATGGTTGTAGGGTTTGGGTTAGTTTTTGTTGTTCTCAGTTTAAGCCAGTAGAAATCATTAACACTTTCACTTATTGTAGAAGTAAGTTAGTTAACCTTTCTTACCATAGAAATACTTAAGGGCTAGGGTACTTCTTTAGCCCACTCACAGGTGCTTTAGATGTTCCCAGTACTTGCCAGTCCTTTGATTTGCCAGTCCTTTGGCTTCTGGAGGCTTTGTTAAGGGGTCAAACTGAGATCCTGTTGTTCTCTGTGAACATCAAAGACAGCCCATAAAATGCAGACTGTGTGCTTTTCCTGTCTGTTTTGGAAATATTCATTAGTTTAAATTTTCTGGTTTGTAAGAAATACAACTTAGCATGCTATTTAAATGAAAACTCTTAATTACTTCAGGACGATATTTTGTTTAATATAGGTGGGGCAGGATTCTCTAGTAGGGGCTGCTGTCAAAGGTATTTATATGTCTGTGGAGACTGTAACAGTGAATCTTTGGTTGTGTACTTATTCTGTGGTATAGTTCTAAGGTATGCAGTCTTTGACAGCTTTTGTTTTATTATGCTGTACTAAGCTGAACTATTTTAGAATCTGTTTATAACCTCAGTGTTCTGTTCAATTTTCATTTGTCTGCTCTGCAGACAGATGACCAGATTGCAAAAGATATTCTAGTTGTGGTCATTTAAAAAAAAAAAAAAAAAAAAGATTTTTACAGAGGTCTTAATGTTCTCTTACACTTGCCTGGCTTTGAATATGTGACCTTGCACTTCATGCTAAGGCATTTCATGCCGTTTCTATTTTCACACTTGAATAGTTCTCGAAGTCATTCAGTAATCTAAGGTTTTCTGCTTTTTTTATTGAGCTTCCTTGTAAGTAGATCTCATTAGCACTGTTCTGTGGCATTTCTCATTAGTATTTTGTTAGATCTGTCCCAGGGCTGATCTTGGAGGAGCTCCAGCATTAACTTGCTTGAAGCCTGATGATCCCTGTGTCGGCAGAACCCCTTGCCAGGCACCTCTGCCTTGTTACTTTCTTGGGATTCTCATACTCCTAGTTTCCATTTCTGTGGCTTCATTAATAGTTTCCTCTAAAGCATTAAATCAAATCGTTCAGTCAAGTCCAAATCTATTAAGTATCAAAGAAGAATGTCAGATTTGTCTGGCATAATCTACCCTTAGGAAGTTGGTATGGCATTTTTCCCACTTTCCTTTTATTTCCATATGTTTAATACAACTTTTCAAGAACGGTGGCTGTAATCTTGCATGATGTTGAGGTCACATTGCACATCTTCAGTTATCTGTATCATGTCTTTCTTTTTCTTAAATGTAAGAATGGTTTGTTACCATGTTTGCAGTACATGGTGTGTCAGTAGTCAGTCTATTGTATCCTATTATTTTTTTATAGATGCCAATTAATACGTGCAGGGAAAAAGCCAAAGTCTCTGAGGCAGGAATTTTCCATAAGAAATGATGCTTGGAAATGTGGACATTTTTCCAGTAGTGTTTGATGATTTTTTGTGAATATTTTCCATGTTCTTAATTCCTCAACTCTGTAAACTTAAATTAGTTTCTATTAAGTGAGAGAGTGATTGCTTTCCCTAATAAAATTCTGTTATTTTACTAATTTTGTGTCTGAAACATACTTTTTATTCTTCTCATTTATCTGTTTTGTGGAGCGAACACTTCCAAACTGATAGATAAGCATGAACAAAAAAAGCAGTAGTGTGGTTTAAAATCTTTAGTGGCTCGCTTAGGACAAATGGTAAGAAAAATCTGAAAGTAAAACAAATCTTCTCAGGAAATACTCTTGATTACTCAGGGCTTGGGATGGTGGTTAGGGCTTTCAAATTAGAATGCTGATTATAAGGCAGGCCCTGAAATTGCATGCCATCTTAACCAAAAATCTTACAGAGCTGCAGAATACTGCTGGAATAAAGGAAGAAAACAAGGCAAGTGAATGGTGAATAGGTGAATATGAGTAGGAAAGCAAAACTTAAGTAGCTGTTGGGCACACCATTATGAACTGATATTATGGGAATACATATAAAGTGGTTACTGCTTCTCTGGGAGGAACCTTGTAAGCTCCTGCTGGATCTGGCATGAGACTGGCATGTGGGAGCATGCTGCTGAGCTCACAGGGTAAGATGGGATGAGGGGTGGGAGCTGCTAAGTTCTCTGCTGCATCGTGAGATCTGCACAGAGGATCCTCTGGCCAACCCTCAGCCACTTTTTTCCATGAAGATGTGCTAGTGTACCTCTCCAAATCTTTGAGATGCCAAACTTCATCCTTGGCTTGTAAACTCACTGTTTTTTCCTCACCTGAGAAGCAGCCTGGCCATTTTTCCTAAAGGAAAGGGACTTGGACTGATTTTCTTAGGTGTGTTTGACAAGGAGAAAGTCTGTCTCCTGTTTCTTTTGGTGACTTGTGTTTGAATACAAATGTTGTTCCGTCAATTTGTGCCTTAGTAAATGTGTGGTATAAACACTTAAGTAAAATTATTACTCTCCTACGTGGTCCTAATCAAGAGTTAATTAAGCACACTGGGAAGATAGTACTTTGTGGATAATGGATCCCTGGCCTCTTTCTTCTTAAGAGGAAGGTATTCAGGGTGAAGTAAGTTAGTGAAATAATTTTTTTTCTTGCCCTATTAGTTTACTTACTCATCTCACTATTTATGATTTTGTGATTCTGTATATATTGTAAATCAGACAAAAGTATTGCAGACAGCATTTCTGAATGCTTGTTTTTTCTCTTCCACAAAGAAAAATTTAAGGAATCAGTGTTTTGTGAACTCTGTGACAGTGTATTAAACTAGAGTTTTGAGATGTAAAAATTGTTTTGTTTTTTTTTAACAAGATTTTTATGTAAGCAGTTCTAGTGCATGTGCTTATTTGCAGAAAATAAACCCCTAGTTTGAATTGTTAACTGAATGCAATAAATATTATTTTTAATTTACTTCATATCATACATATACTATCCCTTAAGCCAGTTATTTTGGATTAATTTAATCTCTTTTATAACAGCAGTGGATTTAAGGTCAATTTCGCACAATATTTAGTTGATAATGACCCTTGTTGCCATCAGAATAATGATGCTTTCATTAGCTGTTTGATGATGTTCTGTATATTCCAAAAACAGTGTTATAAAATAAACACTCTATTGTTTTGGTTTAAAATCAGTACTTGAAAGATTTTAAATTATTGAAGGTACAAGCAAAGGTATAGTCAAGATTATCATACTGTTTAAAAATTTGTTATAAATACTATTCTTCTCCTTAAAAAATTAGTTCAATTTTACACTGAACATAGTTAAACAATCACCAGAGCAATAGTAAACGTCAGTTAGAAGCTCCAAGTTATGTTGACCTTTGCAACCTGGGATTGTTCAGGGGATTTTTAAAACTGTTTATTTCTCTGCTTTTTCAGCAAATTTTCAGCTGAAATTGTTAGTTTGCTATTGTTGCTCATGTGAAATGGATTATTTAAAATCCAAAAACACATTCTTCAATAAAATGTTTGCCCCTAAGTCATGTATCTTCATATATGTAACTGCACACTTTCAACTGCATCACTCATTGACAGTAGAAAGTATCAGTGACAGTAAAAAGTATATCAGTGTAAAAATAATACTGATTATTGGCCATCTGCAGACCCCGATGCATCACTGTTATAATTCTCTTGCAGTACTGCAGTTACGGTAGTAGTAGTATATTTTATTTTGATCTTTCTAATGAATCATACAACACCTTTTGGAAAATCCAGTGCTGGAATACTTCCATCTAGAAGTCTTTGCCAAATGTAGTATTATTATTATAAAGTAGGTGTAACTTCCTTTGCCAATCACATTAGCTATGATAGCAGAATGGAATGCAAAGTTCTGGCAGCTGTTTGTTCTTTTATTCACTGTCTTTGATATCCCTTGCTTAGTCATTAGTATTTCCACAAACATTTAGCAGGTTAATGTGTCAACTGCATATCAGCTACAAACGTATTTTTGGCAGTCTTTCAAAGAAACTTTTCTTTTGTAGCTGAAAGAATCCAGTCTTCTATTTAGTATTTTAAAAATAACTTGGGTTTAGATTATGCAAACTGTAGCTTAAAACTGAACATAGGTATCACAGTATTTATGAAGTATGTAAGAATATATTAGTTTTAATTTATTGTGGAAACTTAAAAAAAAACCCAACACATTATCAACAAATCTGATGTCATTGTTTTTCACTCTGCTCTGTAACTTTGACTCTGCCCTATATTCTTGAGTGAAAAAATAAGAAATTCACAAAAAGCCAAGACTTTGTTATTCTGCCTGTGCCATTGAGCTGTTGATTTGTTCCTCAGCACTGCACCCTCCTGGAACTTTTGTCCCACCATGTGATTTTTCCTTTTTTCCTTCTCTTGAAATGTTATATGCCATTATGAGTGCAGCTGTGATGATCTGAAAAAACTGACTTTGTAAATGGACTGGCTTCAGGCTTCTTTTTGTTAATCTTGTTTTAAACCATGTAGCACACCACTGTTTGCATGGAAGGCTGCAGATAGGGGAAGCTCCTGTTAATGTGTGTGTAGATGAGTTCTTTGACTGATCCAGATCTCAGACTCTGCATGTTTGAAAAAAGTCATTTCATCTTCCAAGCACATGATGTAATTCCATCCTTCCCGAGCCTTGTGGTAGGCATTGAGTTCAGAAGATAATAAATAGTAATACTGGCTGTATATGTAGTAGTTATTATAGTTGAATATTATTGTGGCTAATTTTGAGTAAGAACATTCTTTTTTGTATGATGTATAGTGAAATAAATATTAAAGTGTGGTTTATTATCTGCTACTTTTTTGAACCGTGTTTTAAACTTTCACTGGAGTTCAGTTTAAAATGTACAAATTGAAAATTATTTCATAATTTTTTATCAAAAAATTATTTCAATTTCTAGGAGGTGTACTGAAGACAATGATTTTATGTATTCAGATGGAAGCAGCAAGGTTTTATATGTGTGTATTGGAATGATTTATTGTGATTGACTGAACAAATTTTACCCATGTACAAGTAACAATAGCTTGGGCTTCTTCCAGGTACATTCATTTAGTTAGTACAGTTCAAGGAGACCTTGTCTTGGCATAATGGGTTGTTCAAGGAAGAACAATTTGTGATTGCGTTCCAAGTAGCTACACGACTTTGGGTGGTGTACTCTCCCAGACAGAAGAACAGAATTTTTACAGGGGAAACCAGCTAAGTATTCTACTGCTGACATGCTTGTAAGTGAGCAAATAGCACTCTCCTGCCATAAAGTCTGTTATACAAAAGCTGCTTGTTACAATAAAGAAGATGCATCTTGAGATGTATGTAAGCTGCTCAAGTGGTGAAATAAAATTTCAAACTAGTGTAGAATGCTCAGTTGTGAGTAGTATAGTTAGAATTACTTTGGTATTTTATAGTAGTTTACCTCTTACTGAAACATGAGGGTTTTTATTGTTTTTGTTTTTTTTTATTACCAGGAATTTCATGTGTGCTTTCAAACTGTGAATTCCATAAATCCACTGATCCCCATGTATTGGACAGAAGTTTTTAGGACACTCTAAGTGGGATTCATCATTGCATGCTGTCAGTTGTCAGAAATCACCGCTGTGCTGTGGAGTTCTTTTTGAATTTTCTCTTCTGTTTTTGTTCTTTCTCTGTGTATAGGAATGCAATCTGCTGATCTTAACTTTGGTATGAACTAACTGGCAGTGCTGTGGGCTGACAGTTTAATAACAATTCAAGAAGGTTTTTGTTTGTCTTTTTTAAAAGTGTCTGAAGTGTTTGGGGAGTAAGCCTAGACTTCTGTGTCAAGTGTTATTTTGTGCAGTTTTTCTTTTATTTTTTTTGAAGCTTAATTTTGAAACACTTTGAGGGTTTTTTTTTTTTTAATACTGCTATCTTTTGTTCAGACTTCAGCAATTGCTAAGAGATGCATAATGGATTAGCAAGGAAATTAGATACACTTCTTTGCCTAAGGAATGCTACTTTTGGCTTTTAGTAGAGGAAAACTTCTATTTTAAAAAAGAAAAAATTGAAACAATTATACTACAAGTCACATTTAATTGCAGGAATGACTGTAACAACATTGTTTTCCTACATTTGTTGCCATAAACTTTCCAAAATATTAAAATACTGATTTAGACGGGGATTTTAACAAATGCATTTTGGAAAATGAAGTGTTTTTTCTGGCTTGTGTGCAAAAAGCCCTAGAAGGTATGCTGGTGCTGGAGCTGTGCTGTAGAGGCAACTCAGCAAAATCATTGCTGCCAAAGTGAACTTCCAGTATTGCTAAATCTACAAGCAGTCCTCACAGTGGACAGTTAGTTCTCCTTTTTGTAGGGGTAACCTGAAAACCTGATAAATCTGCACGTACACCCACAAAGCGTGATACTGGTCTGTTCAGAAAGGTTCACTGCACATGAGGAATACTACTTGGCTCTATATCATTCTATTTCTTGGGGGTTGGCAGTGGAACAGGAGCAGCTACTGAGTAGGTTGACCTGAAGTAACTGAATTCAGGTTTATTTCTAATTTATTCTTTGAAGGATGCTACTGAAGAGTGTTTGTCTATGGGTGTCCAAGTGATATAAAAGTAGTTATTGGCTTGTAAGTCATCCATAGAAAGAAAATTAAGAAAGAAAAACCTTGAATGCTGTATGGAATCGTTATAGTAGATATATAAGTAGATAAATGCTTCCATGAGAAAACTGGAGAGGTCTCATAATGAAGAATCTTCATTACCAGTTAGCATTTCATTAGTAGCAATACTAGCCTTGTTAGGCTCAATTTTACCTTTGTCAGTGCTTTCCATATCTGATAAGTTGATGGCTAGGGGTTTGCTCCTTGAAAATTGATTTCAGTGTCAAATCCAGCACGTAACAGATTTCAGATTCACAAAAATCAGGATATCCTTCTGTGATAGGTTGATTTATTTTAAGGAATCTGATAGCAAAGTTAAAAATGACAAAAAAACCCAAAAGGATAAACAAAATGATAAATACAGTAACAATGGCAGTGATGACAGCGAGCCCCCATTCAGATGATGTTAAGAAGTGGCAATACACAATCCACGCATTCTCCTTAGAACGATCCCACCTCAGAGAGACAGAATGCTTACTGACCGTCTTGTATCATGATTCCACAGGACTTTCATAGGACATCACCTATAATTTGGTACATAGGAAGATATGCATTAGAGTATCTACACAGGTGGCCTGCTGCCAGGGATGGGCTGCTTTTAGCTTTCTGAAACATGTTGCTTAGCCCCGTTTTAATCTGATTTAAAATAGCACTGATTACATTGCTGCCATGTTAATGAGAATATTAAACAATAAATAAACAAACCTCTGGTTTCTATAGCAAAACACACAACAACAAAAAAAACATAGTAAAAAGTATATCAAGTCTTGACAGCGTTTTCCAGAGTGTGCATTATGTCATGTTAATAAAGGGATGAATGCTTTCTGCACCATTAAAATAATGCATTTGCAGAAATAATTTTACCCAACACCTGAACGATTTAACTTAATTTCAGCTTGCTGCTCTTAATATAAATTGTTTTGGTTTTATTCAAGTAGATTTTGTACCTAAATTGATGAAAAAGAAATGCAGTTGCATTTTCTTGGGATTAAAAAGTAATGAGATTGATACAAAAATCCTATGCCTAGGCAGTAATTTTATACCAGTATTTGCAATGATCTGATCTATTCAGTTTCAAATTGCTTTACAGTTGTTAATGAATGTCCTCACAGCCCACTGAGGAGCAATATATTTGTATTCTTAAGATTAAAGCTAGAATTGTCATACTGTGTGTAACAATTTAACAGAATCAAGATAATAGTGGCACATTCTCTTTTCATCCGTACTGGTATAATACCACTGAAATCTGTCAGGTTCCACCAGTGTAAGTATGAGCAGAAAACTGGCTTTTAGATTAAAAGAATCAGAACCACTTAAGAATTTGTTCTGGAAAATTAAAAGCAGTGAGTTAACCTTTTATATATTTGTTACCTTTTACATCAAGAAAAACGATGTTATACCAATTATAAATGGCGAGTATTTTAATATTGATGGTTGTACTTATCTGAGAGTTGATTTATGGACAGATTATGCTCTTAATGAAGTTTAGAATCTTTTTTATTGTTGCTTCAGATATTCTAATGTCTTTGCATTTTTTTCATACATTCAGTGCCTTAAGCTAGTTTCCTGCTTCTGTTTTAAGTAGCATTTCCAAATCTTGCGTGTAATATTACAAATACAAATTTGCCTTGGATGTCATTTTAGCTTGGCAGCCTCCTAATCTGTGTTCCTCTGCCTCTATAGAGAATCAGTAGATGGAATTACAAGTTGTTATCCATGGAAAATCATGTAATGATGTAATTAACTTAAGTAGAACAGCCAGCAGTAATTACAATATCCAAGAAGTCCAGAAAGAATCCATATCCCAAGAGTTCATAGTCTCAATTTTTAGTTTGAAAACTCTTCATTTTCAGTTTTCCTTAGATATTAGGTTAAATACATTTGTCTTTGTACTTTTTAATGTGATGAATTTTGTGTTGTGCAAAAAATGTATATATAGAGAGACTAAAGTAATAACAGGATAATGTTAGACACAGATTAATTAGCACCTATGCATTTAAGGTTTCAAATTAAGTACATGCTACCTGATACATAGGATTCACAGTTAGCATCTTCTGCAGCTGGTGAAAGCAAGATATGGGATGATTGGCTTGTCCAGTGCTGCTGAAAGCACTCAGTGCTCCTGAGCATAAAACAGAGATTGTTGAATTACACTGTTACTTAAACTGTTTTACCTTTTTTTGTTTTGGCTTCTATAAAGCATACATAAAATATTTCTTTAAAGAAATAATGGACTATTATATATGCTCAGATGGAGATACTTTATGACAGTTTTATTATGAAGAGTTAATAATTCTGCATGTTTGGAATGGCCCATGGGGGTGAAAATGGGGTCTGGGGGGAAAGAGGGAATGGGGAATCAGACATATGGATTAATAAAGTTAACGTATTTCCAGTGAATCAGCTGAAGATTTCTGTCTCTTTTAGTAGCCTATGGTATCTTCAATGACATGTATACGCCTAGAGTGTGTCACGCCAAATTCTGTCTACAAGAGACTTTCATCTATTATTTTTTGAACAGTTACTGACTACAACACTACTAGTAACGTAAAGGTTCTACAGCACGTTTCAAAAATCCATTCCTTCTCCCTTTCTTCAGTGATAGCTATTCTACCTCTTGTTTTTCAAAATCAAGTTGTGAATTGGCATCTCAAAATACAGGAAAATGTAGATGAGAAAATCCTAAACTTGTGAATTTGGATAATAGAAGAGTACATTTTCAGTGCTGATCATATTGTCCATATTTAGAGGAATTCTTGCTACTAGTAGGATCATATGAGTGAAGTGAAATGTGGATTGCTGAATGAGGGTTCGGTAAGGGACCACTTGTGGTTTATATTTGAGTGATTTAAAGAGTTACCTGATCTTCAGCAACTCTGAATGCATGAGGCAGCTCTTCAGTAACTTGAATATTTGGGCGGTAGCTGTAATGAAATACTATTTTGAGCAAAGCTCTATTTATTATTTCTCTATATATTTATATATAGAATCATAGAATCATAGAATTAGCTAGGTTGGAAAAGACCTACAAGATCACCCAGTCCAACCATCCACCTACCACCAACATAACCCCACTAAACCAGGTCTCTCAACGCTATATCTAAACGTTTCTTGAACACCTCCAGGGACGGCGACTCAACCACCTCCCTGGGCAGCCTGTTCCAGCGTCTGACCACTCTTTCAGAAAAGTAGTATTTCCTAATGTCCAGCCTAAATCTCCCCTGGCGCAACTTGAAGCCATTCCCCCTCGTCCTGTCACTAGTTACAAGAGAGAAGAGGCTGACCCCCAGCTCACTACAACCTCCCTTCAGGTAGTTATAGAAAGTGATAAGGTCTCCCCTGAGCCTCCTCTTCTCCAGACAGAACAATCCCAGCTCCCTCAGCCGCTCCTCATCAGGCCTGTGCTCCAGACCCCTCACCAGCTTCGTCGCCCTCCTCTGAACACGCTCCAGGGCCTCAATGTCTTTTTTGCAGTGAGGGGCCCAAAACTGGACACAGTACTCGAGGTGGGGCCTCACTAGGGCTGAGTACAGAGGGAGAATGACTTCCCTACTCCTGCTGGCAACACTATTTCTGATACAAGCCAGGATGCCATTGGCCTTCTTGGCCACCTGGGCACACTGCTGGCTCATGCTCAGCCGAGCGTCGACTAATACCCCTAGGTCCGTTTCCTCCATACAACTTTCCAGCCACTCTGCCCCAAGCCTGTAGCACTGCCTGGGGTTGTTGCGGCCAAAGTGCAGGACCCGGCACTTGGTCTTGTTGAACCTCATCCCGTTGGCTTCAGTCCAGAGATCCAGCCTGTCCAGATCTCTCTGTAGGGCCTCTCTACCCCCAGGCAGATCGACACTTCCTGCCAGCTTGGTGTCGTCTGCAAACTTACTGAGGGTGCTCTCAATGCCCTCATCCAGGTCATCAATAAAGATATTGAAAAAATTATGTTTAATTAAAATAATAATTTTTAAAATTTTAATAATAAAAATATTATGTTTAATATTTATATGTAATATGAGGGCTGCTCCAAAAGTAATACCTCCTATTTTATTATGCTGGCCCATGATCTCAGAGTTTGAAGATGGTGGAGCACGTTGCCTGTTTTGGCTGGGCTGTCTTACTACACCTACCACATAGTCCAGATTTGGTGTCTTCTGTTTGTGCTGATGAAAGTTGGACTGTATAGGCAACCTTTTCCTAGAAACACCACCATCATAGCAGTTGTGAAACAGTGGGTCACCTCTGTTGGTGCAGGTGTTTATGAGTGCAGCATGCAGGCTCTTGTTCATCACTGGTGAAAGTGCACAGCTAAAGGTGGTGACTATGTTGAAAAATGATGTCTTGTAGCTGAGAATTTGCTCTATCAAATAGTGTTATTGTGCTCTTTGTAGTTGCTGCCATGGAAATAAAGAGGAGGCATTACTTTCAGAGCAGCATAAGTATGTACTACAAACCATAGTGAGATATTTATCATCTGTCTATCTATCTCACTGTGATTTGTTATCATTACAGGAATTCCATATACAATGCATTCTTCTTTTTCTATCTTCGCAGTTAAAAAAAAAAAGAGAGAGAGACATGGTAGAGAGACACAGTACACCATGTTATACTTGATAAATTGTTCAAGATTTAGCATTTTACTGTTACTCAAGCTTTAATGCAGATATGTCACTTTTATTTTTTTAAAACTTTACAAGAGATTCTTTCTTACGAGTGCGCTGCACGCGATACCAATCCTTGATGTGGATGTTTTTATCATAACTGTTTTAGTTTAGTTCGATAGGAACTCTATACATGCATTGTAGATTATACTGGGTAGCTGGATTTTCTTTTGTTGGTATTTTTAATATTGAATTAATGAAGCTATACACACATGCTTGCAGATACTTCTTTATGTAAAATTAAAAATAAATTACCAAATGAAAAGATAACATATACAAGGTTGCACTTGGTCTGAATTTGATCCCATTTGCATCTACATAAATCGTGCACAACTCTATTGAAGTGAATAAATTTACATCAATGCAAAATTGGATTAATTGAGATCACAATCACGTTTGTTTGGCTTTCCAGCTTCTCAGAGGAAACTGGAAAAGGAAGTCTTTAACTTCAAAATACAACTCATGTTGACTGATTTAAATAAACTTTCCAAGAATATTAACTGGATCAGGGCTGTATGGTTACCAACAAAGCATTCTCCTCCTTTTTGTTTCATGTATTCATTGCATCTTTCTGTTAATTTTGAATTTAGAGTTTGAAAGAAATATTTCCCATTGTATAAATGACAAGACTAAGTTCAATTCCCCTGTGAATCAAAACCGACTTTCTAGTAAATGTAAAATTTCCTTAGCTTCCATTTGTGCCAGATGAGGTCTGGGAGCTGTTGCTGATGCTGAGCTGATCGTGGCAGGTGTCAAGTCTCTTAGTTGCAGCTGAAGTCAGGAAAACCAACTTGAAGAGCAATTTGCAGTCCTTTTTCAGGAATACGCAGGAGTTGCTGACTATATTATCTGTTCTGTGAAAATTATTTGAACTTAGCACACAGTTTGAGCTATGTGCCAAGTTATTCAGGTACTGCCAATCACTGCTTTCAGCTGCATGCAGTTATTTGTGACTTCTGTTGTCCATTTTGCTTAAAGAAAAAGAAAATTTTGTTAAAGTTGCTCACGGGTATAAAAATTATCATGAAAGAAAGGAGTATCAGTTCAGAAGTAATCACAAGTTACACTGATGAACTGCATTTTGCTGTTTTGCTTGTTATCTTGGGAATCAGAACAGAATATCTTGACAGTTTATGACAAACAGAAGCCTTCTTAAGAATTGGTTTTCACAAAGATATTGCTTGTGTCCCACCACAGCAAATCTGAAGGTGTTGTGGGTGAAACCAGCAAGGGGAAAAGGAAGTGGTTCTTGTGAACCAGTCCGATTACAGTGCAGTATTTATGTGCTTAAGAAATAGGAAAGATGAAATTGTCACCACTCAGTTATTAGTGAGTGGAATAAAAACCATTTGGTTTTTGGATGATACTGGCTCAGGAACAACATGCCATCCCTCCCATAAGCAGTTAAGCAAGAGTATTGGACACGGTGGCAGCCAGGCCCTGTGCTCCCAGGATGCACCCCTGTGGCTGCTGGGCACTGCTGGCCGGGGTGCTCTGCATCCAGCATGGAGGGAAGGCATTTCTGTCTGGGGCTGTGGGAGGAGTACAGGGATAATACAGATAGGAGAGGCCAGTCCTGATGCATTAATTCCTCGTGGATATGCTAAACCTAATACCACCTTTCTCAGGTTTGTCTTCCTTATTCAGAGGGCTCCTAGTTTAGTGAGGGAAAACCCTGAAGAGGAGAAACAACAGATTTTTGTTGTATTTTTAACTTGTACTGGAAGCCATGCTGTACATTTAAAACAGAATTTAAGCTGAATTTGCACCCTCTGATTGTGTGGATGTCTGTTTTTTCATTTGTTTGGTTTCTGTTTGATTTCTTTTCTTAAAAGTTTGCTCTTTTATATTGCTAATCCCATTACTCAAACTTGTTCGGAGCTCCTGGAACATTTCCTCTTTCGCACTCCCATCAAGGAAGCAGTCAGGTTCTGGCTGATTTGAGAATTTCTCCACCGGTGCTGTTAGCTCTAAGTGGCAGCCAATTAGTTGTCTTCCTGACTTGATTGTCTGCCGTTGTGGCATGGTGTGACAGGCTCTCATTTAGGCTTCTGTTTACCATCTGTAAACAAGCTCCTGAGCTCCTGTTACCTGTGAGCCTTCTCTCTCATATCTGTGAGACACATCAGTTTCTAGTGGGCAACTCAGATTCATTCATTTTTTTTTAATCTAGGTTATATATCCCATTTCTTCAAAACAGTGAGGCACTACTGAAGCTTTGCCAAAAATCTTTTTTCATATAAGTGCGGGCACGCTTAATGACATCTCAGGGATGTCTCTGTTAAAGCATTTTGCAGATTTTTTTTTTTTTTTTTTTTGCCTGGAGTTGATCCACTTTCTCCCTTCCCTGCCCACCCCTCTGTTAGGCCTTATGTTTGGGTGTCTGTGTCCTGTTGTGACTATTAGGTAAACTTCTAAGGTTCACATAGTATTGGAATTGGCCATTGTGGGAGTGAGATTTCGAAATGAACTATTAAGTGAATAAAAAATGAAAGTTATTTAATAGTAAGCAAAAATCCTTTGAAATGTACTTTCTGTAGACGTATTCACAATTAGCCTTTCCCATCTCTTTGGACAAAAAAGATTAGGATTCAGAAATGGAAGGGAGAAGTACATTTCACACTACCCGCTACTTGTTGCTGTGGCAACATAGATACATCATTTTAAAAGGAAGCATTTTCAGCATTTGGTATAGATAACATGTTGTCTTTCTTGCTATTTCACATTAAGATACAGGATTATGATTCATCAAGTTCTTAAAATTACAACACATTCATGTGAAATGTAATGTATGTTATATGCTATGTTTGTAAAATGTTTATAGTGGTAAATTAGTAAAAAGGGAGATTTCTAATTGCTCAGGAATGCCTCATAAATGAAGGGTTTGCTGTGATGAGAAAAATTACAGTGTGTTACAAGCACTTTGGTAAATAGTTGAACGTATTGGGAATTCTTGACGACAGACAGATGAAGACCTGCCACTTGAAAAATTCCCTTGCCTTAAATGCTTTCTAACTTCAGTAGTCAAAAGCTGTTAAGCTTTAAGTGCTTTGTCATATTTGTGGGCTTTTATGGCAGAAGAGCAGAGCAGACAGCAATGATGATGGAAAACGATGGTAGGTAGACTTAAAATACTATGAAGCATAGAGACAATTGTATGTAATGCCTGGAATTGAAACCTTTCTGAATGAAATGATCAGCCACATGTGCCACCCTTACGGACCCTGGAAAAAGAAGAGAAGAAATGTACCCTATTGCTAACTGCGCATGAAATTGCAGTGTTAGGAGATATTGACCAGATGTTTCAATCTCAACAAATAGCTTGTTATGTGACTGAGTGAAAATCTCTCTGCTGCTTTGATCACATACACCTTAAAGGAAGAAGTAATTTAATAGAGGCTGTCAGAGTTCATCATTGTCAATAAACTTTGACTTGACCTTTGCCATCTGTTTTTGATACTATTGCCAATAGAAGCTGATAGGCAGCTGTTTACAGTTTGTGTTTTATGAACTCTATACTGCCAGACAATGGAAGTTGTCTCTTCACTTGTGGATTTTTTTGCTGTGATTCGGTGTGTGGGTGTATTCACTGAGCCTGCTCCTCATCTTGCAAGGAAGTGAGAATGACATGTGCTTGCATTTCAGAAAGGAAGACTTAAGTTTATACATATGCAAAATTGTTTGTGAAGTATCCTAAAATGTCATTTTGCAACAATATCATTCACAGATTAGTACGTAAATAAACATGCAGTTTATAGTATAAAGTTTTAAGGCATTTTTGAAATCCTTCTCAGTGTTCCCTGTGTCTCCATGAAGTAAGTGCTAATTCAGTACAGGCAATGTAGGCTGAGGCACAGTGAGCAGCACTGTGCAGTTGCACCGTGAGTCAGTCTTATTGTACCCAAGAATGAACATACATTTTGTTGCTTATGATAGTATGTTTCATTAACACACCACAGCTTTTGACCATGCAGAATAATGTCTTTTTTAATGCTTACTTTGTCACTTTGTCATGTTTCACACAATGATCAGTGATGAATTTAGTATCTTTGAGTTCTTTTACTGATAAAGGTACTTACCTAAAGTCTTTACCTTGTACACAGCTTTGTAATGTTAGCAAATGTCTTAATAAGCAGTTGTATATACTGAAACAGCTAGGGAAGAGACCTGCTAAACCTAGGGTTCTTACCATTGTGATAGCCTTCGTTTAACTGTGCAAGTGATGAATGGGCACAACCAGTCGTGTTTTGTAGGTGTATCTTCCTTTACGTGATTTTGAGAAGGGATCACATTCATATTGGGATCAAACACGGAGGTGAGTGATGCTCCAGGTTGTGGGATTTGCAGTGGGAAGGAACTCGAGGCCAGCCACAGTCTCTGTTATGTGCTTTGCAAAATCTTGCAGGAACCTTTTTGCCTTTGATCTCAAATAACATGTATCAAACTTCAGAGGAGAGGGTGCAGCACTTCAGGTGTTGGAGGCAGAACTGTTGCATTAGAAATACAGGATAAGAGGGTGAGGGAGTATCAGAGTTAGCAGTCTAGCCTGGCCCATATTTAAGGGGTGGAATAAAAGAGCTATCTTTGGCTAGTCACATTGAAATATTGAAATATGGCTTTGACTTGTTTAATGTGATTGTATTTTCTTGTATAGCAAGAAGCTTAGAAACTAGACGAAAAATAAAGGAGCATTTAAGCAGATGAAGGGCAAGAGGGGAAGAATAGGAAGTGGAATACAACGGAACAGTTATTTGTACAATAGATTGTTAAGAGGCAGTTTGTTAGCTTTGTTTTTTTTTTAATGTACAAGTGAATTCTCCTGGATGATTAACCTTTTGATAGACATGTTAATTTGAAAAGCTACAGCGAAATGCAGCTTGAGGCACAACACTAAGACTAACTGATATTCCTGTGCAGGGATTTGGATAGTAAGTGATGAACTAAATCCTGATGAGATGTAGGTATTGGTCTCAGTGCAAGGATTTAGCTAGTCTTTCTTTTACAAAATATTATCGCTTTTATCTCATTTGACTGGAAGTTGCTTGAGGGTGTTGTCATGCATTTTAACAATATCATTTCCTCATGCAAGGTTTGGCAGCTTCAGCTAATCATGGAGAAATTACTGTACAGGACATAGGGCTCTTTTTTTGCAAGTCTGCTTTTATAAAGATAAGCTTATTTTTTCCTTTTCCATTTTTTTCTTATATAGCCATTATGTGATAATAGCCATTGCAGTCTTTAAATGTTTATCATTAAAGAAGAGAAAAAAAGATTCCAAAGGTGTTGGAATGAAAAGATATCTTTTTTTTTCTTATTAAATTATATATATCTTGACCCATGTATTTTTCCTACTGTTGCCCTTAACAGTTATCTCCTTTTATCCCCTGGGGAGCAGTGAGTGAGTGACTGGGTGAGGCTATAGCTGGTGGCCAGGGTTAGCCCACCACAGCAGGGATTTGAAATGATACATTGTGTGTAACGGTAACCAAGTATTGCATCCCAGTTGTGCGTGAGATCTGTCACATCACTGACAAGAAATGTGAGCTCACTCGCTTGGAACAGTGACCTTGATGTCTTTTTTAGGATTGTTTTGCATATTGGCAGATTTTCCTATTGTTAGCATCTATTTAGTGACTTTGATTTTGATCTCAGTTTTTCTTGCTTTCTAAATTGAGATGCGATTTATTTTCTTTTAATATTAAAATATTCCTAAAAGCTTTTTAATGAATTATGCAGATAGCTGATGTTGGGAAATGTTCTAGGAGTACAACAAACTGGTGAAAGGTGTATGGACTTCAGATTGAACTTTAGGAAAACAGATAATCCAGATAGTGCTGTATGAAAACAAGCCACTTCTGTTTATTAGAAATAATGTTCCTTAAGTTTTTGCTAGCATTGCTTAGTTTAGATTTTAGCTGGCATGTTAAGTCATAGCTATTATGCAATTTCAACTAAGGTGAGATTTGACAGATCACGCGGAGAAGAGTCCAGCTTCAAATAACGCACTTCAGATGTCTGTATTTCAATAGTGTTAATGAGTTTTGAAGATCCTTCTCTGTGAAGGGCATAATGCTTCCTGTTGTGTTGTCAGTTCCTAGGTATTTAGGCTTCAAATCTAAAGCTGAAAGTTCCTATGTACAGAAGGTATGTCAGTCTAAGCAGAGCTTCGTATGCTTTGCCGCTAACAGTTTAAGATGACTGACAGATGTGGAAATGCACTAGTGGCTGCAGCTTTAAAAAGGAGCTCAGGAGAGGGAGGGCAACATGGGAGTGATAGCAAATGGCTTTGTCAGCTTTCTCGTTACTATTATCGTTGTTGTCCAGTTGTCAATGGCACTTACAGCAAAGCATGAAGGCAGAATAATATCAAATCATTTTTGAAGGATCTTTGTTTTAGTCAGAGGGTTATAAAGCTGTCTTAAGCTTCTTCAATGTGATGTTTCTATTTAAGACTTCGCAGGGTTGTGTATTGAGACCTAGCAGCAGCAAACTTGTCTTCTGCAGAGGAAGTCTCTTTGTGACTGGAGATGGTGAGATAAATTAGGTGGAGTTTTTAGTTTTGCTGCTTTTGCCTTTCAAGTAGGGGTCCTCCTTTGTAGTGAACTTTCAAGCAACAGTAGAGAAAAACTTTGAATTCAGATCATGTTGTGATATGGGATACTGATCCACATGTCAGAAGGTGTTCTCAAGCTCAATAGGGTACTTGGGAAATAAAACTTAAATAATTTGGTTTTCTCCTGTTTTCTTCTAATTTCTTCTTTTTATTATTATTATTATTTAATTCTTTAAGGCCACTGATGTTTTCCAAGTACCAAGGTGCATTTTTTGATACTGTGGGTATAAGACACCATTCATGTAACTCTGGTGAGCTCATGTTGAATGTCGCTCTCCTAGGGCAGCACTGAATAGCTGATCAAGTCAAGTTACTCTTAGTGCTTGTGGAAGTGCTTCTGTAACTCAGGAAGAGTTGTTTCCAAAGCTGTTTTCTAATCAAGTGAAGTGGGGAGTAGGTGTACCACATCTTCAAGTCTGAGGACATTAGAGAGTGGGACACAGTTAACTCCAAGCAGCTCAACAAAGTTACGGTTCAGACTTCATAAGTTTTACTCGTTACCAAGATTTCTTAGCATCTCCACATCTTGCAAGAAAAGATGTTGCTGTTCTGTGCAATTGCCACTCACTCCCTGGAACACAAAGGTTCTTAGACTTCTCGGGTAGCTTCAGCATGCCAAGGAGTTTACTTGTTAATTCTGATCATGAAAAAACACTTGAACAGACAGATACTCTGGTTTCTGTGAGCCCATGACAGTGTCACGAAAATAAGGAGAGAAGCATTCTGTCATTGTTCTGTGTGTCCTTGAATATCCAGTGCTGACCTCTTTCAGATGTGTTGGCTTCATTTTTTGATCATACGGAATAAGTTGCTGGCAGGCATAGAGTAAGCTGAGGCAATGAGATCAGCTTAATTTTAAGACAGAGTTATGTCTTAGGAGTCAATAAAAAAAATGGTTTTAAAAAAGTTAGTATCTGCTTTTTCCAGAGCGCATACAACAAAAACATAAGGAAAATGCAACCTGTTTAACTCAAGAGAACATCTGAAAGGTGTTTTGTTTCCCCTATTCCTTCCTCTGTCACAGATGCTTATCTGAAGTGACAGGGTCAAGGCTTGCCCTTGTGTATACCTGATGTCCAACCTGCACTGACAGAAGGAAACTTTAGAATGTAGAAAGACACTGGATTTCATAAACCACTCTAGATTTCAAGCTTTCCTGTGACCTAAGGCTGTCTTGCTCCTTCACAATGAGCTCCTACATTTGACACTTCTGTCTTTGGGCCTGAAATGGCCTCAAATTCCCATGAGTAGTGGTGAAGATTCTTGGTGTGGCCAGGTGCCAACCTCTCCTGACCAGTCTGTCAATACAGTAAGTTAATAGCTGCCTCGCTGCCTAGCCAAACCCTAGATAATTAACTCATTATGCTAGTGCCTGCTGAGCTGGGTCATTTTCCATTTCTGTCTCGAGTCCTTTCATTCAATTAAATCTTCTATCCACATAAATCTCTAAATTGAATTTGCAGATTATATAACCATATACCTGGCAATATGTGCAGTTTGTTACTGGACTTCATTTGATGTTGAATGTAATACTACATGATTGTTTCATGGTGGTAATTGTCTTCTGATGACTAAGCCCCTGTTCCCATTTACAGTGTTTAGCCAAAATGTTATGAACAATAAGAATAATTATACTGATGTGTGAAGTAGTCCACAGAAGTCTGTTTTTTCCATATTTTCCATATTTTCCATTAAGTATAATTAAAATTAGACTCCAGTCCCACGTCAAATGCAAAAGAAAATGCTCTGGCGTCTACCTTGAGGATGTTATTTTGTCTTGTGTTTTTTTACACATGAGAAGTGTTCAAAGTGGCTCATCCCACTAGGCGCAACTAGCAGGATGCCACAGATACATTCCTGTAGTTCAGTTTTGATAAGTTTATAGCATCGTGTCCATGTTTTGCCTTTGCTAATATGTAGAATTTTAACTGAGGTAAAGGAAGAACAGTTGTAACTGGAGATCTGTGAAGAGAGAGTCTTTCCAGAAATGCTGCTGAACTGCTTTTCTGTTTTCATCAGTGTTGCTTAACTTAGCTCAGATGTCCAAATGAAAAGAATTTCTGTGTGGTGGGATTATGCCCCCACCAAATGATCCCTGTGTTTCAAATTATCATGGCTATGAACAGAACCACTGCTTATGGAAGAACTGGTCTGCACGATGAATAGAGGATCATCTCAAGAAACCCCAAATCACAACTCTGATTCTCAAGAATAACTTTACTTGAGTTTAAATTAAGAATTGTGACAATTACATATATTGCATGTATTACATCTGAATTCAAATTGAGCTGCTGCCAGTAGCCAAAACTGTGATATTTTAACAGGATTTTTTTTTTTTGAAAGATGTGAAATATTACTTGCTACTGCTCCAAATGTTGTCAGACTTTATATATAAATATGGAAAAGTTATGTGATTTGGTAAGACATAAGACTAAGGTGTAGTTTGAAATCTTTTTTGGAATAATTACTGGGGTTTGTGGAAAGCTGATGCTTTCATAAGTGCTGTTCATAGTGACCTCTGTTAACTCTTGTTATTAGTGAGGGTAAGGTGTGCTTTTCAACATGGGACGCAAGGCTTCAACTACTTATCAATATGGGAATTCCATTTTTCCTTTCTGTATGTCACAAAATCTTTAGTCTTGGTAAATTATCTGTTCTACTTAACCATACATCCAAATATAAAATATTACGCATACGTATATATGCAAATATAAAATATTACGCATTAAATGAACAGTCTGCAAATTTGTATAATGTATTTAAAATAAGAGGATATTGTAGCTAATTCCCTTGTTAGGGTCTGCATAATATGTATTAATCAACAGTGGTGCGGATAGATGAGCTGAGCATTTCTAGAGTGCGTTTCGTAAATGAGAGATTGAATGAAGCCACCATTTGACAACAGAATTCTTTTATCATAAACTTGACATATATTAAATTGTTGCAGGAAGGAGGCCCTGCAACATTTGCCCATTTGCCTTATTAATTGAGACTTTTGCATGACTAAAGAATTTCTTTTTTTCCCTGGGAGCTGGAAGTAATAAAGATGTGACTAAGCATGTATTTGTAACTCAGTTGCTTGACCTTTCTACAACCCACAGCTACCACTAATTCTGATTTGTAATAGAGACATTATCGTTTATTTAAATCTTGATTAGGAAACAATTACAAGTAGGGCTTTAGTGTAGCAGTAAATTGATGTAGCCTTTAATTCATACTATAGATTGAGTGGATAAGCTTTCTGACTATAATTAGGGTGGATTATAATGGCTTCAGCTGGTTGACTCATCACCAGCAGGGTAGGGTCTGTGGTTGTTTCTTCACATTTGTCTTTTAGTTCGCATTTGATTTTTTCTTTGCTGTCTTTTAATTTAGTAGCAAACTTAACAGTTGAAAGATATTGTGTTAATAAAAGAGAAACTTTATAAAATAATAAAGCACCTTAGCCACACTATATGTGCTATGCTCTTTACAATTCAAGTGACAGTACTGCTCTTAATAAAATAATAGATAATTTCATGTGTGGTTCAATAACACGAGAGGGAAACATTTCCTTTTGTGTGTATAATTAAATGGTCGACTCATGGTTACTTTTGGTACCATTAAGTTTTTGTATGCATATTGTGAATGTTGCAAAATGTTTCTTTTTAGGTTTCTCAAATATTGTTTTCCTTATGTCCTATCTCAATATTTTATTTTTCTTCTCTTCCAGTTTCTTTTAAAAAGACCTTATTGTTTGGTTAAATATAAGTGTGGGGCATATCTTTGGAACAAAAGAACTTTTTACTATGTTTTTACAAGGTATTTCAAATTTATTTTATAATGAACTGCATCCATTGAAGTAAGGGTAAGGGTCAGTTCTTCATTTGTTGCTGGTCTTTCCTCCCTCAATGTATGTCATGTGTTTTTACTTCTGGCTCAGAAGTGTTCTGTAGGATTGGCATGTGTCACAGCGCTCTGTTAGGCGCAGAATTACATAAGGTGAGTGGAGAGGAAAAAAATAGCAAATAATGATATATCATGCTTGTACAGATAGTTATCTGTATTTTTTTTTTCTGCCAATCTGCAGTGGATGATTCAGAGCCCATACAAAGCTGCAACTTTCTTTGGGTGCATTGGCAAAGACAAATTTGGAGAAATATTAAAGAAGAAGGCTGAGGAAGCTCATGTGGATGCCCATTACTATGAGCAGAGCGAAGAACCAACAGGAACCTGCGCTGCCTGCATCACTAGTGATAACAGGTCAGGGGCCATTAGTATTTTCCTAAGATACAAATGTACGGAGCGTAACTTTTTAGGAATGTTTGGATTTGAATGATAAAATATTAGCACTGGTTTGAGGCAACACAGGGCTGCCTGGCGCATAGTTTGGGGTTGGATGGTGCCACCATACCCTTAAAGAATATACCTCTGCAGTTATATTACAGCAGAGAAGTGTGAGATAGTGTACAACCACCGCTTTTTCCTTAATTTTTAAAGCTTCTGCTGCTGACTCGTATCCCAAGTGTTGTCCACCAGTATATCCGGATCCTTTACTGCAGAGGTGTTGTAACATGTCAGTGCTCAGCCTGTACTGTTACATGGAGATATTCTATCCCAATTTCTTAACTGCATTTAGTATCATTTAGAATCCTTAGAGTTGGAAGGGACCTCTGAAGGCCATCTAGTCCAACTGCCCTGCAATGAACAGGGACACCACAGCTAGATCCGGTTGCCCTCAAGTTTTTTTGGCAGCCCATTACTCCAGGCCTTTAGAGATCAACTGAATGGCACACAGCCCTGTTCTCCAGCTTATCAACCTGTCCCTCGCAATTTAATGTCATACCTAATGTCTTACTCTCTGGAAAGAATGTTCATTCTCAATGGAAAAAGGAAGTTCATTCATTTTCATCTGGATTTTTGGCATTAATTATATCTACAGACTTTCCCCTTCATCTTCCATACTTAGTACTTCAAAGAGAAGACAAGCAGTTAAAGATGCTTGTGCTTTGTGAGTCTCTGTTTAGTGACATAGTGTCTGTGCATGCATCATTACAGCAATTGCCGCTTCCTAGATGACTTGATGGGGAAAATAAAGTAAAGATTGTCAATAGGTATACATCATGAACTCAGGAAAAATATGTACATATTTTGTCATGCATCTCAATGGAATTTCAAAGTTTAGGTAAATTCATTCATAAATGTGATTGCAAGCAATTCCTTAACTTACTAAGCAATATTTTTGGTTTGCTAACATAAAACACGTTTCTCACAATCTCAGATCTTTTCACAAATACCAGAAACTTAATCTCTGGTACTTTTTATCTCAGTCACTGCTTTAGAACACACTTGAGAGTGTGCAGGGAAAGTGAGAGACTTATTTCCCCCTTAGGGAATAGGAAAAAAGAAAAAATGCTGATAGTTGCCACTGGAGTCTTTATTGTGCAGCCTTCCTTCTGTTAATGAGAACAAGTTTATTCTTTAATCAGCTTTTTTTTTTTCCCACCGATCATACTGGATTTTCACCATTTTCTTGATTTGTAAGAATCTCTTCAATTGGCTGCAGTTGACAGCTCTATTTATTGGTTAATCTCTTCTCCTCATGCAGGCATGTGCTAACTTCCTTCTTCAGGTAGTTCAGCTTTCTTGTCACTCTCAGAGATCTCAGTAAATAGTAAATAGCACTCATGGATTTTCCAGTAAGTGGATGCATGGTATTTATGTTTCAGATGGCCTGATATGAATATTTTTTCTTTCTGCTGAGTCTGTCAAGCTTTTTACAGAAGAGTTCTGAGCTAATTCATAACTCTAAATTCTCTAGTGTAGCATTACTCACAGGCTTTGTTTTTTTCAGAACTTTTCAAGAAAATTGTAACATATGATTAAACTAAAGTAATAGCTATGCTCTGTCATAATCTCTGCAGCTTTAGTTAGTACATTCTGCTCATAAATAGCACATGCATGGAGTCTCCACTAAGCTATTAGACTTGAAGTATTCCAACTGTCTCTAATTACCATATTTAATTGAAAAACATCTACCTTCTTTGTGTTCCTCATGCTGAACCTAGTGCTGTTAGACGTAGTTTTAATTTGGAAAAGCTTGAACCTTTTTCATGGAAGCTGCCTTTTATTACGCATAATTCCCATGTCTTATTTTATAATATTAGTAAAGAATGAAGTACAAATGAGCTTTTAGTAATTTTCTAGCAGGGCACAACAAAACCAAAGGTGGCTTTTTGTGTGCTGGCTTTGGGTTGGTTTTTTTTTTGTTGTTGTTCTTGTTGTTTGGTTGATTTTTACAATTGATCATCTAAAGCCCTGACTCCAAGAAATAATTTAGTCATTTGCTAGAGGAAAATGTAACTCCAAGGAAAGATTTTAAATCAACTTTTGAAATAATATAACTGTTCACTGGAAAATGATAATGGCAAGACATACACATATCTAAAACCTTGTTAGTTCTCATGACAGAAAACAGTTTTTGGAATATAAAGGAAGGTAGCTACTCCAGTCTATGTATTAGGAGGTACTAGGAAATGTTTAACAGAAACTTGCAGATGCTAAGCTGTACGGAGGGACTTGATCATGAAATGAAAAAAGGTTGGTTGTAAACAAATGAAAGTGTATATATATAATAAATATATACAAATATTATGTATATCTATAATAGTGTTACGTAAACTATGTACATGGATCTAAAATATGTTATTTAATAACATTATATTTTAAATATCATTTAAAGGAATTATTATGAAATGGCCAAGTTAAGTATATCTGTTCTATTGTGGTTTTGTTGTTCTCTTTTATGTTCCTGTGAGGATCTCTGATCATCTTTGAGAAATTTGCAGTAGTATTAATTAAGGAGGATCAAATGCCTGGTTTTTAATCTCTTTTAGGTCACTTGTAGCTAACCTTGCTGCTGCTAATTGCTACAAGAAGGAAAAGCATCTTGATTTGGAGAAGAACTGGAAGTTGGTGGAAAAGGCCAAAGTTTATTATATAGCAGTAAGTTCAGCTTTGTCCAAATTATGAAAGTTTGAGTTACAGCATTAAGAGATTTAAGCAACGACCATGCCTATTGCATGGATTTAAGATGATTTTCTTACAAACACGAAAGAAAATGTCTGATCTGATTTCATCATAGTACGATTTCTTTAAATTTAAAAGTAAAAATATTTAAGTTGTGTGGTTTCTTAAATTAGTGGGAAAATTGTAACAACTAAATATATTTTCAGAGCTTTTGTAGTTGTGCATCAAATTTACATTTCACATTTTCTTGTAAATTGTTGTGAAGAATGCACAAATGATGTAGAAAAACACTATTAGCATAATTATTCACTGCAAACAGTTTGAGCTTATTTGTGTGAACAATCTTAATTGCTATTTATTCCATAGTAATTACTATGGCACCTTTATAACTCAATATTTCAGAAACAATGATTGTGATAAACCTCTTGAATGTGGATGGTGGTGTAAACCAATTTTAACGATGAGATCTTATTTCTGAAATAAAGGGATTTTGAGTATAGGACATTAGTAAATTCACAATATTTATTTATTTGCCATTCTAGAATGAAAAAAGGCAGATTACTGCACTTGTTTAGATTACGTCTTGCATAAATAGAAGCAGTGGATTTGTTTTCATTTTGCTCTCAAGTTGATATGATTGACCAAAATTAGCAAACATAAAACATCTATGACAGATTAAAACCTCATAATGTGCATGTAATATATGGATTCTGTATGACAGCTGCTTCCATTCCGCTACCTGAGCTATGTGGGAACAGCTGGTAAGAAGTGTAAAAAATTGATTATCCAAGAGGAACAAGTTCATTGAAAATACAGTTATGTCTTTTAGCTAGTGTTAATGTCTTCTACAGCCTGTTAGTGTGCACTGCTGTAGGCTCTACATGGTTGTTATTGATTCTTGTGTACGGCCAAGACTGCCCCTTTATAAACTGTCAAAAAATACTTAAAACCTTCTCAGTATACAAAGAAAATACATCCTGCTGCTGTTGCCATATGTCTCTGCTGCAGTTTAAAAAAAAAAAAAAAAAAGCATAAATGCTTTGTCTACTCATTTTTAATTTCTGTTTTTTAAGTGTTGTATGTCTATTTTTCAGTAATTATACCTCACCCTGTTCCAAATGCCATGCTTAGGAATTAATGCTATTGGGTAAAAGATATTGGAAATCTGGAAGTATAGTTAAATGTAGAACAGCAATGACAAATGTTACGTGAAGAAATGTTAGATGCTGCCCAAAGCTTTTATTTACTATTTATTTATTTATTATCATGTTTATATAAAATTACTACTCAAATTCCCAATATATGATTTAGAAAAAATAAACTTAGTGGAGATGTTTTAGGAAAAGTGGGGAAAATTGCACAAAGTAAAAATAAGTTTTTTGGTTGGTTTTTTTTTTTCCCCTTAAGATATAGCTTTGATCTTATTTTAGTTCCAAATCCAGTCTTCTATATTCAGTCAGTTTGATCCCTTTAATTTTGATTTGATAATGCTTTCTACTGATTTTTATATGTATTAAAAGTTTTGGGGTTTTTTTCGGGAGCTATCCTGCCTCTTGACCAAGAGATGTAGAATTATTAGATAGAAAACAAAATCCAGAATGTGCATCTATTGGTGGATAAATAACACCTAAGTGCTAATATATGAAGTATTTGCTAAATGGAATTCATATTAAGAAAACATCTGCTTGCAAGAGGATATCTGCTGGGTAAAGAACCTGGTTCACACCAGTAGCAATTGCACTCCAGGCTGAGTTCATTTAAGAGATTTCTAAGTCAGCGTTATCACTTCAGAATAGAGATTGCACATGTGCCTTTACTTAAGTAAAGGAGACAACATGTAGAGATGAACACACTTTTTTTTTCCTTTAACTTCTTTACTCACAGGTTTGTAGTGGTCGATGGGATTAAACAAATCCACATCGTGAACAATTAGCACTCCTGCTGCTCTTTCAGTCATTAATTTGCTCACTGTTGTGTCTGTCTTCACTTGAGTCTTGTTACCTCTTTTGGCTCTGCACTGTGCTTCCATTGCTTTTTATTTCCATCTTTCTATCCAAGTGTCACCTCTTTCCTGGATTGTGTTACCGTATGCGTTTGTGACAGATAATTTTTCTGGAAATCCTTGTTCTGAGATTATCAAACAATCTATTTTCTTGGCAAAGTAGGCCAGTTGCTCCTTTAGGACAGGTCTGCGATATCCTGTGGTCATCTGTATGTGCTTGCTAGGATAGATAATATGCTTTTCAATGCAGCATTCAGCAGAATGGTCCTCAGCTGAAACTTAGCTCTGAAATGTAATCAATTCACAGAGGGAGTAGGTACAAAGGAAAAGATAGTGAACCCATGACAGAACCCTTAAAGACAACTTCTGTTACCATGAATGAACACAATACCTTTATTTTAGCCATCTGGTAATCGGATCCAGCAGACAAATTGGAGAAAGACAGCAAAGAATAGAACCCTGTAAATCACAGATAGAAGCAAAATGCAGAAAGGCTGCCCCAGCTTACGCAGAAACAGTAAACTTTTTAAAGTGTTTTTTAATCCCTTAAATTTACTTGGTGTTGTATCTTTTAAAATAGATTGTGTACTGTCAAACTCTATGCGATTTCTTTCCCTTCTCCAGATATTATTCATATACTTGCAGTAATTTCTGCCATTGACATTGTATCTTCTGGTCTGTCAAATTCATTTCGTTGTGGATCAGCTAGCTGTACTGCTGACACCTGATTAGAATTCACTGCTAGGGATTTTATGTAGTTCCTACTGGGCCTAGAAAATCTCTCTTCCTCAGACGTTTCCCTTATTTTAAAATAAGTTGAGGGTTATGATAGCACTAAGCACTGTTGTTCTGTTTCTGAAATTGTGAATGGGACACAGCCTGACATGAAAGTAATCTCAAGTTGTGTTTTGTGTGTGATTTTTATATAAATAAATAAATACCTTGATAAGAGTTACCTAAGAGAGCAGAAAACTGAGAAGTTTAGTTGTTGTCTTTTGACTCCAATTAGCACCTCCATGTTAGTAAGAGATTTGGTGCTTGTCATTTCATATCAGGAAGAAAATGGAAAAGGAGAAAATGCTTTCCTCTACTAAAAGCTGCAGTTAACCTTGTGAAATGTTCTCAGTAATAGCTGATACTGCCTTATTATACAGACAGCTGTATTTTAACTTTCCGTCTGTATTTGAGCCCTATTGCTGTAAATGCGGTGCTTCCCAGATGTATTTTTCTCTTGTTCCAATTAGTCATCCTTACTTCTCCCAGTTATTTAGCTTTACTCAAACTTGCATTTGTTTAATACTTGCACGTGGAGGCATTAGATGGGTGAAACCCTCCCACTGGCTGCTATAGTGTTATTTACAGTGCTGAAGTAACAAGTGTGTTCTTGAAAGTTCATTCTTTGCTTCAGTATTTCTGTCCCTTCAAACACTTTGCTCCGCTAAACACGTGAAGTGGCAGTATTGCCTGCAGTTAGGTTTCCAGTCCATGGATTTATGCAGTAACTTGAGTGTTAGCTTGGAATGGGTCAGTTTAGGGAGCTCTTCCAAATCAATCGGATCTTTGCAGCGAACCAACCAGATTGTCCATTGGTAAAAGACTTCCGATTTTTTTTGTACAGAGTAAAATAGTAGGTTTTTGGTTGGAGACTGTCTTTGAATTTGTATTTTGTGGCTATAGTTTACATGAACACCAGCTTTTTAGTATATATATTTTTGTACGTGATGCATCTCAAAGGTTTTTTTGGTAGTATCTACGTGCACTTTGATATGGCTATGGCATTGCTGATGTTCATGCTCATCTAAGTTCATGAAAGGGACTTGGGACCATTCCTGCACTTCATTGTTTGCATTGTGTTCACTTTTCTTTGCTTTTTGCATATACAACGCCTGAGAACTCTGGTTTCTGTGCTAGCTGTTGTAGCTAGAGACTAGAGGAGCAATTAAACTTTTTTGTAGTCCTAAGACTTATTTTTATGCAGCTGAATTTTGGGCTGCTCTTTTTCCATATTGTCATACAATATTTTTACTCAGAGAAGGCAATGCTTTCATTCAGTCATCTTTGTGTGGGCTGTTGTTATTTCACAATTTGTAAAAGTTTTAACCATTGTTTTTTACTACTTTTGTGTAGCAAATAATATAAATTTCTCGATAGTGATGTCCTTCAATTGCACTGCACTGAGTATAAAATGTTGTAATACCAGTTAGATTTGTTTGCCTGCAGTTAAATTACATCCACCACCTTCAGCATCTCTTTTGTATCTTCAGAGTTAATGGCAAGTGTAGTTTAATTTGATGTTAATGATAGTTCTGATCAAGAACTGTATTCTAGTGTAGAAATGTATTCTAGTCTTAGACTGTGTTTCATGTAGGGAATATTATGTATTGCAACATGTGATAATGAACTCAGCGTAGCACTGCTGGAGGATAAGTTTTTAAACCTGCAAGCACTCTGGTATGTTTCAGCAAATACTGTGGTATTTTTATATTTATTTTCTTTTAATACCTAAGTGCTTATCTAAGCAGAGAGATACTGTGGTGGTGTAGTGGGCTTGATGGTAGAATTATCTGGTTTCAACATGAGTCTGTCAAAACAGAAGCTCGATGTCAGCAATGTGTAGCAAAGCTTAAATAACATTTTACTGTATTTTACATGGGTTTTGGCTATTCTACTTGAGAAAAAATACTGATTATTATAACAATGTAAGTATAAATGAAATTTCTTTTGTGCTGTCTCCTCCTTTCAGAGGCATGTTCAACGAAGGCATTTTTATTGTAATTTACTGCTATGATGAGTATGATAATTTACAAGGGATTGTGATAGTTCTTTTTTTCTTTGAGATGTGCTGGGTCTGTGTGTGCATCATGGGAAATGGGAGAGACAGACACTGGCAGGAATCAAAATATCCCCTGAAAAGTCATTTGTTTGAATAACTCCACAATAGCTTTTTTTTTTTTTAACCATTGATAACTTTTGCTGTAGTGCTCTTGGCATCAGAATGTATGTCATTTGACATGTAAAACTATTTCTTACAATAATGAATAGGTTTTATGGCCAGGAAAACGCAGTTTTGAATGTCTTACTTTGCCATAAAGATGAAGCTGTAGCTAGCAAGTTAGTTGGGGCATCATTTACTGGCCTCAGATATCACTGTCTTCTTGAAAGCCACCATCTTGAGGAATTGCATTTCCTGGGAGTTACAGATGAAGTGTGACAAATTTAGAAAGAGTAATTGATAAGATTCTCTATCTAAGCAGGAAGTAAATCTGCGGTTTTCTTTCTTCCAAAACATATATGGGGAAGAAAATAATTTCTCTCACATAAATACAGAAATTCTCAGGTATTAGTTAGTGGCCTAAATGGAAAAAAAAAAAAAAAAAAAAAACCACCTTTGTTTCCCTACTGGTGATAGTTTATCATTCTGTGATGTATTTAGGGTATGATGTGCCTTATACTACCATTTCAGTTATGACTGCTCATGCGCGTTGGATGCGTTCGTCAGTGTTTTCTCAAGTAACTTAGAAGGGAAACTGAATTCAAAAATTGATTTTTATTTTTTTGCACACTTTGCTCCTCAAAACGTCATTGCTTTAAAATGGACACGTGTACTTCATGGAGAACATTGCGTCATGAACTTTTAAGACAGATTGTATTTCCTTTCTGTGTAATAGAAAATTAATGAGAATCTGTTTAACATAGTAAAAATATTTATTTCTGCATGTTCACCTCTGTTACTAATTACATTTATTTATATGAAGAATAAATGTTTCATCTTCTGTCATTCTCCTCCTACCCCAGTAGCCTTTAAATTGCAGATAAACTTCTTCAGCACAGTAATTAGTGACGCTCAGTCATTGCTGCTTTTATCATGTGATTTTATTATTTTTTTTAGAAGAATGCATTATTAGAGCACTTACACAGCCAGCCCCGCTGCAACAGCCAGGCAGCAATAGCAGTGCCATTTTTCACAAAGAAAATGTTGAACAGGAGCCAAACGTTTGGTGGCAGAGTCTGTTGCTAGGAAATCAAGTTCCTGAGGCGATTAATGACAAAGCAAGCAGTAACAAGAAGGCAGAATTACAGATTTAAAAGAGAGGGAGAAAAAAAGTGGTTGGTGTTATAATTACCCAAAGAAATTCGTACTCATTAAATTGGCTGTTTTTATGATTGACTTTAATTGGAGGTTAGTTCAGATATTTAGCTCCTTTCCCACCCCTTTAAACACACACATGCACATAATCTGTAGAACTGCAGACTTGTTTTTCTAAGCATTGAGAGGAGCTTGCCCTGTAATTTGATCCCCACTGACAGATGCATTTTCTATGCTGCCATTTTGAATTAACCTATTGTGCAACAATTTTCCTTAGCTCTGTTGAATAAAACATCAAGTCTTATTACCTCAGATGGATTTGATAGAGTAAAAGAATGTACTTCTAGCTGAAGTAGACTATTTGCAATGAGTTCAGTGATTTGAACTCTGCCAACAAGCCCCAATAATTTGTGATGTATACTTAAAGAACGAAGGAGAGAAGAGCCACGTGGGGGGTCTTTTGGGCTGTATGAAGTTGAAACGCAAACCTCGCAGTAATATTGTTTGTGCTGAGGTTATTCCCTGAGATCAAGCCATTTTAGATAAAGCGTGTTAACTAAGATTTCTCCTGTTAATCAGATCAGTTTTGAACTGGAGCTTCTCTTGCTCCCGGTGGTTATCCAAGCTGTCAGACTACTGAGGGAGTAGGAAAATAAAAATCAATTCCCCTCTCCCCAAACCCTAATTGGTGGATTGTTGGATTCTCCCCATGAGACTTCTTTTGTGAAATTTTCTCACCTAAAGTGGAATAAATGATATTTTAAGATAATTTTTAGTTCCAAATAATGTATATGTTTTGCGGCGAGAGAAGAACAGGCTTTCACCTCACTCAGTTTTCTCCCCAATTAGAAATATTTACCCGGTTGGTTCAACAAAATTTTGGCATGGAAATGGGGAGGAGACTGACCCTGACATTTAAATCCTGTCATGTTTCATCGATCACTTTCGAGACAATGTTCCCTACTTGCAGCAAGTGATAAACAAGGAAACATCCTTTTGCAGCACCTGTAAGTGAACATACAGAAGCTGAACTGTAAAAGCTAAATAATGCTGCTGCTCTACAAATTCCTAATCAAACAGCGAAACAAAAGAGCTGCGCATATTCCATCCAACAATACACACATTACTAATCAGATGCCAATGCCAAGCTGTCTGCTTTGTTAAATACCCAGGTTCCCTGAGGCAAGAAGACAGCTGCTATAACTACTATGAAATTTGGTAGCTCAATCTATTTTTGCTACCCTTGGGCTATCAAGCTACTGTTAATTCAGACCACCCCAATTGGTACACTTTAGGGATTTTTTTCAAAGTGTTTGTAATTAAAATGATAAAACATCATTATTACGCCGAAGATGTTGTGTGTGCTTTGCATTTGACAGATACCTACAGAGATAAACCCAGCATGTAATTTTCATTGACATAATGCTTGTGATTGCCTTAGCCTTTTAAAAGTATATTGCTTTTTAGGGAAAAAATGAAGGGGGAGGGCATGCTTTTACTCCATTAGCAGAATTTGTAAATCTGCTGAAACACCGAATCAGGCTCTTGGCAGTGGCTGGCAAGGTGGTGCAGCAGTGCGGGCAGCGGTGCCAGCTCTGCCGCTGTGGGCAGGGACCCACCGGCTCCCCGGTGACAGCCGGTAGGAACACCCGGCTCCCGTGTATGTCTGGGCAGGCTTAACATGCTATTTAAATGTAAATGTAAAAGGGAAGCCTTCAGACTCAAACGGGTGAGGTGAGCCAATTTGAGGAGAGATCTTTACTGGAGGTCCTCTTGCATGTCAGTCTTTATTAGATGCCATCTTTACGAGAGCACAAGAATTTTGTCCGTTACCATGTCAGCTTTGTTAGAGCAAAATCTCAAAACTAAAGCACCAGCAAATCTAGGAGTTAGAAGCCCTGAATGAAGCAGCATTGGTTCTGTCTTGAATTATTCTTGTTTTCATTATTTCTGTGGTAAGGTTGAAAAAAATTATCAATTTAAGACTGTTCTACAGGCTAAGCTGTGGGCAACTGTTGCTTATTTTGATTGCTGACTTCCAAAATTTATAGTAAGTTGGTCATTATCACTCTGTATACCATTGATTGAAATCTAGGATTCTACCTTCCTTCCAAAGAAGTTGGTTACTTTAGCACATGGACACATCATACGCTGCGGAACCTTGGAGCATGTGTTCTTTGCGTCTCTGTCATCAACTGCCACATGAAAAGCAGCACCTGTATATAAATCAGCAGGTGTGCTCTTTTACATGAAGAAAATTTTTTTTGTGTATGAAAACTGTGTGTGTATGTGCAACTCATGGGCTGAGCTGAGCTAAACTATTTAAGGTAGCCTGCTACTTGGTCTGAACTTGAAATTGTAGTTTCATTTAGCATTTGCATGTGTAATAGCAACAGTGCCATTGTTTAAACACAAGACCTTTTTTTTTCTGCAGAAAGTTATGATTAGTGATCTTTGATAAAAGGAAAAGAAAACAAAATACATCCTGAAAGTGGGGAGAAATGCAGACATTGTACTTCCAGTGGAGTTTATCTATAATGTGCAATATTTTCAGTAGTCCATTATCATTTACAGTGAAGTTTTAAGCTGTGATGCATTTTCTTTACTTTGAATGGCTTTCATCTACATTGTGGATCAAAGGTGTTTTGAATTAGCAGAGGTTGCAAGCAGGTTAGAAACGTGAAGTCTCCTTTTTGATTCTACAAAGAACAATTCCCTTAAAAAGTAACATTTTTTTTTACAGCACAGCTTATCCATATGCTAAATATTTGTGTGAAGTAAATTTTAAGATACCATGTTGTGCATGGCAGCTGTGTACTAGGGAAAGAAAAACACTTCCCGAAAGTATTTGTATACAGGTTTTCAGTGATTATGTGTTAAGCACAAGTTAATAGCTTGACTTTGAGATTGGGTTTTCTACAACCTTGTAGCAGATTCTTTTGCTGTTTAAGAGGCAGGAGGGCTGAGTCCAGCCAGTCTCATTTGTTTTCAGGTTCATTTGAGAAAGGAATTGACTGATTCCAGCAGCAGGATCATCTGAAAGATGCTCCAAGTCGTAAGACAAATCCTGGAATGGTCTTTGTGCAAAGGAAGAAAAAGACCCGTCCAGTTTCTCAGGGAAGATCTGCTATTTTTGAGATATTTGTGGTGTTTGAATTGTTGGGGTTTTTTTTTTGTTTGTTTATTTTTAAAGAATGGGACCATAAAGAAAGAGCTGATCTGATTCTGTGGTGTGAATTTAATCCTTTTAGTTGTTGGTATAATGCTCGATCAGCAATACACTGTGTCACTGTGGTTTGGGCTGTCTGAGTTGGTACAAAGAAAGAAGACCCTTTTTTTCCCCCCTTTTTTCTTTTCTTGCTTTAAATAAGGAGAGAGTACTTAAGGAGGTAGTAAATTCTGTAAATGAGTATTAAGTGGTCTTTCAAAACAACTGTCTAAAACAGTTGCACAAATAGAGGTAGATACTGTTGTTTTCTAAGGCATACCCAGACCATCATGGTAGCAGGTAATCCTTGCAAAGATTTGACTTAACCAAAAACTTAGGGCATTTGGATTTTGTCCACAAAAGAAGGATTTTGCTGATGCAGATGCTGTGGAAAAGCATCCAGGGGATATTCACTTCTCTCTGGCGTAAGCATCCTGATATAGTGATGTTTTATAACAGCTGCTGTACCAGGGGAAATGCTCTCATTTTCCCAGACCAGTTGCACTAGTGCCATAGTGTTTGTTGTATAGGCTGTGTTGGTTAGGGACAATATCTTTTCTCATTTTTTCTAAACAGTGCAATTATTCTGGCATAATTATTTAATAAATACTAGTCCATAATATTCACTATAAAGATAAATATGCTTTTAACCCTGTGGTCCATAGATACTACAAAGTACTTTGTGAATCACAAGTTTTTCTGTAGACCTTGAAGATCTGTAGATCTTCCTCATTATCTGTTCTTATGCCAAAGTTACTGAAGCTGTGTTGTACAATTCTACTTTTCTCCTAATATTTTTTTTTTGCCATCTATGGTATTGCCAGATGCAATATAACAATACTTCCCTGCAAATTTGAAAATGGTGGAGAACAGCAGTTAACTGTATTTAGCATGAAATATGCCTCGGTGTATGCCTCTGAACGTGTCTTTTTAGGACCATATGGAGTATAATTGGTGCTGAACAACAGTGAGGTGTTCTGTGAAAAGTAAAGCTAAGCATTATAAAGAGCCATAAAATCATAAAGAAAGAGACAAATAGAAGAAATGTGAGGAGAAAGGATGTACTGAATTTTTTTTGTTTCTTGCTCTGTCTGCATGACCTGAAGTGAAACATCACACTATTTTTTAATAGATTTTGGTTTATGGTAGGGTTAAAACTAAGAAATGCAGCAAAACAATAGCATGTAGATAATGGTCATGGAAGACAATGTGAGTAATTGGAGGGATGCAGAAGTAACATTATCATCCATTGAGCACACCCAGAATACTGACATTCATAGCCCTGCTTACTGTCATAGGCAGTCTTTGTATATGTAGCTCTTGATTACAGAATGTTAAGGTAAGACTGAATTTCATCCTTAAATATCAGTTTCCCTGTCCTTTGAGGACTGGAGCCAAAAATTAGAGGTTTTATTCATTTACTTATAAGATATTTTATTTCCAAGAGACAATTTAGGCTTAATAGTATTGATTTTATTCATCAATTGAATTTTAACTGTAGCTGAGTATAGGAAAAAATGTGTGATTATATGAAGGATTCATTTTGCTTTGAAGAAAAAAAGGAAATTTTCAATGAGCGTATATAAAGGATAGCAAGCATTCATTCCCCAGACCCAGTGCAGTCTCTAAGTGCTTCTTTATACTGCTGAGAATGGGCTGAAGAGAGTTTCTGCTGAGGGCTCTAGATTCTTATCTGCCTAATTGAGCCATCATTTGTTGACGTGATGAGGGAAATCATGTGACCTTCCTTTAATGCATTGCTCGGTAACAGCAGGAGTGTAAAATGTAGTTCATGGAAGACTAACAGAAAATGTTTAAGTTTTTAGAGTGGCCTTCTCTACAGAGCACTCCGAGGTTTGTATTGCAGCAGAGTCTGCTGCTTGACTGTTCAAATGGTAAATATTTTAAATAGAAACATCAGTTTCTAATTATTTTGAAAGCACTGAGCTTTTTCTATTACAAAGACTCCAAACCTTCAGAATATGAATTTACTAAATTCTTAGTTTTATCAGTACGATCATGAAACTGTCAGTAGAGTTGAAATTGTTGCAAAAGCATCCACATAATAGTCAGGCCAAGTGCAGAGCTGTTACCAAGTGTTGTCCAGTGGTGAAACAAACAACAGAAAACATTCTGTATTATAACTTAGATAAGTATCAGAAATGGGTGTTTTGGTTTTTTTTTTAAAAAAAAAGCAACCTGTAATTGGAGGCACATTCTCAACCTTTATACTATATTCTCTAGTTTTATTGTGTTAAGCTTCAGTCATACTCCTTAACCCTATTTCCTGTTTTGTAGAATGTAGAATTACAGGCACACTGTTCTCTTTGGAGACGTCTGTTTACCAGAGTGTTAGGCTGAATTGAACTCATTTCTAAGAAGAGTTAATTTCAATTTTGTTTTTGAAATAAGTGATGACTAGCTGCAGTGCTGATGAAAAGCTATCCTAGTTTGGAAGATAATGGTACAAACAGAATGATATGTAGAAATAATGCAGCTGAGGAACGTGAGACTGGTATAACTCTGGAGGCTGATTTGTCAATTAATAGTCTGATCACGTCCGCTAATTTTTGTATTACTAGCAATCTTTCAACATTGGCCTGACAAAAAAAGAGCATGAGAAGAGTATTTGATTGTTTCTGCAGCTGCAGGTCTCTGTAGGAAATATTCTAGGACGTTGGTGTCTAACCTTTTAGCTTGCCTGGGCCACACTGAGTGAAGAAGAATCAACTTGGGCTGCATACAAAATACATCAAATAGTTACTGTATATATGTAACAAACTTTTTCAATGAGTGTTTTTAATTAAAACATTAAAAAAATAGAGGGCAACAAAAACATAAACCTAGTATGGGATGTTTGACCTTGTTCTTTTAAAAGTCATGCATCATTGTCTGGTTCAGTGGAAGAGGTTCCAATTCTTAGTGAGTTCTCAAGGTGCTCATCAGAGATTTTTTTAATCTAATTTTACTCTTCTGTACTTCATCCTTGAAAACAGTTGTTTGCAAATGTATGCACTTCCAAAAAAGCGATGACATGAATGAGGCATGACTATGAAGTGACAGTTTTTCCTCTGTTAAGATAGATCTTATAAAAAAATCTAGTAAAGAGGCATGATCAGTTTTTTGTTTGAGTTGTACGTCTGATTACAACTGTGTACTTTCAGTCTGGAAATTAGCAGGTGATGTATTTATGTCACCTGAAAATGGAGTCACAAATAATTCAAAAAAAATTATGAATTTTTCAGAAATCTTGAAACCTATTCTCAAATTCGCTTATGAAAAAAGAAATCAAGGCTGCATATTTCTAATTGCTCATATCAAAATGCATGAAATCATCTGCCACAACTTGATCTTGCTATAATTTAAGTTTCATTTTGAACACTATTATGGTTTTAAACATTTCACAGAAGTTGATTTTCAGCTGAAAGATGCATAGTTAGCTTATTCAAATGAGTGGCCAAATCCTGCAGAAATGCTGAATCTGTCAGCCATTTTTCATTTTCAAGTTTTGGGACAAATTTGCTTTTTAATTCCATAAATGACTTGATTTCATTTCACAAATCATAAGATCTTTATAGCATTTTGCCCCCAACTTAGCCACCTTACTTCAGAAAAGTAAATGATGTCCCCACAATCAGCGTCCATATGTTTATGGAACTCCTGGAGTTAGCGATGAGCCAATCCCTTGGACTTTATGAAATTCATGGCTTTGGTGACAATTTGCAGAAAACACTATAATCAAAAACGTATCACAAAACTAATTAAAAACATTGCAAATTATTTTAGATTTTTTGTAAGCTTTTTTAGATGTTGAAAATTACAAAATTTGTCAGCACTGCATGAGTATTTACAAAGCAGCACTTAACAATTACTAAACCCAAGTTTAGTATTTAAATAAGAAAACTCGCATGTCTGCTTAATAACAAAAAGCACATGTCTTCACAGGCATGCATACATGCAGGTAAGTTGAAATATTATTATCAGCAATGACTCTGTTTTACTCAAAAAGTGCCACAAGGGCATGTGATGTGTAATACACTCAGGCTTTAATTTGACTGAGTGTGTGTGTGGTGGGCCTGAGAGGTGGAGTTAGCACTGCACTCTACACCCTCTCCTCCACAGTGTTCTGTTGTTGCCTACGCAGTCCACACTCGAGCTACATGCAATTGACTCATGAAAAATACCACTAAAAATCATGTTAAAATAATGTTAAAAGTTTATGATATTGTGGGGCCTCGTTACTTCTTGTTGAGGGCCACATGTGGCCTGCAGGTTGGACTCACCTGCTCTATACTGAAAAATAGTTGGCAGCTAGAAGAGTATTGCATTTGCTTTTCTTGCTTTACTCTTGCCTAACCATCCTCCTGTGGCTGCTTTTGGAATGAGATACTCAACTTTGAGAACTTTGGATCTGACAATTTACTGTTGAAGCTTTTAAGTTTAAAAGATTCATACCTTGTGCCTCTCATCCTTGATTTTGACCTAGAGAGAATGGAAAAGTAAGAACAAGGGTTAAGTAAGACAAAAATGTTAGAGATGAAGAATAAAAGTGTAAATTTTACAGCTCATGTTAGGAAAAAATACTCTTGGGCATGTTATTACATTGTCTATAGCTGTTTTACATAAAAAGAATACACACACTTTGATTATATATTTCCAGAAAAATTGTAATAATGTAAGTACAAATACAGTAAAATACTGCTCAAACACTTGTGAGCCATGGCAGAACATTTACTGTGTTTTTCACAGTGTTCAAGCTATTCGTTTTCTATTTCAAAACAGTTTTGTTAATAAATGTCTTAAGTATGTTTTATTAAACTAAAGACACAACAGTTAATACCTACCGTGACAGCACAACTTGTAATTCTGACTGTACAGTGTATTATGTAAGAGGAAAATTCATGGGTGGATTTAGACTTGCATATGTAGAAGGCAACACCTAGCGTGCCACCTGGGACGTGGAATTCCACTTTTCTAAGTTGAAGGTCATGAACGGTTATAATAACTAAAAAGTTATAATTGAATCACAGTCAATATTTATTTAACCTGGAGTTAAAGTCGTCCTTGCCTCCTCTTGTTTCTCCATTTGGGAGAATAATTCACACCGTTTGACAGAGCATGGGATATTTTGGTGCTGAATGATGTATTGTTTGGAAGGAAGGACGATGTCACGCTTCCTCCCATTCTCCTCTTTTCAGCCAGTTTAGATTAGAGACTAGGAAACCTTGGATTTTGCTCTTGCTTACTCCTCATAACATAGACACATTCGTCCATATGCAACTGATGCATCAGTTGGGCTTCAATAAGTCATTTACTCCTTTTCCTAGCAGTACTTGAACAGCATTGCTGTAACCAGTAGCAGTTTGTCCTAAAAATCTAAATTCAGCCATAATCTTGTTTTCTATTCTTATTAGTACCGTATACATTGTAACACAAAAAGTAGACACATTTTATGGTAGACTAATACTACTTTACATCTAATCAGCTTTAGAAAACTGTATTGTCCTGTTGTTACAAATCTGCTAAATTTTCAATTGTTACAATTTTAATGGTTGGTTTTAGTTTTAGTTGTAAATTAAGAGAAAATACATAGCTGTTTTTCCTACTCACAGGTAGTGCTTCCACTGGTGGCTGAAAGACTCTTAAGTGAGAAAAAAGAAATTCTTAATAGCATTAAATATACGTGCCCTTTAGTTAGCACGTGTATTCTTGTTTTTGCCAGTTCAAATTGTCCAATGGAAATACATTTCTGGTTTTAGAACAACAAGAAAAGAGAGATTGAGATAGTAAGAACCATGATTGGTTGATATAACTGCTGGCAAAAAAATGAATGCTGCAGATTGACTCATCTATACTAGAAGGGCAATAGTAGCCCACAGCTAAGTAAAAACAAAAATCAGTTACGCTCTAGGTATGCTTTATGTTTATGTATGGATCAATTATTTTAATTGAAGTAAGATAGAATACTTAATATGACATCAGTAAACTAAAAATTGGGGTTTGGAATTAAGCAAAATCTTCAATACAACTGTCTACAGATTTTGGGCTAAATCTACAGTCTGTTTGTAGTCCCTTCAAGTTGAAGAGCTCTGGCTAAATAGGGAAGTTTTCATGAAATGCTTAAAGCACGTTAGCTATAAATTCTACAAGAGCAGTGTTTGCTTTGGAGTTCCGTTTGCCTTCACTGATAAGTTTGCCTAGCAATACTCAGAAATAATGATTGCCCTGAAATGGATAATGGTTCAAAAATAAGCCTTGTGCAAATTAGAAGTTAATATTTGCCTGATATGACAAATGAGTAAGAAGTTTTAAAGCGGGCATAAATGCAGTTCTCAAATTAAACTCTCTTGATAAAAAGAATGAAAAGCTTTTTGAAATCCTGTGAAACATTGTGTGTTCATCTTCCATGTCAGTAGTTGTTGTTGCCAGAAGAGCCACAATGTTTGAGAACATATTATTATGAACTCCCCAGTTCTACCCAGATGTTAAGGATTATTATTAATGACTCACTTTGCCTTGTAATTGCCATAGTTTGCTCATTATAAAGACCTCTGATGAGAAGATTGTTTTCCAAAATTTCTCAGTATGCTGTTTTTTACTTCCTAATTTGTTTATTTTCTAAAAGCTCTTTGCTTCTAATGTCTGATATCAACTATTTGATTATCTTTTTCTTGTCTGAAATGTATTATAAAAGGACACACAGTGAATTTTTCTGTCTTTATTTTGTTTGGTATAACTTTGTTTGGTATAAAGCTTCAAATAATTGAACACCACAGACCCCAAATACTCTCTACTTTTTGGTAATAAGGGGCCAGAAAAAAAAACAGATGGTATTCTTCTATCAACTTTTAACTTGTCTTATTAATGTAGTAGCTACCATTTTAACCGTAAAATCTTGGGTTACAAGTGTGTGGAAGCAGAGGACCTTGGCTGCAGAGGCTGTTGGTTTAGTCTACAGGTATCCTTTTTAAAAATGTCCTTAGCCACCTTCCTGACAATGCTCTCCATACTTTTTTATTTTTCAGTTTCATGTACTTGTGCCATACACAGGATTTCTGTTGCTTGCTCTCAGTTCATGTAAAATAAAAAAAAAAAATGATTTCGTCATTCTCAGAACCCCATTCTGCTGCAGGGCTCTGTGGCTTGCTGTCACATGGTTGTTAGGCCTTTAAAACCTGAGTCATAGATTTGATAGATCATCTGAAAAGCAGTGGTGGTATAATCTGCAACTGTTGTCATACATAGGAGGTGTGACCTTTTTTTCACAATATGGAAGGAAATTAAATGAGAGAGAGGGCAAAGAGCATTTTATAAGGGAGCTTAGTGCACCGTAGTTAATACTACTTGTGTTTTTATTCAACATACTTACGATACTTTGTCAGGATGTGGGATACCCCATTTGGTTTACAGCGTGGTTTTCCTGAATGGATAGCATTGGTTAAGAACAATAAAGCAAACAAATCATTTTCTCCAGACGTGTGTGGTTGAAGTTCAGTGACTGCTGGCTGAAGGACTTCCAGACTAGCAGTGGTTCATGTGCCTTGTGCTAATGTCAGTGCTTATGGTTGGTGGTTCAAATGTAGCAGTAAATCTAAATGTAATTTTTCTCCAGTTTTGCTAGTATTTTTGTTACATACCTCACAGGTTGTTTTAAGAGATTATGTGCTGGTAGGACCACCCTATAAGTTAAGATCTTCATATTTGATGCATAATGTTGCCTATACTGTAAACTTAGTAATTATAATTTTGTTAAAATTTTATTGAACTGCCACGTTCATGAGGGTTATTTGAATTTTGAATATAAATGTTACACTAAGTTCTTCTAATAAAATGATAGCTTGTCATCTGACTTCACCAAGCTAATCCTAAAGAAAGCAGCAGAAAAAGGTAATTTCATTTCAGAAAACAAGTTTTCAGATACTAGCAAGTCAAATGTGAAATTAAGCACACTTTCATGTTGCTTCTCTGTCAAAATGGATTTAGATTTAGGGAAATTTCTATGGATTTAAGTGAATTCTTCCAAGAAGTGGTGTACATAAGAAATACGAAGAAAACCACTTACCTTGCTATGAAATGCACAACATATATTATCATCATTGCGGCTGATATTACAAGCATTTAGACGTGTTTATGACTGGTTTGAAAGCAATTGGGTAAGCTTACTTTCAGGGATGGCCTTGCTGCTCCAGCTGTGACATAGCAGGAATGTTGACAGTTGTTTCTGATGAAATGGGAGTTGAGCTCCTTTTAGCAATGATTTGTTTAGGAGTACTTGGTACTGTGATTGATCTTAGTATTTTAATGTACTCTCCGAAGTTATACCGAGGATGTTTAATGCAACCATGCAGGCGTGGGCTGGACAAAGATATTGTCATTGATTTTCATTTCTAGTCTAAAACTAAGAATTAACTTGATCTCCTCTGCTTGCTTTGAATCAATGATGTTGATTAAACAAACTCCTTTTTCCCTCTGCCTGTTGTGTCACTCTCATTAGAATAGTTATTTAAACATATAAAAATGGCATTTAGCCGCCAGTTGTTTTCTCAAAAAATATTTTTTTCAACAAGAGAAAAGAGAAATATACAGGAGTAATAAAGCAGTGTTGGACAAACTAGGAACAACTTTTACGGTTATTTTGAGAATGAATAGGAGATCAGCCCATGATATAGGGAAATGAGTAAAAAAAGACACTCTCTCAGCTTTCAGTCGTCTGTATCTCAAGATCTTCCTTGAGTCAAGGGAGTGTTCAAGAGTTCTTGAGATTTATGGGTTTTTTTAACAAGTAAACGTGAATAATCATTTGTTGAACTTCTGAAAATACTGAGCATTTTTGATATCTTGGTGTAACGAGTAACATACTTAAGTAATGTATTTATTCATAAGTTTTTTAATTTGCTGCCTGGAAGTTGATGTCCCATAGATACTTGTTACGAGAGGCACAGTGTTCTCTGTTTCCTTGTGTTAGAAGCTAGGATTTTGCTCTGGAAAGCCAGTGTTTAGATGAGGTGCTCAGCATGGAATAAGCAGTGATGTGAATTTAGAATGCCAGGCAGCTCCCAACTTCAATCTCATTAGGCAGGTAGGTTGTGAGTAAACATGTCTATCCTTGAAAGTGGAATATATTAATGTGTGCAAAAGCTTGAAAGTCTTCAGGCTTGTCTGCTGAAACTAGGAAATAGTGAGGAAGACTGCAAGACTGTGAGTTCATAGCATGGTAGCTGCCCTACTGTTACATGAGTACTCTGCATGCCTACCTCCCTGAAGGTGCTGCGGGATGTGCTTCACACTGAAAACATGGATAAGCCTCCATGTGGCCTCCCTTGAGACTCCTGGGGAGTTTGTTGTGTTATTTATCTTCCAGTGTAGACAAACTCAAATATAGTATGTGTGCATAGATCTCTGGTTTCTGTTAGTAGCTTTATCCTTCTTTGTTTTTGCATGTATATTAAACATCATAGTTCTTTGTTTTGCCAGTAAAACTTGATTTTCACACCTTTGTGACATCCTGACTCTAAATGGCACAGTCCTAGCCTTCGTGCTTGCTTTTCACTGTCCATCTGCAGTCATGGTGACCTGTCTGGCTCCCAGGAGCTGATTACTGTATTTCAGATGAGGATTTACGATTGTAATTCATTCAGAATTATTTCCTAAACTGGACATATGCTTTTTTTTTGCTTTTTTTTTATAGCTGCTGAGCTATGAGTTTTTGTCAAGTAGGTAAACCAATGGACTGTGTCGTTTTCTCCTAGTGTGAGCCCAATACTAAAACAGAAAAGCTTTCTTTACACATTTGAATGGCAATAGATGACCTAGGGTAGAATTATATAAATTTCTAGTAATGGAAAATTAGTGATTTCGGGGGGGGTAGAAGCTAGATTTGGAAAGGATAAAGACAAAAGGAATAAAACAATTGCTAGCGTAAGAGAATAGGACCTGTAATGTAAAATAAAAATTTAAAAAATCCGTCCATGAAAATAGCTAATGGTCAGCTATAACACTATTGATACCTCAATTTTTTTTCCTTTGAATCCTTATTCTCAGCACAAAGATCCTTTTCATGAATACCGAGTATATGTTCTCAGGGGAAAATCTGAAGAATTTTTATTCTTAAATATACCAAACAAATTGAGTATTCCATTTCTCTTCTTTTAAAACAAATATTTTCTGGAAGACTAGTCTCTCACAAAAGTGAATACCGATGTGGTATCCATGTGGGACAGAAAAGGATTGTTTGAGCTCACTCAAGTGAAGTCTTCCATCTCTTTTGTAACCAATGCAGACACCAGTAGATGAATGAGCGTTACAGCTGGTGCCTGTCGTGATCACGTTCTGCGTATGGATCCTGTCTTACTCTAGACTTGATATATTACAATAACTGAAGTAATAAACTTCCCAGTGAAAGATTCAAGAAGTAGGTAAAGCTTCTTCTTGAAATGGCACTTTTTATTAAACTGAGAATTTGAAGTTTAGGGAGAGCATTATGTCTGTGGCAGTTTTTTGTTCGGTTGTTTTTTTATGAAAAAGACTGAAGCATTTGCTGTATTTCTAGTTAGTGTAGGTGGAAGAAGGCAACATTGCGTTAGACGCATGCAAGTATAGCAACATTCTGACAGGAGCAATGCTAATTTATAAAAATTTCCCTCACACGTTGATAATTGATAAGGCTCAAGTCTCCAACTGAGGTTTCTGCATGATGGATCCATTTCACAAAGGAGCTTAATTCTTTCTTAATGATGCTTTTGACACTGATAAAAACAAATTAATGGATTCCTGAAATGTGTCTTTTAGCCTTACACATCTTTCATTCATGTTTTTTTCATACAGAAGATCCAAATGGTTCTTCATTCAAGTACATCTGTGTGGCATGTACAATCTCAGTATTATCCATATGTTGTCTTCAGCCTAGATCAGCAAGATCATTTACTGTGCTGGGGAAAGAAACGGAAAACTAACACACATCTAGGAAGGCAAGAAAGCGTTGTTGAAGTTGAAACAGTGCAAAGCTATTTGTAACGTTATAGAGAATGCAGTGCAAACCTGATGCAGTGTACTATAGGAGTCATGTTTGTCTGCAACCCAATATCAAAGCTAACGTTTATTTATAAAACTAGATGCAAGGTCTCTGGTTATGCTTCTCTTTCATTAAGCAAAACACAAAACAAATCCTTCCCTCCAAAAAAATAGAAATGAATAATAATTCAAAAATAGACTCTTTAAGAACTGTTTGTTATGCGAGGGCTGCTGAAATGTTGAACAATTGCCATGAATTGAAAGAGCTAAAGCCATTATTATGTTGTATTCTGGTTATTTTCATTATGTCCAGAAGTCCCACATCATTCCTTGTTGAGATACAGCTCACACAACGCTTTGTTAATTTAACACTAACTGTCTCTAGTTAGAAGTTCCTTCTGCCAATAATTAAGTTGGAAATTATAAAATAAGCATCTTTAGTCTCATAAAAGAGAGGAAAGATGTTGCAAATGTTGCACAGCAAGGAATTACTGGTGTTACTGAATGTGTGCACACGTAGGCAAGCGTGTATGAGTCACTTACAAAAGGATGCTCTCAAGCAGTTATATTAAAGCTTGGCAAATTCTTCATGAATTAATTCTCAGCCCTAATAATGCTTCAAGGTGACTTTCAATATACTGTTAAGAATTGATTTAGAGAAAAAAAAAACAAAAAACAAATGGGAGGCATTTTTAACAAGTAAAATGTCAAGAAACACTGGGAAAATCAAAAACTCTTAAGCACAAAAACTCTTAAGCACCTTAAACTCAGTCAAGTAATCTAATACCAAAAGAAGAAGAAAAAAATACCAAGCCCAGGTATAGAGAAAGTGAAATATAGTGTTAGAGTGATTATTTCACTAGTTGTAAAACTTATTTGATAGACACTTGTTGTGACAGTTAGTAATCCTGTTCTTAAGAATACATAAATACGTGGTTTTAGTACCATATTTAAGAGAAGGGATAACTTGTATCACACGCTCTTTACTTCCTGGTAGGAGATCTGCATGACTTGGTAATAGATGCTATATGCTATGAGGAGTGCTCCAAAAATAATACCTGCTATTTTATTATATTGGCCTTTGATGTCAGAGGCAGATGTTTCTGGTATGGCAGTAGAGGTTGAACCTTCCCACCAATATTCCATTACATTTTGTTGCCATGTGACAAATGGCAACAGAGGAGCAGTCTGACACAATGGCATGGAAGTGCGTATGAAGCAAATGGTGTGTCACTGAATTCCTCCATGTGGAAAAAATGGCACCCATTGATATTCATCGATGCTTACTGAGCGTTTGTGGAGACCAAACAGTGGATGTGAGCACAGTGAGGCGGCGGGTGGTGTTTTTCAGCAGTGGTGACACTGGAATGAAAGACACTACAAGGCTGTAGGTGACAGTTTCCTGGATCACATCATTACCAGTGACGAGCTGTGGCGTCACTGCTATGAGCCAGAGTCAAAGCAGCAGTCCATGGAGTGGCAACGCCAAATCGCCATCAAAGAAAAAGTTTAAGACTGGTATCTCAGCAAATAAAGTGATGTTGGCTATCTTTTGGGATAGAAAAAGAGTGATATTTCTGGATTTCCCAGAACCTGTACAGACCATCAACTCTGGCTGCTATGTCATGATGCTGCCTAAGCTGTAGGCTCCAAGTTCAACAGTCAGGCCAGAGAAGAAGACGACCTTTCTCTTGGAACACAATAACACCAGACCCCATCCCAGTTTGAAGACCATGAAGCACACTGTCAATCTTGGCTGGACTGTCCTACTACACCCACCATGTAGTACAGATTTAGTGCCTTCCAACTTCCATCTCTTCACGAGGGTTAAAAATGGACTGTGAGGGCAACATTTTCCTTGCAATAACATTGTTACATCAGCTGTGAAACATTGGGTTACCTCTGCTGCTGCAGATTTTTATGAGAACAGCATGCAAGCTCTTGTTCATCACTGTCGAAAATGCATAGCTAATGGTGGTGACTATGTTGAAAAACTGTATTTTGTAGCTGAGAATTTGCTCTATCGAATAGTGTTATTGCGCTCTTCGTATCTGTTGTCGTTTCCATGGAAATAAATAGAAGGCATTACTTTCGGAGTCAACTACGTGCTTACGTATCAGCTTGACTAAAGTCTGAAGTATGTTGAAAAATTCTGTAGTTACTTTTAATCTTTAGTCACATGAATGAGTACCTTTTTTCAGCTTATTGGCATCTTGCTGTTGAACCTGCTTGACAGTATTCCCTTTTGTTCACTATCAGTGTTTCTTATCTAAGCTGTGGAAAAAAGTGGGAACCTATGGCATGATGAAGGTATCTGCTGAAGAAGTTTGCTAAAATGCTGTTCTGTGCCTTGTGTATTTCTCTTTTTTTGCACTATGTTTGAAGACTCCAGATAGGCAAAGAATTGCGGTGCTGGTCAGCATTCTGTAAGGCTAATCTGGAATATTGCATTTCACTGGTGCTAAGCTTGTTCGGTCCTGAGTTACTGTACGTTTCTGCCATACTATAAGTTGTTCAGGGAAATGTACTTAATTCTGAAGACTTGTAAGCAAAAGGAGCAAGGGTGTATAGCACAATTGCAGTCTTTCAAAAAAAATGCTTGGGTGCTGCCTATTATGAATGGATTTCATATGTAGGAGAAGTGGCAATTAATAGCAAAGAGATCTTAACATAGGTAGATTATGCTATGTTTTGAAACTTTTTCATTTTTTTTCCTGAACTTTTCAATTTCCTAGTCTGTGTACCATAAGGTCAAAGATGGATTTGTTGTCCAGATGGCAGATAACTGCTGTGGCACTGTTCCCCTTCAGAGTGTAGTCTTCTAGTACTAAAACATCTAGTAGAATAGTACATTACATAATTATCTGTGAAAACCTCAGCTAAAAATCTGTAAGCTAAGTAAAGTGTCTGGTTTGTTCCAGTCTCCTTGAACAGTTACACAATCGTGTGCATGCTTCAGCTTCAAGCTGATCTCTCTCCCCCGCCAAAAAAAAGTGCATATGTATGCTTTACACAATTCTGTCAGAAAATTCAGTTGATTGTATTACTTATGTGCCCTTTTCACAGCATTCTCTCAGCTCACATTCATTTTTAGGAAACCTCTAGTTATTTCTACTGATCAAATTGGTGCTTAGAGGTGAGTATAGAGCTGCAGCTTGTGGATCTGATGTGATCTTTAAAGGCTAGTGATTTGTGGATAGGCTCTTGAAACCTAGATGTGAAGTTGACTTTCAGAAATATCACGCAGCTCATGATACTTAGCATGGAAGTTAGAACAAGGACTCTTACAAGCAGATAGCTGATCATCCCTTTGTGCTGCATTCATAGTTGTGCTGTTCAGTACATTTTCTTTCCTATTTACTGTTTCAAAATAAGTGTCGTTTCATGATCAAGTGGAGTGCCTGGGCACAGGAATGAGCACTTAAACCCATGCGTCTTTATGTTAGCAGTGTTACAGAGGTGAAGTCTGAACAGGAAAGGAAGACAGAAGTGCTTTCTTTCCTCCAAAAGCAGGAACATACTAAATAAAAGGCAAAAAGGATTACACAAACTGTAAGAGTATCTGGCCCAAATAGGCACAAGTGTTGAGCTATTCAGAGCCACTCTTCAGAGGCAAAGGGATTGAAATCACATGTATTGTCTCCCTCAGGTTCTCTGAGTGAAGGTTCTAGTTATTTAAATGTTATTCAGTACTTGTACAATTTACTAGGATAATCAGTCTTGATTTTTGTGTGAGATGACATTCCATGCATTTAAGTGTATGCCACATTTTAAAAAACAAAAACAAAACAATAACAAAACAAAAAAAAATACAGTTAGTTGAAAAAAGAGAGAGAGCCTTCCCTATCCTGGCAAACTTTGCAAAGAATTCCCTAAAGTCTGCCTTTATAGTAATGTTTTGTATTGCACTTCAAGAAAGTTCTGTTACTGTAAATGTGAAATTGCCCTGAAGAATGCCTTACATCTTTTATTGCAAAGCTATTTATATATAAAGGCATTAGTGAATTTGCCACTTGTCCATTTTCAGAGTTGAAATTCAATTTTAAGGCCTGGGGTCAGCATTTTTCAAAGTTTGCAAAACTAATCCTTGAAAAATATTGTACATAAAATAGCAAGCTGTTTTGTATTTGCTAAAAGCTGAGAAAGTTATTACTTCAGCTTTTGCCAAGTAAGAAGACTGAGAAAAGAAAAGTTTATCAGAGAGGATTATGGAAGAAACAGATTTATGGCAAGTGTCTGATATATACCCAGAATCTTCATGTTCGAATAAACCAGACTTGCCCTGGGCTTTTTGGAGCACAATGCCTTTAGCAAGTAGCTTTCGACAGCTTTTTCAGGAAGCACTATTTTTCTTCAGAAAGAGGGTCACTCCACTGTTTCTCTTTTTCCTTCTCTCCTGTCTTATCTTTTGAGTTCAGGAAGTATTTTAAATTTACAGCCAGCTTTGAAGGCATGAAGCAAGTTCAGCCCCAGAAGTATTTCCTGTTATGGCATTAATCTAATTCCATGAAAGTAGAACTGATTTTTCATCTGTAAAGTAGATAAAGTGCCTGGAGCAGCCGACCATTACTCTGGGTTATCATGATAAAGAGGCTTAGTTTTGACACCAAAGTGTTTATCAGCCTAACCAGGGGAAGATTTCATCCTTTTTGTTGAAAGAGATATTAATGGATTATAATATTTCTTAGCTTCACAGAGACAAAGAGTTCATATTGAAAATGTTGACCTGAAATAACAATGTTCCCATAACATATTATGAGTTAATTTATCTGGAAAGCGACCATTACCTGGGGGAACAGGGAGAGGTAGTTGGAAAATGATAATACAGTGGCCAACTATTACACAAGTATGTGAGAGTGCTAATTTCAGAATTAGACAATGGTTTTAGAGGTTTGTCTAGAGCTGCTGTTTTCTGCATGGTTTCAGTTGAGCCTGGAAATGCAGTTGATCTGATCTGCCTCTTTGTAAGGATGCTCCAAAATAAGTTATGTGCTAGCTGTCGGGTACTGTAGCTGAGTGGAGAATGTAGTGTTTTATACCTTACTTTCTATTAGTAACACTCCCTGCTACAGCGTTTGAGATTTTGTTGGTACCAACATTGTAAAAGAGACGTTTTGAAGATAAACTAGTTCATAAAAATTACTGCCAACTTAAGCTGTTGACTGTGTCCCAGGTGTGTACCTGTACAAACTGCGCACACAAATCTCTCAGACTGAAAGAAATCTCACAGTGCACTCCTTCGTCAATCCAGTTTTGGTGTCTGTATTTAGTTGTCAACTCCGCAAAAGAACGCTCATCTCCCTGTTTGTTTGCTGACGCTTCAGAGGTAGGGATAAGCTTCATCCACTGTGTATGCTTGTATACTAACAATTGTTACTTCACGTGACTTCCTGATCAAAAGAATCCCCCTTAAGAAACCAGCACAGAGGGGAAACACTGTTTGAGTCAGACTCATTTCCAGCGCAGGCGAGGCCCACCCTCATCTGAGGGGCTGGGCTGGGTGCTGCCAGGGCGGCTGGCCTTGTCCTGGGGCTGCTGGGCCTGCAGGGCTGTGCAAGCGGCAGCATCCCGGAGCATGGTGGGAGGAGGGACAGCAGAGCCATTTCAGTCAAGGATGTGTGCGTGCTTCTTGTGAGGGTGGTGTACGTGACTGTCTCCTTCCTGTCCTCACCTTGTGTGCTCACTTACTCTACACGTGTGTCCTGTGGGGCTCTGCACTTAGCTGAATCAAGGACCTGAGCTGGGTGCAAGGAAGGAAAAAAAAGTCTTTTTTATTTTTACACAATCTCTTAGTGACCCCGCAAACAGTTCTACCATAAAATAGGTGGTGGTATAGAGATATGAATGAGCAATTAGGGAAGGCAAAGGTCAGAAATTACTTGCCCTAATGCTGCTGATGATAAAATGTGCAAGTAATCATTGCCTAACTCTTTCTACATCACACTTACATTTTTAATAAGGAGGAAAAAAAAGGATATATGTGAGGCATATTTATTGACCCCACTTCTGTTGACCACATTATGCTTGTATGTTACTGTTTTTGAATGTCCAAGGCATTAATGTGCTGCTTTTTTTCAATAGAAATCTTTATATTTTAAAGTTTGGGCAGATGGTGGTTGTAGTAACCAAGTAAGAAGTGGTATATACACAAAAATATTAAATTGGAAAGATTTTAAAGAAATATGCCTATTTTTTCTTTTTTTTGTTTGGCAGAGTGGGATAAAAATAATTACTTATGAAATGTGAATTGCCTTTGTTTATGCAGTGTATGCTAGGGCAGGTTTGTGGTAGGACATTCTGCAGTAGCTGTTCAGCTTCAAAGGCAGCGTAACAAGTCCCTTGAGCCAGGTTCCCCCATGGCTTTCCCCAAGCACCGCCTGGAAGTCTGCTGGGGGGGGAGGGGATGGGAGCATCTGGGCCTGGAAGGACAGAGCACTTTCAACTCAATTTTCTGGGCTGTAGAACAGCTGTTGAAAGAAGGTATAAGAACCATGTGTTAGAGCAGCAATTAGTAGTGCTCTGGCATATGTTCAAGTGCACTCATGCATCCCCTGAGAGAGTGAAAATTTAGGTGAGGTGCGAAGGTAGATGTCCCTTCTCCAATGTATCTCCTGTATTATGCCTTCCTGAGGTTATACTGTGTCTTGAGTCTATTTGTTAACTTTGTCTTTTGATATTTTGGGGAATATGGCGGTGAAGGGGGGTGCAAATGATTATTTCTCTTCTTACCAGGCTGTTGAGTCTATGTCTGATTTGAGGCATCTGATCAATATTTAAAAGCTTTCTACTGAAGGGCATTGGATATGAATTTCCTATGGTTTCCTGGAAAAAAAGGAAGCAGGAGTTGAGTATTATTACAGACAAAAATCTGTTGCTCTAAAACTGCACCTATGGTTTCGATTAGTCAACTCTCAATTATAATAATGTAAGGAGGAGGTAGGGATAACCTAGGTAATTGCAAATGTGACTAACACAAAACACCTGTAAAATCAGACTACAAGAGCCTCTACCATGAACTTAAGAGAAATAAAAGGCCTGTGATAACAGTTGCTGCACACAGAAGATCTCATCCAGTTAGACATAGGGAAGCAGGTAGATGCTTAGATTGCAACAAGAAACTAGCACGGATGTGCCACTCTTGTATATAGCCAGCTCTTTGTCCAAACCAGGCTTAACCAAACTCCTCAACTGGGGATGATCATGAATGGCATGGAACCATTCTAAAATGTTCCTAATGGAAGCAACAAATATTTCATCTTTATGAGTAAGAGAATATTGATAGAAAAAGGCTGCCTATCAATGACTGAACTGATTTTTCAGAACAGTTGTTAAATAAGGTATTAGGTTTTGTTCCCTTAAGTAATGATAATTGATAAATGCTAACCTGGTCAGGTATGTTTGCTTCCAACTTTCTCAGTAGCTTTGACTGTGTTTAATAAGTACCACATGCCTTCAGGCTGCAGCTTTGTGGCATTGAGAGGTGATGCAATTGTATTTCATCCTTCTGCCAGAAAACACAAGCTCAGTATGTAGTGTTGTAGCTGAAGAACAGAGGTAAATTGTTTCCTTCTTGAATGCTGATATGGAAGAAGCTGATGTGACTCTGTTCCCATCTGTAGTGCATGCTTGTATTCATTTAGTCATAAGTCTAGTTAACTTAAAAAAAAAAAATACTTTTGAGAAGCAGAAAGTTTCAGAGGAAAATAAGGTACAAGAATGCTTTCTACTGGTTTGATTGGCAACTGTATCCATTACCACTTTATCTAAGACAAAAACATCTTTATCATTTCTTTTCCTTGAAAAGAATCATATGTTTCTCTTAAAATAAATTTTAAAAAATTGTCAGAGGATTCTAGTCATACACAAAGGAATCTCTAAATTAATATTTTCCCTAGCAAGTATTTAAACATTTATTTTATTTCATTTTTAGATTATTAGAGATAATCTTGTTGTTTAAGCAATCTCTGAGGTTTCCAGGGAATTAGAGGCATGTAAGCTTGAGGATTTCACCAAGCAAATTTAGCAGACTATAATAATATAGAGTTAATGACTGTATGGCTAAATACAATTCACTTGGGAGAAGTCGGTATGGCTTCTGCAAAGGAAAATCCTTTCAGAACTTGTTGAGTTTGAAAGACTCAATAAACATGAGTAAGCGTTATCCAAGTAATATAGCTATGTCTAAATTAGCAAGGAATGACATAGAACAGAAGCAATCTTTGAAGCAAAACCATTCAGAGGACCAGACACCCATGTTATGCTTGGTGTGGGGAAGCAGAGTGCATTTGGAATAATATTTTATGGCTGGATGAACTAAACACTCGTATAGTTTTATCTAAGAGGAATACTTGGCCTGCTCCTGTACTGTTCTTCAATGCAAATGAAAGCATAGTAAATGAGGATGATAGGTAAACTTGCTTCAAGAGTTCTCTCCTGATCCACATGACAAAATGAAGGCAGGTTTCCCTATAGATCATTTAAACTTTGAAAAGGCTTACGTTGGATACCTTCACCAAAAGACTTAAAGGAAACCAGAAAGCATTGTCATAGAGGGATGCTCCTGATTGGCTAAAAGAAAGGAGCGAGGCTAGGTATCCAGTTCTCACAATTGAGAGAGTTTACCACTGCAAAGTCCCCACTCTTTAACACATTCATTAATATCTTGGAAAAGGAGATGAGCAGTGCGGTGACAAATTAGTTAGTAATGGTAAGATACTTAGGATGTTAATCAAAGACTATGAAAAAAATTGCAGAAGGACTCCCATGAGATTGAATGAGTTTGAAATAAAATGCAGGCTAAATTCAGTGTAGATAAATGCTAAGTGGTGCACTTGGGGACCAGCAGTCCTAGCTTCATATAGAACATGTAATGATCAAGCTAGAGCTCATCTTTGTACAAATGCAAGATTTTGATATTATGATAGCATAATACCAAAATCTTGTGTCTGTATAAAGACACAGGACATAATTTCCATGAAAATGTCTGCTTGGTGTTTAGTATAGATTAGTATAGATGCAAAAAGGAAAAAAAAAATGGTTATCATTTGTTATTTTTACCTTTGATTTTGGTAGAAGTTGTAAGTTTGCTATGAGAGCTGTGGAAAGGATGAGTTCTGGCAGAACAATATAGATATAAACACCTGATGCTCAGCTGTTGTGGAAAAATGCAAACCAATAGCTTACATAGGAACAAATGAAAGACTGCAAACGTCCCCTTTTATGAGCCTCATTGTTTCATCCAGCAGAGCTTCAATAAGAGTGGAATATCTATTTTTGCAGAGTAAGTACAATTAGTAGCACTAATTCAAAAAATATATATTGCCCATCAGCTCTTGCCAAAAAAGATGATTGAAAAAATCTTTAGCAGAACAAAACTGAAATCTGAAATGAACTTCAGATGTTTCATTCTAACTGCAACATGTCACTCAGCGTAGAGTGGGTTTTGCAAAAAGAAAAAAAAAAACACCTTGCTTTGTCTGTATTATTACTTGCATCTTTCTTTCATTGGACTACAGTTGTTACTGCATTAAAAATTCTTTGAGGGTACCCTGGACTCATTAAAAAAAAATAAATTGTGAAAATACAAGTTAAAAACAGTGACTGAGCATCTGCCCATGTTGTTTGGAGAGGAAGATACTATAATGGCTCAAATTGAGAAAGCATCACCCAAAAAAGCAAGACATGTTTTAAAGTGTGTTCCTATGTTAGAATTTTCTGTATGTGCAAAGCTGTTGTTACTTGAGGGGATTGCCGTTTTTGTCAGTCTTAGTATCTTTGACCATCAACTATGTAATTCTTTTTCATTTATTGTCCTGTCTCAATTCAGGGATTCCAAATCATGTGGACATGACAAAGTGTCTGGATGAGTGTCTGTTATCTATTTGATGCTATTTTATGGGCGGGGGACAATATTGCAGACAGCAAGACAGCAATCAGTGTAGTAGTTGCACAAGCATACATTTCTCCCTTCAATAATAACTTTTTGTTGTCTTTAGTGCTTCATGGTTTGTATTAGAAACTTTTAACTGTGTTTACAGTGCTGTTATTACTGTACATAGTGCTTGTGTACAAGTGAGTTCAAAACACTGTTCACAACTCATTCATGTCCTGTTTTCTGAGGGGGAGATGAGCATGTATTTGTTTATTTCTCCGGGGTCTCAGGTCAAGGCAAACTTCTCTGGACAATTTGAACACAACCATTTCAGCCATCTGTTATTCTTCATGCCTCGTTTTGTTTTGTTTTAAAAAGATTCTAGAAAGTAATTCTTGGTAAGATAGTCAGTCATATTGCTAGTTTCTCTTGCAGTGAGAAAGCAGCCTGATTATTTTCAAGTAAAATTTTGCATTGGTGGTTTGCAATTTGAGTCATTTCTTTAGAAGTGGAAAAGGAGCATACTGTTTCTCTTAAGATAATGACATGCATGTGCTCATGAGTGATTCAGTGTTTTGATCTCAGATGCTCTGGACATCTATCATGTAGCTACTGTCATATATATTACACATTAATATCAATAAGATTTACTCCAGCATTTTCACTAGTAGAAGGTCCCTTCACAACGAAGTATTAAAAATACTGTGTATGTACCATATTAGAAACTAAAGACAAAGCCTACCTGACTAAACAGCTATTTCTCAGTTACCTTCCTGATAAAGCATACCTCTAGTGTGACTGAAACATTTGGAATCTTTACAGAAGTACTCATTTCCTACATGAGAAAAAAATCACCTTAGTAGATTAGAATTGTGGGTTTTGCCACAATTGTTGATAAAGTATATGTGATCCATCAGTTCCATATTGTTATTTTAAAAATATTAATGAAGGCTCCTCTAACTACTGAAATCAGCTTATGAAGCAGTTGCTAATTTTATATAACTATTGGAGTTCACTTATTTAAATGAAGTCCTATCGTATGTGCAGTTTTCAGAGGCAATGAAAATATTCATATATGTATCCAGTTATTTGGGGCGTTTTTCTGTTCCCAATCATTGAACTTTGTTTTTGTTTCCAGATGTTTGTACTGTTTTATTAATATTAGCCAATTATTTAATAAAGGCAGAAAGAGGTCTGTTGCAGACAGAGATCACAGGAGAGGAAGAAAGATGAAGGAGTTAGCAATAAAGAGGATATGTTTTAAGCTTAAAATATGAATCACACTGAAAATATTCATGGCAATGAAACTGAGACTTAGAAATCTTTTTAAAAATATGTAATGAGGAAGCAGAAATCCTCAACAACTCTTAGGAAGGACAGCATGCAGTCAGGCGAGTGCCATCTCCCACAAGGGCAAGGCAGAAGAACGCTCTTTGGACTATATATGTGTCTGTGTTCAGAAGCCACCAGAAATGATTGCTGGCTAACTCCTTAGTTTCAAACCCAGAGCACAGCAGATGTGACGCTAGCTGTCACTCCTGCTTGAACAGAAGGAGGTAGCTGGAGCCACTAAGGTCTGTAGACAAATTACACAGCTATCCATGGGCAGTTGCTGAAGGGTTTTTCTGATTTGGTGCAGTACATTTCTTTTTTTTTTCCCCACCATTTCTTGTACATGTATCTAAAATATGAAATGAAGAAAGAGGCATAATTTTTAACAGTTACTTATTGTGTCTGAGGAAGAAATGAAAAAGCAATAGTGAATTTTGGGAGGGTATAAAAATAGCAGTTAATGCATAGGATGTTTGTGATGATCTTACTTTGCTTGCACTTTGTAGCTTACTTGCTTGCACTTCAGAAAAAAGTTAGTGCTTTAGAATAGGAATTGAGTCAGTCTTTGTAGTTCACCTGTACTGTATTATTGTGATCTACATCAAAGACTGAGCATAACCTCAATGTGGATAAATAATAGAACACCCTCAATAAGAAACAGCAGCCTATCTGCACAGGATGGGCAACCACCCTAAATTCTATACATGTCAAGTATAGATGAGTTGCAAAGTTTGATTTTCTTGAGGTAGTGCACATTTCCTGTGTAGGGGAAATTTCCTTAATAAAAGGCTTACTCATTAAGAAATGTTTTAGTATGCAAATACCTCTTAAGAGAAAAAAAAAAAACATATTCTAAAACAAAGTACGAGTTATCTGGGTCTGGCAGAACTTCCTGCTTTTGAGGCTTTGAATTATTAGATGGTAAGCCTTCCAGGACAGGAGCTGTTGGGTTGTTTTCTCATTGTGAAGCTGTAGAACAGTGAAAACTGAATACGTATGATAATTTACTCAAGGGTCTTACTTCCTTTCTGTTCCTTGCTTTCTTGAAATGTAAAGTTATCAGGCAGATGACAAAGGAAAAAATCAGCTGTCCATAGATAGAGACACCCTAATAAGCACTTAGCAAGATTCTTAATGATTAACTGTGCACATTAATTAGTTACAAGTGTTATGTGTCATTAATAAATCTATACTTAATTACAATATTAAATACCTTATGTGTTTTGTGATTAATTCTGTAACTAAAACAAGCATTTACATGTTTGTAAATAAGTGATGATTGCAGAGTAATTACCATTAAATTGAGTAAAATGAATTGTTATCTGTGTCGTTGTAACCTGCTCCTTTTGCTTACTCTAAGAATGAACAAAACCTGTGACTGGGAGGGTGTATGGGTGAGATTTCCCACCTTATTCATGTGTTTGTATGAGAAAATTCTATCCTGAGATACTCCTGTATATTTTTAGATTAAGATAATGTAAGACAGATTCAAAACAGCAGCTTATTTTTAGCAATGGTAGTTAATGCTGGTTTTTTTTTCCCCATAACTCTGTTAGTATAATATTTGTGCAATTTAGAATATTTTTAAATTAATAAGAAAGGTAATCCTGGCATGTGTTTGGCAAAATGTTGTCTGTCTATATGTAGTTCCTCAGAAGAATAGCTAAAATCTAGGTAGAGTTTATCTTGGTATTAAGAGATTGTACAAAATGTACCTTACAGTGTATTTTTGCCCCACTGAAAGTTGGACAAACTCTTTTTTAACTTCAGCAAAATCAGACCATTATTGTTCTGCACATAAGGAACTGTTTTAGTGGCTTAAGCTACCAAAACACAATTGAAAAAGCTGCAGTTTCTTAGAACTATAAATTTAAGTTTTCATCCTTCACAGGCTGATGACTTGAGTGTACACTAGTTTTTTTTAAAAAAAAAAAAAGCACAACAGAAAACTGATCCTTTCTATTTTCCTTTTTTTCTATTCAGTTTTCAAAGAACAATGAGTAGTTTCACTCTTACTGTTCTCATTTTTGATACATATTCTTTGTTTGCTTTTGCTTAATACCTTTGGTCTCATTTTATAAAGTATGTATCAAAAACGTCATGCAACTGAAAACACAATAGAAAGATTTTTCATCCACATTTGTTTCTACTATATCTCTTAATAATCATGGAAAAGCTTAGCTTATTAGTAAACTCTGAAGCTTCTGAAGTAAAAAAATAATGTTAAGCACAAGAGTTTCCATTTATTAGGTCTCCTTTTCTGAATGCTAACAACATCCCAGCATTCCTGGAGGCTTTGTTTTTGAGTTTCATTTTGGTGACTCGTCCATCTGACTAGTTTTAGTTTTTCCAATTTATCATTGTAATGGGAAATAAAGGGCTTTTTAGGCATGGCCCTGTTTGGACCAACTGCTCGGGGAAACTAAGACGTAGCCATGTTGCAATGTAAAAAAAAAAAGTTGGTTGCTTTTTTTCACTTCATAAATTATCATTAAATATGTGAATGGATGCAAATTTCCGTGGAATTACTCAACTTTTTCTGCTTGCTTGAACATTCCTCTTCTTGAATAAAAATGCCATGTGAGTGTCACTTAATAAGTAAATTGAGAATAAGGTGGTTTGGGATTTTTATATTATTCTGAATAAAACTTCCCAAGGTGAACAAGAATAGTCTCTATTTCACATTCTGTCTTGAAATTCAAGAATGTTTTCTTGTTTTTTCAACTGAAAGGATCAAGGATGACATTACCCGCTGTTGTGATGTTTCAGTCAGCTTTTTGACTGTAAGGATATTCTGATAAAAATGGAAGTTTTCTGAGCAGATCTAGTGTTCGTGGCTCTTTCCTAGCTCAGGATATTACTGTTGCATTATTTAATAATTCTTATTTTCAGAGTTATCACTGAAACAATGAGGACTAGAAGTAGAAGCTGGCATTACAGTCCTAAAGTCTAATTTTAAAAATGTTATTAGAAAGTAATTTATTTTGCACAAGCCCAGTATGATGTTTGAGAAGAGAGCTCTGAAAATGTAAATAAAATACATTTCTTGAAAATGGTCATAGTGTTCTAATAGTAAACTTTAGGATTTACTTGTACCAAAGGGAATTATTCCATTGTATTTCTCAATGCACATCTGACATTCTGTTCTCACAGAAGAGTCTGATGTGATATTGATATTTGTAGTCAGAATAAATATTCTTTGGAGAGTGTGAGAAAGATGAAGAAGGCGACAAAGGTGGAAACCAAGAATGTGATTTTCCTCTTAATTCCAAAATGCAGCTGTTCTATCCATGACTATTAGGAGGAAGGGAGGAGAAAAATGGAAAGGTTCATTCAAGATGAAGGTGCTGAGTCTGGAACCATGAAAAAGGCCTGCATTCCTGGTTGTGCCATTAGAATTTTTGCAAAAACTTGGCATGGAATATTGCTGTTTGATTCAATTCAGTAATGATTGTGAAATCTTCCAAACTTCTGTTATAAACACAAAGCCTAGGATTATTTGCCTTACTCTTGACAATTTGCCCCAGGGATAGCTGCTTCAGCAAGTATTTCTGTTAGTATTCACAAGTAGTTATAGGTGGCACCCATGGGTATATCAGGTATATCATTATTATGATTGTGATGTGCTCAGAAAGGACACTATGAATTGTATCTCTCAAGATATTAAGAGTGTCTACCAACGTGTTCTGCATTAATCAAATAATATGGAAAGATATTAAAAATTGAAATTTTGCTTTGTTGCACCAACACTAAGAATACTCATGGAATAGTGCTTCAGAAAGGAAATAAATGTGTGATAGATGTCATATTCAGGATTCAGCTGTATAAGCAGGAGTATTGTGGTACAGGCATGTACACACACCTATCTTTTTTTGTGTTACGGGTGGCATCCAACAGTCTATATTTTTTCAGAACATGGTAGGCTTATCCTTGCGTTATATAGTTCATATTCTTTTCCTATGGTTTAAAAATATTTTGTTGTAATAGAAATGTGATTGCATTTTTTAAAATATTTTTTTCAAACATGAGAAATAACACACATTTTTATCTCTGGAAGTCAGACTTGGTATTCCCAGGCTTTAAACTACTCTTCAAAAAGGCAATCCAAGCTTCATTTCCTGGTCACACAACTAGTCATAACTCATTCCTTAGACAAAAACAATAAAAAATCATAGTCATATACAATATGTTATTTAAAAAATAATAACAAAAAACTACATATCTTATCAATGCAGTTTTTTGTTTTGCTTTTTTTTTTTCCAGCAACTAATAGAACTTGTAAGAAGCCAACAAAGATAAAGAGTTTCTGTGGGACACTATTGATTTTACTGTCTCTCATCAACTGCAAATTAATTTTGCTGCAGTTTATAAAACACTTCTATTGTTCTAGCTCTTGTTCTTAATAGCAGATGAGAATCTCTAGTTCAATGAAATTAAACTATTACAGCACTGTGAGATAGAGCCAGAAATGAAATCTGGCTTGCATACCCAGTATTGGAAATCATTCACTTTGGAAAGCAGCCCATAATAACTTAAAGCTTATAAAATTTTAACTCCTCGGTATTCTTTAGATGCTCCAAGTTCTCCACTGGACTTCATAGCCCAGATTCATTAACCAAGTTCTGCCAAAGACCTTCTGCCTTGTATTCCCAATTGACTGCCTCTGTTTCATAAGTGCCTTATCCAGTAGGATGCAGTGAATAGAGGGTGGATTTGTATAGTTCAAACAGAATCATTCCAGCTTTGCTATGCCACCTCCGAGTAATAGTCAAAATAACAGAATGTGTAACAGTCTTTTAAAGTGCAAACATCTATTTTAAGTAATAATGGTTTTCAAGATGTGCATTTTAAAGACTAATTAGCCGTGCCATTTTATCTCCTTACCTTATCGTCAGGTCAATGGCCTGTTAATGCATGAGGATTGTTCCACTTCCCACTGTGCTGCTGCTCCTAATTATCTTTTTTGAAGACGTTAAAAGAGGAGAAAGCAACCGACTCCATTCCATCTTTAAAAAAGGCTATGCTGTGAATAAAGTCTCGATCGCTCTCTATAATGTCCAGAAGTTTTTATTTTACGGGAGAGAAGTAGAGTTAATTGAAGTTTATTAAAAATCTATTTTTTTGAATATGAGAGATGCATGTCTTGAGAAAAATACCACAAGGCTGCCTTGCATTTTGGTGGTATGTTTTAGTTACCTTGAAAAGGTACTATGGCAATATAGGTTTAGAACAGATTTATTAAAAAAGAAAAAGAAAAAAAGAATTAAAACATTGTCTAGTCTTCCCATCACAGACAGGATGCAAGACAAATTTGGAGGCTTTTCTATTACGTGGTTGCTCAAAAATTTTTTCTCCGGAAAGACATACAACTATGCACTAGTAGAGCAACCATCTTCTTCACTTGCAACTGGGTTCTCAGTACATGCCATTTTTTACCATTGGCCTGTAAACAGTCAGTGCAGATCAGATTTTCAAAAGTTCATACTGATGATTCCTGCAGTAGCTACAGTCTTGGAATTGTGAACAGCACAAGTAACTGTAAAAAAAAACACTGAAGCACTACACAATCTGCTGAAGTCAGTGGCAGGTTATCACTGTCGTACTAGAGGCATGAGAGGGAAAGCTTTTATTTTTATTTTTTTTTATTGAAGCTTTCAATAAATTGGAAGGAAAGTTTAAGAATTCGGTATTCAAAGCTACTTGTGTCTAGTAATACTGATGGTCACCAAGATTTGTCCCAGAAATAGTTTGCTACATGCAAGCCTTGCTAAGGTTCTATTTTGAAAGTCTTTAAAAGCACATCCAGTGTTCTAGGGATGAACCAAGCTATACGTTCTTTTCTTCAACTTCATCTTTTCTCTTTTGCTGTCTTCTTGAGCTTGCTCTTTTCTTACTGTGCTCTGTAGCCTGATCAATCAGAAACCATGGCACAATTAGACAATGTATCCTACAAAACTCTCTTTCTGTTGAAGTATTTGTTATGTTGAGATGAGACTGATAGTTTTCCTGCTGTTGAAATATGTAGGCTACTGTTACTTTAGCTTTGGGGAAAATGCATTGGGATTTTTCCAAAAGGGCAAAGTAAGGTGTGCTCCTATTTGAGATAAACTAGCAGTTGTGTACTTCACAGGTGAGGATTTCTACAACCACTAAAGGGCAGTGCATGCCATCTTATGATTTCTCTTCTGCAGCTGTTGAACTGTCCTTGCTATTAAGTGCGTTCAGATAGAGTCTATTGCTGAGCTTTCTTTTTGAGGAGATTTGTGTGAGCTTGATACATTTTTTAACCCATAAGACTGAAGGTCTCCTACTGTGAGCAGACTACAAAGGGGGAAATCCTCATACCATCCTGGTCTTGTTCCTATTCAGAAGCCAACTGCCATGTGCCCATAGTAAGTGAAAGAGCTGCTTGTTATTGAAACAACATTTTTGTTGGCCAAAAATTGGCTTGTGTTGTTAGAGGAATCATAATTTCTGTACTGGTACTGAAACAGAAGCACTATGCAGATCTAAAGGCCTGGTTATGCCAAGCACAACGTGTGGTATTTACTGTGCAACTGAAACTCATAGCTGCGCTAATAAGTAAATATGACCAGGTTTTGGATTAAGCAAGTAAACAAACATGCTAAGTGAAGATTTTTTAAATCATGTATCTTATCAATGCTTTGTGACAACTATAGTGTAATTACTGCTCAAGGTGGCAATATAGTGAATATGTAGTTGCTTACATTAAAAATTAAACATTTTTGAAAATTTAGGTAACAGTATCCATACAGTCTTTTATGGGATATGTATGCCTCATTTACAGCTACATGGAACCTGCAGGAAATTGGTTTTTGTTGTTGGTGGTTTTTTTTATATGTATCTGTATATATAACTATCACCTTATATTATGTTGCATAAAAATGATGTCTGAGTGGGAAAGCAGGACTAAGACTGCCATGATTCTTGGCCAAGTACATGATATGTACTATCTGAGAAACAGCCATGATCAGGTTGAGAGCTTGTGGGTTAAAATCAAGGATCGGTCCAGTAAAGGGCATCTAGTGGTTGAGGTCTGCTATAGGCCACCTGATCAGGGGAAGCCTGTTGACGAGGCCTTCTTGCTTCTGCTGCAGGAAGTGTTGCGCTTGCAGGCTCTTGTCCTGATGGGAGATTTCAACCACCTGGATATCTGCTGGGATAGCGGCATGGCAGGTGGCGGACAATCCAGGAGATTCCTGGAGTCTGTTGAGGATAACTTCCTTGTCCAGGTATTAAGTAGACTGACATGAGGTGAAGCCTTCCTGGACCTGGTGCTCACCAATGCGGAGAAGAGCATTAGAGAGGTTAAGATTGGAGGCAGCCTGGGCTGTAGTGACCATGCCCTGGTGGAGTTTGTGATCTTGAAGAATGCACGCCTGGCAAAAAGCAGAGTCAGGACCCTGAAGTTCTGGAGAGCAGAGTTCCAGCTGCTCAAGGAACTGCTGGGTGGGATCCCCTGGGAAACTGTCCTTAAGGGCATGGGTACAGAACAGAGCTGGCAGCTCTTTAAGGACACACTTCTGAGAGCTCAACGGCTCTCCATCCCCCAGCAGAACAAGTCGAGCGGGGCAGGCAGGCGACTGACATGGCTGAGCAAGGACCTGCAGCTTAAACTGAGGGAAAAGAGAAATGTACAGGAAGTGGAAGCAGGGTTGCGTAGCCTGGGGAAAATACAGGACTGTTGTCCGTGTGTGTAGAGATAGGATTAGGAAAGCCAAGGCACAGATGGAGCTGAACTTGGCGAGGAGTGTGAAAGATAACAAGAAGGAGTTCTACAGGTATACAGGCAGGAGGAGACAGGCCAAGAAGAGTGTTCCCCCTCTGATAAAAGGTAACAGAGAGCTGGCTGAGGTACTCAGTGAGTGCTTTGCCTCAGTCTTCACTGGTGGTCAGGCTTCCCATGTCTGCCAGGACCCTGAACCTCTAGGTGAGGGTGTAGGGAGTGGATTCCGTCCCACTGTAACAGTGGAACAAGTCCGAGACCTCCTCATGCAATTGAATGTATGTAAGTCCATGGGGCCAGACGATATCCATTCCAGGGTTCTGAGAGAGATGGCTGATGTGGTTGCCGAGCCGCTCTCCTTCAGTTTTGAAAAATCATGGCTGTCTGGTGAAGTCCCAGGTGACTGGAAAAAGGGAAACATTACTCCCATTTTTAAGAAAGGGAGAAAGGATGACCCAGGGAACTACAGGCCAGTGAGCCTCACCTCATCGCAACGGATGTCATCTACCTGGACTTCTCCAAAGACTTTGACATGGTCCCTCACCCCATCTTTCTCTCTAAATTGTCAAGGTATGGTTTTGAAGAATGGACTGTTCGGTGGATTAAGAATTGGTTGACTGGACACAGCAAAAGGGTTGTGCTTAATGGTTCTGTGTCAGGGTGGAGGGCAGTCACGAGTGGTGTCCCTCAAGGGTCAATCTTGGGACCGGTGCTCTTCAACATCTTTATCAATGACACAGACGATGGCATCAAGTGCACCCTCAGCAAGTTTGCAGATGACACAAAGCTGAGCGGTGCAGTCGGTACAGTAGGGGGAAGGGAAGCCATCCAGAGGGACCTGGACAGGCTGGAGAGGTGGACCCATGAGAACCTAATGAGGTTCAGCAAGGCCAAATGCAAGGTGCTGCACTTGGGCCAGGGCAATCCCAGGTATTTATACAAACTGGGGGAAGAACTCCTCGAGAGCAGCCATGCAGAGAAGGACTTGGGGGTCCTGGTGGACATGAGCCAGGAGTGTGTGCTTACAGCCTGGAAGGCCAACTATGTTCTGGGCTGCATTAAAAGAGGAGTGGCCAGCAGGGAGAGGGAGGTGATTGTCCCCCTCTACTCAGCTCTTGTGAGGCCCCATCTGGAGTACTGTGTCCAGGCCTGGGGGTCCCAGTACAAGAAAGATGTCGAGCTCTTGGAACAGGTCCAGAGGAGGGCCACTAAGATAATCAGAGGGCTTGAGCGCCTCTCCTGTGAAGAAAGGTTGAGGGTACTGGGCGTATTTAAGCTTGGAGAAGAGAAGACTCCAGGGAGACCTCATTGTGGCCTTCCAATACTTGAAGGGAACATATAAACAGGAGGGGGGATATGACTGTTTACATGGGTGGATAGTGGTAGGACAAGGGGGAATGGTTTTAAACTAAGATAGGAGAGGTTTAGGTTAGATGTTAGGAGAAAATTTTTCACAAAGAGGGTGGTGACACGCTGGAACAGGTTGCCCAAGGAGGTTGTGGATGCCCCGTCCCCGGAGGCATTCAAGGCAAGGCTGGATGTGGCTCTGGGCAGCCTGGTCTAGTGGTTGGCAGCCCTGCACACAGCAGGGGAGTTGAAACTTGTGTTCATTATGGTCCTTTTCAACCTAGGCCATTCTATGATTCTGTATAGCCGGAATATCAGAGCTGTGCTCAGTGGTTTTATAGTTAGTAGTTTGCTTGGTCTTTTGGGTTGTTTTTCTTTCAGTTTCAGTGGTGCGTCAAATTTTGGGCTCAGTTAAGAGGAACTAGAGAAATGTTACTCTAATGACAAATGACAAATGCATCTGTCTGTATGCAGGAAGTGGATAAAATCCCATAATAATGTCCTATAATGATTTGAACAAGAACATGTTCTTCTGGGGAATTTTCATAATCTGAAGGATAGTTACTTGGATATCATTGTGTTTTTAACCAAGTTCTAATGGCAGAAAAAGAGAAAAGTGATTTTTTTTTCAGTTTGGATGTGATGAGAATGCAATTGTGAAACAGATATTAGAGTATTTCAGAGAGAATGCACAGCCTGATGGCTGCTAGTTCCTCAGTCTCAAGTCTCATGGTTTAGTAGGACTTTGTAGAGCATTGCCACTTATGGAGCCATATGGCATCTAGATTGATGGAATATTGCACCTGGCTCAGTATTTTTTCTTTAGACTGTCTTTCATAAGAAGGGTGGTATTCAAACAGAGTGGTTGCAGTGAGTTCCTATTCCAACAAATGGGGATTCCAGTAATCAGCTTGTGTGTAGGGAAGAGTAAATTACCAAAGGAAGCAAAACATCAGCGTGTTTTGCCAAGATTTTCTTAAAGAAACAGAGACTTGTGGAAAAAGATCAACTCCCATACCTGGCCTGCCTTGTTTTGAAGGTAGTTCTTCAATCTGAATTACCTGGAATGAAGTTAGTACAAAGCAGCAGTAAAGACAGGTTATTGCATTACATATTTTAATATGCTTAGGTTTTTTTTATTTATGCATTGAGAAGCTATTGGTTGAGTTTTTATGTTTGTTTGTTTAAGCATATAGTCCCCCCATGTTTGTCATCTGATGGAGAACTGAATTCAAGCTAGAGTTAGTACATGCCTTCCTTTCATTTTCATAGAATCACAGAATGGCTTAACTTGAGAGGGACCTTAAAGATCATGACCCCTGCTTTGGGCAGGTTTGCCACCCACTAGATCAGGCTGCCCAGGTCCCCATCCAAACTGGCCTTGAATGCCTCCAGGGATGCGGCACCCACAACCTCTCCAGACAACCTGGTCCAGTGCCTCGCCACCCTCTGGGTAAAGAATTTCTGCCTAACATCTAACCTAAATCTCTCCTCTTTTAGTTTAAGTCATTCCCTCTTGTCCTATCACTATCAGACCATGTAAAAAGTCGATCTCCCTTCTGTTTATAAGCTCCCCTCAAGTACTAGAAGGCCACAGTGAGGTCTCCTAAGCTCCCCTCAGCCTTTCTTCATAGAAGAGATGCTCCAGCACTCTGATCATCTTCGTGGCCCTCCTCTGGACTGAGTCCAATAGCTCTGCAGCCTTCCTGTACTGGGGGCCCCAGGCTTGGACGCAGTACTCCAGATAAGCAGATTTTCTCTGCTTGACATTTCCTGGAAAGATTACTATCTTAGCACAAACACATTTTGGCCTGCATGGAAAGTCTGACAAAGCTGTGGACAACTGAGGACAGTCTGGAAGTATGAAAACACTTAAATAGTTCTGCGACACTGAAGGGGAGTTCCTGAGGTATCAGATGGCTTGTTATCACCAAAGGGGATGCAAGGACTTGATTATTGTTTGACTGTTTCTTCTGGTTGCTTGCAGGGCAAAGAGGAGCATCTTTACCCTTTGCAGGACTCAGCTGCTGAGATTCTTTCAATTTGGCTCTGAAATGCTGGAGATTGGTCACAGTGGCCATATCTGATGGAAAGCTGAGTGTGACAGTATTCCTCCCAGTTGTAGAAATGCTTGGGATCTGATAGTGTGTTTTGCTCATCCACTCATTGCTAAACTCTTTGACAGGCTTGGAATCAGAAGGATTAGCAAGACCATTCTCTTAAATTTGGTCATCTTGGCTGTGGTGCTGTTCCAAAGACAGTTTAAATTTCATCTGCTAAATTCCTTACCATGTTGCAAGCATCTGTACACAGGAAGTAGTTACACTTCTTTTTTTTCCTAGGGAGATGTTACAACTGTGGAAAAAGGTATTTTGTGTTTCACCTTTATCATTTAGGGAACTGCTTTGGGGATTTTGTGTGATTTTGATTGGTTTTGTTTGGCTACTAGCCTAGCAAGTAAAAATACTCAATAAATATCTATAAGAAACATGACTACTTTGTATAAGGAGACCGGATGTGACACACAGTCCCTGCATTCCTAATTGTCGTGAAGATTGCATGTCTGATCAGTAATGATTTTACTTGCTGTACTGATGTAGATTTTATGACTGAAGTAGATATCCAGTTTGCAGGGATAAAACTGCTAGCAGTTGGGTCTGTGTCTTCCTGGGGAATCTGCTAGCCCTGCCTAGCCACGTGTTTCTAGAACATGCCACTTTCTGATGTTCATTAGCTCAGCATCCCTGGCACACTGTTGACAGAGCAGAAGCCACAGCAAAAGATGCTGTGGTCAGCCTGTGGCCCTCTCAGCTCTGGTTCCTGGAGGGAGGCAGGCTGGCTGTGAGGCCTCAGTGGTGCAGGCTGAGCTGTAAGGAGCAGCAGCAGTTAGCTGCCGAATGAAAGGCACCAGTTCCAGCAGATGGGTTTCTGTGGTGTCCACAGTGGTGCAAGCTTACAATCCTCAGTGGACTAACATTAATCTGCAAGGACTTACTACCTAGGGTGAGACTGAAGAGTTTTAATAAAACAGCAGCCACTCAGTTCCACACCATGTGTCTCTCCATCTTTATAGTCTGGCATTTTACATTAATAAAAAGCTTGAAGCATAGGAAGATGCATGTTTTATAACATTCTACGAAATATCCCTGGAAGTCTATGTCAAAAAACTTTCAGTGTTTAGAATAAGCTTTTAACGTGTATTTGTGCCTGTTTATTTTTTAAAAAATTGAATTACAGGAATATGTTACTACTGAATAGTGTATAGATAGCCTTTTAAAGAAAGAAAAGAAAAAATCACTGCCAACTGCTGAACAGCTAATTCACTCAATATAAAACAAAGATGCATTTCTGTAGGGCTAACGACATGCATCCCATCTCCTTGACAACCACTCTAATTACCTCAGCTTGGACGATCAATATTTGATCTTTTTCCCACCATACAAACATGTCACTTTAACTCCATAGCTTTCTCTTAGCTTTTTGATAATTTGCAGCCAAGTGAAAATGGTCCTTTCTATTTGTTCTCCCTGGCTTGAGGCCAGGGGTTCTCTCAATAGTATAATGCAGTTCATTGATATGAATTTGTTGATCTCCTGGGTAGTTTTTCACAAATTTAGGGCAATTAAAAGCCCTTAGAAACCATTTCTGTTGAAGTTATTATTGGTTGTTCAATAATTTTGCTTTTCAAAATTACTTCATCGTTTTATGATCATCTTTGCTTCATTTGTTCATAAAACAACTTCAGAAGAAAGACAAATCACCATTTTATTGAGTAGTTTATATAGTCATAAACACAGCTTTCAAACATAGAATTGAGCAACAATTTAAAAATACTTTAATTGGAATGTTTCATTTATAAAAATAGGATTTTTTTAAATTCAATTTTGAATTCTGAAAAGTAATTCTCTTTCCCTCAATACAATGATAATGAAACTTGATAAATTTTAACAAGTTATGAAAACCGCTGAAACACATTTATATCATATAAAATAAAAAAGGAATTCAGTGTTAGGGTGGCTTATTGAATGTCTTTTGGCATCTGAGAAAAAAGTCTAGTTTCTTTAGAAAGAAAATGGAATTAATGGGGAGAAAGAAGTGGTCACAGATAAGTGGAACTCGAACGTTCATTTGTGGAAAGCAGAGAGGGATGTGCTGTGTCATTTTGGAATAAAAAGTCCATGGATATTTACTTTGATTTTCTTATAAATGGGACACAGATAAATATGTTGTCTATGAGATGCAAAATAAAGGTTGAGTTCTGTGGTGAAAACATGTCAAACAATTCCTCAAAGATTTTAATGGTGCCTGGGTGACAGAAAATGGTGGAGTTTTGTTTGCCCAAAGGTGAGCATTTGCGATGTTTTCAGGCAACTTTACCTTGCCAGGATGTGACAGAATATTGAGAGATCTTGGCTTTTTTAAAGGGGAACAATGACATTTTGAAAAATAAAGTAACATAAAGTTGATGATGTCCGAAATTATGGAAAAAAAATATTTGAATTTTATACCAAAAAAAAAAAGTGACAAAAACTGCATACAAAATTTAGTGCTTAATTTTCTGCACTAAATTAGGTGGTGATCTGGTGAAGTAAATATTTTTTTCTCACACAAAGACATGACAAAGCTCTGATGGTGATGATGATGATAATACTGAATATGAAAAAAAGAGAAGCTTATTTAAGATCGTCTTGACAGTGGCTTTTTTAATCTCTGAAGCATTGCATTTTTCAACTTGAAGAAGATTCTTTGATTGCAGAGAGTGCTAAGTGGTGGGAAGCTCAGTGCAGAATAGTGAAAGATGAAAAATGCACAGTATAGAACTACTGGTTAGTATCCATAATCTCCAGCAAACAAAAGGAGCATCTGCCTGAGTAAGCAGACACGTGTTCAGTCTTGTACTCCTAGTAGATGCAAATTTATTATGCCATGTTCCAATGTGTCCAAAGGTCATATAGCCGTATTATATGCAAGATGAGCCTGACTAATGTAACTTGTTGCTCACATGCACTTACTAACTCAGGCTCAGCACTGTGCTAACATAATTTATCCAACTCTTGATTTTGGACAGTGGTTGCAGCCAGTTGGACCAAATCATAAGCATGCATCTGCCTATAAAAGACTATTCAAAACACTAAATCTAAAATAATCTATTTGACTGTAGTATATTCATATCAATTTCTGAAAGCATACAGTGCTTTCTTGCTGATCATTGCATTCACCGTTTCAGCATGGATTCATGCAAATGTGAAAGCAGAAAACTCGTTGGAAAGGAAAGGGACAGGTGAAGTACAACATTACGTGCTAAATAATTTGTTTAAGATATGTTAATTATGAACACCAGAGTTTCAAGATGAACTGATCATGCTTCCTCCAGTGAGCACAGATGAGTTGATGAAGTTTGTGGAAGTGCTGGTACAGGGGACATGGTACTCTACAGTCCCAAAAAGCTTGGTGAGTTAATTGTGGCCAAGTCAGAAGTAGTGAGCACTCAAAATTCATATGAGGGAATAGGATGATTTTGATCAGAATAATTTTTTTCAGTTGTATGGCTTATATACTCAATTTATTTCCTTGCTTGTTTTCCCCGTACTGTTACAAGTGGGAATCTATTTTGTTGAAAAAAAGTAGGATTACCTCAGTTAGACAGTGCAGCATTTTTTGTTATCTGGAGTTGTATTGTCATCTTGTTATTTTCTCCTTATAAATTACAAAGTTTTTGATGTTTTATGAAAGAGTTTAGATACTTTATCTATTATGTGTTCTCTTTATTAGTTGGATATGCTATGTTGAATTACAATGAATTTGTAGTTCACTAAAATGCTGCCATGTCCAAGGATATGTTAAAATCTTTCCTACTGTTCATAATTTCAAACTAAAATTTGTCTTAGTAGCTCAGGACAAAAAAATCTGCCTAGCCAAATAATCTGTATCTGACAATGGTCCAATATTAAATATTTCAGTGGTGGAAGGGAGAGCCTTTCTTCTTATAGCTTTCAGCAGTCAGCTATTTAAGGACTGCATTGATTGGAAGATGAATCCAGAGCACCATGGTATTTGACAATTTGTTTGAAGAAGTTTTTCATTTGATAGACTAGGATGATTTAGAACCCATTTTATTATTATTAATACTGTCAAACTTTAGGTTCTTTACTGGAAAGCATTTTAATACCCATCCTGAGAATCTTGGCAAAAATTGCTTGTGTTCAGGAGCTACTGAACCTATAATTTGGAACAGAGCACAAGATTAAATCATTCAGGATTTATACCAGACAAGCAGTGTTAATAAGATGACACTATTTAACTGAGTGTAGAATCATATCCTTGAAGGCAAAAATAAATAAATAAATAAATTCCTTGAAATACCTTCTTTTCCTAGGCTAATTAAATGCACATTTGAAAAATCCTCTCATTTAGCAATGGCCTAATTATTTAGGCAACTAAGTATATTACTTAACCAAAGGGATAGTCAAGAGAGGAATTATATCCTGTCATTTGTGCCAATTTTTTTTTTTTAACTGTTACAAGAATTTGGGTCCAACTTCATTACCACAATTATTTTTGTGAAAAAGACCAAATCCAGAAGATTCTAATCCTCGGGAGAAGAGAAAGAGATTGAGAAAGGGGACAGTGGAATGAAAAAGTGGAATGAAAAAATATAGAGGCTAAACCACTAAATTCAGTGTGTCCTTACGTTTTGTTTCTATATTGTCAGAGCACCATGACACTGAACTCTGGACACTCCTTTTATTCTTTCTTTTTAAGTTATACCTATGCTACTTCTGACCTACATGAGTCATTTTATTCTGTCTCTCTTGGTTTTGTAGTCACAGAAAAGATAAAGGCTAAATAGAGAAAGTATCCTTGTGGAATAAGATTGTCAAGTATTTTTGGATAAATAATAAATTTTATCATAACGCTTCTAAATGATAGCCCAGATTCTTTAGGTAGTAGAATGTCTGTAGGACCCATTTCAGTATAAGCAAGGCATGCAAAATGGTGGAATACTTTTCATGCACCTTATAATAGTTTGTTAATTAAAAGTAAATAGGGCTCTTAAGTGGAAAATGAAATTATCCCATTGCTTGGAATACCTTGATGCAGTTTTTATTACAGGTTGCATATGGCATCTGTTAGGAATTTGAGCATGGGTTGGTTGTTGAATTATTGTGTGGATTAGCTGTAGTATTTGAAGGTTCTCGACTTTAAAAGCATGTGTCTGTTTTAAATCCTACATAAATTCCTCACAGTTTTTTAGAACAGTCTGTAACTTTAACCGGGGCATTTTTAACACCACAGCTTCAAACAACAGCAGGAGCAAATCTAAAACATTGCTTTGAGTGGTTTCATAACATCATTAAAAGATTTCATTTTAATTAGATAAATTCCCCCTTTCTTTAACTTTTCAACTTTTCTCTAGTATGTTCTAAAAGGCAAAGGGTGAAAAGTCTAACTGAATTGAATTAAATATTAAAACATTAAAATTGGCATTTTTTAGCTCATGAGGAAAAGATGCGGGAAAAAATCATGAAAAACATATTTCATGCATATTTTAGATTTTATTTTTAAGACTTTTCCAAAACTATTATGGATATTCTTAGTAAGAAATATTATAGGCTGTGTTGTCTCCCAGGACAGCTAAAGTTTCCAAAAGGAAGTTCAATCTGTAATACATCTTTCGCATGTTATTTTAATAAAAAATCAAATATCATTTATGTTTCCACTATTAAAGGGAGACTCATTCTTCGGTTGTATTTCCCTACATCAGCAAATACATTTAGAAAGAATAAAGTAAACTATATTTCAAGTTACACTGATCTCTCCCAAATCACATATGTCTAAAGGATTATGTTTATGTTGTAGTATAAGTAATTTGAGGTTGAATATGAAAATAGCTTAACTGGTGTTTCCCTACATGTGTCTGTGTCCAGTTGTGAGTTTGTGTTGTGGGTTTTTTTTAATGTATGCATTCATTTGCATGTATTTGTGTTTGTAACTTCTGATGTTAACTGAGTTCTCTCACCTCACTCAAGAGCAGAGAAAATTTCTTAGTATCAAAGTACTGTGATCTACAGAAGAGTGAATGAAATACATTTACTTACATTACTGTTACCATTTTTCCAGAGCAACTTGTAATTTACATAAAGTTGAGGGAACCTGTTCACTGTATTTAAGCATGGAGCTGCACTGTAGAACGAGTAGCTCTTTCACCATTGTGGCCCATTATTCTCAAACATGCTGAAGGAATTATAACCAGTCTTTACAGATTTATAGCCCTCTATAACACCAACGTAATTTGTGTTACTGCCTTCTTGTCCCCAGTATTGGTAGAAAATGTCAGTCCCTTTGATGCTTTGTGAAACATGCTATCGTAGGTAACATTTGTTTATCTTATATGTTTGTCTTGTTTCTAAGACCTGGTGAACACTGGCTTGTTTAAGAGCGTAAATTAAGTTCAAAACCGTTTGAATGATGAAATCTAGCTTTGTTAAGAATGACAAGGAAAACATCATTACAATCAGTTTTCTTGAGAAAACAGTTATGCTGCATAGATGGACTTTGTGTAAGGTTTGTAGGCTGAGATTAGAGGGAGAGGTTGACTCCTCACATCTGTTGTTATATATGGGAAAAAGGTAGCTCCCAACTGATCTTTGCTTATATACAATTTTCATGCAGAATTTCTGTGGTGATGTCCAGGGACCTGCCTTAATAGGGCAAAACTCATAATCAGTTTTGTATATACTAAGAAGGATTTCTTTCTTTTAATAAACAATCCGCATCAGGAGGAAGCATTCTGCTGAAATTATATCCATCCCTTTTTTCACTTCCCCACGAGAATCGTGAGTTAAATGGCACAATGTGTGGTTAGCAATGTATACCAAGGCCTTACCTAGAAAAGCTTTGCCAGCCATTGGAAATGGTGAGACTGAGGCAGGGACAGTGGAGTTCACTCAGCAGTCTGGTACAGTCAAGGAAGTTTTTTTCCTACTCAAGATGAATTCCATCCAGCCTGTGACTTCATCCAGTCTCTAAAGGAACAGAGGCTTGGTTAGCACAAGAAGGGACGTCATTTCCCTATATACCTGACCTGAACGTCCCTATATTACCTGACCTGAATGGCCTATACAAATGTGCTGCGGGATTTTATGCCTAGTGCTCAGACATAAAGTAAGAAAAGGGGGTTCCATCTTCAGGTAAGTTTTCCTGTTGCTTTTTCAGACCTTGGATGATGAAAGAGTTATCGGACTGTTCCCAAAGGGGCTGTGAAAGAACATCTTATTCATCTTTGGTTTAGATATATTATGGCTTTCTTTGCCCACATTGATGATATGTTCTCTTTCTCCAAAAAAGTTTTTCTTGTTTCATCTATAGACTTGGTTCTCATGACCAGGGAAGTACTGCATGTTGGGGTTACCCAGCAAAAATACCTAGAAATACCAGGAATTCTGGCTGTTGTCTCAAGGGCTATCTGTTTGTGCCTAGAGAATGATTTCTTTTTTCTTCCTCTTGCATGTAAGGGGAGATTTTAAAGGGTGGATTATGCCATAATGATTGTCAAAGAAACCTTGCTCTTTGGTTCAGTTTGCTGAAGCCTTAGTTGTCATGACCTCCTAATAGAATAGGAAAATAATATGAACAATTGTTATTGGAGAAGCCTAACTTTAAAAATGCAAATAGCAACAGCCTGGGTTTACTAGATCTGTCAGAGCTGACGAGAGGTCCTTTGACTGTCAAGGACTTCTATGTCTACCTCTTAATGTAAAATGAAAGTGACTTGGCTCCCTTTGGGGATTATATATTGTTCAGTTTCATATATTGATCAGTGTTTTCTAAATGCTTTTAAGGCTTTTAGACCAGGTGTTATTTGTGGAGTCAATTTCTCTGTTCCTTTGTGAGCTTGCAGAGTGCTGGAGTGCTACAGGGTGATTGACAGGGCATACTTGTGATTGTGTCGTCTCATCTTCAACATGATACAAAGAAGTAAAAGCGAGGAAGCAGAGAAAAATGTACCAGCTTGTTAGTTTTGTATAATTATTTCTAAATCTCCTTGTAATATATTTTTTTCTAGCAACACCATAGAAACAGCAACCTATTTATGAGGAAATTGAAGTAACTTTTCTGAAAACTGTACTTTGGAGTTAAATTCCATTTCTGGTCTTTTTTTTTTAATGGACTCTGCATAATTTATGAAAATGTACCAATTCTTAGTTGATTCATGCTAACTGTAAAAGGTTGTTGGTTTGGTCGGTTTTGAAATTTGCACTACTTGTTATTTGTTGGGGATATAGCCTGTCCTCTTTGGTGATTCTCAGTCTAAAAATACTTTCTAGATGATATAATTGATGCATCATATAAAGAATTAAAAAAAAATGAAGCAGTTCAATGACTCACAACAGCACTATGTGCTAGTTTAGGACAGGAAGTGTGTAATAACTAGGTGCAGCTGGAGCTGCAGGATGAAATTAAATAGGCAGGAAATACTTAGCCAAGCTGGAATTTAACCACATCCAAAATGGAATTTGATGTGAATACTTGCACCTTTAATTGTATGAAAAATTTTCAAAGGAATGCTTGTGGTCATATGTGACCAGAATCTTAGTTTTCTTGTGTGGACACTAAAATTCAGTTATTGATTGAACCAAATTTTACTTACCTTGTGAAAATGATATGGTCCTAATTTTTTTTAAGTTGTACGTTCCTTTTCTGTACAATATTTAATTCTTGAATGGAATCATAGAGTCATAGAATGGCCTGGGTTGAAAAGGACCTCAAAGATCATCTGGTTTCAACCCCATTGCCATGGGCAGGGTCACCAACCACTAGGCCAGGCTGCCCAGAGCCATATCCAGCCTTGCCTTGAATGCCTTCAGGGATGGGGCATCCACAACCTCCCTGGGCAATCTGTTCCAGTGCGTCACCAACCTCCTGAGTGAAAAATTTCCTCCTAATATCCAACCTAAATCTCCCCTTAGATTAAAACCATTCCCTCTTGTCCTATCACTTAGATTTCCCAGAATCAAATTATCAATGAGTTATGATTGTTTTTATTTTTGACTTTGTTGCAAAAGAATGCAAATCACTGCACCCTCTCCTCCATTTCTTTTATTGTTTTTCTGCAGTTGCAGAGTGTGGGCAGAACTGATTTTGGTCAGTATTGTGTGAGAACACGTGAAGTAAAATCATGATCAATACTCCTTTCTTTCCTCTCTCTCCCTAGAGCCTTCTCAATAGCCTATCACACAAACTTAACTTTTTGGATTTTTCTCCTATTATTGTAGTGTCTTGGAGCCTTAATGACAGATCCAAGTACCACTGGGATGCTACCCAAAGAAACGTTTCTCACTGTAGAGAGTACATTAGGGAAAGCACAGAGAAATAAGATCAAAACAATGATATTGGTCTGATTAGCCCAGAGTTTCCAATGCTGGAAGTTTTATAGTAGCCCTAGAAAAGAAGAGGCTTTTGTGTGGGCTTATGGAAAGCATTTCATCTGCTTGTGGGACAGAATGTGATAGGAGCAGATAACTACTTGTTTCAAAAAGTTTATAGCAAGTGGTGAATGCTCAGAGATAATCTAGTTTAAGGTAGGTATGAAAGCCTTGGAAGAGGAGACAAGTAGCTCCTCTTGATGCATGATCCTCTTGAGTCAGGAAGGAGATGAAAGGGAAGTGATCTTGTTAGATATGGCCTGGATTTCTTCCTCAAGGCCAGCTGGAATAAGGTGGTGTTTGTTGAGTTTAAGCTACATAACAAAAAAGTAAAGAAAATGTTATGTAGAAACTATTGGGAAAATTAAACTCCTAAAAAAAGATCTGAATTGAAAACGCAGATTGAAAGTGTGGGTCTTGTCTTGGACAGTAATAAGTCAGGGCTTGAACAGAGATGGAAGGGAAGAGAGAAAAGTCCTTGAAGTATCAACTTAAATGTGTGTTTGATAATAAGATTATCTGCAAGTAGGCTGGAGCTTGAGATTTTCTAAAGGTTTTTTAAACCAACTTCGTGGATCTGTGTTCAGTAACATTGTCTAAGGTCTTCTAAAAGATGTTCTGAGGAGCTCTAAGAGAGTTAAGAGCATCAGAAAAGGGAGAAGTTATGAAGTTGAGAGAAAATGAAGATTTCAGAAATAAGAACATGGTAAATTCTTCTAAAAGTTGATTAATGAAGATTTCCTCTACATTAATCAACTTGGTGAGGTACTTGTTTTTTCAGAGTTGGGAAAAGTTTTTTTATAGACTTTGATCAAATAAACCTGATAATGCAACTATATGCAACAAAGATTTGCTATAGCATATAAGGAGGATAAATTGAATTTGTTTTGGAGTTTGATGGCCATTTATGGAAAAAACAGGGTAATATCCAAAAGATAGGTGAGGGGAACTTGGAAAGAATCAGTGGATGAAAGGGCAGGATGATATAAGCACCTGTTATTTTTATCATGCATCTCTAATCCTGGTGAATTATAGCATTGATTATAGAATGTGCTACTTAAAAATTAGAAATCATTACTATAAATGCTCTTCTATTGTCTTTCCTCCTATACCCACTCTTTCCTTTTCCTTGATACAACAGTTGGTAAATCTTCAGCTTGCTAAGTTGTATGTTATATCACTGGTTCATTGAGGCACATGTATCAGCACAGTTCATAAATAGAAGCAGCTGGTTTCCTCTGCACTTAAGAGAATGCACAAACACACAACTGAGATCTTCAAATCCTCTGTATGCTTTGGATACAATTCCTATCCTGAAAAGCCATGCTGTGATTTCAATTAGTGCAGATGTGCACCAAGCCACCTTATTGGCTCAGAAAAGAATTCTTTTGTTTCAACACTTGAACTGCTAGATCTGGTTAATGTTACCAAATGAAAAAAAAAAAATACATCACACCTATGGTATTAGTCTTATACTCCAGTATCTGAAAAAGCCTTGCCATAAAAAAAATGTTATCATCTCACAGGGAAAAGCAGAATTCATACACAGGAACTGCAGGATTACTTCAACATTTTACTAGTCCCCTGTAACACCAGCAAGTCCCATAAATGCCTAATGGAAAAACAGCAGAAAATGAGATCTGCAGCAGGCCTTTAGAGATCAAATTTATGTTGCTGAACACTTTTTTCAGGTCAGGTTTAAAGGTCAAAAGAAAGTGGATAGATTATATTTGCTGATTTTGCCAACTTTAAAGGCCTCTTTTAAAGGTTTTCTGTTTCTATGGACAGCCCCAATATGATTTTGGATTGTTTTGAGGAAGAACTGAAATGTGTAGAACCTTTATTGTATTTTTCTCATGTGAGAAATACAATCATATTACAATACATGGCTATCACCAATGTTTTCTTGAGCAGCATCTGATTTAGATCAACTTGAAGTAACTAATATTTCTTATTAATAAAGCTGTTAGTGTATGTTCATTTTGCATGCAGACTCAGACTCATCTATCACAGGGCCAGCTGCAACACCGCAGTGACAAAAATAGTTACTCCCTTTTGTTTTCACACTTGTGTTGGAATTTATCTCCCCGTTTCTCACACAATGTTTTTTTCCTTCTGTATCTCTAAGCAGAAAAGTATCTCTCAGTGAGCATCACCAGCTTTTACACTCTGTGCTCTCTTAGCTGTGAGTAGAATCAAACTACATACTCACTTGAGAAGGAAGAAAGTGGAATACAAAAACTTACCGCAAAGGACATCTACATCACCAGTCTTTGCAAATAATAGAAATGAACTAAATGACTAGGCAGATGACTGTTGTATAATATTTTCAGATTCATATGTAACCAGGGCATAATGCAGAAATGTCATTTCTGGCACCTTCTTTTCTGCAGGATTGTAATAGCACACAAACACAAGTTAGAAGCTTGGTTTCCTTACATGAAGCAGTGTAGAACAAACAGCATGTTTGTATACCTGTATTTCATTATGTAGCTTTATTTATATAAGTTACTTAATCAGCCTCTAGAAGTATGAGTAATTCAATATTTTTATAGTGCAAGATGATTCAGTAGCAGCTTAATGTCAGGTCTTAATACTTCCCAATTAAAAAAAAATTTACTTAGCCTCCACAGTAAAATTTACTTTGCCTCCCCGAAGAAAAATCTTGGATGTGTAGCAGTTGCAGTTGTTCTCTCATTGCATGAGGGTGTGTGCTTGTAACTTATCATGCCTAAACTGGTAATCCTTAAAAAGCCTTTAAAAAAATAAAGTAGCACTTTGGTTTTTTAAATGTTCTAGTAGATACATTTCTACTATGTCATGATTTTTAGGGTATGAAGTTCTCGGTAAAATAGTTAAGAATTTTTTTAGTATCAAATTCATCAAAGACCATGGACAACTATGGCTTGACTTTCAACTGTGTGAGTTCTCTGTATGCTTTTTAAAATTGTCCTTGTACTGGAGAAATTGACATCTTTAAGAACAGGTTTTCCAGTATCTGCATATTTTGAAGTCCATTAATAGCCACTAATTTAGGGAAAACATTTCTTTCTCATCAAGTTATAAACATTAAAGAATCTTATTCTTGCAGTACAGTTCTTCAGCAAATCTTCTGCCAGGATCCAAAGACCTAGCTGCTATTAAATCTGTGCGTCTTGCATGTAGTCGTCCCATGGGAGGGCTGGATGTTTGAACTCTGCTGCTAGTTATGATGCTTTTCAAGCTCAGCCAAACTGGACATAACGATTCCAGGTTCAGAGCTAGCAGAAAAAATTACTGAAATGGGAGCCCAGATACGCAAGCACTTTGGGTGAAATATAGCTCTCTCTTACAATCACAAACATAGAAGATTGTCTGACCAGATATGTAGCTTGCTGAACTAAATGAAGCAAAACTGAAGGAGTGGGCTTCAACTTAAGAACAACTTACCACAGAATGTGCACCAACTCTGGGTAAATTTGAAAATTCTCCTTTCAGAATGTAGCTGATGGGACAAATTTTAATAAAATTGGATACATCTGCATGGTATCATATATCAACCAAGAGGCAGACAAAAGAAGTAGGAATTTCTTGGAGGAATCCATCTGACTTTTCTTGTGGGCAGAATTACATCTGGCATTTGTGAGGGTGTGCCATTTCCCAGATCTTCACAGTATGTTGGCAGTATTTTAATAGGCTTGGATGTTCATTTAGGAGAGCATGATCTCTGGATAGATACATAATGAACCGTAGTAAATCTAAGGTACAAAACTCCTCAGAACAAATTCCTTTGCCATAAGAAGAATATCCAAAGGCAAATATAAATTTGTGGCAGGCATTCAGGAAAGCAAAGTATTACTGTATCAAAATGCCAGACATTCTGATGTTTTATAAAAGTTTAATTTTTCAAACAGCTCCTTGTCATCTGTATCCTCTTCTCAGAACATGGAATGATTATAATGGTAATTGTGGAAAATTGCTAGTCATCAGTGCTGTTAAATATCTAAATTCTAAAATGTATCATACAGTCTTGAAGTTGTTGAATATTTTCCAAAGACTATAATTCACAGTGAGAATTCTGAAGTTCCTTCACTATGCGATTAAAATGGACAGGGTTGCAGTATGTACATGAGATGTAAGCAATCATCCCTGTGGAGTGTAGTTGCCAGAAAAGCAACTTCACAGGGAGACTCTGCAACTCCCATGCATCTGAATGCAATTTGTGAGGAGTAAATAGGGTCAGAAGAGACCCCTAAGTCTAGCTTCAGCCATGCATGCTGACATACTGGTATGCTGCAAACCATTCTCTGAAATCAGGCCTCTGTAAAAGCTAAACCAGCTTCACAGGTCTGAGGCCCTCATTCAAGGAGTCACATCATGTCTCCCCTTCCAGAAAAGGCCAGGACTATAGTTTTTAATAACTGGTAATAATTATCTTTGTTTAATCCAAGCAGTTTAGTGACATAACCATATTCTCTTATTATTTATATCAATTTTCCAGCCAGGAAGATTGGTTGAAGTAGACTCTCATCTGGTTCTAGTTAAAATTGGAATAAATCCTCTGTGTACTGGCAGTAGAAAATATTGACTCTTTGTTGGATTTGTCCAAAGTACTTACTCAATTGGTCAAGCTAGAACCTAAAAACTAACTGAAATCATCCTATTCTGAGTAAAGTCTTTCTTCTGGAGCAGTTTTGAGTCTTTCAGGTTCTAAATGGGAAGCTTTCCCATCGGCATGCATGTCAACAAAGTCAAATTCTAAACATAAGTTCATTAAGCATTACAAAATAAGGACCAGTTTCACTGCTAGCACAATGGTATTGATTTGCAAAAGCTAACATATAAAGCCTTTGCCAGCAAGAGATTATTCCCTCTTCACAATTCAGTTCTACATTGTGGTGAGTAATTATATTTTTTAAAAATTATCTTAAGTGTTGGTGATTTATAGGACCAGTGGAGAACAGGTGTATGGATAGGCACATTAATGATCAATGGCTCCTTCACAGGAGCCACTGTCCTACAATGAATACCTTTTCAACAAATGTGTCACTTGCAGCTTTTTCAAAGAGTAGCTGAATGTGTACAAGTGCTATTTTCACCTGAGTGACAGGTCAGAAGGAATACTATTTTAGCCTGACTGGTGGCCTTTTGGATATGAAAACAATAAAGAAATGATCTGTTTATGGATCCTGGTTAAGCTATTGTTTAGGACAGGTAATGTTCTTTAAAAACAGTTATTTCCAGTTATGATTTTTTTTGCACTGAGCTTCATGGAATAAAATTTCCCTACTACAGAAAGATAGATGATGAAAGAGAAGGAGTAAAAGGCAGTTTGCTCTTTAAATTAATACATCTGAAGTGAACAAAGCCATCCATTGTGTTGCTTTCGTGTGACTGTTGTTAGATATTAATTTGATAGGGACAGACTATGTTAAAATGCGGACTGAAAAAAATGTTGTACCTTTTTTTTTCCCTGACTGCTTTATCATACATTATAATGTTTATTGTTGAGATTAAGTACTCTCTATTCAAGCAGTAACAAGTTTCACGGTGGAACAAAAGTAAGCAGCACTCACAAAATTCATTTTAACAAAAAGAATGAACAGAGAGATATGAAAACTATTGATTATGTTGTCTGTGGTGACATACAAACAAAGTGATAACTGTTCACATCTGTAAAAATTGAAGAATGGCAATGTCAAATTGTGCAAAGATTAACATAAGAATCTGACATCTTTGGTGAAAATTTATAATTACATTTGACGCTTTGGTAGAGATTCGAATGAGGGTGGAATCTTGTCAAGTAATTTTTTTGTTGTTGTTCATGTCATTACCAACTGCTTAACCCTTTGATTAGCAACAATTATTACAATAGATAAATGAGGCTACTTGAGATGGAAATATGTTTTGTTGTGATTTATGGGCGTATTCAAACATCTGTTTCAGAAGGCAGCTTCTTCAGGTTAATTCTGCTCTGAAGATGGCATTCTAAGTAGTATCATATAGATATCACTCTCCACGGAAAATTTTGTGAAAAGAGTTGATCTATCTGTCTCTCCTGCTCTCTCTGAAGAAAATTTGAGAAGTATCAAAATGTTGAAGAAATTTGAATTATTTATTCATGGCTTTTGAACTCTGGGTTGGAGGTACGACTGTTATTTTCTCTTCTTACTCTTTGTGGAAGAGTTTGATACGACTGTGCTAGTGCTTGGTTTCTTACTAGATTGCTGACAGGTTCAGGCCATAAATGTTGATGAGGAGGCACTGCATGGAAAAGGGAAAAGAGAAAATCCTTGCTTTCCCTAGTTAACTGTCCTGAAGAGAAAGCAAGCACCAGGATTTCCTGTAGATGAGGAAATATAATGGTACAGATACATAAAAATATATCTAAAACTTGAGACAAGGTCTTTCCACATTAGCTTTGAGGAATGCGTACTGCATTTTATTTCAATGTGGACTAATAATTTTTACTCTCTAAAATGAGGTTATTTATGATACAACTCAAAAATGTTCTAGTTTGGATGTTTAAAAAGTAGAAATAATGTTTATCTAGCATAAGGAATGAATTTAAACTCACAGAGCTGAGGAGGTGATTTTGAGAGATCCCAACTTCCTTTTCTTATAAAAGTACTAAAACGTGAGCTTAAATGCTGATTTGAAAAGGAGTGCTTTTTTATTTATCTTTGTGTCCCATGTGTCTGATAAAGATTCATTGATATTCTAATCTAGAGTATCATGTTTATAGTGTATAAATTAGCACACAAGTTAACACTGACTGTTACATACATCACAATAACTGTATTATCTATTTTTCTTATTCCCACTTATTCTTAAGGACAAAAATCGTATGATCTGAGGCAAGAGAGCAAAGAACATTTTTCATAATTAATAGTCTAGAAGCAAAGCTCATTCCTGTCCAAAAGTCTATCTATGAGACTGTAGGCATTATTAAAATCCCGCAGACTTCATAATTTTGAATTCTGGGAAGTCTTTTATGGAGTTGAAGGGCCACAGGAGTACCTAATCTCTAAGATGTTAATCGACTCACAGAATCACAGAGTTGTAGGGGCTGGAAGGGACCTCTGGAGATCACCTAGTCCAAACCCCCTACTAAAGCAGTACCCTACAGCAGGTCGCACAGGTAGGCATCCAGATAGATCTTGAGATCTTCTCCAGAGAAGGAGACTCCACAACCCCTCTGGGCAGCGTGTTCCAGTGCTCTGTCATTCTGACAGTAGAGAAGTTCTTCCTTGTGTTAGTATGGAACTTCCTGTGTTCTGAGTTATACATTTTGCCCCTCATTCTATCAGTGCACACCACAGAAAAGAGTCTGGCCCCATCGACTTGACTCCTACACTTCAGATATTTATATACGTTGATGAAATCCCCTCTCAGCCTTCTGTTCTCCAGGCTGAACAGTCCCAGATCATTCAGCCTTTCCTCATAAGGGAAATGCTCCAAGCCTTTCATCATCTTTGTGGCCCTTCTCTGGACTCTATCTAGAAGCTCCCTGTCTCTTTTGAACTGGGAAGCCCAGAACTGGACACAGTACTCCAAGTTTGGCCTCACTAGGGCAGAGAAGATGGGGAAGATCACCTCCCTCAACCTGCTGGCCATGCTCTTCTTGATGTGCCTCAGGATACCATTGGCCTTCATGGCCACAAGGGCACACTGCTGTCTCATGGCCAACCTGTTGTCCACTGGGACACATAAATCCTTCTCAGTGCTCAGTAATGCATTTATGCATTTACTTATAATGTATTTACGCAGTTTGCAAAGCATAGGCATTTTGTGGTGTTTATTTCAGAGTAAAATAGCTAATTTCTTACATAAATGTTAGAGATATGTTCAGTGTCTGGGATACTCTGAAATAATCCCTTAGAAGCTGATAGAACAATGGAGGATATATGCTTTTTCCACATAGTATATATTTTTCAAATAGCTAGACGTGTACTTTTACCATAGACTTCTGGAATAATTCAGGCTCAAGTGGGCCACGGAAAGTTTGTTAGAACAACTTCAAAGTTAGACAGTTGGTATATGTTCAGTTGAATATCTCTAAGGATATTTTAAGATTTGACTCTACAATGAAAATTCTTTTTCCATGTGAAACTTCTTCAAATGTTGCAAAACTCACTTCAGTGTTAGAAACTTTGAGTTAAGTAATTTCAAATACAACTTTTATTTTTTTATTTTTTAAATCTCTTAGAATCATAGAATTAGCTAGGTTGGAAAAGACCTACAAGATCATCCAGTCCAACCATCCACCTACCACCAATAACCCCACTAAACTATGTCTCTCAACGCTATATCTAAATGTTTCTTGAACCCCTCCAGGGACGGTGACTCAACCACCTCCCTGGGCAGCCCATTCCAGCGCCTGACCACTCTTTCAGAAAAGTAGTACTTCCTAATGTCCAGCCTAAATCTCCCCTGGCACAACTTGAGGCCATTCCCTCTTGTCCTGTCACTAGTTATAAGACAGAAGAGGCCGACCCTCAGCTCACTACAGCCTCCCTTCAATACTTAAAGAGCAAGCAAATTGAATTAAAACAGATTATTTTTAAGACTAACAAACAGAAGAGGTATTGGTTCAAGGGGTTATGCTGCTCTTCCAAAACCAGAATTGCCATGTTGCCCTTGAATGCATCCTTGCTTCCTTAAAATAACAGTTTTGGAAGCTTAAGTGAATAAAAAAAAATAATCAATTACCAGTGATTTTCTGAATTGTTATTTGTATTCTGCTGTGTGGTACTTAATCTGAGAATTGACTTGGCACTATAAATTCTAATTTATGTGGCAGTTTATGAAATCCATTTGTCTGTCATATGTTGAGTGTAAAATACTGCCCACATGTTTTTATGGTTGCAGAAAAAAAGATATAATACAGAGTATTTTTAAACTGTCAAAAATTTGCAGTATTATGTCTGTATGTACATATGTGATGTATATATGTACGTGTGTGATACGTATGTCTTGTTCAGTATTTGCTGAATTCCACTTTGCCAGACATTTGTGTTTTCAGTGGAATATCTGTGACTTGCAACTGTTCCTATCAGAAGCTGTATGGTATACGACCATTTAGTACCTATTTATGATGACTGAAAAGCTGCATGAGTTTATTATATTTCTAAAGTGGCTGAAGGGATATTGACACAGACTACATATATTCTTAGTGAGCAAACAGGTGTTTGCTTACTGGGTTTCTGAGGTTTCCCATTCTGAATATTATTTTACTTGAAAACTCAGAGATGTTTTGCATCAAGAAAGGTTGGTTCTCTGCCATTGTATGAGCACCTAACTTGATCTGTTATTGATCTAAAATTGTTTTTAGAACTATTAAATGGAAAGAAAAAACTTCAGTACATTTCCTGTATTTGTAGTCCGATTTTCTGTGAAAGAGGCTGAAGAAAGAGACAGGAGTGGAGTCATTTTCAAGGAGAAAAATAAACACTCAAGGAAAAATGAAAACTCACTCAGAATATTCAAGCATCTTGAATAGTAGCATAAAGTGAAGCCCCTACTGAAACACACTTCTCCCACAATAACACAACATTGCAAAAAAGTGCCTTAGCAGAAGAGTTCTCCCAGGTTGAAACATCTGGGAGTAAAAGACTACCACTGCTCTCCGTGGCTGCAGTAGCTGTCCCGCCAGTACAAGTCGTTTTCTGAGGTGTGAGCTCACAGGTTCATCAGAATCAGAAACTTAATGTAGTCATTGTTTGGCTCTAAAAAGCTAATAGTTAGCTAATAGATATTCCTCCGACCTTTGAAGAAAGTACTCATTCAGACTGTAATAATTAAAGCTAAGCACTTACGTAGCTCTTTATGTTCAAAGTGTTCTGTAGACATTTTTACCCAATTATTACCCAAATTAAGTGAAAATATCTTTGTTTAGTGTTTACCAAATGTCCATGTTTCATGTTTCATAATAATTATTTGAATTAACCTAGTTCATGACCTTCATTTATTTGTGTTTTCAGAAACAAAGCCATGCAGTCTTTGCATAATGAAAATTAAAAGCCCAAGCAATAACATTGATGTTCTTTTAAATAATTAATTTTAATGTGTGGAAGTGTGAGCAATAAATGTTTTATTGTAAATCCTGATGTGGTAATTAATCCAAGTGATTAGGACTTAATTGTGTGTTCATAGTAAATGTTATATTTACAATGAAAGTAGGTTTTTTGGAATTCTGATTCTGAGGCAAGACTTGAGAAGGGAGTGATAGTTAAAAGGAAATGTTCATGCACTTATTTTTAAAATTGCTGTGTCGGAAATTAAAGGAAGTACATCCTTTATTACTTGAATAATTGCTTTTTCAGTTCTTAAGAACATTTTATTTTACTATACACTTAATTTTTTGCCATACAATTGCTTATACATCAAATTAAATATGTCATAAATGTACGCAAGCTGTTAAAATCAGCTAGCAAATACCTTTGGGGGCCAAAGGGTATTAGTTTTATTAATCGTTTACACCTTAATTTGGAAATAGCAAAAGCCCTATTATTCCATAAAACATATCATTATTTTCGTAGAGAGTTAGTCTCCCTGTAAGAGACGGTAGTTCCATGTCTAGTGGTAGTGATTTGGGTAGCCACATCACACACAAAATGAGTTCAGATCTCCCCCAGAGCTTTAGAGCCATTCTGTATTTTCACAAATAGAGTTTATGGAGTTTGGATCCTTGGCTGTATTGTTTGTTGTTGTTTTCCCCAGCAAAATTATGTTTTATAACTGCATTATATACATCTGTGGTTCTGTATAGAGTTCTGCTTTGCCAGTTGTGAAGCTGCTTTGTTTAAACACTTAGAGGATGAAGTAGCCTTGCAATAGTGCAATAAGCTTCTGAAATCTTTTGTTACCCCTTGATCATTTCTTTTTTCCCTTCTTCCTACCGACCATGCAACAGTATCAGTGTAGTCCTTCTGATGATATGATCTTTATTAGTGAAATAATATGCTCTTTCTATGGGGCTCTTGAAATATGTTCTAACGATAATGGTAATGACTTTGATTAATATTTAATCCCGTGCTGCTATGTTCTTATAATTTACAGGATCTCAAAGGTAGCTGGGGGGAGGGAAGAAAGGTTTCTGCCTAAGTGTTTCAGTATGAGAGTGCTTAGGGAAAAGCATGTCTATGTTTTTTTTACATCTTGTATCTCTTTTCTAACCTGATTTTGGGTAAAACCTTTCATAGCACAGCCGTGTTGTTGACAGGGAAATTCATAAGGAATAGAAGTCATGCTGGCATTGGCTTATTTTTCATGGCATTTGACTCGTTGCTCTATTTGTTTATATTGCATAACAGTCGTCATTCCTCTGAATCATCTGGGAATGTGAATGCGGAGGGTACAGACACAGCAGTGTGTGCTGGTGTGGAGCAGGAAGTGGCTGAGGGATTCTTTCCTTTTCTCGTTAGCAGGGGAGCTAGGATTTATAAATACAGCAGAGCAAGCCGAAATCAGTTTTCCCCTCCATTCCAAGAGTCACAGTATTGGTGTGCAGAGTCACAGAACCAAAATGTCTCTTGCATGTATGCAGGAGAAGTATTTTTACGGTTTTCAGAGCATGGAACATGAAGGATAAAATTCTTAGGGAAGCAGTACTAATGCACCAGGTTGGAATGTTCTCTACAAGACTTTCTGCATTTTTACAGGTCCCTTAAATAGTCAGCTGATAGCGATTATCTGCTAGTACGGTCATGATTGGTCACTGTTTCAGTCTGACAGTTTTACTTGTACTTATATAAACTGTTGTGCTGGTATAAGCACGTTTAATTTAAAAGCAACTCATTTTTTCTCTACTTCTTCAAGATTATTTGAATAAGCAAGAAATAGGTTAGGTTGCTTTATATGTTTGTTTATAGAGCTCTCAAACTGAGGATTAACTGTCTAGAGAATTAGAAACTATGCATTTGTAGTTACATAGCTTCTCTCCATTTACTAATATACTGTAAATATTATGTACACACCAAACTTGAATGAATTCAACATATGGTTGATGTTTACATAATTAATGAGATGCCAAATTATATTAATATGACAAGCCATACACATAAAAGCACATGACGCACAGTCACCAAGAGCTGAAATTAACCACACCTTTTCTTTACTTCCTGAATTGCCTACTTGCCAGGACGGGGATTCTGACTCGGGAATTGTGAACAAAATTGTGAAAATTGGGACTGAAAAATCAATTCTTTCTTCTGAACATCATAAATAATATAAATGTCAGTGTTAAGACTTGCTATTTTTTCATTAAACAGTAATTAGTATGTTTGATCCTAATTTTTAGTCTAAACACAACATTACCTTTTTGTTTATAGATGAATTAAGCATTGCTAGTTTTAATACAGAGTTGTTTTAGAAGGAGGAAAGGTGAAAGAAACAATTCCTCTCATTAGTCAACAATTAACAAATATTTGGCAACGCAGTGTTTTCTCAGTGAGGGTTCAATTGTTTTTCAATGAAGAAAAAGTGCAGCAAAGTGTTTTGAGAATACTAGGAGAAAAGAAGAAAAGTGGCTTATTTTTGATCATAGCTTGTTTGATTTGCAGCTTATATTTTATTGATGTTAATACCCTGTACTTTATAATACCTTTCAACATAGAATTTCAGTCATTTCAGTAATGTTAAGTAATTAAACCTCCCACTGCTTCTGCCAATTGAGGTGTATTTATCATTATAACTATTTTGTAAGAGGGTAAACAAAGACAAAAAAGGTTGAGTTACTTACTGAAAAGAATAAAAAAAAATCCAGACTCCTGTTTCTCAGATGATGTGTCATTAATAGCTCCCCCCAAAATATGTTAGAAATTAAATATATATAAAAACATGTCACTCCCTGAGCTTAATAAACTCACATAAAACTGTGCTGGAATGTGGAGAGAATATAGAGACTTTTTGCTTCCTCACAGAGAGGCAGACTTCAGGGAGCTATATCTAACCATCATTTTAAGATCTTAATTCATCTTTCTAAAATGAGTTTAAGTAGCTTTGCAGTTTCCAGGGAAATACGAGAATTTTTCACTTGGGATAACATTGTCCTACACCAAAGCTAGGTATATTACTGCTATTTCATGCATGCATGTATCTACACCTCGATGTTTAGGTTCTCATCCATACGTTTTGGAAGTACTCATCTCACAGTAAAGTCACGCAATTATTTTATTCTAAGTATGGCTTGGAAGAACTTCCTAGAGAATGCTTAATTTAATTGATAGTAATCAGAATGGAAAATTATTGCCAAATTGTTTAAAATTTAAAAGAAATTGCTAGTGTAAATGTAAAATAATTATTTTCTTTAATGTGCAATGCCAAATATTGGAGTTTTTCTGCTACTGTTGTAAACTGATAGATACTTATATGGCAGCAATCAGAGTTTGCTTCAGCAACAAAGAAGCTGTTCAATTCTGAAAGCAATCCTCTCCTTCTGACACATTGGCACCATCATAGAGGAGAATGTCACGGTCAATGTAAGCACATTTACTGACAGTTAGGTTTTTTCCTACGTTACTGAAAACTGTTTGAAACTTGGCTTTTATCAAAAACAGAAACTTTGACCACTTAAAATGATAAAACAATAGTTTACAGCTTAGTCATTTTCCAGTTATAAAGCAATTCTTTAATAAAAATAAACAATGCATACAGGAACAAGGCAAAACAATTACTCAGAGAAATTGTTGCATTCTTGCCATCCGAGCTTTCTGATTTCCAAGAACCGTCTCCAGTACAAACTAGACAAAGAGCAGTGGGTTTTGTTTCGTTGAGTAACTACTTGCTGACCAAGATAAAATGCAATTTGGAAATGTAATCGGTACTTTGCAGGTACTTACTAAATTCCTCAGTAACCTATTACATGAAGAAGAGATGCATAGATTAAAATAACTTCTACATATTTAATTAATTTACAGTCTGAACATTACCCAACTTATATAGTGTTTCTGTCTTCCTTAGAGGAAGTAAAAAATTAATTAAAGCACAAGTACCTTCGTTAGTAAAATGTGTGGTGTCTATTTGATTTGTGTAGGTGTTTTATTATTACTATTTCTGGAGAGTTTTAGCATCAGGAATATTTCAGTATCTATATCATTTGATACTGTTCTGTCATATCTCAGGAAGAAAAGTACTTCCATGCTTGCAACTGCCTGAAATTATTAATGCTTAAAAGTTAGAAGAAAAGGAGTTAGTAAGCCAGCTGATCTGACAGTGTTGTGGCCAGATATTTCAGTGTTACAGATACAGTCTTCTAAATTGTTCTCTGCTCGTTTAAACTCACTGAAGTACTAAGATGAAGAGGTTTGAGTCTAACTTTCCAGGAAGAATTCTTTACTTTCCTATTCTGAAAGTAGGGTAGTCTCATTGTCCCGTCTCACACTGGGTAGGACATGGACTGCACCCAGTCTGGGCTCCATGCAGCTCAGAGGCCAGAAGGCATGGGTCTTTTGGTCTCCTCTGGTTATAAGGGCACAGGGAAACCTTGTGTAAGTTATTCTGTCTGCAGCAGTTACCACAAGGTTAATTCCCCATCCCAAGAGCTGCCATGTGTTTCATCTTTGCTCCTTCTAAGCCCTGATGGTTCTGCTGGGCTACAGCAGACAAAGCTGATGGCAGAACAGAGGAAAAGTCTCCCGTGCCCAAGTGTGTGCCTTCAAGTTCTCCTTGTGTACAGAATATGCAAAACTTAGCCAACTCCAAAGCTCTGACGTGGTTATGTCTTCAGTTTAGTGGAACATGCTCTTTTGGCACATGAGGAGTCTCACTGAGTTTACTGGAAGTGCCAGCACGCTTGATGCTAGATGGCTTCTGCAGGGCTTTACTGAATCATGGTATTTATCAGGACTGTCACTGCAGAACTGTCAAAATATCACTGCCTGAAAAATTCCGCCCTTTAAATGGATGAGTGTGTGATGTCATCATAACTGCATTTTTATGTAAGTCCTTGCCATAAAATAATTTTGGATTAAATGATGTGTTCCTTTCATGTTGCCAGAATATAATTCACTCTTAATGGCAACAGACTTTTGTGTATATATCTGAAAGTTAAATATTTTGATTCACACTTAGGATTTATTGATTTTACACTGGTACCAAATGGTATTCCTAAATCAGTTCAGAATCCCATGGTTCAAAGTCTAGTCACTCATAAAGTCATTTTCTTGTAAACTGCTCTGAAAACGGGGATGGCAAGGAGACAGTAAGAGCTACAAAGAACAGAGGCCAAATGGAAGCATTTTAGTGTGTGGTAGGTTTGAGAGCAATCTCATTTTTTATTATCTCTGTATGAACTTCTGCAAATGTTGTTTCTGTGGTATTAATAATAAATCCAGAAATGCAAAGCTGTTTGTTATCATCTCAGTCTGGATTTGTCTAAACGTAAAGAAACTTAAAGAAAGTACTCACTGATTAAAAAAAGAATTGATCCTCATTGTGCAAGTATTACATATATGTAATCCAGATGAATTCAGTGTGTTTTTTTCATGTGAACAAATGATGGCAAGACTGCTCTGTTTGGATAGAACACATTATTCAGAAATACTTTCACCAAAGCCAAGGTAGTTCTGGCTTCATGAGATACTTCAGCACTCTGATGATGTGATCACACTTGTGATGCCCTTCATTTGCTGCACTCACGTCTGCTATTGCTAGTGCTACATGAGCACGGTGTAGGTCAGAAGAAACAGTTAGGTTTGCTTGGGATAAATATGAGAGAGATGCAAGGGCATTGCCTGTGTGTGAACTCACCAAATTCTTTCTACAATTCTATGAACTGTGAAAAAAAAAACAAACCACTTGATCATAAAGAACTGTCCCGTACCCGTATTATCTGGGCATATTTTAAAAGGTGCATCAAAGAATTCCAGATTATTGCAAAAGCAAGATAATTTCATATTCTCGCTTGACTTTCTCTACTGCTGTCACACATATATTAATACTGAATTTTAAAATCTCTTAAGTTATAAACAAGCTACTGTATCTCCCATAGCCATGTGTCTGCAACTCACAGATGTGTTTTTCTTATTTCTTCCTTTTTGTTTCTCTTCTTCTCACAAGGAAAACATTTTTCTCCACCAAAGAACTGTATTTAAACAGAAGTATTGCCTACAGTGAGGGACAAAAGTATGTTTGTGTTTTGTGTTTGTATACATACAAACACACGTATAAATAATTCAGTATATCACCTTATTTTCCTGCTATGTATATTAGTTCAGCTTTACTTTCTGACTTGTGGTACTATGGTACCTTCCTCCTGGCACAGAAAAGAGGCTTGTTACATTTTGAGAAGCAGAAAATAGTGGCACATCATGAACCAGTAGCATCTGGTATACTCAGCCTCAATCAGTGCATGCCAAAGGAACACAGTGCTGCAAGTATGTCTGATAGCCTTTAATGTTTAATAGGTTTTTGTAGTACAATATTGCTCCCTTTTGCTTTCTTTTGACTGCATTGTCTAATTATCATACGTCGTTGTATGTACTGCATTCTCCTGCAAACAAATACATGCACGAGAATTTCATTTCTTATATAAATGCAAGCTACCATGGCTATTGGAATTTCTGTATATTAACCAAGTGGCTCATCTTTTGCTTACAAACATTTTTGTTGTAACTGTTTCAAAACCTTTTGTTTTTGAGGGTAAAAAGGTTCCCAAAACTCTAAGAAGTAAATTGAGTTGTGTAGATGGATACAGTGTGGTTTTTGAGCATCCTCTTAATCTACTTGCCAGTGGCAATAGAACTTCTTACTAGTGCAGCACAAAGTCATCTAGACTAGTGGTCTTTATTATGTATTTTGGGAGACTTGTAACTGTCAGTAAAGAATCCATAAATGTTACTGTGAGATGAGATCACATGTACTGCCCAACAGTTCATCCATGGGAAGTCTCAAAATTGGCACTGCTATTAGAAAAAACAAACAAACAAAAACAAAACAGCACTAACACCAAAAATAAACAACAAAAGAGGAGCTTAAGAAATTAAGCAAAGGTATAAATCAGTATTGGTTCCCAGCTCATATTCCTCCACCTTATAAACTGTCCTTATTTGACATCTGAAAACTTCGCCATTGTGTCCCAGAAGCAATATCTAGACACAGTTATTCTCACACTCAAAGCTGATGCTGGCTGGCAGTTAATTGCTGCAGTAGGTGGGAGCAATTGACTGACGTGCTCCTTTGGATACATCTCACTGGTCAAAAAACAGTGGCAGCTGCAAGAGCACTAGGGCTGTGCTACTAAGGAAGATATGAAGTATTTTTACTTTGTTGTGAATCTCAGATAAGAAAACCTGTTTATTTTGGAGGAGTTCATTCCTGTTCAAAACTGTAGCATGCTGCACAAGTGTTCTGTGGCTTATCTAGCTGAGCTCTAGTGACAGTACTGGCCATAGCTGTAATTGGCATTCCACTGAAAATAGTCATGCTCCATTTAAATTTTTACAGGTGATGAGATGAGTCTCTAATTAGTTTTCTTTAAACCCAGATCAGTTCAAATTTGATGCATTTCCTTCCTACTTTATAAGTTCCACTGTGTGAATTATGCTGCAACAACTTTTTTGTTTTAGTATTACAACTTTTATTTGCTAAGAACTGTTATACTTGGCGGAGTTGTAACAAGAGTTCTCATACATGTAATTCTTAATTTCTACATGTTTCAATATTGGATAATACTTAAATAAAAATAGAAAAAAAAAAACTCTTGGAAGAATGAAATTAAATGGCACAAATGAGCTTTAGGAAACCCAGAAGGCCGAGCTGTAGCTTTTAGAGAGTTCTATCCCTTTGCTTTGCAGGATCTGAAAAGCAAGCTCTACTATCTGCATTTCAGTACTTTTTTGTTGCCTTTTCAAAGGAAAAAAGAGTTGGATGCAGGCCTGAGTTAGATCTCACGGGGATAGTGTTCTGTACCTTAAATTACAATCAGATGTATTTTCGTTCAGACACAGTTTTCATCTGAAAATTGGTAAGAAGCCTAATTATTTGACCAGGTTACTATTTACACAGACCACTGTATAGCAATCTGTGATTTATCCACAGCTGGCAACATGTGAGCCTTGAAAGGTTTTGTTTTGTGCTTGGAACAGTTTTAAAAAAAAATCTAACTCTGTTCATTAAATGAAAAAAATAAAAGATGGTAGAGATTGCTATGGAGACAAGATGTTATATAAACTGTTCATTTTAACTCTTCAGAATGTAAAAATAGCAAAGAAGCCTGGATGTTTACAGGCTTCCAGTCGTTCAAGGTACTGAGTAACTCCAAAAGAAGCAAAGCATTCTTATGCCCTTTGGACTTTTATTGTCATGTAGCGAGTCATGCCCAGATTTTGAAAGCAGTCATGTATTTGCTAGACTGGAGAGCATGGAGCAGGGAAAAAGAAGACTCTCTAAGTAGTCTTTAATCTATAGACTTCTCATTATATTATTCTTCCAGTAAGTACAATGCCTAAGATGATCTGTTAGTTGAAGTACACAGGAGAAAAACACATATAATCTGTCATTCAAAGATAGAATAATATGTATAAAAAATAGGAAATAAGATTGTTTCACTATCGTACCTTTTCGAGTTTTCCAGTGACAATGTTACAGATAGAACAGGATAGGTTTTATTTATCTGACAATCCCCCCCCACACACAACATTGTTTGCATCTGTGCCTTAGACATTATGTCTGGCCTTAAATTTAACAATTGCTGCTTTTACTTGAAAATTGCTATTATTCACTGAGTTTTGAAAACAGTTCACAGAATCACAGAACCACAGGAGTTGGAGCAGAACTCTGGAGATCTAGTCCAATCCCCCTGCTAAAGCAGGTTCCTCACCACAGGTTACAAGTAGATTAGAGGATCACCTCCTTCCACGTGAAACCAAGTTATTTCCAGATATCAAGTATCATATTCCCACCTACTTCTCTTAGCATAAATACTGCAGGCAGATGGATGTGAAAGTTGTCTAATCACAAAAAATAATGAATTTAACTATTGTCTAACTAGCACAGATATAGCGTTGAGGACAGAAAGTAATGTTAGAGAAAAGGAATGTGAACACCACAGGCTTCAAATATTACTATTAAAGAATGAAGGATAGTACTTTTGCAAGGAATGATAAACTACATTGTGCCGTTTTTAAAAGATTGAGCATAATGGTGGTAGCTGAATGTCCCACTGAGACTGTGGAGTCCACCTTTGTGTGGGCCGGGGGCAGGAGCTGCAGGTTGGCTCAGTGCTGAGAGCATCTGGGTCTCCCTTCTTGCAAACACCTGGATCCCTTTATGGAGCCGGTGGTTGTAGACAAATGAAAAATACTGGGTGGAAACATGAAAACCCATAGATTTCTCCTGTAGAACAATTACACCATACTCAGCATATTTATTAAAAACAAGGTAGTCATTTTTCAGGAAATTGATTTCATTAATCTCTTAACTGTGCATAAGCCATCTTGTTGGACTCTGGAATTAAGCAGTGCAGTTTGATTGACTCTTGTTCCAAAGAGGGCCATTTAAAATTACAGTATAGTACCTTTCAAAATACAAATACTAGTCTTGACTGCCATGGGAAAGTGTACTACACAGAAGGCAGAGGTAATGGGTTGTGTTTAACTTGGGAAGGTTTTTCTTTCTCAGTGTATGAGGGTTCTTTGTCACTTCCCTAATACATTAATGTAAAGGCAATGTTTTTATCCATAGTTGTGTGGTTTTCTTTGTAGTCTGTGTGTCGCAGAAAGGTGGGATTGAGGTGACCTTCTAGAAACAGCATACTTAATGTGATTCCTAATTTGAAGTAAGTAAAAATCTTTCTTTTGTTTGGATGCTTGCAGGGATTCTTCCTGACAGTGTCACCAGAAGCAGTATTAAAAGTGGCTACTCAGGCTTCTGCAAACAACAAGATCTTCAGCTTGAATCTTTCTGCACCATTTATTAGCCAGTTCTACAAAGAGCCTATGATGAAAGTCATGCCTTATGTTGACGTCCTCTTTGGAAATGAGACGGTGAGTGTTATAAAAGTATTTGTGTCTCTTGCATCTACCTGTTTGTGTCTATCAGCCTACTTTCCAGTCCTCCATTATACAGAAAGACAATGACCATCTAGGATATAGCTGGAGAATGAAATCCACAATCACAGGACTGTGAAATGTCAGTTGATGCCAAATATGTAACTTGACCTGTCAGATTTGCAACTTGCTTGTTTTAGTCTGGAGACATGTGAAGAAATTACTCTAGATTAAAAGAGGAAATCTCCAACATATTGGCTGCTTCCTAATGGCTGCCCATATGCATGATGTACCAGCACTGCAGTTAGATCTCTGTGGGGAAAAAACATATGAAGGGCCATTGTAGAAGTGCTGCTACTTACTTCCATACTCATATGCCTTTTCTTGATAACATTTCTGTGATGAAATAGACTCTTTGGGGAGAAGTGGTAAGAGAAAGCTAAAAACCAGTCAACTGGTTTAGAAGTCTCTCATCAATTTTTGTGGTGAATAGATTGTTAGTCTGTCTAAGGAAGGCTTATTTTTGCGATGCAGCATTTGAGAAACATTTTGCATGAAATCCTGCCTGGAAGTCCAGGGTAATAGGCAAACTGAATTCAGATTTCACTCATTGTAGTGCTATCAATTTTTTATTTTTTTCCATTTCAGAAAGTGCTCTTAACTATTAGTTTTCTTGGCACAAAATGGTTAAATAGATAAATATATCTTGGAAAGTGTGGCATACCAAATTGAAGTGTTGGCTTGTCTAAAGATAGCTATGTTAGTACTGGAAAACTATGGAAAAGTGACTTATTCCTGGTTGTGACACATGGAGTTGTACCAACACAAATCAATTTTTCTACTGTTGCTGTCTACAGATTAGGGCCTAACATTGTTACAGATACAGTACTTGAAGTATTTTTAAAATGAAGTAGGATAGGAAGTCTTTCTTAAACTGTAGCTAACAAAACAAGCACTCATTTCTTGACAATTTGCTGTTATTGCCAATTTTTGCTTTATTCCGTCTTTTGCAGTACAGTCCTCACAAGGATGATACTGAACATTCTGATTTAATAGCAATATATTATAAATAAATGAAAATTCAGATTTCACAAATTATGTAGACCAAGTCTAGTCAAGACTTGGGTGGCAGAGCTTCAGAGAAACTTCTGGGATTAAGTACTTTTAGTCTTCTGTATAAATATTGCCTCATTGAATTCATATCACACAAGTTCATAAGGTGCTGTTTTTCAGAAGATAAAACATTGATTGGTACTATTTGTATATTTGCATACTTAATAAGCAATAGTCCACTATACTGGCAAGATTCCAGTACCGGAAATTATATTCAGACTACCTTAATTTCCCCTGCCATTTCATTTTGCTATGGTATTTTTCACCTACTGTCATAAAATATTGTGTAGCACTGTTGTGTGTGTTAAAGCGTCAACTATTCCCTACATTTTCTGAAGCATTTTAGTGTATTTCAGGTAAATGACGCTATTTAAACTAAAGTGACCATCTTTAGACTTGTCTGTAGATACTTCAGAGTATTAGTCTTCTATGCTTCTTTTTTCACATAGTGTACTTGAACTTTGTAATCAGTTGAAAATCCTGGTCATCTTTTAGTCTCTGTTTTCCACTATTTAAACTGGTCATTGCTGCTTTTGGGTTGTTGAAATTATATTCACAGTGGTTTATTCTCTTTTCTTTCTGTATAACTTGAAACCACACCCTTGGCATAGTATACGTCCAGTTTATAGTAGCTGCTGTATCTTGTAATTGTCATTCTTTCTACTCTTTACATATGGTTTGTGGTAAAGAGTAGTTGCAAAACTGAAGAAAAGCTTACTCTGACATGTTCTGCCTTCTGGTAGCTTCCTTCTTTATTTATTGTTTCTATATTCATTTCATTTGCAAGTACATTCAGAACTTTTTTGTCTTTATGCATGCCTTGATGGGCAAAGAACCTCTTCAGCTAAACACCAAGATTTTGCTCATTTACTATGATTTCCTTTTGCTTTTTGCAAAGTTTTCCATCAGTTATGCTAGTTCAGTTAAATAGTTGGAGCACGTAAGTTAACATACGAGTAAGACACCCTAAGTGGTGTGGTTGTTATTGTATTAGTGCAACAATAGTCTCAGACATGAGTTTTATTCCACTCTGTGTTTATCCTCACGCTACATTATAGACCAATGCAATTTGATTGTTAAGTACTGAGCTGTTTATTTTTTTTTAGAGTAATACAAAAAACATCCAAGAACAGCAAGATTCCAAATTGCTGCTATTCCTAAACTAAAAACAATTGGCAAAGTGATTTTAAATTATGTCTTCTACTTAAAAATTTACATCTGAATGGAGATTGGTTATTTCAAGTTTCAGCCAGATGGTAATTAAAATGGGCAAGTTATAAACCTCTTGGAATAAATGTTCTAGTTTACAATGTAAATGCCAGCATACCCTTATCTGCAGTCGAGACAGTGAGCGCTGTGGTAAGAACTCAGTACGTTTATCAGTTCCAGCACTAGCTCAGTGACCATTGGTGTTTTGATCACTATTTTAAATCCCTTTTATAGCTAGCCAAACCTCTTTACTTTGGATTTTTGATATTATTAACTGTACTTCATGTAACAAATTTAGTACAGAACATTCAGAATAGGAATAATTACATGTTCATTGCTGCTAACCAATCAAGGCCATTCTGCAGTTGTAGTCTAGCAATACATGACTGGAGAACTTGATTATTGTCATTGCTTTTAATTTTTATTAAATTAAGGATTTTTTTAATAGTGTCATTTTGCAAATGATTCTTAGCAATAATACCTTCCAAGATACCATAATCACTGGATAATTAACCTGCCAGGATTAAGCACACTCTACTTTGCCTCAGGATGCTTAACTCTTGAATAAGGTCAATTATCTCCTGATGGTAACTGCTTTGTCAGAAGTTGCTGCTTAATTCATCTGTAGAGCCTCACCTTAAAATACATATTGGTTCTGAATGGTTCAAGGAGTGAAAGCTTTTAATATTACATCCCTACACAAAGTTGTGCAATGTTTCCTACACAGCAATTGCCAGTTAAGGAGCCAAAATTTGCATGTTTTTCTTTCCTAGACCTCTTTCTGCTTTCCCAGTTAGGGCCAAAATCAGGTCTCTGATGCTCTTGCAACGGGGTCAGCCCAGGAAGCACCGCTGCTGTCCTACCTTATTTGCATCTGAGAGCCCAAAGAAGTAATGGCACAGGAACATGAACTCCAACTTCTAGTCTCCCCCAAAGATGAGAGTGGCATCTCCTCAGGGAACAAAATGCTTCTAGGGGGAAAGGTCTGTGTTTTGGAACATGCAGCTGGATAGCAGTATCTTTTCTGTGGAGATGTTCAGGATTCAAGGGACTCTACAAAGCTTTCATATGATTCATCCCTGCATATAGCAGTCATTCGCGACTCAGAGAAGAGTGTTTATTAAGATATTGGTGTGTTAACCATCTTCTGGGTTCTCTTCCTTTGCATAGGCAGGTCATCACTGAGAAATTTTTAGATTGAGAAACTTCAGAATTATAGACATGCTGAGCTCCTCATCTACTAGTTCACAATAAAAACCATAATCAATCAATCTAGCTTGCATTATATGGTGTGCAACATTCAGTAAAAGTTAAGGAGAGTATGTAGAATAGAAATAATGGATTTTTTTAAAGCAGTGGTGTAATAAATAAAACTAATAGAACAAATCTTGGAAATGAGATCTTCCTCTCTGATGTATAATACTGCTGCTTCTAAACACACACTGAACAAATCAATTTCAAGACTGTAAACTGAAGTTCTGCAAAGACAGATGCTTCTGCTAGGTCTTTCGGGAAATTGATGCTGGTGCAACAGCAAGCATGCTGAAAAGAGATGAAGTTGGGTGCAAGACTTTATGCTTTAACAAACAATGACAGTAGCTTTAGTAATGGTTCTGGAGTTACGAATCCTGTGCTTTAAAAAGGCGCGTGCCTTTGTATACAGTAAGATATCAAGCAGGTCTTGTCATCATTTCATCATATAATTATAGTGAAATTGTACTTTTTTCGGTCTCAATTTAAAATGCTTTCAAGTGATGTATCAAATACTAACATAAACATTGCCACATATACATGTCGTTTAAAGATAGTCTTTATGAACCTTTATGAGCCTTTATAAAGACACATCTCCTTAATGACATGGAATCTCTTTAATGGCTGATAATAGTCATTGAAACTGATAAACTTCCTTAAAGTTTTAAAATGACAACAGTGATTAACATTCTCCTGATTTTGATCTTGCAATCACTCTGTAGTTTTGCACTTATCTTAACTGTAGGAGTGAATGCGGTTTTCTGGCATAAAATGGTCTTCAGTGCGCCAGGGTTTACACCTAAATGACAATTTCCAAGCAAATTTGTCTATTCCTTTCCTGTAACATGTAACACATTTGCAAACACCTTTCACTGCACATACTTTGGTATATAACATTTAGATATGACACTTGGACAAACCTCGGTCCTGCCTATAAACTTTGCTGGATTATCACATAGGACCAGACTGGCTTAGGAATCTCCACACAGCTCACAAGAATGAGATTTAATAGCCTCTGTAAGGTGAACGAGCCACATGGTGATTCTCTGTAATGTGCTGTACATTCATAGTGGTGTAATTGAATTGATCTGAATTTACGCCAGTCTAATTGCTTCTGTTCATACATCTCGCAGATCATTTTCCACTCTTACTGCATGCCTTTTCACACTGGTGAATTGTCTGTTTCCAAGGAAATGATTAAGAGGTAAGAGACAGGAGAAAATCAGGTGGCAGGTATAATTTGATGTGTGGAAGAAGTTTGACTTTTGATGAATGAGGAAAGGGAGGCAAACGTTTCAATCTGTTCTTCCATATCAAGAACAGGGATATAGCAAATGATGGCTGGTCATGCCATGAATCTCACAAAATTTTTTTTTGTAATTAATTTCAAGTAAGCATTCAAAATCACTTCTGAATATTTGAAAGTATTAGTGGAAGTCAAACACTAAATTGTGTCTGGATTGAAACTGAGTGTCTTGAGGAGGCACATTTTATTGAACAGTTAACTTGTTTGTATGTAAAGAGCTTTAAGAGACCTTAATTCTTTAATTTATAGGAACTGATGGGTATTGAGGGATTATTTTCAGAAGTTGTTAGTAAGATAACTTCCTTACGAATTCCACCTTTGCATTCATTTTCTAAATCTTTTTTTTCATTCTGATTTAAATTTTCAGAAATATTGTCTTAAATGAATTAAGTTGGGTGTCAATGTTTTTCATTCCAATTTATATGTCAGTATTTTCCATTTTCCAAAGGTTTTCAGAAACCAGCCCCACTGGTGAGGGAGATTATCTTCATTTCATAGACTGAGTGTGAAAGTGAGACTTGTATGTTCACTTACAGGGAGTTTGCAGTTACATTAAAAACCATACTCATTCTGACCCAGTTTATTAAATACACATGGGGAAAAAAATTGTAAGGAGACAGCTCATCTTCTCTTCTGTTTTAGCAGGTAGAGATTTTTAAGGTCAACTGCTGCTTGTGTTTGCTTTTCTAAACTGCTGTAAACAGATGGCAATTTCTTTTTATAAATCTTATATTTAAGACTGCTGCAAAAGCTTTGGAAGGAGTCTGGGAATTAAGAATTATAATTTTGAGTGGAGGAAAAATAAATGTTATTTTTCTTCAGTGTCTTTGTAGAATCTTGACACTTATTTTCTGTTGTAGATAATGCATTTTCAATTATAGGAAAGCTATGGCATTTTAATATTGCTGCTTAATTCACAGAAATAACTTTCTCGGTATTGGAATATCTAATAAATTGTGGCCAAGTGAAAAATGAGAGTGTCTCTAGCACTAGGGAGGTTGATAATGTCAGTGGCATGCCGTAAAGATGTGCTGTGGGACAGCTGCAGACACTGAATCTGCTTCTTCCTCTCTCTTCTCTCCCCACCCACCTTGTGAACTGCAGTGGCTCTCTAAGATGAAATGCTTTTAAATCATTTCCCAACCTTGCAGCCGTCATTGATAAAAGCCCTGTTACTTGAAATGATATGAATCACTGTGGAGTTAATCATACCTTATACAACAACATATTTTGTTGTGATTCATTCTGTTTCAATTAATCATCTTATTTATCTACATTGTCTCAGCTGCTGCACTGAAATTCATGAGTAATAAACAAGTAATTATTTTAGTATATTTTACCTAGTACATTATGAATGAAATGAAAATTGAGAGCCAAGTATTTAAATTGATATTTAGTGCTGCTTTCAGCTAATGTCTAGCTATTTAGGTAATTTAGGAATCCTATCTCAGAAATGGCTTTTTTCTTTTTATGGAAGGCAACTAGGTATTTAGAGAAGAAACATATACTTTACAACAGGCTTCACATCTTCAAACTAAAAATATTTTCTAGTAGTCTCTTGGAATGCTTACAGATATTTATCCTTCCTTATGCTACACAGCGTTGAGACACTTTTAAGATCACGAATACTGTACAGAATGCAGCTCAAGATCGAACATGTCCCGTGAGAAGGCAGATTTCACTGTATTTCAGCAGCTTGTGTTTTACTGACGATGACTGATAACCCTTTGCACTTTGTAGCACTTCCCAGAGTGTCTCATAGTACTTCATAAACATTAAAGCTCAGAATAAACCAAGAAAGTGGGCGTGTAGTCTTGACTCTGTTTTACAGGTGGACAATTGAGAGGTTACGTGCACAAGGTTATAAAGCAAGTCAGTGGCAGAGCCAGGAACAAAGAAAATTGAGTTCTAACTTTTTTTCTTCTGATAGTACCCTGAAATGTTGTCAGCTGCTAAATATATCTAGGGCAAAACTCACCTGTCTGGAGGAAAAGACCTGTATAGTTTGGCTTCCAATGTTTAACGTGCAATTAACATACATCTTTGAAAGCATTCTTGTCAACAGTTTACGGGCATTCAGCCCGGTTCCGTGACGAATGGGACAGGGGACCCACGGATCCACGCCCCGCGAAAGGGAAAAGGGAAAAAAGGGTAAGGAGATGAGCCTGAGAGCAAAAACAGCGGCAACAATCTGAGAAGAAACAAACTAATTTACTAAATAAGGTATCGGAATGCAAAACAACACACTATAATACAATATTATTACAATTTAAGCTAATAAATCCAATACAATGAGAGAGAATGTCCAAAAATCAAGGTAGGCCTTACTCTACTACCAACGATGACTGGGGAGCAAGGTGCTGCCAAGACGAGAGATGGGCGGAAAAAGAGGGGGAGAGGTCTCGTGAACTGCGAGTTTTTATCTTTTCCCTCTGGCCAGAAATGGTAACAGAGGAGCAAAGTACCCTGGGGAATATAGGAGTTCTTCTCTTCCGAGAACCAGGTACATACACTACATGATGTTATGATGTGGAATACCAATAACTGAAAATCATAAAACCATGATAATTCTAAAAGTGAAATGCATGCATTTTTCAATCACCAAAATGCAAAGAGCAAATATGCTATGGAAAAGCTGCATAAATAAGGATAGGGATAAAAGCAATATAATTTGTAAGAAGTAGAAGAATGGTGACAGAAAAATTCATAAAAACGTGTTTAAATCAGCATAAATTCAGAACAGTTCAGTTTCAGAGGGTTACTTGCAGATAATGAGGGTAAAATATTTTGGATTTTGTTAAAAAATATTTGGATCAAAATTTTTTTTGATCCAAAATGTTGGATTTCCTTTTCCAATCCATTTGAAGTCTGTTCTGCAACCAAGCATTTCAAGCCCATTTTGGGGCAGGTGTAGCCAGTTTGTGATTCAGAACACTGTCAGATCATGCTAAAACCTCTTATACTGTCAGAGTCATTGAGATGTCTTGGGGATTCTCTCCCAACACTGACCCTACTGTGGGTTTCAGGGCTGCATTTAATGTGCCATTCTGAATGTAAGTAGATGCAGAAAGGGTTGATCTCTATCACTCACCCTTACTCTCTCCCTCAGCACAATCACCAAATCTGACTAGATGGGAGGACGATATGTGGTAGTGCAGAGGACTTCGAAGGAGAGAGCCTGGCAACTTCTCTGTGTCATGCAATCTTATCAGTCTATACTGTTAGGATCTTCCAAGAAAGACAGCGAAGAAACACAGGGACATTGTCTGACAAAGATTTTATTTCTGCAGCATAGTATTTACATCAATATGCTTTTTAACTCTGATTTATATTATATATGCTGCCACTCAGTACGCTTTATCTACATGTATTTGACTGAGTCTTATTATATATGGATAAGTTCAGGTATAGCTATAAAGTTCTTGGACAAAGGTTATTATATAAAAGAACTTGTATTTGCCTAAGGAGTATGTATTGATGCTTTTTGTGTTTACAAATTTGAGTCTGAACAAAGAGTACTTGAAAGAGAAGAAAAGGAAAGGATAGTCAAGGAGACAGCTGTGATGGTGTATCCTTCTTTGTTCAAAAGCCTGTGATCACATATCACAGAGAGGTCTGCAGGCTGCTCTAAATGCAGTCTTGCTTTTAAATTGTCATTTAAGGAAGAGTACTTCAGCTGGAAACTGACTCTGCCTAGTCCTAGTGATATGACAAGCACAAGAACCAGGTATGCTGTCTAAGTACAAATCACTGAATGGCTTAGGTTGGAAGGGACCTTAAAGATAATCTAGTTCTAACTCTCCTGCCATGAGCAGGGTTGCCACTCACTAGATTTGGCTGCCCAGGGCCCCATCCAACGTGGTCTTGAATGCCCCCAGAGATGGAGCATCCATAGCTTTTTCTGGACAGCCTGTTCCAGTACCTCACCATCCTCTAAGTAAAGAATTTCCACTTAACATCTAACCTAAATCTCCCCTCTTTAGTTTAAAGCCATTCCCCCCTGCCCTGTCACGATCAGATAATGTAAAAAGTCGGTCTCTGTCCTGTTTACAAGCTCCTTTCAAGTTCTGGAAGGCTGCAATGTGGTTTCCCCAGAGCCTTCTCTTCTCCAAGCTAAACAAGCCCAGCTCCCTCAACCTTTCTTCCTCAGAGAGGTGCTCCAGACCTGTGATCATCTTTTGGCCCTCCCCTGGACCCACTCCAACAGTTCCGCATCCCTCCTGTACTGAGGGCCCCAGACCTGGCTGCAATACTGCAGATGGAGTGCGCCCTCCAATCTATATCTCTCCAATTTAGAGATAAAGATGTGATGTGGGACCATGTCAAAGGTCTTGCATAAGTCCAGGTAGATGACATCATTTGCCCTTCCTTTGATCACCAGTGCCATCACTACATCATTGAAAGCTACCAGGTTGGTCAGGCATGATCTGCCCTTGGTCAAGCCATGCTGCCTGTTTTGGATCACCTCTTATGTGCCTTAACATAACTTCCAGTAGGATCAGCTCCATGGTCTTCCCAAGCACAGAGGTGAGGCTCACCAGCCTGTAGTTCCTTTCTTCCTTTCTTGCAAATAGGAGTGATGTTTCCCTTTTTCCAGTCACCAGAGACTTCACCTGATACCCATGACCTTTCAAATGTGATGGAGAGTGGCTTGGCAACCATATCAGCCAGTTCCTTCAGAAAACTGGGACGCATGTCATCCAGCTCCATAGACTTGTAAACATTCACCCTCATGAAATGGTCTTGGACTTGCTCTGTTCTTATGGTGGGAGGGATTTTGCTGACCCAACCTCTGCCTAGTGGTTCAGGGACATGAGAGGCATGGGAAGCCTGACTGCCAGTGAAGACTGAGGCAAAGAACTTGCTGAGAACCTCAGCCTTCTTCATGTCTGTTGAAGCCACGTCCATTCTCATTTATCAGAGGGGGTGAATTCTCCTTTGCCTGTCTCTTCTGATCAATAAACCCATAGAATGTCTTCTTGTTACTTTTTACATTCCTCACCAAGTTTAGTTCCACGTGTGCCTTGGCTTTCCTGATCCCATCCCTGCATGTCTGGACAGCATCCCTGTTTTCCTTCCAGGTCATATGTCCCTGCTTCCACTGCCTGTACATTTCCTTCTTTTCCCTCAGTTTGACCAGCAGGTCCTTACTCAGCCATGCCGATTTCTTATGCTGGGAGAAGGAGAGCTCTTGTGCCATCAGAAAGGTGTCCTTAAAGGGCTGCCAGCTCTGTTCTGTTCTTGTGTTCCTAAGGAAAGTTTCCCAGGGGACCTTATTCAGTAATTCCTTAAACAACCAGAAGTTCACACTCCTGAAGTTCAGGGTCCTCATTCTGCTCTTTGCTAGGTCCATATTCCTCAAGATCACAAACTCATCCAGGGCATGGTTCTTTTGTTCTAAAAATCTCCTTTTGCTGTTCTCATCCCCAAAATATCAAAAAGCAGCAGTACTTTTGGCCTAAAGTCTTCCACAGGTGTTTTTCACTGTATGTACTGTTCCTTCAGACAGCTTGCAACATATTTGCTTTTTAAATAATTTTAATTTTTATAATAATGCATCTTATAACTTAATGTTGCAATTTATGTGTTCAAGCTCGCTGCCAGATTAATATTCTACTGTCAGGAAGGCCCTGCATCACAGCAAACTGCAACATTGCATCTAGAATTTAAGCTGCAAAAATATGATGTAGTACAATATAAAAAATACTTGTAACATGCACTGAGTTGATACAAGTGAGTAAGAAACTTTCCTGTGAGTTTTTCGTTTGTTTGGTGTTTTTTTGTTTGTTTGTTTGTTTTTGAATGGGAGGTGGAAGGAAGAGATTCATCTTTGTAAGTTTGTTTCTATGTTTTTTTGCATTGAAGCAAGGTCAGGAATAGGAACATGCAGTGCATGCAGGAAGAATGAGTGTTTCAACACCTACCACTGATACGTTTAGATTATCCCAACAGATATTTATCCAGACTGTTATTGGAAATCACTGAAGGAGATCCCATAACTTCTCTGTTTTACTGGTTGATCATCCTTGAGGCTGAAGAGGGCTTATCCCCTTCCTATCCAACCTGAGTTTTCTCTGTCTCATCAAACTAAGCCGATTCTCTCAGGTGCAAAAGACAGCTAATCAATAATCTCACCTTATCACCTCTGAAGTATTCAAAGATAATGGTGATACTCCAGCTTTTTCCTGTCTTTTCCGTTTTCTTTTTTTTGTTTGTTTGTTTGTTTGACTACGGAAACCATTACACAAAGTTCAGACCACTTAGTGCCCTGAGGTAACAAGTGGCTATGCTGGCAAATACAAAATACTTTGACTTAACTTAGTCTCCAATGAAATAATTGCATAGAAACCCCAGAAGCATGAGTATTCAGTAATGCAGTTGTAAGAAATGGATCTCATTCAGTTATCAAGACTCCTAATAGAGATTTTGCTATGAATTATACTTACATAATTGGCTTCTGCCTCATTAGCTGAAGAAGTTAAAATTTGCACATTACACAAGGTGAAAACCACCTTGGTTTTACAAAGTAGTTATAGAAATTTTCTTAGAAAGGTCTTCTCTAAAGAACTGAATTCTTCTTTGTCACAAAATTCTAGTGGAGGATGAAGCACTTTTTTAAGCCAAAATAGTCAAGATTGCCAATAATCTTATATTTCTTGTTTCCAGAATGCACAGGGTGAAATCTATTATATTGAATTTTTAGCATCGTAATATAATGAGATTTTGGCTATGTATAAAATTACTTGAGTACTCCCAAAAGTTGATCCTCGGATTTTCAGAGTGTTACATAAGATAATTTCATACTTTCATCTATTTAAATTTTATCTCCTTTTGCCTCATTTTCCCAAATACACAGTGAGAACAGCATCATACCTCACTGAGTTACAAAGTTAATCGTAACTGGGCAGTGAGTATTGCAGAAATATCTAGGAGATCCTTTGAAAAATACTATTTTCAATGAAAAGTAGTATGTTGGATAGCTAGTGAATAGTATATAGCTCAGTACAGCTCAGTAGTGTGCATACAAACCAAGGAGCTAGATGCCTATAAAAAGAATATAAACTCATGTAATTGCACTTTTATCTAGAAAAAAAAAATCAAAATGAGATCACCTTAAGATTGCACAAACTTTTTTTCTGGTGTTTGCTTTGCTTGCTTTGTGTGCTGGATGTTGCAGCCTTCCCCATTCTTCTCACGTGAGTTGTCTGGTATCTCTGCAGTTCCCAGAGTTTTTATGCATCTCCCTGACCTCTGGTGTCACAGGTAGAGTCATCAGTATGGCACCTTCTTGCTGACTGAAGTGTTCCTTGGAGAACTATTTAATATCACTCACAGTATTACTCCCATGATTAGCCATCATTGAACATCTGTTGCCTATCCAGCATTTTGGAATTGTATACATAGCTAGTTTGACAATTCTGCGGGGAGAGATATTTTATAACTGGATGAGAGAGCAAGTACTTACACTATTGAATTTTTGAAGAAAATATGCAATAATATTATATACACAGAGAATAAAAGTAGCTGTGTTTTCCAGACTGCATGAGAGTAAATGTTTCATGCAATAATTTTAATACTGGAGCTGTTTTAGAAAATAAGTATAAAATGTGCACGTCATTGTACAAAAGTATGTTGAAACTGGATTAGAACAGCTTTGATTTTTTATTTTATTTTTTGTAAAACTCATATTAGGAAATAATACTGAAAACATACTTTGGGTGTTTAGGAATAGAATTGCCAATACCTTTATTACATGAACATATTTTTCCACACTTACATTGCACTTTTTTAAAAACTAAAATTTAAACCTTGTTTCTTTTCTAGTGTTATCTTTCTCTATCAACACTTTACTTCAGTTTGTTTATATAGCTCAAATACTATTTTTATTCTGTCAAGAGAGTTTCACATCTGATTACACAGCTACTCAATAGTTTCATTTTTCTGACTTTCTTCAATGAAGAAGAGCAAAACTAGGCATTTGAACCCTCTTTTTCTAATTTCTATCCAGCTGTATAATCTTCTGTTACTAGGATTCTTACTGTTTATGGATTTGATAGGAAGAAATGTAACCTATGGATGTTTAATTAAAACTATTGAAAAGATATTATGTGCAAGTAAACAATGAAAACATATTTTTCCTTCATACACTGATGCATACATTGAAGGTATTTAAAACTGTCTTCCTCTATACTATTATTTATTTAGTAAAATCTATATTTTAATTTTGAATTTAGAATTAAGATACTGGACTTGCTAATACTGGGCATTTTTATTATTTAAATTTACTTATTTTACAATTGAAACATGAATTTGTCACTCCTATATATGTGATAAAAAGGAAAGCTGAATGTGCACTATATGATGAAGCATATTCAGTGGGTCATAAATATGTGTAAAGGTTACAAAAATATCATTAACTTCTAACTAATTTTACAAACAGTTGTCAAAAAGTGAGAAAATGAGCTTCCTGCAACTAGAAAAATTTCTAAAATTTCAGGGAATCACAAATATATTCCACCATCAGTGTACCTGAAGGTTTTTCTTAGATTTTTTGGGATTGTGTATGACCTATGTGGATGGGCAGTCAGATGGCCCTTACTCACAGCATTTAGTATAAATGCCATTTTGGGACAGTTATGATTAATACGTCTTTTTCCTCTCATTGCAATTTCTATTAGACCAGTAGATGCATCTGTGAGTGGTCTTGGACACATACCAGTTTCGGATAAATGGATCAGACTAGTTAAATTCTGTACATATAGTTGCCAAACACTGTGCATTTGATTTGAACATCAAAGGAACTGCCAGATTTGGGCAGAGCAGCATCTTGGTATAAATGAATTACGATAATGAGTTAAAGTACTGAATCTAACTGCTCAAAAAAGAACACTCATCATCTGGAACCAAATTTATTTCTCTTGGAATCTAATTTAGTGAAAAGAGCTGAAAAAGGACATAGCCTCATGCTGGCCAATTGTAGTCTGTCTCTGAATGTGCATTAACTGAGAGGTGGGTGGACAGATGTATAAGTATTCTGAAAGGTAGCACTGGTGGGAGGTGGACCTATTATTTAGAGTGCACCATGGCATGGAAGTGACATGGTAAGTCATCCCAAAGTTATCTTTTGATCTAATAGAAATGATATTAAGTAACATAAGGTGCATTTTTTTCTTTCTTGTATCAGATTTGGTTCAAAGCGTACTTGTTCATTTTGCATCTCCTGCACTGGAGTTGTTTTTGTAGGAAGTTAAATGTCAATTATTTCTTTCTAATCAACCATCACTGCTACTATTCTCAAGTAAGAGTTTATCTGTTTTGTTATTTGGAACTTAAAAATGCATTGTATAGAATGCTACAACATACATTAACGGAAGTTTGGTAGTTCAGAAGGCATTTGGACAGATCTAAAGGGAATGAAGTATATCTAATAGGCTAGCAAATAATGTTATCAGACCAGGAAGATGCTTAATTCAGGAGTAAGTTTCTTTCTTTTGGCTGTTATTTTGGGTAATGATCTTTAGAATAGTATCTCATGTAATGAAATACAAAGCACCCCTCCTAATTTTTCTTTTCTTAAATCCACACATTCAGTGCTATAATAATGATTTACAATGTTAGTTGAATGCAAAGAGTAGGATAATCAGACAGTATGGCTGTCCACAGTTAATATCCTTTTACTTTTCTGAGTAAAAGCCAACTTCTTTATGGAAGGTTTTAAAAAAAATGAACTTTTCTGTAAACATTTAATTATAGGGTTTCTTTCATCTTTCTTTATAACAGAAGCTGAGATTTTTTTCCAAGGGCAGGGTCCTAGTCCAGATAGATTGTTGATGTGATTAACTCTGGCCACTCCAGTGGTCCTTAAGCAAAGATACTGCTTTTGAGAAAAGATTAGCCAGATAATTAGAACTCTTCTCATTTTACAATTTATGCTACATGTGGAAAATTTTCTAATTGCTTTTTTTTTTTAATTAGAATTGAACAACTGTTTTCAGTGCTACTGTTTTGCTCATCTGTTAATAAGACCTCTTGCAATAAATTCTTCAGGATAATGAATAAGAAAAATTATATTTCATGTAAATAAAATTCCCAAGAGTAAATTTGAAATATATCCAATTTGCCTTGCAAACTGTTTCAAATGTAACTAATTCTGTCTATACTAATCTGCCCAATCCACTTAACATGTTATGATCTTGATTTAAATTAGTAATTATGCTTACCTTTTCATAACGTTTCCTTAACTATGTATCTTTTGCTTGTATTTATTTCATGCATTCAATTTTTCTAAAGTCAAACACATACCCAACAACAACCTGAGATGCAAATTTGATATAACTATGTAGTGTTTTCCTATTTTAGTTCCACATTTTACAAACACTTCCCTGGATCTTATGTCACCTACCTCATCTGTGTGGAAAGTTTAACAAGGTCTTCAGTAGTACTTATTACTGAGCATAGTTACTATTCTGTTTCAACACAACCAGCTTCTGTGCTCTGAACTACCCTAGTTAGCCATCTTTCTGTTATAAACAGTCTCTTGAAAACCCTTTCAATTTTCTTGCTCCCAATAATATCCCTGCAAATATGAAATGCCTGCCTAATATTATACTGACTAGAGACATAAGACATGCAGTGTTTAGGCCCACATCAATATCTTTGGTCCTGGGATAGCTGTAAATGGAAGAGTGACAATACTGGACAGAGGAGATCCACAGCTTGTCAGCAAGACACACAGAACTTACTGCCTCCTCTTGAAGGTCTCCAGAATATTAAGCCTTACATGAGTTTACCATTTATCATTAAGCTACTATTGGATAACCTTAGAAGGTTTCTAAAATATTTTCCTCTGAGCATTATACAACTTCGTGACTTTACAGACAAAGGCACATGAAAAATTGTATCAATATTTTTTTAATTCCCTAAAATATTTCTAAAATAGTTTTCCTTTGAAATATGCCATATACAGAATATATCATGGATTAACATGGTAAAATGATTTTGTGGATTCTCTTTTAAGGCAACTTGCATTACTTGGCAGTGAACTGACCATTTGAGTAATGCGTACATCGCAAGACAGCTTTTCTAAGAAACTATTGTGTATTTTTTTTTTCTTGCTTATCTCCTACTCTCATTGTTACAGCAGTTAACTTTTCAGAAGGTGTTTGGAGTACTATACACTGTAAAAATCAGAGTAAGAGGCAGGTACTGTCCTAAGAAACTTGCATTTTAAACAGAGGTAAAAAAAAAACCAAAAAATAATCAAATAAATGTACTGAGAGATGATATGTCGTAAAAATGATTATACGCTTGATCAGTGCCATTTCCAAAATAAGTAGCTAAGGTTTCTGCCCTGTAGTCTCATGCAGCCATTTTAAAAAGAAATGCAGTCAACGTAAAAGAAAAAGGTAATGATGGGCTATGCTAAATCTGGATATACAAGTCCCTTCATTATGGATTTTTTTTAGTAATTCTTTTGCACACTTAGTTTTGTTTTTCAGTCTTAAATATCATGCAGAATTAAAGCAGTTCATGATCAGTTACAATTCTGAATATTTAAGAAAGCAGTATGGAAGATTAACTGTTCTCCATTTACTGACTGTTACTTGGAACCAAAAAAGTCTTGTGTTTTTGTAAGCATAGTAAGCTACACTGTTTTTCTTTAAACTTTAGGGTATGAATTATATTCCTATAATGACAGCTGCAGGGTGGAATGTTTTAACACACTGGAGTGAGATATATCTTGGACACATTCTTGGTATCTTAAGTTCAACATGCTCCATATGGTGCCACTGAGCCAGTGATTTTGAAGAAAACAGTCAAAGACTGCTGAAACAGCGTAAAATACAAATTAGTCTTTGCTATATAAGTAAAAATTCACTGTCAATCTCTTTTCAGCTTTCTGCGTGACTACTTCCAGCAACTTTTAATAGTAGTCTCTATGTTTTAAAACAATGTGAATTCTAGTAGAAGAGAGTAAGAGATTGTGTGGTAAGAATGCATACTCATTCTTAACTGCGTTATGCTTAAGTGTTGTGCAAAACAGCAAAGGAAGGGGAGGTTTGGCTTGCCTGTACTGTCGCTTTAGCACTTGTGGGTTGCAAGATTTGCAAGAAGTAGGTTGCTTTTAACTTGGTCTTCTATCACCACAGAAGAGCCATTAGCAAGCTGTGCCTTGGGGAGGTGTCCTCACACTCCTACTATTAAGAACAGTAATAATAGGATTATGTAGTAAAACTACATAACAACTATTGTTATGACTTGATTTTTTTTTAGTGTTTGTGGTACTACATTAGTTGAGAACTAGACTTAAAGGCATGTTGGACTTTGTTCATGTATGTTTTAATTTGCAACTGGTTGGAGTTACTGGATGAGTAACTTGCTTGTCTATTTTTTATCCCAATGTGATTTTTTTTTTTTCAGTATAAGCTTAATCTGAGTTTATACTCATGCTTACAGATTTCGGGATTTTTGCAGAATACTTGCAATTCTTAATACTGAAATTACTGGGTCATACCCCAAATTTAACTCTCTATTGACCTGATGTATTGTAGAATCACTGTAGAAACACTCCTTGAACTCTGGTGTCTCGAGGCCGTGACCTGGGCTGCCTGTACCATGCCCACCGCCCTCTGGTGCAGAACCTTTTCCTGATATCCAACCTGTCCCTCCCCTGACACAGCTCCATGCTGTTCCCTCGGGCCCTGTCGCTGCCACCAGAGAGCAGAGCTCAGCGCTGCCCCTCTGCTCCCTGTGAGGAGCTGCAGCCGCCATGAGGGCTCCCCTCAGCTCCTCTGCTCTGCTGAGCAAACCCAGGGGCCTCAGTTGCTTCTCACACACCTTGCCCTCCAGACCCTTTGCCATCTTTGTATCCCTCCTTTGAACACTCTTTAATGATTGTATGCCCTTCTTACATTGTGGCACCCAGACTTGCACCCAGTGCTGAAGGTGAGGCTGCACAGTGCAGAGCAGAGTGGGACAATCACAGCTGTACTTTTTACTCCTGGATTATTACTAGGTTTTTGTTTGATTGATTTTTTGTTATAATGTGTGTGTGTGTGTGTGTGTGTGTGTGTGTGTGTGTGTGTGTGTGATAGATGGACTCCAAACAAGAAACCTAAGGAACACACAGCCATGCAAAAAATTCTGTCTCTTTCAAGTAGTATCAACCTTAAATCATTTTGTGTTGATGTTGACTCTTAAGAACAGATTTACAGATATAAAAGAGCATTAGAAAAACAGCCACAGTGCACCAATTTGTTAACCTATGCTTGTGTACCTTTTCTATCAGCAGAGCAACATAATGAAATGAGTATTACTGATAAATCAGGCCCTTATGGTAGTGATTTACAGAGTTATATTCATTCAAAGTTGCACATTACGGCCTGAGTTGATTTAAGAATTTACTGCCACAGGAAGAGGGAAACCTTACTGCCTAGTCCTCCCCTTTCCAGAATTGTATCTTCTCTTTCAAGTTTCCTCTGCACAGCAGAGCAAAGGCAGCAGAAACACAGGGAATATTTTAAAGAACAGGCCCAAGGACATGTGACCACGTTTTGAAAACACAGATTTTATTTCAGAGAGTTAATCTCAGAGTAAGAAACCAAAACACAGTGCTTGAATTTCTTTCACACTGATAATCTTTTATGATTTATAAAACCCTTAGTGAAGACTGGCGGGTAACTATTTCCTCTGACATCTTAGTAATCTCGTATTAGAGTTACCTACCCTGCTGTAGTCCTGTTAGATATAGTTACAGAAATCATCAATAATTTGCACAATTTTCCATCTTTAAATATAGTCTGAATGTCAAATTTCAAATAATTACTTCTGGCAGGTTTATTAAATTCTTTTGCATACAGCTCGTGTTGACAGTTGTGGTAAAGGACCGAGTTGCCAGTGGACTCAAAAATGAAGTTCTTGTACACTCAGAAAGTAGGTTCAAACCATGTTAGTTCTCGTAGTAAACACAGATCAAATCTCTGCTTTGAAAAGCAGAACTTAGTATTGTCTATAGAGACATGACCAGAACATCAATGATACATTAAGGCAGATGTTTTCTCCTCATACATAAAATATTATTACCACCATTTTTTTCCCTCACAGCAGCTGGGTTCTGAGATGTCTGTCCTGTCACTGGTCATGCGCCGCTGTATGTTCTATGAAAGACTTATTCAGCTTTACCTGCTTTATCGGTGAGAACTGTCTAGGCCTTCCAAGTCTCTGTGACCATTCTAATCCATTTGATATGATGATATAATTCAGCTGTTACAAAACACTATCCATTTTCTTTCAGAAACATAAGACTTTAAGGCTATATGTGTAATCTAACCCAAGGATATGATCCCAAAGGATCCACAGGACCTCGTATGTGCCTGTCTTCATTCTGTACCATGAGTAGGCTGGGTAATTTGGTTAACATTGCAGTCCTGGTCTAAATTGGAAGACAACTATACTTTCCTTCTATGAATATCAACTCAGCATCGTATGTATTAGAAGGCAGCTTGCTGTCAACTGCTCCAAAATTAGTTTGTGCGTGAAAAACCTAAAAATTGTGCTATATTGCTCAGCTGGAGATAAAAGGAGGACCTCTCTCTCTGCCAAAGATTGCATATGATGAAGGACATGACAGGAGAGCAAAACCCTTGTACATATTATTTCTGTTAACTTAAAGGAGGACAGTGTCCAGCCTGGGCTTTTCTTAATTCCACATCTGAGCTGTGGATTATGTGGAGAGAGGAGGAGACAAGAGTAACAGATGAACTAGAGAAAATATGACAGAGCTCTCTGCAGAAAAATGGCTCTGTATTTGTCAAAAGTGGAGAAATATCCTTCCCATTTCAAACTGTGCACAATGGATTAATCTTGCCTTGGTACATAAGAGCCTGGGAGTGGTTTCCTTCATCAAGCCAGAAGCTTGTTCATACTTTGCTGCTTACAGGCCAATGAATTACTTGTTCAAAAAGTTCCTTTCTGATATATCAATCTGCTTGTATGTTTGCACTATATTATGTGAGAAGAGCCTTGTCATCTTCTTGAAATAACAGGACATTGCAAGATAACAGGTATTTATAGCTAGATTTAACTATTTTAAAGGAAGCAAATTATTGCAGCTCCAGGGCAGCAGTAACTTATATAGTGACAACTTATACATGTTTTATGTACCTATTTACTTCAGTGTTCACTACAGAAGTGTAGTTACCATAGCAATGACAACGTCACCAGGTTTCTTTGCTAGTTCTTGAATGCAGACTACCCATGTACTACCTGAACTGTGATTATTTCCTGCACAAGTACTGAAAGTAGAAGTGGAGAGTGTTGCACGCTTTTCTAAACAAACAATAACACATTGATTTATAAAGCATTTTATGGTTAAAAGCAATTGGTGCAAGTGAATCGCTGGTTACTAACATCCCTGGTATTGTAAATCCTTTACCACTTAACCTTTAATCTTGTTTGGTATGTTGGTACCTACTTACAGTATTACAGGAAAATAATATTTGATGTTCAAGAAGGCATTTTCCCTCATTTTAAGTTTAAATTCATAAACAAAACAAAATCTTGGCTATTTAACAGCTTGATAGTGCTATACAAAATACCATAGCAAAAAATTTGTGAGTTTTATTCCCTTCTTCTTGTTCTACTTTAGAAATCATCTGTTATTTATTTAATGGCAAAATTGTAAATAATTTAGGTAGCATTCTTGTGTATCTTGAAGTGCAGCTTGCTAACACCAATAGAAAAGAGAAAAGCCAAGAGTGAGATTTCCCAAATTGCCATTAACCACTGGGGCAGTGGCAAGCCCCTCCATAGTGGCTTGTGACGGGTGAAAGCCCTTTTCTTTTTTCCAGAGATCTAGACTTCTCCCTCTTGTAGCTGAGTTGTGTTTTCTCATTTGTAGACAGTGTGAGAAAACCTGAATGTATGTAGCAGTTGTAAACATGGATATTCAAAGAGAAGCAGTCTGGAGATTTTTGTGGTGCTACACTGCCTGATATAAACATGTCTAGAGATTTGCATTGTCTCTGACAGACATTCAAATACTAATCCCTCTATAGTTCCTATATCATTTACCAGATAGTCTTGAACAGTGGCCTCCCCGTGGTAAGGATAAGCTCCGGCAAGTCAGTGCAGTATGACCATGCAACTTCATGCTGATGGGCAGATATGGGGAGAAAGTGACCAGAAAAGCCTCTTCTCTTTGAAGCTGATCAGCTGTGCAGTTGAGTAGGCTGGTCACTCCGTCCATATCTCTGCACTTTCATGACATGGTGCTTTCTTAGTCAAGAGTGTTTGTACCAGCTGTGATGTTAAAAAGTTTTACTTCTATAGAAATAAGCCAGCCAGATTTTTCATTTTAATCATTATTGGCAATATACTCAATAAGAAAGTACATTCCTCTTGTATATGGTGAAGATATGATGTGCATTCACATGTGTTGCCTCTGCAATGCACTTAGGAGTAAGCCTTCCTCACCTTCTGGATTAAGGCTGTCTTTCTCCTCCTGAAGTCTGGTGACCAACTCCTGTTCCAAGTGTTGTTTTTTCTGTCCTCGCGCTGGTGCAGCCACATGGGCTGGGGTGGATTCCAGGGACATGTTCACACACATGCCTCTCTGCTGCCAGGAGCAGAGGACCTAATTTTTTGTCACATGAAAAGAAACTTGCTGGTACAGTACGTTACTAAATGCTAGAGACTTATTTCATAAAATGGGAACACCGCAGGGGAATCTGGCAAGGACGATATGTTTATGTAACTGAATTGAGTGTTGCAACTGCCATCACTTAGTTCCCTTGGCTGCAGTGAGCAAGTTGTGAGAGAAAAGCAATCCAAACAGAGATCTTCAGGGACCAAGGGCAGCTCTAATTACATACGAATAATTAATAAAAATGAGTTGAAACATTATTAGAAAAGGAGTGTAAGGAGCTCATGGATAAACACCCAGGTTTATGCACTCTTATTTGAAGTACATATTCTTTGGGTGCCTTCAGCACATTCTGATATCCCAGGGAGATTCATGACACAAGAGTAATTGCACATAATGTAAACAAGATCTACATTAGTTGGCTGTTTTACTCAAACTCCCTTTCCAAGTCCAGATGTGTGATGTGTAAATGTTAGGAGAACAGAGTCCTTATGAAGTAGCTTTATCAAATGCAGCTAGTCTTCCAGCAAAATGGAGAAAATATAAATTAGAGCTCAAGACCTTGGTCAAATCTGGTGCATAAAATTTTATGGTTATATTTAATGTTCCATATGTGCTTTGGACAAGTGCCATGTTTGTAAAGAACTGCTTCAATATTATTTTTTAAAAGTGACACTTTTAGCACAGTATCCTCTGCAAACTGTTCACTGCTCACCATGTGAGCCAGCCAGACTCTAAATAAATTGTTTGTTTTCGTGGACTAAACCTAAGATCAAAATGCCTTTTAGAGGATGGCAATTTTCAAAACATAGCATGTGACTTTTTGAAACATAATTTAGAGTGAGACAATAAATTATACTGAAAGAGGAGAGTGTGATGTAAAAATCTGAGAAGAGACAAGGAATTAGGAAGATGCATACATGTCTGCTGATGCTGAATGTGTTCTAGCTTATTGTTTGTAACTCAATTACATTTTGTTATGTTATATGAGCTCTACATTTCTCCAAGCTCTTTTAGGAAAAATAACAGCATCAAAAGAAGGAGATTCTACAAATTTGTGCCACTTTTCAGAGGTCCTAGCTTATTTTTTTCTTCATTTTCCAATCCCTAAATATCTGTCTTTTAAAAAAACTTCAAATTCAGTGTGTGATGTGCTGTTATTGCAACCACTTTTGCTCTGAAAGCACAACAGTAATGTTTTAGAATGTTCCCAGTCATTTGTTGAATGGTATTTAGTCAAATATTTATTGCTTATATAAGAGAGAGTAATACATTTTCAAGAGCCCAAATCACGATGCAGTCTGAGTAAAAGAGCAGTACTACTCTGACCCTAGTGCTCTTTTCAAATTTTGCATAAAATAAAAGAGATGCAGCATCATTGAAAAAATTGTAGGAGTTTCTTTTTCTTGTGTTGGAAAATATGAGGCAAACTAGATTGCAATAGCTTCTGTTATATTTAAACACAAATATAATGCTACAGACAGAAGGAAAGAAAAAGACTATTTACACTTCTAAGCACTCAGGAGGTGTGAGAAATCTGTAGTGAAGGGCTAGAGCAAGAATGCAGCTAAAAATAACCTGTCCAAAACTGAATTACTGCTACTACTATTACTACCACTACTAATTTCAGCTTCAGAATAACTTGCAGTCTTTGATTTATCATATAATAAAATAAGAAGTGTATCTGGTGCAATTTTAGGTACATTTCAGGTTCATTTACAATACACCAACATATATTAAGTAAAAATAGAACTGCATATTAAAATATAATGCCAATCTGTTATTTCTGTAATTTAAAAATGTTTGTTAGACAAATCCTAAAATAAATGTAGCATTTTAAAGGTACAGAATTAGAGTTTTAAGTGGTAACTGTCCTGAAGTAAAGGTGAGGATTTAGAAACGTTCTTTGAGTCTTGGGGTAGATGGAGAATATGCATGGGCTAGAATCAGAGATATTAAGTTAGCTGTGTGCTTATGTAGAAATCTTTGAAAGCATTACTGCTTGAAAACTTTAACGTACTTTTATGACCCTTTAGAATGTACGACTAGTGCCATTAGAAGAACGTCCTTGCTTAGCAGAGATTTGGGGAACTGCTCTGTCAAAAATGGAAGTTTACTCTTATTCAGATATAGACCAAATCTTACATTTCCCTTTCATGTGAACCGAGACTAAATTTTACTTTTCACTTTGTCTTTAAAAGTTAACTGTGTGAATTTATAAACCGGAGAACAATAGTTTATAGTACATAGATCATATTCTCAGTCATAACACTGCAAGAAAAATCTATTTGCACATAAATGTTTTACAACCAGTTAAGGTATTAAACGATATCTTTAAGAGAGAATAGATACTAATTAATTTCTACTACACATTACTAAGGTAAAATTACTTCATAATAATAAAAAGACACATCAGTACTATTAAAAATGAATACTGATGTAACTAGCATATCTACAACAATAGTTGGGGATCTCCATAACCCTCAAGCGGTCAGAAAATTTCCAAGTGCCGATACGTTTTGGTAGTTTCGTGGCTGTGATTCCATAGTGGATTTTTTTTCTCCTTGTTCTAGCTCTTATGTCAACCACTGATTTAACCACAAATAATGGGTGCACGTAGAAGACCGAAACAGGTATATTTGTAGAGAAGAAAATCACCTTACTTTGTTTCATCGTGAGCTATATATATGCATTTGGGAAAGTTATATACACATATGCACATATATATATGTACGTAAAGTTAATTTAAGAGAGAAGGCAAACACCTGACAGGCAAAACTGCAATGGATTCAGTTTCTTGTCGCTATAACTCCTACATATCCAGTGCAATTATCACTTTGAAAGGGAGAGGTTTGAATATAGTCATCCATGTTATAATGCATTGCAAAAATATACACTTTTAACAAGTAAGTTGTTGCATATTAGTTGATAGATTGCTGATCTTTGATGCAGGAGTGCAATTTTTTACACATTTAATTTTGAAATTTTATTTTTTTATATAGCAAGTCATACATGTTCATCATTTTATATTCTTTCTTTTATAATTTTTCTTATTTTCAATGAGGATGTGATTTCTTAAAAGCAGAAAGAAATGTTAAGAAAATGTATAGTTGCTTTCTGGCAGAGGAATTGTGAACCTCACTTCTTGAAAAAATTTCACTTTAATCTTTGAAGAGATGGTAACAGAACCAACCAATAGGATAGCCATGATCTAATTTTTAAAGGAGGAAGCAATTATAATGTAGTAAGAGTGATTTGAATGTGCGAAGAAATTGGTTATAGATCATTTGAATGTCTGCAGCTCAAATCAAGAGAAGCTTATTAAAATACATGTGAAGTAAATATTTAGGTGAAATTTAGTAGTTCAGACATTAGTAGACTTGTAGACTTGCACGTTTTCTTCATACTTGGTTTGCTTTTTGAACACCATTAGCCCTTTGGACAACAGAAGCTGTGTAGCGGGTTTTTCATAATCTCTGATAGATTCTGCTTATTTGTTGGAGCAGCTTGTTTTGGTTCACTCCTAGAACCCTTGCTTGTGTGACTGTAGTTAGTTGCTTGGTTTCTTTAGTTGAACCTTTTTCCATCCTATCAATCACATAACTTTTCTTTATACATCAATAAAGTCTTTGACTAAGTCTTTCCCCATCTGCCTAGCCCCAGCATGGATTTTATCCTGTACTTCCAGTCAGTAGCTACTATCTTAAAGCAAAATATAATGTCAAGTTTTTAATGTCAGATTTTGACAGAATGGAGAAATGGGCTGACAGGAATCTCATAAAGTTCAGCGAATGAAAATGGAAAGTACTCTACCTGGGGAAAAAATAACGCCATGCATCAGGACAGTCTGGAGAACAACTACGTGAGGAGAAGCTGAGAGCCTCAAGAAGAGATTCAAAGGGATCTTATTAACACCCAAATACCTAGTGAGAGGTGATAATCAAGAGGGATCCAGGCTCTTTACAGTGATACTCAGTGACAGAAAGAGAGAGAGTGAGCATAAATTGAAATACAGGCATCTCTGCTTAAGAATAGTGAAAAAACTTCTACTATGAAGGTGGTCAGGTGCTGAAAGAAGTTTCTCAGAGAAGCTGTGGAGAGTCTGTCCTTGGAGATATTCAGAACAGTCTAGGCCAACCTGCTCTAGCTGACCTTGTATGAGAGAGCGGTTGTACTAGATGAGCTTCAGAGGCCCTTTCCAATCTCAACTTGGGATTCTGTAATAATTCTTTAAACTATTGTGGAATTTGTGATCCTTCTAATTATCTTGCTTGTTTTCTCTTTCATCCTCTGCTCTGCCTCAACCCATCTCAAGTCCAGGTTGGCTTATTTTAGAAATGGGACAAACATACCAAAAAGACACTCATCCTCAAGCAATTATAGGTCAGAAGCAGTCAAATACTAATTATAACTATGACAATTTTTTTTTAAAATGCCTCAAGAAATTACCAACCCATCTGACTAAAAGTGCCTTAGTCGCATCAGGAATTAGAGCTCATGTTCTTCAGCTGGGACCACAGTGACCTACCTACCTATGGTCGGATTGAAATGTTGCCATTCCATGCAATGACCATGTCATGAGAAAGCCGCTAACGCAGACTGGGAACAAGGATTTTCTTTTCAGTAGCTTAAACTGTAAATACATGAGAAAACTTGAATTTCTGGATCTTGAACACAGATAAATGCATCATTAAATTAGTGTGAAATAGCACAACAAACCCTGACAAGAAACTTTAAGACAACTGAGTGCAAACTTAATTGGAAGGGCAAAATGCATAATATTAATATCTGTTTAAAAGTTAGCATTATTGCTAGAGATTGCAGCGAGCAGGTTTTTTTTTCTCGCTAAGGTTAACAAGCAATGCAAGCCTAGCACATGAAGAGAGTTATGTGATGATTATTCTTTATGGAGTTTCCAGTGCCATATTCATAGTTACAATTCTAAATGTCTGTGCATGACATCATGCAAAACAAAGTACATAAAATAGCTACATTCTACTGCTAAAAATGTGTTAACCTTCTAGCTAGAATAGAGACATGTCCTGTTGTATCCCAGCACTTTTAGTGCAGTGTCTGATTATTCTCTCCAACTGAAATTGCTAGATGAGAATATCTTGTCAGTGATTTCAGGCTACTCTGAGTGGTTGCAATCATAGAAGACCTTGTTGGAAATGATGCAATCTTTTATTTCTGTTTGTCATCCTTCAGCCAGAAGGTTAGTACAAAGAGCTTATAACGTGCAGCATTAAAGGCTTCAAAAGATCTCACATATCTTTTATTTTTTATATGTGTATAAAACTCTTATCCTCTAGCTATTAAATTCATTTTATTGTTTGTTTTCATTTTTATTATGTTCTATTCCTTTGGTGATGATTAAAGAAGGAGTCTCTCTGTTCTGATCATGATGCATTTTATTTTTAAGGTAACGATAGGCACATTTGTATAAAGAGACAGTGTAAGGAAGTTCACTAATTTGATGCTTATAATTTGTGAGGAGAGAGAAATGTACAGTCAGAGCCAGTTCAGTTCTTTAGGTAAGGATGTAGGGTAGAGATATAAGTAATAGCTTTTTATCCGTCATAAAATTTCAAAATGGCTCAGAGGCATATCACTGCTACAGCTGTGGCAGACCTTGTTATGGCATTACGCTCCGACTCAGAATGATTTTTTCCATAGAAGATTCTAGCAGGAACTATAGTTCTGGTAATAACATAAGTAGGAGAATAAATAACTTGAATATTAACAAATTGTATGTAATACAAATGCTCCAGCGTGAGCCCAAGCAGGAGGAGAAATGCATTTCCTTTCTTCATTCTTTTCACACTATGCTTTTTCAGACAAAACCCTCTGGTAGAATGCCAGAACCCCCTCTGAACATTACAACTTTAATCCCATATGGTATTTCTACTTGTTCTGATTATTCATTTCACTATTATTAATTTATATTTTCTCTTACAGAGTGGAGGTAGTATAGTTATATTTGCCAGTATCTTTCATATTACTTGAGCAAACTGAAAAAATATTTCAGATATATTTTAGCAAGGAATCCTTGCTATCCTTTGTGAACAAAAGCAATTTTCAGATCTGGGACTACTCACGGAAAAAGTAAAGAAAGGGAAAAAACACTCGGTGTTCCTTTACAATAATCAGCCCATGCGACTGATGCCAGCTGTGCTTCTTCAGTAATACCCAGTGAGGGATAGATACTTGCTCAGATACCGCTGATTCTCAGTGCTGGTTCTCAAGCTGTCTTGCAGGGTCTGTCCATTCTGTGACCAGCTTCTATTGATCTTCTCTGAAATGTGAACAGCTGTACCCTACTGACCAAATCAAGAATTAGTGCTCATCAAAGGGAACTAATACTGAAGCATTATATTCCTGTAACACATCCCCAAGTATAACTCAAACTATATCAGCAGTAGCAAAATTTCATTAGATACGTGTTCATTTAAGAAAATATGCTGGGTGGTTCTTTATGCTTCTGTTTCTCAAACTCTCATATGACCCATATGGAAGCAAGCATCTCTGGAGGGGTGGGGGGGAGAATAAAATTGCAGTCACCTCTTGCCCTTCATAAATGGCCATCTTTTAATAAAGACATAATGATCTTGTACTGCTTTTACACAGTCATTTCATTTTCAAGTAACAGAATGACAGTAGCCATTTGTTGAAATCATGTTTTCAATTAATCATCAAGTAGTCTAACAGTGTCTGCCTCTGATTCCTCAGGTATGTCGTGATTATTGTTACCCCAGCTTTGGCATCACCTTTATTTCATGGAATCATAGAATCATTTGAGTTGGAAGGGACCTTTAAAGGTCATCTAGTCCAACTCCCCTGCAATGAACAGGGACACCTACAGCTAGATCAGGTTGCTCAGTGCCCCATCCAGCCTGATCTTGAATGTCTTGAGGAAGATGAATCAAGTTTGGCTTTTTGTTGCATACACAGGAAAGAGTGGTGTCACTGTGTTAAGTGTGTGAATGAGTGACATCTTTGTTTCAATCCAAAGGCAGTGACTGAAAATCCATTGTCATATCTGTGCCTTAAGACAAATGACATTACCAGGATCATATTTAGTATAAACTGGCCAAGAGCTGGAGGAGTGCAAAACATGGCATGGCGCTGCTCACTAGTCCATGTCCTTAAAAACTAGCTTAGCTCCCACACTTTGGTGAGTGTTTTGTAAAAGAAATACCAAAAGCACGGGCTTATGGTGACCTTGACAGTAGTATTCTTCATGACTCTATGGCTGATGAATGACTAATCTCACATAGTAAGAGGGAGCTTTTAACAAAAGAAGATGACTTTTAAGGACCTGTATTGAGAATTACTGGACAAAGCATGCTGCTGAGACCAGAGATTCTCAGTACCTATGGAGTTTGTAAAACAAAGGGTATAGCTCTGAGAGCAGAGTTTTATAGGAAAGTTCTTTGTTAGGAATAGAGATGACAAAGTAAAAGTGACAGAGTAGCAGGGTAGTAGGTAGGACAAATGTGTCTGCTAAGGAAAGCTGAATTAGAAGTACAAGTGTTTGTAATTTTCTTATAATGAAACAGAAGACTTTCATGTCTGTAGTATGGTGAGACAAATAATGTTTTTTACTTTTTTTTCAATTGTTGTTTTAGAAAGCTTTACGTTAAGAAATCATGAATAAAAACGTCTATTTCTGAAACACAAATCTTTAGCACCTATCTCTATTATTGAGTCAGTCTTGTGCAGAATTACGTTGTAGATATCAGTGTACATCACTTGCATGAAAGTCTTCCTTATATCCTCATTTGCTTATTTTACTTTGTTGTCAACCATTTCATTTAGATAACGGGGTCTGAATGTTAGAGAAGATTTGTGCAACTGCTAACACTTTTTTTCAGCAAACATGGCAGGCTGTAGAAAAGCAAGAGAGAATACAAAGAACAAAAAGTTATACCAGGATTAGTGATGGACTCATCTGTGGTTTGATAGTACTAAGTGGCTATAGGATAGCCTTTGATGTGCTAAAGGAAACGATGTAAATGGAAGAAAACTAACTGTTCATACTTCTCAGAAGGCAGTTGTGCAACAGCAATACCCTGAAGCTGATGAAATAAATGTTTAAGATAGATTTTTAGAAGATATCAGCAGAAAAAGAAGTGTAGTGGTGGAGGTACTATTCTAGTTGTAATCAAGCGTGGCTGGCACCAGTAGGAGCGGTTTCCCGCAAATGTAAACAGCCTGTGGATGGTCCAAATAGTCATTTGCTGGTTTTTGTTTGCTGTTATTTGCTTGTTTCTTGTTCTTGTTGTTGTTTGTTTTTCTTGATGCCTCTAATTTAGTGCAGGGATCTTCCTCTGCAGTTATTCATGTTGTATAAGTGTGTGGTGGCTAAGATTATGTTGGTTCATGGGATGGGGTAAAGCCACTGCGTCACAGATTTGTTGTGCAGAGAAAGCGGATACTATTCCTGCAAATGTGAGCAGGGCTTGGTTTTGGGGGGTTTATTTTGGGTAAATCAGCAAATTTTTGGTTGCTAGAATGGGAACTCCATCAAAATCTGTTTTTCTCTTTCTTTTCTTTCATTTCCTTTTTTTTTTTTTTTTTAGCTGGAGAGGGGATGTGGAAGGGTGGGAGAATGGCGAGGAGGGGAGGCTGTCAAAGAAAGTTAAAGAGAGAATTAGAGGGAGCTGAACAGGGCAGTGCTGTAACACGTGAGTTACAGGTTATTCTGCGAGGTGCCTCCTCTACCAAGAAGGATGGAGGCATGCGATTAGCTCCAGCACCGTCTGCATTTGCGTTCTTGTGTAATTACGGGAATTGCATTCATTGTGCAAAGGTATCATTGCTGTCCTGCTGTTTTATCATTTCTTTATGAGATAATGTTGATTTCAGCAATGAAATGCAAATGTAGTTTACAGTGCTCTTTTTCTCTGCACAAAGGTTAAAATGCATATTGTAGGTAATACTGTTGGTGATGCTTTTGATACAGTCTTTTGTCATCTAATTTCAGCAATACATGAATTTAAATGCTGTTCATTGCAATTTAACCCAATATGCATGTTGTTAGCATTTTGGCTATATTTTGGCCAACTTATGGTGAAAAATTAGTACCTACAAAATATTAATACATAGTGCGCCTTCTATGTGTTATGGCAAAATGAACATACAATTGTTGAAGTGGAGCCATCTTAATTCTATAATCCCCAAATTCTCCTAACAGGGGTTTATTCCTGGGGGTGCAGAAGCTAACGGTTTCTGTGTTAGGAGGGTGTATTTTGGTTTACTTGTGAACAAGGTGTTTCTATTGCTGATGATAAAAGGGCCCCAAATTGTAACAAGCCCTGTTAGAACTGACTGGAGTGCACGTTATAGACAGCTCTGTTTACTAAATGCTGGAGCTCCAACAGCAACAAAATATGTGCAAAATGGGAATAGTTTTCAGCTATCAAGAGAGTCAAATGTAACAGCAAGACCAGTACTGGCGGAAGCTGTCTTTTTTATTGTTATCTCTTTATCTTGCTTTCCTGTGTAAACTGCTCACTATTGTGCAAAGAGAGGGTGTGTGTTGACTCTGGTGACATTGTGTTACTCCATTAAATAACCCTGTATGCTGTTTACTTCAGTGTGAGTGTATGTTTTCGGATTATTTTTTTCTGAAACAGCATGAGCCAAATAGTGTTTCATAACTGTTAACAAGTCCCATTTCTGCTTTAGATGGTACAGCAACAAATGTGCTCTTGTGATTGATAAAAAGACTATATAAAAAAGGAGTGCGAGCATTTAAAATATATTTAGTATTTAAGAGAAGAAAGGTGAGGGAGAGGGTGTTATGAAGTGAGATGCACTGTGGACACGAATGGAAAATAGCTCTGAAAATGCTGACTTGGAGGAATGAATGAATAACTCCTAAAGTTTATCAGAACCAAAAGAACTCCTGACATGAAATGAAGCCTCCTAAGAAAATTCTGTTCTGTTGCTGTTTTGCTTCTCTGTTGTCGCATGTCATGCATGAATGGAAATGCTGCATTCTCCAGGGAGCAGTAAAGCTTCTGTGTAGGTTGTTTATTTCCTTAATCCCTCCTTCTCCGTGATTTCCAGTGTCAGATATAAAATGGAAAGCCTGTAAATACAGTGATTATCATACTGATTATCACCTGCATCAGGGAACGCCCTGGCTGGCCGCCGTAACCCCAGCAGTCTCCACATGTTACAGCCACTTCGATTTTAACCTGACTACTCTATTAGGTACGTGAGGCTCAGTATGAGGTGCCCTAAGGCTGCACAGATGGGGTCCGCTTGTTTCCTGTTCTCACTGTTATTGTGAATAGATACTAAAAGCTCCTCATTGCTTTTATCTGGTTAATTTACTTTGAACTCGCCCTGCATTCAGGGCCAGCCGAACATTTCTCACCATTTTGCAAACACCAAACCATAGCCTCTAAAGATGTGCTTTGAGCTTTTCTCTCCCTTTTTTCCAGAAGGGCCTTAATTCTCAGGGGCTGTAATTCTGAGAGATGCCAATTCTCAGGGAGCTGCAGGCTCCTTACTGGAGGAAACTGCTCAAGAGGTGTTGTGAGGTTTGGTTGATAGGAGAGAAGAAAATTAAAATTGCTGTTGTTCTTTGGCACATACAGACCCCTTAGATTAGGGGTCAACCTATGATTGTGTGCTGGCTACCATTGCTCATGTAACTGGGCAACGGACCAGGCTAAAAGACAAAGCTCCAGCAGGAAAATTCTAAGATAAGATGCTTTTTGCCAAATGTGCAGTCGTTTGTACTTTCTTGTGGAAGAGCCAGGTCTTTCAAACCACATCTGCTATGCATGGGTGCCCCAGAACAGAAAATTAAGATGAATTCTCTCAAAGTCTCTCACATAAGGAAGTACTACTTAACTGGAATAGCTTTTATTTCACAGATGTAAGAATGTACTGGTGTCCAGTTTCCTGGCCAAACAATAGTTTAACACAGATGTTAATGTCCTGCTGCCTTGGGCATTAAAGAAACCCCTTAGGACAGATCAGTGCAACTTCCAATTTCACTCGCATGACCAAAAACCTGAGGTTACAGAAGTTGCTTGGCTGCAGTACATAATTGTTATTTTCTTATTCTCTGTCCCCCTTATCACTCTCTTATTTCTCTTATTTTTGTTTTGTGGGATTTTTTTCTGTGTCCAAGTCCCATTTGAGGCTTTCTTGATTGTGCTGTGGTTCATTGTGAGTGCATCAGTGTATAGTGGAAGCTCGCAGGCTCCTTTTTTCATATGAGCATAGGCTTTGTTAATCACATGCTGCTTTAGGAAAACACTGCATGATATCTTTGAACCCTACACTCCTGCTTGACAGCCAGGCTAGCAAATGTCATTGACTGTGTGATGTACAAGAAGGAATTCAATTGTAAGTAAATTGTCAAAGTGGCTAACCTTGCCCGCACCCAATTGTCAGGACCATGATTCAGTTTTTCTGTCAACATCAGCTAAGGCTAACCCGGTCAGCCTTATGTTTCTGCAGCGAAGCAGCCTGAGGAGTTGTGCTTTTCAGCTGATCGCATTTTATTAACCTCAAGTTACTGTTGTTATAATCAATTGTACCCACTTCGGATTCTTAGATTGCCCCCAAATTGGCAGATCATATAGGTCCACGAGTATGTATTTTCTGCAATATTAAAGCTGTCATAGGGATGCTGGCCTTAAATGGTGCGGTACGGTAGTTATTTTTGTTTAGTTGGATCGGCTCTATTCAGGCGCAAATCTTATCCTTCTATTAATATCACTTGGCAAAGATAATCTGGAAGATTGCAAGTTTAAATGTAAAGACTTTGAGCATTATCAACAGTATTTGAGATGCTGAGGTAGAAAGTGAATAAGGGAAAAACACTGCTGTTGTCTTCTGTCTCCTTGCTTTTATTTCAAAAGAGATTTTAATTGCTCCAATTAATATAAATAAGAAATGAGGACATTCTGATACCCTAATGTTTCCTCTGTTCTTTGAGGAAAAGAACATAGTTAAATTGCCTAAAGCAGTGATTAAGACATCAGTGTGTTTTAAAACGCTCATCTGATTCCACCACAAGGGTTTGAACACATTTCGTGCTCCTATTTTTTTTTATGTGCAGTAGATGACAAATGATTTTTTTTTAAATGGCTTAAAAACCCATATACCATGAAGAGCATCAATGGAGACAACGCTGTAATTTCAATTCAAAATATGTCTGAAGGATATTTGCCTGGATTTGAAATTGTGATTTCCTTCTTAAAGTCCTATGTCCAGAAGTAACTTTCCTCACCTGGAAAATACCATATATTGTACCTTCTTTATTTGAACTTGAGCAGCATGTTGTCATTGTGCTGCTGTTGGGCTGCGGGAAGGAGGGGGAAGCTTTGGGTGCAACTATCAGAATTGAACAACTGTATGTGGGGATATTGAGATAATCGTGTAAGAGGAGAACTGGCTGAATGAGTTTCAAAATGTGTTATTTCTTCATTATCTAGCACTTTATAATTAACTGTTCTTTTTTTATTATTTCAGGAAGCTGCCACTTTTGCTAGAGAGCAAGGCTTTGAGGTGAGTTAACCCACAATTGCACACTAAACAGATCCTAAAGGCTTTTTTCGTGCTGATAATGAAGTTCTTTTGGACAATGATTGATGTGCTATTATACTCTCCAAGCCTCGCAGCGGTTGCCATGGAAACTTGGCAGTCGTCATGGTTTCTTTGTTCTGCCAGCTCAGTGTTATGACGCACTCTGCTAGGTCTGCACCCAACATCGCCTACAGATGTTATTTATTGAATTTTGAAAAGCCTCTTGGGAAGCCGAGAGGTTGGGCACGGTTTCAAGCTGCCTCTGCAGATATGGGACCTGTCAGTTTGTTCAGTTAAAAAGCTACCTCATTAGCTGCATTACACTCCACAAGGATTCACTGCTAAAGCAGTGGTGAGGCAAGACTAAATAGAGAAATATAACACCGCTTAAAGAACTTAAACCCTGCCATATGCGGATTATCATTATGCAAATGAATTGTAGAAAGGTTGTATATAAAATTGGTAGGTACTGATTAATGTAAACCGTGCTGCTTTTCGAAGGGATAGTGTGGAATTTCTGTTTTAAAACAGATTCGAGTTGGTGCTTTCCATCTGTGCTCTAAAAATGCTTGATTCCCTACTTTCTAGAAGTAAACACTGTTGATTTTACAGCAATTCTCAGAGCTTTTGATTTCATTTTTCTGAGGTATTTATTTGAGTGCCTAAGCCTTTTCATCGCCCCTCCCATTGGCTACATTCGGATAACTCAATCTAGAGAGCTATCAGCTATTGGTCTCTAATGCTGAATTCAAATAGGCAGGTTTTAAATACTATAATTAATGTGACAACAGTTATACTAATTTCACAGATAGTAAGTGATCTCACTGAAATCTAAATTGCAGAATCGAATGCACATAAATCCTGTTATGTGTTTTTTCACTGCAGTAAGACCCACCTTAATTGATTTGTTTGCAATGGGGAAGAATAGATAGGAGTCTGACTACTCAACACCCATTTTGCATAAATAATAGAAGCCGCGCGATTCAAACTGCGGCACTTTAAGAACATGCCACTTTGTGTGTGGATGGCTGCGTAGAAAAAAAAAGGAAAAGACTGGCAGCTTTTGTTCTGCAATTTAGATCTCTTTAGAGCCGTATACCAGCAGGTACATCAATGCCATCAGTGTTTTAGATATTAAAGCTGTGGGCTGGCCCATTTCTTTTTATGTTTCCTAAATTCATGCGGCTGCTTTGTAGAAATCCAGACATTTTATCACTGTCAATTTTCATTTGTATAATCTGTATTGTTAGCATAAAAATACACTTTCAATTTATTCTATCAAATGAATGAATTTCACAGATGCCTCCAAATATATTATGAAGCATAACAAATTATTGGTACCCTCTGGTAGCTAGACAATAAAAAGGAAAGGAAGTAGTGTATTAAGTCTACCCATTCTATATTTTTATTGCCCCCTTGAGCTAAAGACTTTGAATATGCCTGGTTTAAATTCACTTCTAGTGACAAACTGCTGTTGCTGGTGTCTGCTAACTACCATCATATTAACCTTTCCATTAGTGCTTGCTTAGAGATTCTAGCACTGTTCCTTCTGAACATCCTAAATCTGCCACATTTGATTACAGCGTATCAGTAAAGTGCGCAATGATTATGATCTTATCTCTTATTACCCCCTTGCTTGGCAACAACTCACACGTCAAGTTTCCTGACAAAAAAATTTGATAAGTGTCCGCAATCTTGTTTTCCCGTTGTGCTGTGAAGGCAAAAAAAAGAAAATCACATTACTAAGAAAGTATCTTAGGAAAAACTTAAATAGCTTCGATTAATTTCCTTCATTAAAGGAAAAAATTCCAGCAGTTCTCAAAATCTTGTAAAAATGGACTCTGTAATTTATATAGAGAAAGCATGGAATGGTAAAATAAAGAACTGGGGTGACCAGAGCAAAAATCAAGAGGATATTTACTATGAAAGTAATAAGAAGTTGTTGTTACCTGAATCTGAATTACAGAAGGAAATAATTTTATTGAAAAAAAAAATTAAAAGTCAATTCATTGAAAATCTTTATCATTGAAGAACAGTTGTGCCTTCTTTTTCCTTAATATTATCTCCATTTCTGTCTCGCAGTTAATTCTACAGTTTATGTCACTAAATGCATCCTATAAATGTGGATTAAGTAAAATGAAATGAAAGGAGCAGATGTATCTAAGCTGCCACAGAAATAATTTTTCCTGTTAAAGATGATGCTTTTCCATGAAGTACATATTGGTTGGGAAACCAAATCAAAGAGTTTTGATACCCTGGGCCAAATTTCAGTCTTAAAAACAGTGAGGTCCACTGCACAGATCCACAGTTGTCAGTGGATTTGTGCTTGTTCAGTTCATGGCTGTGATGATTCCAGCTTTTTTGTGACTGTTTAGAGGCAAGGATCAGACCTGCCCAACCACCAGAATCAGACTCAAGCGTATTCTAAGATACCCACAAGTATCCTGTGAACTTGGGGCACCATATGGAGGCTTTAAGTCCACAAACCTACTGTCCAGCCATTTCTATAGATGGAGGGTGTATTGAGTCAATACAAAGTAAATATTATTCATTATAGTGATTTGACAATGTTATGTATGCACTGAGCAGAAATAGGAAATGACAGTATTTCATGCTATTTGCCTGGCAGTAAAATGAGGGATACAGTACTGCTACAATCCTAAGGTGTAAATACTCATCTACTCTAAAATGTCACAGTTGTACCTTCAAAATATAACACAGTGGTAAGGCAGAGATGTATACTGGAAAAGTTAAAGCCTCCACACCATTAAAGTCCCAGCTATTCCACTATCTAGACTATTTAATTCTCTTCCTTTGAAAAATTTCAGCATGGAAAGTGATATTGGCTAAAAGTGGCCAAGTTAATTCTCTTAAAAGATGGTATTTAGTTACTTTAAAAGTCTGTGTAAGCAGACACAAGTCTCCAAACCAGCCTGTTTTGAAATTCTTACCCTTTAAAAAATTCTTTCCACCAGATACCTTTCTTCTTCTGTTATATGCCTATTATGTATTTAATTCTTCCTAAAAGCACATATGCATTTTACTTTCTTTTACAGTCTACTCTTTTTCACCCTCTACCATCATTCTTCACTAGTATTTTTCCTTAGAGCCCTCTTTCCCTCGTATACATTCATCTTTGTTCTTCCTTAAACCAAAGGAATCATCTCTTGATCTTGTCATTTTCTCCCATTATAGCTTCCTTACTTTCCTCTTAAAATTTAAAGTACATGTAAATACATTACACAAATGTCTTCAAACTCTTTGATTTCTTTGCCTGCTTTGCTCCACTGTAAGTGTGCTTAATAAAGTCATTAGGAGCTACTTCCTCCTTAGCAAAAACTAACCTCCTCTCTCGTTTTTCTTGGTATCCGTGATTGCAGTTTTATTTCATGGATTTCTTAATTGTTAAGACCTCAAGTAGGTCAGAATGTAGGTGAGCCTTCAGAAGCCTACAAATTGCCAAGTTGAAGGGCTGTAATTCTCCACTCATGCCCTATCCAACAGCTTGTGCCACCAGCTGATACCCTCAACTCACAAATCTCCTCTTAAAAAGACATTTGAAAACAAAAGAACAGCAGTTGCAATTATTTTCTCTGGCATTTTTAAGGGGCTCCTTGCCTTCTGAGAATTAGAGGTAAGATGGCCTCTGTTTGCTCTCCATCTGCTGAGGGGTTTAAGGTTCCTCGGTCTTCTCCAGCAGTAGAAGTTGCCTCTTGAAAGTTCATGATAAGAGTCTAAGCAGGAGGAAGGATGAAATTACACGGACATGTTAGTGTAGTAACTGTAAATGGAGACTAAGAGTATGAGAATTCAAAAAAGACTTAGAGCAGTAAGTAAAGGCAAATTATTATAGTATTTGTCAAATGTGTATTAATCAGTATGGACTCACTGACTACCAGAGAGAAGAGAAATTAAAGAGAGGTTAGAGCTATTGCAAAAGAGCTGGATAATTTTCACTTAAAGGGATACTGGTAAGTGCGTAGCCCGGGCTTGTTCTATGTCCGCGGTAAAGTGCTGTCAGTGGTGTGATCAACAAGATTGCTAAAAAGCAGCAAGTAACTCGATGGCTTGTAGATTATAGTTCTAACACTGCTTAACTGAACTGCTGATGAAAAACAAGTGCACTTGTTAAAATCAGCAGCCTCAGTCAAAACTGCACATGCTGTACCTGGTTTTAAAAATAACACTATATGCTGATTTTGGAGGAAAAAAAACAGTTTATTAATGCAAATTAATAGTAACTCTCATAAATGACTTGATACCACTCTGGACAGCTTTATAAATGAACTCTATTAATTATGTAATTGTGTTAAAATGAGTTTTAACAGATCACTAAAAAATGCAGAAAGTATAGTTATGCTTTCATATTATATTCAACACTAGGCCCTCGCCAAGTCTGCTGCGTTTCACTGTGGCTACATGTACCTAAGCGCACACATTGTGCAGTGTTATTTAACACTCATAAGAATAAAATGTGGCACAATAGGTAACAGAGAATAATCTTATCTTACTTTCCTCATGTTAAAATATATATGTATATGTGTGTGTGATGGCAAGAAGTAGGTTTATATATACCACATTTAATCTATGGAAATTACTGACTTGAGATAAATTTGAGAACAAAATCTTCCATGGAGCATTATAAAAGGATTTGATGCTTCTACTAATAACAGGAATACTTATATTTAGATTATATTGAAAACGAAATAAATCAGAAGTTGCAGTGGTCGTGTTTCAAACCATAAGGCAACTGAAATATGAGAATAGGAAGGATAATATTCTAGTGACAAGCTGTGCTGTTGTTGGGTTTCTTGCATCAAGTAAAACATTTCAAACTTGTTGCTGCCAAAGGCTTTGGATGGATCTCTGGTTTGGTTCACTATGCCAAATTCTCAGTTCCTAGCTAGATGCGCTGTGGTGTACAAAGCCCCTTAAAAGCAAAGATTCCTTAATTTTTTGCAGCTTTTCCCCACTTCAGAAAATTGTGGGATGTTCTGTGCCCCACTGAGTGGCTTCCACCTTTTCCTTCCCTGCATCTCAGTGATGCAGAAAGCTAGTGTGTGCACAGCATGTCCACCGGGGCTCCACACCTTCGAAGGTGCTGCAGGGTGCTTTACATGTTGGGATCAGTTGCTGTAGGGGATTTCAGGAAACAGTGTTTATAATCCTTCTGAAATCAGAGGGATTATAGTACTATAAAACCTGACTAAAATGAATGAAAATCAGGCTCAGAGTTTATCTGAAGTATATATTATCTCTTGCAAATTTTAGTTTTGATTTTATGGTAGGTAAGGTTAGAATCCAGTCAGCAGCAAAAACAAACAAACAAAAAAAAAAAACCACCACTAATTGCTTGTTAGGAAATGCTCTGTAATTCCTTTGTTAGCTTTGCAGTTTTGCAGCAATTGGAATAGCTGAACTATCATTATCAAGATTAAAAACAATGGTCTCATAGTACTACATAAATCCTTAGGAGAATGAGGTATTCCTCCATTTAAAAATCTTTCTCTACTGACAATAAAGTCTATTTTATACTAGCCATAAGAAAATAATTTTTTTGATCTGCTAATAAAGTTCCAATCTTTCACTGCTCTAATATGCTGGTTACAAGAATTTTCTTTCTCTCTGTTAATAGACTGAAGACATTAAAGAGATAGCCCGGAAGACACAAGCCCTGCCAAAGGTGAACACTAAAAGGCAACGAATTGTCATCTTTACCCAGGGGAAAGAAGACACCGTAATGGCTACAGGTATATTTTTCATCTCTCTGATGTCACTCAGTAAATATGCTAGTTAAGCAACTACGAGTTTTACCTATTTTAATTTTTAAATGGTAGGCAAAGCATTTGCCTTTTGATGTTAGTGTTTCTCATCTCTGTTATGCTTCTAACTGTTTTAAGATTCTGAATTTGAGAAGTCAGTATTTCACTGGAATGCCTGAGAATTTAGTTCTGAACATCTGAAGTACTTTTGTATAACATAGATCTAAAATATTGATCCAGTTGGTTTTGCTCAGATTTTATGACTTGAGACTTTATCTGTGTAGCCATCTTTGCTGCAAACAAGAACACGCTATGCCTGCTGAGAACAGCTGTGCAACAGTATAGTATATTTAAACATTTGTGAAAAGGAGGAAGTGAAATCCAGTACTAAGTGAATTTCCAGGCTTTTTTGCTTTGAGCAGAAAGCTCACTTCAAGCTTTTCTCAGCTGTCTGCTCTTCTATTCTCAAAGGAAGATGTGAGAAAAAGGTGTTCTACCAGGGATACAAGTAGTTTGTGCTGTCGAAATTGATGATGTACGACACACAGATTTAAGCATTATAAACACGACTGCCTACCTTTTGACAGTCTCTTTAATTTTGTCCACCTATGCTTCTAGACTAAATAAAGCTATTAAAAACGTGTGCTGTGGTGAGCCATTGTAGTCATTCATTCCTGCACAAGGAAAGCTATTAGTCAAGGCTGAATTCCTCCTTTGGAAATCAAGTGAAGTTGAGGAAGCTTTTCACCTGAGGGACCAATGCTTACTCATACAATATTTGCCTCAAAATCAGAACTTGCTTCAGCCTGTGGCTGCAAGGCTAGGCACTAAGTAGATATGTCACTGGTGTACAGATCATTCTTAGCAGCAGTTAGAGTAATTTCTCCAATAGTTCGCTCCTTCCTGTATTTTGTTAGCTACAAACTGATTTAAGGGGAATAGAAAGCAGTCACTGAGAGTTGTGTATGTGTATCTCGCTGAATAATGATGAAAGCATTGCTTCCAGAAAGTTACTGCATTATGTGAATGGCCCATATGGAGGCACTCCACTGGAGTATTGTACAGTTGGCTGAAAAATAGCAGTGTAAAAATGTTTTTATACATGAGATAGTAATAGTGGTAGTAAACCTAAATCTTATATGTAACCCTCCTGTGCTCTTATTTTAATTTTCACTGTGTACTTATTTTATTCTTCAAACTGGAGTTGTTAACAAATCCATTAATCCCTTCTTTGATATTTTTACAACTGGGGGCTTATTTGAGGACTGACACTTGCTAATCTTAGCTGTTTGTTTGCTATTAAATGAACTTAAATTAGAGAATGCACTTTATATGCATGATAAACGCAAGATGGATAGAGAATGTATGCAATGGTGTCAGCTACAAAAGCAAACATGATAAATGTTAAGGCAGTTTTGAGCCGTGGGATAAGCTATTTGGTGCACAGGCATAGCTGAATCTCTTTGCTATGTTGTTATTCATGGCAGCCAAATAAATGTCAATAATAAAAGAGAATTAAAGATTTTCATTTCCCAGAGGCAGTCCTCTAATACAGCTTGATCTTTCATTTCATTTGTAATTCGTTCTCATGTCAGGATGCAATCATTTGCCAGGCTCTGTGTGTCATGTTAAGTCATTTAATAATGATTAAGAACATAAAAATGTTTGGCCTGTGGGGCAATTCTCAAAAGAGATACCAATTTGTTATTGTTTTCCCCCTTTTTCCATCCTTTGGCATGGATCATCTTTTTCCCACCTCTTCACCTTAAAATAATAATGAAAGAAGGAAAATGTGTCCCTTAATTTAGCATATGATGATACCACAAAATGGCACAGAATACTGTTAACACTTAATTCAGCACCAATTAAGTCTAGTGCTTTGAAACCTGTAGTGGAAAGTGTAAAATGTTTCTAAATGATCTTTGAAAGACTTGCTGTATTTCAGAGTAGTTGCCAGTATAAAATTCATTTCCCCTTTCTAATGCACAGGATAAGAGTAAGTTTTTGAAAAAGCAAGCTTTGTATAGTTGTTTATCCTACTTTTCTGAGGAAAATCTATATTGTTAAAGAGTTTGCCTTGTGCCTAGATTGAACAAGCATTTGCAAAGTAGTAAGTGAGCTATGGATTTGGACTTAGCGGATGTTCTGCTTTGTACTTCATCCAAGTCAATAGTAATAATAAGAACGTGGTTCCAGGATGTTTGTTAGCTGAAAGATGTTTCTGTCAGCAGTGACTTAACTCAACCAGAGGGGGATCAGTATCCAGGCAGAGGACTCTACTCTTTCTTTCTTTCCTTACACTGCTGCCATTAACCACCCTTTGTTAGCCATTGGGTAGATCCCATGTTCCAGTGCTTGCAGTTCATGACCTCTGGATGAAGCTGGAGCTAAAGGTGTAAGAGTAAAACTCTCCAAGGTGAATTTGGCCTTTGTGTTTTTTCTACCTTTTTTTTTTTTTTTTCTTTTTCTGTTTTCCCCGTGGAAAGCTCTCTGGCAGCAACATAGAGAGTCTGCCTTTACTGTAGCCCTGGGTGTAGAAGTGGATACCTTGGACTGGACTGCTCTATGAAGAGACACATGGACAGCCACCTCTCCGTTCTTGTTCATCTCAGCCCAGGCATAACACAGTGAGAAAGACAGTGTTGCGGTTGTAAGAGCGTCCTTACCAGACATCCATTTCCTCAGCTAAATACAGCCTCGGCCTATTGTCCTGGACAAGGCAGCCATGGGGCTAAGCTGAGAAGGACTGGATTACAAGAGTAGGAGTGCACCTCTTTGGTGAGTTATATATAAGTTGAGTGGGGAACCAGAGAATGGAAATAATGAGGGGATCCACTTCAGTACAGCTTTGGTTGGAAGGAGAGGAAATGAGATAAAAGGGATTGTTGCAGGTTGCTAGAGAACGGAAGTATCAGTAAATGCTGGAGGAGTAGAGTGCAGATCGTTACCAAAAGAAAAGATTGACCAAAAAGTTCAGAGAATAGAGTCTGATAGACTGAGACAGCTAAAAAGCCCAATTCCTTCAGGGATCTGTCCCAGCCCTACAGCAAGGATGTTGAATCAGGTTGTGAGTTGCTGCTGTTCACCCAACATTGTTTTAATGCCCACCAAAATCGTTGGTGGCTCACCTATAAAAGACCATGAACTATGGCCACTCAGGCACTGATTGACAAGCAACTTAGAGGCCCACACAGCTGGAGCAGATAATGAAAATGGTGGGAAGTAACTGCATCAGCCATCCCAGTCCAAGCCATACCTATTTATCAGTCCAAATTCCTAATCTGTCTGAATTATTTGTGTTTTCAGAGGAAAAATGTCTCTATCATGGAGCACATTGGGTCTTTCTGCTGTCTGTTCTTATCTCCTCCATCACAGTACTCCAGCCCCAAGGCTCCTTTCCTCTCCCTTTCCTTCCTGTTCTCTGTCAGTAGGAATAATTGCAAGAAAAAGGCAATCTCATATTCAAGCTGAGTGTAATCAGTATATTTTATAGGGAAGGAAAGGAGTGTTTGGGATTGGCACACAGGCACTGTGGTAGATGAAATGTTGACTAAATTAACTGTCAGCTTCTAATAAGGCTCCTCAGAGCATGTAATCATTGTCTGAAGTTCTCCTGTTCGTGTCATTTGCGTGCATTTTCCTCTGTCGTCAAATTTTATCTTTTTACTGAAGAATTTGAAGACATTGGAGCTTCTTAGTGACTGTAAGAACTAGCAAATGACACAAATGTTGTAACTGTCTCTAACATCAGTCCCCAAAATGACTGAATTTCAACAAAACTCTCTTGAAAAAAAGGTAACCTGAGAGGTACACTTGTGATGAAACCTTGCAGTACAGAGGACTATGGTTTGGGAAAGATTCTAGTAATTGAAAATGGCACTTGCTTACTGAAGAAAGTTTATTTGAGGAACAGCATTGGTTAATGCCTTGTGTGGATGCTTTTTGGCCATAGTGGGAATTGCTTGGCTATCCAGACTCTGGTCCCACTACCACAACCTGGTTCCATCCATTCTGAATTTAACTCCAGGTTCCAGAGTTGGTGGGATACATTCATTTCATGTTTCAACACTTTTTTTCTGTAACCACAAAAAATACATAGGCAAGGAAAGAGGGAAAGGTTTGATGAACATATCCAGTCTCCTGATTTCAGCAGCTGGGGCTTTTAATAAACACACCAAAAATCACAAGCTCTGACAACAACATATATGTCATATCTATTTGTGTGCTCTATCGTTTGTCAGAATCAAATGCTGTGAAAACTGTCCTTTTTTACTGAGTTGCTCATAACATTTTTAAGCAAATTACTTTAACTCAGATATATTTTATGACTGGTCTTGGCCCAAAGGGAAATCTTTGGAAAGTCTGAGCAAAATCAGTTTGGCAATGGAGAAACAATTTTATATTGACATATTTGCATAATTCAAAAACAGCTGAAGCTACAAACTTTGAACTTAGCTTGTTTTATAGCTTTAATAGAGGAAAGAAAAACAGTCCAAAAGTAAGGAAAATTACTTTGGCATTTTTCAAGTTATGAATGATGAAATCTGGCGTGTTCAGACCTGAACATAGAATGTTCCATTCTTTTTTCCCCCTAATGTTTGCAAAATAACCTCTGTTAAGGGCACGTTTGTAATAGGCTTATTTGTTAGAAAATGGCAGTAGTAAATAAATGAATTTTTAGGGATTTGAGCATTAAAACCACCTGAGTTAGGGTTTACTGAGTTAATGACACTGCTTACATCTTCTTCAGTTTGTCGATGGATGGTGTGAGAATGTTTCAGGAAATGCATTGACTTTGAAGTGGAATGTTGTAGAATGAGAAAGGTCCCCCTTAAAAATCCTGAAGTGCACCTAACACAAAGTATATGCTGAAGTAGTTTGGGGAACTTCTACTTGTTATTACTGCATGTTATTTAATCAGTTCCATAAATTACAAAGCATATGCTATATGGCCAAATTAATATGGGGCAATAAAAGCTTTTGATGTTGGAGTAATATTAGGTAAATTCCTCTATCTGTTATCTGAAACAGGGTACTGGCTAGATGGATGTTCGTTTAACCCAGTACAACCATTCTCAACGTAATATATGAGTATACATTCACAAATTAAAAGTTTCTATGCAATTTGAATAGAACCAAAACCTGATCTAAATGATTATAGCTACAGAAGAATGGAGAGTCTGTATTTATGAATGAGGAAGCTTCTTTATGTAAGGGTACGTTAAATATTTTTAAAAGAGAGTTTTTAAACTGATGTTTAAGCACGTAACAGTCTAAACAGAGGTCAGTAGGATTCCTTTGTCAGGTTGTGCTGCAGTCACGGACCACCATGTTACCTTGTAAGCTTATCTATAAAACAAAGAAGTATTTATTACTATTGACACTGCTGACATTTTATGGTGGGCCTGTTTGCAGCTCTTCTTTCTGTAAATTACTCTGTATTGTTTGTTTGCCTGTAAGAAGCAAGAAAAAGTGCTTTTCCCTTAGGTCTCCTAGCTTTCCTTCTCAGCCTTCCAGACAGGAAAAATCTTGACTAGCTCTTTTTATCAGACAGCCTTCCTATGTGTTTGCACAAACAAAAAGTCACGTCTTGGATGTGCAGTTGGGTTATATTACAGTGCATTTTCTTTTTCACATGATTTCCTAGCTTCACTATTCCCTGTCCTGTCATATTCACAAATGTAAAGTAAAATTTAAATACTAAAAATGGATTTAGGAAAAAAGGAAATTTGGGTCTGCTAGTGGCACAACAAATGAGCCAGAAAGCCCAATAGAATTATTTTCAGTTTAGTTGTTACTTAGAAGGCACAAAACCTAAATTAATAATGAATGTTTGTTGATAGGGATTAACGAATAGCAAAGCTGGTAATACCTTTTGTAACTGAGACCACTCGTGATTTCATGCTGTGTGGGACAGGAGATCTGAGCATTTTATAAGGCAGCTGAAACACATTATTAAAACCTAAGTTCTGGAACACCTGTATCTTAACTGGAATTAAAGATCAGCAATTGCATCTCAAAGAATGCATATACCTGTATATCTATATGCATATAAGTATATATTTATATATGTCATTAATGTGCATGTATGTTTTCAGTAATACTGTATCAATTTAAGGAAAAGAGTATCTTTTCTAGTCTAACCTAATAACACACCAGTTTAGCCCAGCAATTGGGAGTAAAGTTGGGAAATTCCCATTTCTTGTATAATCACTAGCAATAAGGAAATTTCAAGGCAAAACTGTACCTTTCGTTAAATGTAGCCAGAATTTCAAGTGCTACAGTTATTTTACATTTTGTCAAATGAAAAGTTACCTCTTTCAGCTATGAAAAACATGTGTTTGCTGACAATAAATATGGGTCCCCATCCCATGCCTTAGGACTGGTCGGTATTTCCTCTTACACAGAAGAATTTCTGTATTTATTTCTCTGATGCAGATATGTGGATCTAGGAAGTCCATTTTTGTACCATAAGTCTAAAAGGAATTCTTGGAGATGTAACTGTTAATACACTGCTCCACTGGTTGTGTAACAGGACTTTATGTGATGCTGGGGAGGCAATGTGGAGTGCTAAAGGACTGAGTCAGTCCAACGGTCCATCTAACCTAGTATCTGCATGTGTAGTAGTGGATGCTTGTAAAAACTGTTTGGATTCAGCCACTTAAGAGCATTATTGGCTATCTCCCCCTTCTTGTATTGCAGTGGGCAATCTTGTATTGCAGTCAGTAATCGTTCCAAATGCAACAAACTCTGCAGAACTCTTGCTTGTTTCTCCTTCACCAGTCTTTTCTTCTGAGCTTTCTTCCTATTTTGTTTGCTTCTTATGTAATTGTGACACCCTTGCTACGCTTCCCTACATCTCTTCTCAGTTCAGCTGTACGCGTTATGAGGGAGGCACTAGAATGTTCAGCATGCCTGAGAAGGTTACAAAGTGATGTAATTTTTTTCTCTCCTTTGTTCTTCATTCCTCACATAATAGTTCCTCACATTTTATTTGCTCTTCTGGCTGCCATTTTCATGTTGTAACTTCTTTTTCTTTATAATATGGTAATAGGTGGTTTAAAGCCCATTGTTGTGTATTTCCGTGTTAATAAAGATTGACAAAATGATTTTATAGCCCAGTAGTGTGGGATGCTTTTGCAATCCTTCACACTCAGCTTTTGCTTTTACTACCCCAAATGAGTTTAAATGTATCCCAAGAAGATGATGCACAGGACACTGAAGAGCTCTTCTTGGAAGCACTACACATATCCTGGAGGTGCTGTCTGTAACAGGCAGGCACAATTAACATCAAAACAGGACTTACATGGGTACTAGTGAGTACTAGTAGTGCTAGCGTGGGTACACAGAGCTCAGGAACTGCAGTAGGAAACAAGGCAGGAGAACACTACGGTCCCTGCAAACTGTACTGCATTCGGTTCTGTGGAGCCTCATTCCAAGTCATGTTTTATTATTAACTTCTGTCTGGCAACAAAGACTGTAGTTCCCAGGCTGGAAGGAAAGTTACTTCAGCATCAGTTGGTAATATTGTAGAATTATGTCTGTTAATCAAAGAGCAAAGAATAAGGAGACAAAGCTATGAGTATATTATCAAAAAATAAATGGTCTTTTTGGCGTCTTAGATCCCAACTACTAAAAGAATGTTGAGACTGCAAAATCACTCATTTGGCACTTAGGAAGCACTGGAACTAATGACAGCCTTCCAAACCAAGTTTATGTTTCTTGATGGACATGTAATTGATACAACTTTGTCAAAGTTATCCCCTGTTTTCTGAAAATGACACCTCAGTGTGCATCAAGTATTAAATTCTGGTGACTTCTGTTTTTTGCAGCCACTGTTTTTGTATCTACAATGTTAAGAAAATCTAAAACTATAGTATCACATTTTATATAAAATGATCATTCTATAAACTTTTCAAGTTCAACTTCATTTCAAGTTCAGAATTTTCCTTTTCTGTACACACGTTCTGTGTTGCTGCAATATCCTGTGTTGTATGCTACCCATTTCTCCTTTAAAACATATGGTTTCATGAACTGAAATCTGAAACCCATGGTTTAAAGGATTGCAGTGCATAAGCTTCTCCCCTCCTGACGCTTGGGTTAAAATCATACTAATAGAGTGGCTATTTTATGTAATCAGTCAAAAAGTAAGGTTTTTTCCATACATTCAACTGTCAGCAGTTCTTAAGAAATATCTTTTCTCTTCACCCTGATTTGGTGTGATTATTTTTCTCATGGTAAGAAATTAAATGTATACCTTGTTCAGCAGGTTTCATAATAGATCAATAATTTGTTGGCTTAACTTTTTTTTTCCTGTGGAAATGTGGGAAGATCAATGTCTATAGTGCCCTAGGTCATGATCAATACTTTTAATAAAACTTCCTTTTTTTCTTTTTCTTTTTTTTTTTTTTACCTTTGTACAGTTTTGCTTTTATTAATGAGCCTTTCCTTTAGTTTCAGACCATTAATGGTTTTCAGATAGTGTCATACTGCCGAAGGTCAAGGCCAGTTTGAACTTATAACTCTACTTATCAGTGATTAAATCTATTGGATGGGCTTAGATGTGTTAGGAGACATAAGAGTTTCAAAGCGCTGCTTTGTAGGGACTCTGAAGAAAACAAAACCTCAACCTTTTGGGAAGACTACACATTAAGGCTATTTTCATTTCCTTTGTAAACAAATAACAATTGTCTTATTTATGGATCTCATATTGGCCATAACATCACAGGTAACTACTGTGGTCTTGACTGCTCCTCAATTAAAGTTATTAAATGCTCCATTTTGAGTTTTATAGCATTATATTGCTCATTTTGCAACATGAGTTTGAAGTGAGATAGCATATCTTTTGCTGAAAATCCAAATGGGAAGCTAGTAACTTATCAAAGTATGTGTTATCAGCTGGAGTACTTGCAGAGAATATGATATTATTGTCTCTGAGGCTCAGCCTGATGTCTTCTGAAATCAATTGAAAGATCTCATTAACTTCATTGGATATTGATTATGGCCGTGGAGAACTTAAAACGCTCATGTATTTAAATGGTTTATCCATGTGTCTTTTTGTGTATTGTACTTTGTCTGCAATCTCTTGATTCAATTTTTGTAGTCTACCTAGAGATTATATAAAAAAAGAGCTGTATGTATGCTGAGAGATTTTATAACATATTTTACCTTAAGGTGTCTTCTTTGCTGTCTGTTACAAATGAGGTGCATAAAAAACTGGACCCTTTGACCACTGACAGCTAGACAGAGTATCTTCTGTCGAAGATCTTTTTTTCTATTGTTTTGGCAGTTTTCGCCTTTATTTTTTTTTTGTTAGGCAGCAGTTCACTTCATAGCAAATCATCACAGAGGAGTTTCAACAGCAGAATCTCCACTCAGAAGGTGCCCTACAGACTCTGATAGCCTATCATCTTTAATTTAGAGATTTTATTTCCCATCTTGTGATTACAGTTGAATGAACATTGTAGAAAAGTTTAAATTGTAGCTATCCATGGCACACTTTTGCCTTAAATGATGAAACTTATGTTTTCAAGCCTCTAATCTTCACCAGCTCAAATAGTCACTATAAAATAATTGCATAGAGTGGAAGGAGAGTAAAATATGGGTATGTATGGTGACCCTGGAAGGAAATTAACTGTAGGAACTGACCCTTTGATTAGAAGTTTCTCTGCTGTAGCATTCAGTCTCAAGCAGTAGAAGTTGTGCTAAACAGGAGGCTGAATAGAAGACAAATTCTAATCTCCAGGAGAGCTAGAACAGAGATGGTGGCTAGTGGAAAAAGTGGACAAAGGGGAGGGTTCATTGAGTCCTGCTTCACCTGACTTTGGGGATTTTGGATACATTTTGTGAAAGGCAACAAAACATTCAGAGCTAACACTTGGGGCTAGGAAGAGAATGAGTACATTGGAATTCTTCAAAATGGTTAATCGTATCAAAGTGGAATTGTGAGGTTTTATGATCATTTTGGCTCAGTGATTTCCCCGGTAAGTTTTACTGGTAAAGTGGAGTGGCAATATTTTAAATCCTATATCTGAAAAGTAAAATGTTACTCGTATACCGGTGACCTGGCCTTGACACAGCTGAGCGTAACACAGGTTATGAAGTGGCAGTTTAGACGTAAGCCTCCAATACCACAAAAATAAGTTTTATGTAGTTGATCCTATTTGAATCAAAGCAGGCTCCAGCTTACTTTCACTTTGTTTTGTTTATTATGAGTACAAAAAGCCAGTAAAATAAGCAGACCTGACTTTAAGTACATACAGACAGCAGATTTAGTAAATATAGCAAATGTGAATGATTTTTATATGATTAGGTTTTGGCTTTACAAAATGACATAATAATAATGTTTCTTTAAAAAGAATACACACACTTGTCAGAAAGCAGATTTGGAGTTTGGAAGGTGACTCCTCTTGATTTTATTTGTTGTCCCCTGCTACCCTGGGCCCCCCTGGCCCCTAGTAATCCATCCTGATTCCTGCAGTCAAAACTAAATCAGAGAGGACTTCATGGAACCAAATATTTATATCCCTTGTAATCTGATACTGTGATATTGTACTGGGAACCTGAAAAGATGCCAGGCCATGCTTTGTGGCTAACAGCAATTGATCATGAATGAAACTGCAGAACTCTATTCCAAATTGTTGGCTTTCTAAATTTGATAATAAGTACATTTCCTGATAGAATATAAAAGTGCAATAAAGTGTGCGTGCCCTCTCTTTCCTCCTCACCCATCCAATTGCAAAATGCTGTTTGTACAGTATATTGTCGATGCTGACAACCGAATAAGAATTTTAGGAGCAGTTGGCTACCAAGTGATGGCAAATTTAAAGGTTATGCAAATTGTGCCAGTACAGCCCAGCTTGTTTCAGACCTCTTTTCTGTATTATCATATCAATTGAGTCAGCTCATAGCAGACAAAGCAAGGTTATGGGAACCACCTAGAGCATCATGCACCATTAAACATCAATGCAGCATACATGAACATCTGCAACAACGATCTTATTAACAGAGGGCATAACGGAAGGCAATAAACAGCTTTCTTAGTCACTTAATTGTAAAAAATTTAATAACCTAATACTTGCATTATTTATCAATAGCAAGTTGGCCAAAACTTAGGCAATTGTGGTGAATTAGATTATACTACCTACTGCACATTGAATTACCACAGAAATATGAGAATTCATCTGAGAGCAGTTAACACTGTAATTAGTAAAGTGCTAATGCAATTTTCTTTCAACCCCTGGCACATTGTTGGGTATAGGTATCCGCCTTTTGCAGTGCCATTTTTGTATTTGGCTAAAAATAAATTTGAAAAACCTGAAAAACGTTTTTGAATTTCCTGCTTATCTTGACAGATAAAACATTTGAAAAATATTGAGCTTGATTTGAAAGGTAGAGTACAGAAATTATAAAGTGGTCTTTGTGTGCTCACTCAAAACAGATGCTTAGTGAAACAAAACATAGCATGTTAGATGTTCATACTGCAAACGCATGTCGGCTCCTGGGCTGCCACTGCACTGAGCTAGATGAGAGCACGTGGAGCTGTGGTTTCCAATGGCCCAGGAAATGAGTACAGAAATTAAAATATGTTAAAATTTGAAGGTAAAGACAAATGGGGTTCAGTTCTTCAGGGTTGGGTTAGAGCTGGCTGCAGAGAGGGAAGCTGTTCAGGGCAGGGCAGGAGGTGGGCACTGTGAGAGGACAGAACTGCTCCTCTGGCTGCAGCCTGCACGTGCAGAACGTAGGGGCATCCAGCTAGCGAGGAGGTGGTCTGCAGCTGATTTAGGGGGGAAATGATTCCTTCATTTGGCGCCAGATTCTCTTTCTAGAATTGCGTGACTTCCATTAAAGTCAGTGGTGTTGCTCTGTTTTTTTGCTGGTGTTTTTAAGAGCAGCATATTCCCCTATCGAGATTAGAACAAATCTCAGCCTACACTGCAGTGGCATCTTATAATGGAAGTAAACCCTGCAAAGCCTGAGAAAATTCATTTAGTAAGCAAGTTCCATTCTTCAAAAATAAATAAGTAGACTAGGGAGATCTTAATTAAAGGCAATAGAGAATTTAGAAATACAGCATGAGAAGAAGTAAAACCTTGGAAAAAATTCTAGATCTGAGCTCTGAGTTAAAAGGCTGAAAAATTAAAATTTCTACATGTCATTTGAGTATTTAAAGGCAATTTAAATTTCTAAAATTTATGTGACATATCTACCTCAGCCATGTCCAGCTAGCATCTAGTTCATTAAGAAAAAAAAAGGAGGACTATGTTTATACATTAACTTATTTATAGTAATGTTTCTAAGGAAGACTCTCCTTCATTTTGATGGACTGATTCTGTTTATGAAACTAAATATAAATTCACCCAGAAGAAAAAGCTCCTTCAGAACTGCTCTGTGGTGACCTAATGCTCACTCCTTCTCTTTTCAGTCTTACTGATGCTCAAGTAAAAGAGAAATGCCTTGGGCCCATTTCTGCCTCCACTGACGACCCGTGCTTCTCAGATTATCATGTAGCATAAACAAAGCTGTCGTGTAACATGGCATTTATTTAAATGATGTGATTTCTGTGTTCACCACTGTGAAACTGAGGTATCACTAAGAAAGATTGCAACTTTTGACAGGTGTGTTTGCCGCATTAGGGCAATATGCTTAATGTGTAAGTAATGTAAGGCATAATGCAGCAGTTGCCTTGCTCAAAACCAAATTATGTGTTTTTCTCCTTTTTGTTTTAGCCAATGCTCTGATAAGCTTTTGGGTTGAATTGCTTTGACCAGATAATAGATCAATATTTGTACAAAAATTCTCCCATGGGAGTGTTTTGCTGGTCCAGCTGTGCAGTGGTTTCACATATACCTCTAGAACGGCATGGAATGGAGTACAGTCATTGTGCGTTCTTGCTAGTGTATGGGTCAGGGCAAACAGTCTGCTTTCCTAACTGAAAAAATACTTCATTTTTGCACAGCCCAAGTAGCCAAGTTTCAGACGATTTAAGAGTACCTGTGAGCTAGAACATGGGTCGTGTAACTTGGGCGTACATATGTGAAGTATTCTTTGTGTTAGACATCGAAAATTGAAATTCCAGCCATCATTTGCGTTTCCTGAGCTTCCTATTAATGGATAGAAGTAGAGATTTGTTGGTATTCCAATTGCCATGTATGGCTCAAAAAGTAGTATTTGGGGTTGGCATTGGTTTGTTTTTCTTACTTTTAATGATGAAGAATTATGTGCACTGATCAAACCAAATCATATAGGACGTGCAGGGCAGGACCAGAGCCCTATGTTTGGTGGTATCCAAGGCCAGCGTGTTTTTATGCCACACTGTACTTTACTGGGGAGTTAGCCTCATCACTGGTTTCGTTTATTGTAACCCATCTCTTCTTCCTTCAGGACTGATTTTGACCTGAGTTTTTTATATGGTGAGCCTTTTCTTAATTTTGGTGTCTACACCTTCGTTCTCTTTGCCTTTCCTGGGTCTTCGCCCCCTCTCCTGGTGCAGAGATCCCAGGAAGCGCTTCAGCTCTGAGCCATACCTTATGTCCCCAGCAGCCGCCGAGCCAGAGGAGCGCGCTTTCTGGCAGCTCAGTGGGCGCAGCTTCGGCTCACTCTGAAATCTGTGCCTAGCGGGCAAATGGCAATGCTCGTGTGTGCTCGGAAAGGCTTCCTCAACAGAGTTCATTGCCATTCTAAACTTTAAACATTGTGACACATGCCAGAAAAATTCAGTGGCTTGTTCTTTAGGGAAGTTTTTCCATATATGTAAGTATGCATTTATTTATTTATTTAATATTAACACCCATGTGAAACAAAACTGCAGTGTTTTCTGTTGACCTCCACTCGTTCCTCCATCTTTTACACACAGCCATAGTGTTTTGTTGACTTGCACAAACAAAGAGTTACTCCGTGTGAGAAATAAAGCAGAACTTCAACTCCTGTCATTGGCAGTGATTGTACAGACAATAAAAAAGGCTGCGTGGCTCCCACACCTTCCATAAAGAAAACAAAACACATTTGGGCCTGTAAAAACTATTGGTGAGTCATTAGTTATGCTGTTACTTCTTTAATAGTTGTTAGCAAAAAGAGAATTCTGGATCGGATTGTATGCTGGAGTAAATCACAAGTTGTTTCAGAGGAGTGGCATTGAACTGCTGGGAGGACAGACCGAGGTACACTTAGGTTTGGTGGCTATGCAATGAGTGCGAGAATATTCTTTAATTTTACATCATTTCTAATAGCTAATGTGTATGAGTTCCTCTAAAGGAATCTTATTTCCCTATTAACTCTAACCTTACAAATCACATATCAATGCTACAAATATGGCTTCTGAATAAAAATACTGTTGACTAGATAATGGAGCAATGCATATGTCTGGGTAGAGCTATAAAGGCAAGACAAGTCTCAGTGTATATGTTGGGATGACTTTTCCTCTGCAGAGAGAGGGGAAGTGGGGTCTGCACACTGTCGTTTCCCTTAGATCCTCCTATATAATCCCAAGTAGAGCCATAGAACCTCTAAAACCTTTGGCATCATATTCCTTCTCTGTTTCTACTGCAAATAAGTTGCCTCAGAGGGACAGTTCTTTGCATCCTGGCCAACATAGCTATATGCACGTACTTTTGCCTAGCAAGCAGCAAGAACTGTAGCCTAATTGCTCTATTTGGGTGTTTTATTATGGAAATAAATTCATATTTGTATTAATTTTATCATACCGTAGGCATATAAATGCATTATAGATGATGACTACTCTATGACTTGTTTTGACTAACATTGTTCATTTTACATATAAAGGCTTAACTTCTTTGCTATTTGTTGTAATAAAGTTTTCTTGGCTACATATTGAATTTGTTAGAATACAGCATCATTTGTTGTATATTATTACAATATTTAATTAGAAAATCTGAAAGCATGTGGCTGACTTACATCTTGCTTGTTATACTATTTAACTCCGTTGACTTACACAAATAAATTCCTTATTTTTCTGACAAGCCCTTCAGAGTCGGAACAATGCACAGAAATAGATGGAGAAGAGGGAGCTGCTGGCATGCAAAGCAAGACAAACTTAACATGCACACAGAGAGTGCCGGGGGGCTGTTGTGCTCATGCAGTACAGCTATCTGAAGGTCCCAGCCTGAAAATGCAGGATCTCGGGTTGTTGCCTTGAAGTGACAGGCTGAATCAACACTGCCAGATTTGAAATACATCACCACTGGAAGTCGTAAGGATTTCTAACTGGGCACTCAGTGCCCAGCACCCCAGCCCATGCTGCCTTGCAGCTGTGGACAGTGCTGTGCAGATAGAGGTGGGAAAATTAGGGCATCTTTTTGATTTACATATCAGGTGTGTTATCTCTTTGTGAAACACAGCAACAGCAGTAGTTCCTCCTATAGGTAAAAAAGGGGAAAATGTTATTATGCTGCAGATTTTAAAAGATTCACTAATGTGCTGAAGAAGGTACAGAGGCTTAGAGCCGTGAGGCTTCTGGTTTCACCTTCTACAGAGAGGTAACAGCTCAGAATCAGCCAGGCTGACATGAGTTTGTTCCAAATACTTTTCTCGTTACTTCTTACCTTATAGCTGTCCAGAGACATGTATAGATTTTGAGCTTAGGTTTCTATGTTCTGTTAAGTTCTTCCCGTCCTTTTTTTCCCCCCCCTTTCTTTTTATCTGCTTTTGGCCCCTGATCTAAAGAAATTGAGAGAGAGTGGGGGTGAGAAGGAGATGGGACAGCATTCTGTTTCACAGTTGTTCCTTTTTTTTACAAGTTGAAGCTTACAAAAGAAAAATGAATTTGTCTCCATCTTGTAAGCATCTGTACTACCACTGTCAGCCCACAGATCAAAAGCTTATTTGAGGAAGTAGCTAGTCATTTTTGTATATATTTTAGGACTCCCTTCTTCCTTTTATTTTATTTTCATACAAAATTAAGGACACTCCAACATGTTGCCCATAAGTGTTCTGTTACAGGTAATTAAATGTAAGTTTACACATTTAATCTACTTTTAAGAGCAAGAGAGACTGGTAAATGACCCAGTTAAGGAAAGTACTCAGCCTAATTGGATGTAATGATTGCTTGCTGGTGTTTATTACTGTACTAAGAGTAGATGTGTAGTCTGCGATTCTAATTTGGTTTAAAAACAGACCTGGAATATTTGCAGCTATCATCAGAGTTCGATTGTTGCAGTTAATGTCACAAACAAAGTTTGTGTTCAGCTAGAATGGGAGGAGCAGTGTATGTTCAATTAATATTGTTCCCCAATTGTTCCCTCTCCAGACTCTTACCTATGAAAACAGCTAGAGCTAGATATACCAGTGCATGTTTTTGCCTGAGGAAAGTAAAGATAGACTTCACATCTTTAGGTACATAATGCAACAAATTCCCAATGACAACATTTACCAATGAGCTGATTCCTTATCAATGGGTAGTGTCTTCAGCCTATGAAATCAGTACTTTCATGTTCGATTCTTTTGATATCATTCTCAAGCAGCTGAGCTCCTCGGTGACCATTGAGGGAGCTGAATCAAAGATTTAAAATTTCATTAATGCTTGTTACTCAAACTTCCCTAGTTGTACACACCCTTTTTTTTTTTTTTTTTTTTTTTTTTTCAGTTTGCGCTCTCAATTCTCAATTCCAGCAAATGATGCCAGACTGGAATGTGTTGTATCTGAGTGTGTTTACCACAGAAGATATTTGCTGCTTAAAAATAGAACAGTGGATTTTATGCCCAGAGGAGCAGCACTTGGATTTCAAAACACTTATGTAATTACTCTTTATTTCGTAAGCCCTCAGAATGATAAATGAAATCAGAACTGACTTAGAGATGCAAGGCCACTGACTACCAGTGCACTCAGCCAAGGTGTCTCTCTCTCTTCACTGTCATGGATTTGAGAGTTGTACAAAATAATAGACCACATATGAAAATGAACTTGAAGTAAATTAAAGTCACAAAAGCAAAGATATTCGGAATGGTGACATGTGCTTCAACTTCATTCACCCTGTTGTGCCTAGCAGTTGCAAGTCACAGATCAGTGAGAGCTGTTATATATTTTTGTCCCGTTACACAGACATTGCAAGGTAAATTAATGGCAGCCTTGGTTCTCAGTACCTTTGTTTTTTGTGAAGAAAAGAAGAAACTTCAATATTATCTTGTTCTATCTTTCACTGTGTTAACTATTTTTGAGTGTAGTAGACTCTGTGCTAGAAGAAGTTCTCATAAGGTTAAAGAAAGATAGTTTACTTTATTAGATGTGTGCAGTGTGTGTAGATATCTTTATAATGTACTGTGTTCTCCGAAGCCATGTCAGCTGCTTCTGAAACTTCAGTATTTCAAAATATGAGTTTATTGCCTCTCTTGAAAGTGTGTAACGTTATAGAAAAAGGAGATGTGTGGTCCAGGTAGAGATGGCAAACAGAGGTCAGAAAAAAATGATGACTTTCACATCAACAGATGTCATTGATGTATTTTGGGTTTTTATAGTAATTCAGTTCTTTGCTATTAGGTCTACTGCAGAAAGAACAGAATAAGAGCTCTCAGTACAATACACCTGAACGTGCTAGAAGGAGCGGAAGGAAGGAATTAAGACAGAGGAAAAAAGAAAGGAGAAAGATGATGATGTGAACTTTCATCTGTAGAAGCTAGATTCAATAAAGAGTCATGTTTGATGCCAAGCCCCATTTACAGCATTCCAAATACAATGCCTGTGCATTATTCACTCTCTGTGCCCAAACACATACATTTGTATGCATATGCAAGTGTCTACTGTGTATTTAATGTAGAACATCTGCGTGTGCCCAAGCAGTTTACCTTATTACAATGTGTCTTCCACAGATTTATCACTTTGTGCATTGTTTTAGCATTATCTAGAGCAGATCATATATATCATATATTTCTTATGAAATGGATGAATACACTCTGCTCCTCTGGCAGAGTTTATTATGAGACCTCACTTTCTTGATTTCCAATTCAAATGAATCCTGTTAAAATTACTAAAAATCATTACTCTTGAAGACTATCTTAGGAGTACAGCACAGCATCAAAGTTGGTTTCAAAATAGATTTCTTAACAGGCTAGAGAGTAGGGTGTTCTTTAATTGGAATATTTCGTTTATGTTTTCCATTACCCTTTTTCCTTTGCCTCTCATGGATGGCTGTTGCTAATGCTCTCTCCCCTCCCCTCCTGGTGGGCCAGCCAACAGTTCCCTCTGGAGGCAGCATCATTATATCTGCCTGGTTCGCTTGTAGCAGATGGTGAGGAGCAGTAGAGCTGATACACTGCATTTCACAGAAACCGGGATCCTTCTGGTACCTCTGCAGCACGCACAGACTTGCCTGATTTGAGACTGTGAATTCTTTATGTGCTTCCCAAGCTAGGTTTCCTTGTTTGCTACTGTATGCATCAGTGTGAGAATGATTTTTATGCTCTGCTGTGTTGCTGGACAGTGAGGAAGCTACCCATCTCCAGCTTTTAGCTGCTGGAGGATCTATTTCCTGCCTTAATTCTATATTTTTTACAAAACATTAAAGGAGGACAGCTCTGATGGTTTTCATTTTCACTGGTTGACGGGCTTTTCTTCCCCCTCCCCTTTCTTTAATTCCTGCTGTCTTCCAAAGGACAATCTGTTTGCTCTGAGACAGTTTAATGCATACTGACTACCAGAGGCAGAACTTCCATTGGCTCTGTTACAGGGGTAATTTACACTTTAACAAGGTATTGTGACAAGGTGGTAATTATATTTTTATCACGTCATTATGACATTACCACCTGGAAAGCCATAGCTGATTAATTAGTGGCGTATATTAAATTTATAACCCTCGAACTCTAAAGTTATCATACCTAAGTGGTGTAATTATGCTGAACTGTGGTGTGGCAGCGAACTGAGGTGAGGATGCTGAGTATCCACCTATTGCAATAGGTTTAACAAGTGCCAGTAGAGGGCAGGGAGCTGCAGAGATGGAAATACTTTTTAAAAAACAAATGGTAAGAAAGAATAAAATTCAATTCTTGAAACCAAATGTAGTCAGGTGTATAGTTGCAAGGCTTCTGACATATATGCGTTTTCTAAAAAGATGTCATTTGAGAGCACTCGGGTATACACTAGCTCTACATTTTACTGTTTTACTTTCACATGTATTTTGGTTTTTGCAATGCAGCCATTTCTTTGGAGCTTTTGGAGGCTTGGACAGGCAGTTCTGGAGGCTGCATTACCTCTCTGCAGCTAATAGGAAGCACTGGTTCTGGCAGGATGGGCTTTTCTTAGTCCTGTCCATATGTCCACGTGTTTTATATTGTTCCTCTTGATTTACTTCTTTTCTCTTACCCTTAATATTAGGAGATAAAGAAAAGATACGAAGCTGAAAGTAATTAATGAAAATGTCCACCACAAATAGCTTGATCACATTTACTTCCATACTTCTATGCAGTTAATACTGCAATGCAAATTATTATTATAAACCAGATCTGTTTTTATCCAAATTATTGTGCTAATGGTCAGAACACCACTTTTGAATTGTTTTCACTGTTTGTTGTGCTTTTCTAAGTCATTTTGCAAGTAACTGACGTTTTATTCTCTCTTTCTGCTATAGAAAATGAAGTAACTACTTTCCCTGTGTTGGTGAGTGATCAGAGTGAAATCGTGGATACCAATGGGGCTGGAGATGCATTTGTTGGAGGTATTTCTCACTTCACTCCCATTTGGAGATTATCCTATTGCTCTTTCTCTATAAAAACTACCATTTTTTCATGTAACTGTCCCTTAGAATGAACTTTTTTTTTTAAAGCTTTTCTCTGCATCCTGAAGTTAAGTGATTTAATTAGGTTCTGATTTTTAAGGGGAAAATATGTTCTATTACTTTAAAGATAATATGCTTTTATGCTGTATTCTGGTTGTTTTCATGAGATTAATTGTATCTGTCAGACTATTGCACAAACAAGCTGCATCAAGTACTATATAGTGTACAGAAATCCCTCCTGGCTTAAATGTTAACACATTGTTGTTCTTTAAAGCAGGTTGTAGTGAATATTAAACAGTATGTTAATAAATGAGTGTAGTATCTTCTTATCGTGTCAATTTTGGTAAAACATGTTTCTATTACAATTATTTGGACATCAGGAAAGAACACAAAGGGTTAATTTGTTAAAACAAACCCGGAAAATATCTGGCATTGCTTAATATCCATTTGCAAACTTACTATTCTTTTTTTGGCACAAGCTCTAAAGAAAAAAGAGGATGTTATGTCTATGCCTGTTTTTTAAAAACAATTCAATATAAGCCAAAAACCAGTCTAATCCGAAAGTTCTGTCATTTGTTGTACCCTCCATACATGTAATTCTGTGATGCACTATTGCATCCTGAAGGCTCTGATGTTCAGGACATAGTGTCTCTAAGGAGCTCCATTAGTCACTAATTTACTGGAAGCATTACCAGAGAGACTTTATAAACAGAAGTGCAGGGCTCAGTCTTGTAGCTATGAAGGGGACAGCAAATTACCCAAATTAAAGCTTCAGAGTTGGGTCTCGCTTCAAGAAAGTGTTCAAAATAAGCTGAATCTTAAACATGTGAATAGTTCCATCCCTACTCAATACATCACTTAAACCTATGATAAACTTTCAGTATATGCCTAAATCCAGCTGAAAATAGGAATGCTGTTACTCATTTGCCTTGGTGCTTTCATGAATCAAAAAGGGCAGAAATAGAGGAAAGCACATTAGGTCGTGTTATTCGTGCACCTTTTAGTGCACACTTATCACTCTCTATTGTTCCTCACTGACCAAAAAAAAAAAAGACTAAATTTGAACCAATGAGTAACAGTGACCATTACCATAAATAAGATCTTCAAGTGCTTATCCTTATATATGTGTGCTCTGTGTATCAGCTGTGCCAGTAAGCTGCTGTTCTTGTCATGAGAAAAGATCTTGGCCATTTTGTTTTCAGTTCCTGAAAATGAAGTAACACTGGGTTGTGCCCAGGTGAGCAATACAGTAGACACAGCCAAGCTTTGCCTCAGCAGGAAGCAGCTTTTCACGTCTGCCACATTTGTCTCAGACTGTATTTATTCTCAATTCTTCAGATTTTAGGCATTGTATGGAGATCAGGACTTTAATGTTTTTTTAATAGTCCTACCTTTGTTCTTTCCTGATTTAGCTGCAGGAAGAGAATTACAACTAATTAGGCTTTGAGATATGCCTGGTCTCTCAAAACCATTCCTCTTTAAATGATATCCTTTCACTCGGCACTTCCATAGCTGGTACAAGGGCTATAATCACTGGCTTCAGTAATTGTTCAGAATATCCTGGATGGACTGGCTGATATAAGGCAAACCAGACCCCATTCCAACTGCTGCCTTCCATCAGCAGGATAAGGAGTTCAGGCATGCCCTATCAGGCAGGGCTTGGCTCAGTTGTGAGATTCCTTTCACTAAGTGTCCAGCAGTGGATTTCAGCAGTTTGAAGGGTAACAATGTGGATCATGCTAAATTTGAATGGGAAGAAAGGAAAGAGAATAACTCTTCTAAAAGATCAACTTCCCTTTGCCATCCTAAGACTAATGAGATAACATGTCTGGATGTAGCATCAACCTTCAGTGTAGAAAGCAATTATGTCATAGGTCCTCTATTACCATTTATAGACATATATTCTTTTCCTTAGTTCCCCTACAGTAACACTGAGGCCTCAGATGCTTTTTGTATGCAATGTAGGGCGGTGTAGCATGGCATTATGCCATTCTCTCACTCACCTCACCAGGTAAGGAAGGACCACAGCTACTTTTCCTTTGGAATGGGAGCTGTTTCAGCAGTTGCAAGTCTGTCTGGAACCTCACTGTGGTTAGATCTGTACCTGAGCATCGGTGTGTGAGCTTAGGTTCTTCTTGCACTGTATTTCATTCTGCTATGACTCAGAAACCAGTGTGAGCTTTTAAATACAGTTCTTCCATTAGGTTCTGAGTTCTCCTCTGTCACCACATAAATAATAAATTGGTCATTTATTCTCCTCAGAGAACAGATTTTCCTGAGTTTAGTCCAGATGGAAGATTTGGGAGTCATAACAGTCTGGATACACAGCTGATTCTAGTCTTAAATACTGTGGTCTCCTTCTTCATGGAGTCATTTCATTTTCCTTCCCATATGTAGGAAATGGGATACTGAACTGGGTAGGCTTTGATTTGGTCTGTGTTTCATTTGGGGGGAATGTCTGTATTTTATCTGTATCACACTTTTCATGTGTTTTCAAAGTACGTACTTGCAACAGGAAAAGTTCTTTATTGTTTCTTTAAAGAAAACCCTACACAATAATGTGGGCAATACTACCTAACATGTGTATCTTCTGTTGATTCTAACATTGAGCCAAATGCAACTTTATTGTCCTGATAGAACTTTTATACTGGGAAGGCTATAGTCACTTCAGTGTTTTCCTAGTTTGTCTTTGATTGAGGTTTTTATCAAACTGTTACTACCTAGGCAGCAGTATGTATCATATTTTGATTTTGGTATCATTGTAGTGAAGTGTTTCAAAGTTCATCTTTTAATTCAAAACTGCACTGGTTGTTAGACCATAATCTCCCAGATGCTTAGTCCTTTATTCAAGCAGTAGAGAACAAGAGTCTCATGGCATGTGGCAGGCATGTTAACATAATGAACAGTGATTTTGTTGGAGCAAAATGTCTTGGCTGAGAAGGAAATGTGGGATATAATGAGAACTAACCCCATCAAGCAGGATTTATTTTACATTAAGAGGTCAAGTTTGTTAGACTTTATCATATTTTGGAAGGTCTTCCGTTGAGGCCCTCTCTTCCAGAGGTGTAACTCACAGATTGTAAGGAAATTCCATCTCGACAATTATGCCAGCTTGGCAAGTCACCCCTCATGTATATTCTCCATGTGAGAGTGGAAAATAAGAAATCTGATGTGTTCTGACTTTTTTTTGTCCCTAGAACCTATCTAACTAGTGACAGTCATTAAATCTCAAGACATGAAAAAGACATAAAGTTTCTGGGCACTTGTGAGTTGATTTATCAGTTTGATACTCGAAGCTGCTGGCCTCCAAGGAAAGCGATCTTGCTCCAACTGCTAGCAACAAAAAATAAGCTACAATCCTCAGCTGAAATGTGATGTTATTAAGTTGGCATTAGGAATATCTCTGAGATTCGTGCCTCTTATTGCAGGCATCAAGTCACTTGCCATTCAGGCTGGTGCAGTGCATGCATGAGAAATTGGGTTTTAAAACTAAAATACTTCTCTAAACAGTGCTAACAGAGTGCTACCTTTATTGCTTTCCAGCAGCGCTGCTACATTTTAGAAGTTTAAGCAATAATGATTTACTTTGTAGCATCTCAGCACCTCCTGTGAATTTCAGGGGTACCACAGATTTTTCAGTTATAGATCCCTGAGGAACCCATGAATTAAAGTTGCAAGTCCACCTCTGGGTTCTGAGGACACTGACAAATCACTTGAGCTTTGCTGCCATGGCTTATGACACGAGAGTCCTCCTAATGGAATTACAGCCTTATTTTGCAGAGTTTGTGGAACATACTGCTACTCATTAAATTATCATTTATTTATTGCTAGTCAGCCCCATTTTGAACCTCTGTAACAATGTTAATCAAAGCATATTTAATGACAGCAAACAGATTGAAGTACAGGCAGTTTTACTGTCTTACACTTTCCCTTATGCCTTCCTGCTCTCTTTAGCCATAGTAACGTCTGCCTTCTGTTGGGGATCCTCTTTGTCATTGCCACTGTAACCAATGAAAGCAGCAAGAATCTTTTCTGATAGTTACTGTCATTGTTCCCCGCATAATCTCTGCGACTAAGAAGAATTGGATCTAGAATTCATAATAAATGAATGGAAGGTTTAAATCAATGTTTTTTCGGGTTCTGCCAATAGAAATATTGACTTGGTAATCTACTATGATTTAGTTCTATACTGCATGAAAAGTGCTACAGTATGAAGTGTAACCACAAATCATTGTCAAGTAGCGTAATGAAGCAGTGACAGAATGATCACAGTAAGTGTATATTACTTATCATCATGCTATAAAGATACTATACCTTTCTCAAGGAGAAGAAATCTCGAGATATAAGGAGCTCTTCATCAAGCATTGTAAGGTGCCAAATACAAGCCAGTAGCATTTTGTCTCTGTCGGTATCAACACTGAGTCAACAGCTCAAGCCACCTGTCAATTTAAAAATTCCATTGACAGCTTTCATGTATAGAGGAATGTCATAAAGCTGTTGTCTATAGTTTGGAAGCCGCACTGAGAATTTTTCTGGTGCACATACAGAAGTGGCAGTTTTCTCTCTTTCTTTTGTGAAACCTAGTGTGATTCTGATGAGGTGGCCATCTTCTGTTTCAACCATCCGGAAATGACTCTGAGATTAGGCACGGAGAGCAGCAGAAGAGGACTTCTCTCCTTCTGTATGCATTTCTGAGCAAGTGTGCCTCATGGCATCCTCATCTTCTCTTTGGAAACCTTAGTGGAGATATTCCCTCCTTTCATTTATGTTTCTATCTCCAATCTGGCTAAATTAAGTCATTCTCTCATCTTTAATGTGAAGTTAATCCTGAACAATATTTGTCCATCTTAAGCTAAATGCCTCTACAAATTAGATAAAGACCTTGGGCTCCTCTGAGTTTGCCTAAAGATCATCACATAGTTCCAATTTTAGTCTGCTTTTGTGAGGTAAAAGCTAATGATTGTTTATAAAGTGACAGCCAGCTTTGACTTCAGAGTTCAGTAATATCTAACATATTTCTACACTATTGAAATGTTAAAATATTATCCTTAAAGGGAAACAATCTTCAAATGTATAAATACATACATATGTTTATAAAAACGCTGTACCAGAAAATGTAAATATAGACTTTTAAAGAATCCACAGTGCACAAAATAATAGCTCATCATTACTCCTCTCCTTCTAAGTTTGATTCAAGAAACCTTTTTTAAAAAAAGGTTAGTTTCTGTTTTCCAAGCACTCTTGTGCTTGGAATATCTTCACTAAAGCCAGTGCATTTAAATAAATGTAATACTGATAAAAATGGAAAGAGAATTAAATCCACTATTGTAATTCCACAGAATCCATCATTTATGGAAGGAATCCAAGAATATTTAAAATAAAAAAAAAAATAATCTTGATGGCATTTAACATGATCTGAACTGGCTCTACTTTAAGCCATGGGCTGGAACCAGTGACCTCCAGATGTTCCTTCCAACCCCAGTTGTGCTGTGATTCCAAGACTTCTAAACCCACAGGAATTAAGGACCCAGGTGCCATTTCCTGCTTCTATGAAAGTCCACCCTCAGTCATCCTCTGTGGGCTGTGTTGGTTAAAGAGCAGAAGCTGACTAAATTAAAAAATGAAGCTGATACAGTGGGAATTCCGTCTTCTCACAATAAATCTGATATAGAGCAAAGATGGGCTGCATTCATGGCTTTGTTTAATAAGTCTCTTATGTATTTCAAGTAAAGGATTGTGCGGATAGTGACGTGTGCCATGTGTGTGAGAAATGGGAAACATTCTCATGGATGCTATATGACTATACCAGGAGTGCTAAACATGAAAAAAAGATCAGATAATGCAGTCAGCAGAGACAGGTGATTGGAGTGGTTTGTCAGAATACTAAATTATGAGTAAGCTTGCGACTGTATTAAAAAGCAAGCTCTTAATGGATTTATAGAACTGTCTAAGACTATGAAAGAATCTGTTTTTAACAGAAACATAGCAGATGAAATACTCCTCTTTCTTATTGTCTTTTTATCTCTGTATGAATCTCTGTTGTAAGTGCTGCCTTCCCTCTGATACTCAGCACCCCCAAAATGTTTTAGATTGGTTGTAATAGGAGCTCAAGGAACTAGGAGTTGTTCTTTAATGAACAGCAGGAGGATGATATCAGAAGCTACTTAATCCACTCACAGTGTTCTTTAAGTTGTATAGGGGTTTTTGTACATGTTTAAGATACCTTAGGAAGTTGTCGTCACTTTTAATCACATTTGATAGAGAGAAATACAGTGGATGAAATGTCACTGCTGTCGAGTACTGTCTTCAGATGACTCCGGAGCCACGAGACGCAATTTTATTTGCCAGGTGAGGGTGAGGCCTCTTTTTGTATGTGTGTGTGTGTGATAGCAATTAAATATGCACGTACATGTAACTTGTGGTTTATTTCTGCTATAACATTTATCTTTGTGAGCAAAGAGACGAGGGGATACTTTTGAATTGTTTTGTCTTTTCTTTGAAGTAAAGATAAATGTTTTAGCAGAAATCAGCACTCTGTTAATCTTCATTTATACAACATGGGTGGCTAATTGCCTCTGAGCAATCCTGTTGTTACAGAGATCATGTCTGATGAGATATGAAGCTTTGAAATAAAAATACCTTCTTAATGTCATCGGCATTTTGACTGACAGCCCATTTTGCCCATCTTTAATACTCCTGTTTTATAAACAGCATACGTGTGTATAATAGCCGAGCTGCAGATAGGGCATCAATCTCTGCTTGCTAGGGGGAATCTTGACAATATGTTCATGACTTACCACCCATGTGTTCTGGTGGCATCCTTAACTCTCAGACAAATGTCACATCTAAACGTAGGCTATCAAGTGGCCACGTTATCTCTGTAACTGATCTTTGACAAACTAGAAGATGACCAGGCTATATTTTCCTGGCTGACTTTGTTCAGTCTCAGCTAGAGGCACTTTATTATTCTGATCAATACTGTAGCTGGTTGCTAGTACTTTCAACATTTATTCTGGCACAATTTAAATATTGCCACAGTTTGAATTGCAACTACTTGCACAAAAACAGAAAAATGAATACCACTCAGGAAAAACAAGGAATATTCCTGTTTTCTGTTTAATTCCCTACTGAATTTTTACCAATTCCATTCAGAATTATTTCTTTGCAAGTAATACACTCTTCTGTGTTGGTTTTGTACATGAGATTGGTAATAACTGTTGTCCCAGAGTAGCTGTGATCCAATCCATTTAAGGTTTCTCTAATTGCTACCATTCTGCAGATTTTTAACTGTTCAGCTTAATAAGTTTATTTCATACTTATTTTTTATCAAAATATAGTAACCTACATATGGTAATTCCCATCTTTATCTATACAATATTAAGACAATCCAGAAAAATACATAGCAGAATTACTGTAAGGCAAAATGTTAGTATATTTGCTGACTTTTTTTTTCAGTAAACTGTAGAAGTGAGAGGTCCCTTTAAAAGGATCAGTGAATGGAAATAAAAACCCTCTGAACTTTCTCAGTCGGCTGCAGAGGACCTGATCCATCTAGCTGCTGTGTCTCTTTTCCTGTCAGTGACATCACTGGTGTTAGAGACCCTCAGTATGCAGCAAGATTATTAATATTTGGGGTTTTAAAAGGCCTAATTTCCCTCACCACAAATTCAGAGAAGTTCTGGACAGGCTTTGTGATAAGCAAGCATTGAATAGGCTTTGTACATTTTCCAAAAAAGTCCACTGTGTTAAAAATAGATTTTCAAAACCAACTATAAAGTTCCACTTTTTGACAAATTGACTCAGCGAGCAAATGATCACCATTAAAAATATTTTGTCATGCTTCCTATAACATTTCATTTTATGTTAATGTGTCATGTGTTAGAAAATCGTGTAATGATAAACAAAATGTTCATGTGGAAGGTTAGAAATTACTTTAATGAGTTATTATTGCCTTGCTCTCAGACCATTGGTAATATTTTTGTGTTATTTTAATGTATTCTGAGTAGAGACAGAGGCACTAGTCAGATTGGATCATCAAGAACATTCCCCTGGGAATCAGGGCAGGATGCAGTCCCCTAAGAAACAATGTGTCAGATTAAGCTGATGCTATATTCGCAAAAAATACACAACAAAATATAAAAATACACTGAAATACGTTATCTCTTTCACATCTGATGTGAATTGGTTTGGTGCTACAGAGGCTGACACGATGATCATAAAGACACTTCTCAAGGTGTAGTGTAGGCTAGTGATATGTTCATTCACTTCTATTGCACTGCGGCTTCTTCTATTGTTTGATAGCATAGTAACTTCTCCATAATTTGTTCACTTCCCTCACACTGAGATGGGCTCATACTTGAGGTGGGAATATGGCAAGGTTGCAATAAAAAGGAAAAAAGATTAAAAAACATGGTCTGAGTTGAAATTGGTGGTAGTAGCAGCGCATCCAGGTTTGTTTGATACTGATCTCTTACTGTACCTAAAAGGATGTTACTGTTGGTGGTGGCCAGTGAATGATTAGTATCAATCCAGGACTGCAACAGATATTGAAATAGACAAAAGTTACTAAGTGATGTTCTGTAGAATAGGAGGTGTGTGAATTTGATGCTGTGGTAGGCTATTCCAGCCCACAAAAATCAAGAAATTCACAGGCTGTCTCACTGCCAAGTCATTCCCACTGCACTGGTTGTTGCTTCCTGATTCTCTTCCACACTGCTTGGCTTGGTGGTGTGGAAGTATACCTGCAAGTAAAACCTTACTGGCTTATGTTCTCTCTCTAAGCTCTGCAAACACAGCTTAAAATTTCTAGCTTTTGTTCATGTGAATCTCAGCCATGAAGTTACATTCACATAGCCATTTCTGTCCATGAACATAGCACAGAAGCGTCATGCTCCCAAACAGTGTTAAAAACTGAATAGAGATTAATAGTTCCATTTTGTTATGCTTAGGTCTTCATTGCTCCTCTGTTGAATTAGTGAAATTTTCTCTCTTATCCTGAGCTGTAGGTGCAGTAATCTGCACCATTCAATATCAATACTGAGAATCTGTTCTGAATCTCAGAAAATGTATTAGTCCTGAGGTATTAATGAAAAGGAAAAAATATATATATATATTTCATTCTTGTGTCTCAAAAATGGCTAAGGAGGATTTAAAATTTTGAAGAACACTTCCAGGAAACTTTCTAGGAGAAGTGCTTTCTAGAAAAAGTAAAGAGAAATATCAGCCTAGAAAGTTGGGTGGTTTTTTTTTCTCAGATGGTTAGACAAGATGTTTCCAATGAAAATGCCTGCGTTATGATTTGGCACGCACAGTGTCTTGGATTATTCTTTGTAAGTTTTGGGGATTTTTTGTTTTGTTTTTGTTTTATCAAATGTTTTCCCCCTAATCCTGGCTGTTGGAGACAAGCCCAAAGCCACCGGTTCTGATCCAGAAGAGAATTTTGCCAAGGTTTATCTTCCGAGCTTAGAAATGAAGAGTAGGACCATCATAAGTTGTACCTTTGTTTTATCAGTTTCCACCATCACATCTTTCTTGGAGCATATTCTAAAATTAAATGATTCTGCTCCTGGACAAAGAGATGCCCTGGGGACTTCTAATAGAAGTTATATGCAACACAGATTGTCTGTGGAGCCCGTGGAGGATGGTTAATGTGAAGGGTGTCATAGTGTCAAACACTTCAGCCTCTCCTCTGACTATGAGTTGTTCTTCCAGTAGAATTACTCAGTCAAGGCATATGCTGAAAAGTTGAAGTCAACAGGAAAACATCTCTACAAACCCTGGAAGTACAAGTGCACCTCCCTATTCAACCTGCTGTGAGCTGGCCCAGAAAGACCAGCAGTGGCAATCATATGCAGTGCAACAAAAATATTCAGCCTCGAGTAATTTATTGCTAATGAAGTAACAGGGATATAGTGGAGTTTTATTTCGTTTTTTGATTGTTGCATTTTTTCAGGAATCTTGCATTGACTTTTTCCACATGTAGTGCTTTAAAGCATTAGGATTTGGGCTCTTTTTTTGTGTGTGTATTCAACACCTCTTCTCCAGTCCTGAAATGGCTGTGAAAGTGATATGAGAACACTCCTTTCCCTTATTCACAGCCTTCCAGTAAATGCAAAGTTGCTTTATTTGCATGTGTCCATAAATGACTGTGTAAACTCAGACTAAGGAAAGCTATGGATCCATCCGAGTAATCCTGACAGGAACTGAGTGCACTCAAAATATATCCATAAATATTAAAGAAAACAAGAAGGATAGAGGCAGCAACAGCAATACTAGCTGCTTTTCTTGAATAAGTGTTTGCTTTGATATTCATGTTGGTGATTAGAAAATAAGTTTGTGGAAGTGGTTTGTACGCAGACAGTGAAGTGCATCCCCAATTTAGCATGTGACCATTTTATAAATAGAGTAGATATAGACTTCCAGAACAGTTTATTCGTGATCTCATGGTTTTGTCATTCTCTGGAAGTAAAAATATTGACATTTACCAGGCTATTTGTTCCAGCTTTCTGATCCCCTGCAGTTTATTTTTATAACAACCTTATCGATGAGCCTCTTACTCAGCTCTCTAGGTTTAACTGAGTTGAGTCGATTTGTTACCACAGCTTCAAGTAGCTGTTACAGAACAAGCGAGACATCCTAATAAAGCTGTAAACGTGTTTACTCAAACATGGTATTGATTTTACTTGGAGAGGGAGAAGCCAGTGCTTAGCATGGTGTCAGGGAGGATGAATTTAACTGCAGCTTTTCATTGTCATCTGTCATGGTTGTGAAACACTAAGTGAAGCCACAAGAGGATAATTAGAATCGCCAGAAATTTAGCCCCTAAAATCAGTTAACCACTTGGGATTTTTGTAGTTTAATTAGTTTTTATTAAATCTTTCCTCCCGTGGTATACTCAGGAAGGCTTTTCTAATGTTCTTTTCAGAGAGAGTGAGATTTCAAGGTTGCCACTTGTTAGATATACATCTTAAATGACTGCTTTTCTGAAAGGGTTGGTAACCTTTCTTCACTCTGTTGTAATTAGCCTGGCAACACGGTTCTGTAGAAGCATAGAGCCATCTCATTTAAAAAGAGAGGGAAAGATGCTTTACTTTGTGTAAAGTACTTTTTTGTACTTGATTATACATAAATACCTTTGAATTTAATAGCATGAATGTGCATATGTGGAATATGTCTTCTGCTATATTGGGAGAGAACTTAGGTGTGTGAAGATTGAAAGCAGTATCATGTACTTGAAGATGCTTACATTTGCCTTATATACCATAAGTCTAAAGGTTCAGACCACAGTGCCAAAATACATGAAAACAGGAGCCAAATCCCACCCTTAATCAAAAACGTTTCCATTTAAAATAGCCAGCATTTGGTTCGATAGCAATGGGCAGTGCCTCTGGCTTACCACAGTTCTTGGCTGTAATATCCACCATCTGCCACAAAATTTAAAAAGGAGAAACCTCAGCATGTTGACATACAGTCGTTCAGTGACTACATTGCAGAATTGTCTGATGCCAACATCTTTTACAGAATCTAGGCTGGCTGGTTGGCTGTTGGCACCAGCATTGCTAGCCACCTAATTACAGCTGACCAGACTCATGGTACCCCACAACATTAACCCACTCCAAAAGCAGTAAAAGACATCCAAAAAAAAAAACAAAAAAAAAAAACCACCAAACAACAAAAAACCAACCTCCAGTCATATCAATCAGCTACAAGACTTTAAATTACCAAGGTAATGTTTCTTGAAAACTGCATCTTCCCACACTGATGGCCTGGAAAGCTGCTGGGATCACTTAAAAATAGAAGAACATTCAAGCAACTGTGATAAATGCTGTACACAAACAAGAGTGTAAAAAGGTGCTTGCAGCTGTCCTCTGCAGTGAGATAACACCATCTTAAAAAGGTCGTTCACAGTTTAAGCTGTAGAAACTTTAAATACAAGAAAGAGGAGACAGCTCTGTTGCTTATGATCTGGGGCTGGGATGATTCTGCAGGTGAATGGCCGGGCTAACATGGAGTATATTGGGTCCTTCAGGGTTCACCTGGAAGGAAAGGATTGTCTGGGAACATCCCATAGCAAACATTCTTTGATGGGGTCCAACTTAGGGTCAGCTTGTGACTGTTTATAATTAATACATTTGGTCATTGTGTTTTACCTAGTTTTGCTCTTGTATTTAAAAAATTACATTAATATTTCTTTGAGCATTTTATAAAGGTTGGAACTGTGAAAGAGACTGCAGAAAGACGAATAGTGGGGAATCTGAGTGTCAGAGGCTACAAACGGATTTCCAGCCAGCATTAGTAATTAACAGTCATTAAAATTAATTGTCAAGTGTACAATTTGAAATGAAACATTTGGCTTCGATATGATCTGTTTTTAAGTGTTGTGAAACCATTACAGGCAGACCAGAACTGTTTTAAAAAAACAGCTATTGGACTCCTATGTTTCCATCCAACTGCACTGGCGCTAGGCGTTCATTCAGAATTAGTGCTGATAATCGGGAAACAAAACTTGCAGAGAAATCACATTTCAGTGAAATTGCCCTTGAAATGTCTGCTTTGCTGGCCGCAAGGAAATCAACTTGTTTCTTCATTAATGATTTTAAAGTGCTACTCCTCTCTAAAAAGTCACAAAGTCAGGACAGCACCTTTTATGTCAGTGGGTGCACTGTTTCACTGTGCTTTTCAGAGTTGTACTGACATCACCAGAGAGATCTGAGCTGGTTTCCGCAAGAGCCTTCATTTGGGTGTGGATTCTGAGGCTCAAGCACCACTTCTGGCACTTGGCTTGCAGAACTGTTAATTCGGTGGTGAGCACAGAAAGGAAGGAAACAACTTGACTTTTCTGTTCCCCATTCTGTTTGCAGACCTAACAATTACAAACATTGTCTTCGAGCATATGTAGCAAAGACACTGCAGATAATAAAAATTAACTCTCAATTATTTCAGGCACTCTTTTCAGAGCAAAGTGATTTTGGAGATGCCTTTCTCTACTGAAAAGAAAAGAAATAATTATGGGCCAAAAATAACTACTGGTGTCTTGCAATCATGTGTATCATCTGGGAATGTGAATACATTTTATTTTAAGGTTTTGTAGCACTATAAGGTTTACAGCAGCTTTTGAAGTTGACTTGGCTGTCTAAGAAGTAATGTATTTCGTGGGATGGATTGGACACAGTTCCTCAGAAGTTCTTACTGGGTATAGGTACAAAGTGGTTGCTTGGCTGTCCATGCCTGTGAGAGACAAAAGGCACCTTGGTCTGCTCTGAGAACATACCGGTACGGCTAATTGCAGTGTGGTGGTCTACTAGGCATCCTGCAGCCGCTATTTCTCTTACTCCATAAACACTTTGGATGTCTGAGCAGGAGGCAGACAAGTGGGAAACCCTTGAATTTGGTTCTTGTCTTTGTGTTCTGGTGTGAAGAGTGCAGTATATAATGCATGTAATACTGTGAACAGCCCCAGCAGTGTGGAAATGCTGATGCTGAACAGCTACAATTGGAAGATGGTAGGCAGTATCTCCTGGAGTTGCTTCGGTAAAATATTTGCAGTGAGGCCGTCTTGTGTAGCCAAAGAATATTACTACTTTTTGTGCTCCATTCCAGCAATAGCTGGGAAGTAGTTCAGGCCATGACATAAGTTAAAATAGTTGCTGAGCTTCTATGATATGTGATGATGTCGTTCTGTGAGCCCAGACCCATGATGCAGGATCAGTGCTGCCCTTTCTGCCTGTAAGAGAATGCAGTAAGTCTGTAGCCATGTTCACTTATCTTCTTGCTTTTCCGATCACAGCTCCTTAAAGAGATTACAGCCTTCAACCACCTATTATCTTCCCTCCACTGCCCTGCTTGCTGGTAGAGCTGTTTGAGTGTCACCTAACCCACCTCAGTTCAAATCAGCCAGGTTAGCAGAGACCTGCTGTTAACCAGTTCAAACTGATCTGGCTCATTTGGACGGAGTGCCGGGATACATTAGCAGCACAGAAAGGTGGTGAAAAACAGATGGGGCACTACTGGAACCAGGAGACCTGAATCCATGCCTTGAGACTATGACTCAGGGGGTTTGCATCAGAGTACCTTACACTCTGGAGGAGGGGAACTCTAAATTACATTCTGACCATGTTGCTTTTAACTAAAAAGAGCATTCTACAGCTGAAACAGCCAACCCAGTAGAGTTCTTTGTTTCTCTGCTCAAACATCAGAGCTTTTGGGTGCTCCCTCGGGGTCTGCTTTGCCAACTGCCTAGTCTTAGTATGTGATGTAGAACTGTTTTCATGGTATGTGTGTGTTTATTGTCATTCGATGCGATATCATGTCAGATACTGCTATTTCTATTTCATCTATGAAATACATACCTTTTAAGAGAAACTCAACAGACAAGAGAATGGTTTGAGGGCAAACTCCCCACTGCAGTTTCTACATACCTCGTATATGACAGCTGCACTTACTGTCATTTCTCTGCCACTCTGAAATCACAGAGATCTCTCATTTCTATCCCCAATTAAAACAGAATTTTCTGCCACCTGATTCTTTCTCGTAGGTCAGAGTAAATAAGAAGTAGCTTCATTGAAGGCAAAAAATATGTACTAGCTTGAGACTCCTGTGAGCCTGGGAGGTGGTGACAGTCTCAGTCTATTTGGTAATGAAAAGTAATTAATGTTTTACGGTCCTTTGCTCCTTGGTATTTCCTCATCTTCATGTATGTTTGATGCCTTGACTGTAAGCACGGAGGACAGTTGTGTGTAAACCACTCTCTGAACTCACGCTCTGCACAAAGCCTAGCTGTGTGTTTGCCTTTGGAGGCCTGCCCAGTGCATCCTCTGTACTTACTGAGTCAGAAACGGACTGTCTTAACAGCCTCATTTTACATACGGTTACAACTTGCTCTGAAGTTTTAACCACCCAGAAGCACACTGGCAAGCTACTGCCTCCCAGGCAGTTTAAATGTAATGATTGACATTCTCTGCGCATCCAAGAAAGTTTCCTCTAAGAATGCATGTTAATTTAATGGAGAGCAGACCATTTTCATCTTGTTATTCAGAAATGTCCTGATTTCTGCCAGGCATGCTGTTTGAATTTCTCAACTGTTACCCAACTATTACAGCTGGACCATCCTGCCACAGTTGTGTTGTCTGTCATCCCCTGACTGCCGCCAGTGATAGCACTCACAGCACAATTTCTTCCTATTTCAGATTCTCATCTTTGTATGCTGAAATAATCCTGTCTTCTCCACTTGTGTTTATGGACTTAGCATTTGTTGGCGAAGCAGTCGTATTTCTCCAGTTAATGTCGGTCAATATCTGTGAAATTCCATCTTTTATGTAGTTCAGGTTTCTCTAGAAAAATATCGATGTCAGAAATGTACATTTTTTTTTCCTAGTTGTCACCTAAAAAACCTGTTTACTATGCTTTCTCCCATTCCAATGAAAAGTATGTGATTTATAGATTTAGTAGTTTTCAGCAAAACCCCAGCCTCTTCTCTTTTTCAGTGCAGTTTAGAGAAAACCGTGTTATCAGCATGGTTTCTTTTTACCATCAGCCACGGAAGAGCTTGATAATCCACAAAAATGATGCTCAGCAGGTTTAGCCCTGGTCAATCTCTAACGTTATTTTTCATGAGTTGCGTGATTTTTAATCTTCGAGGAACCGACATTATTGCATTGGAAGGTATATTTTTATCATATTCTAAAAATATACCCTAGTGTTCCACTCTGAAGGAAATACTTAGGAAAGGAGCATGGGTTAAAGGAGAGCATCACAGTTTAATGTAGAGTCCTTATTCCAGCAGTAACCAAGGTGAGCAGAGGAGGTAGTAAAACAGCTTTGAATCAAAATTCGTCATGTCAAAAAATGGTACTTATGAGCTACATAGTTTCAAAGCTAGATTTGTACTGTGCGGGCCCAAGACCTACCAGAGCGTGACACAGGAACTTGAAATGGTGGATGAAAGCTTTAAAAAGAACATATTTCAGCTCAGATTTTCCTACGCAAATCTCACTTTCCTTCAGTGAATTGGATGGAGAAAGGAGACACATCTGAAAGATATTAAAAAATAAGATAAAAGTGAATAAAATATTACCTCTAGAATGACAGAGTGGGGCTTTAAATTATAAGAAACTGAGTTTAGTTTTCACATCTTGAAAACCTGTATTTAAAAAATATACTTCACCTTTGCCATAAGTTCAGTTGTGCTTTTGATCGCTAAAATTGCGGCCAAGACAAAATATTTCAGAGATAAGGGACTCAATCCATAAAACTTCTGGTGCCACTTAACTTTTCCAAGAATCTATGAATAATCTCCTTTTTAGGGCCCAATTTGTTTATATTCAATTGAAGATGTTCAAAACAAAAAAAAGGTGTTCAAAACACTCGGCTCCCAGTGATTTCTGGTTTTCTAAACCATGGATGCTAGAGGTTTTGTTGTGTAAAGCAGTTAAACAAGGGCTGTGATTGTGAAAGATTCTTGGCTCTCTGTGGTTTGCTGCTGGTTTGGGTATCTCAACATGGCAAGTGGTGCCCACTCCTTTGGAAGCCTTGGGTTAAACTTCCTGTGACCAAGGGCAATGAATGTCATCTAACTTTCTGTGACAGGTAAAAATTTCTCTGTCTTCACTATGAACCACTTTAACTGTTAACAGAGATAACATTTGTTATGTGCTTTTCCCTTCTTTTGAGAAAAGCCTACATCAGTGACAGTTGTGTGTGGCAGGAGCTGGAGGCAGCACGAACAGAAGGAGCTCTCTTCAACAGGGAAAACTGCTGCTGTGTTTTTAAAATGATATTTGAGGAATCAGGATTCTCTCTGGAAAAGAGCAGGAACTCTGGTAAATCCTCTTCAGGTGTCTAACAAAGATCAGGCTTGATGATCATTGATTTACTTGAAGCTACCAACTGGAGACTTCAGGTAGAAGTGACAGCAGCAGCACCCTAACTCAGCAGCTCACTTAAACTCAGCGCTATATGTACCCAGGTACATACAGTCAGGCCAGTATTTCAGTGCCCTGCTCTATGACAAGCTGGTACACTTCAAAACCTAACCATTCTCTCCCCTTTTTCTCTGTCCCACTTTGTTCCTAGGCTTCCTCTCACAGCTTGTCTATGACCGGCCGGTGACCGAGTGCATCCGAGCTGGACACTATGCAGCCAGCGTAATTATCAAGCGCTCAGGTTGCACCTTCCCAGAGAAGCCTGACTTCCACTGATACCAGTGAACTGGAGGGATCAAGAGTAACTCTCATGTTGCCATGGGATCGCTGCCTAAATTTTTCCTCCTTCCTTGTCCTCACCTTTCCAATTACCTGCATCAACGCTTCTGTACTTCTGTTCGTTTTATTTTGAATGAAATATATATTTCTATGATGTTTTCCTTTTCATACCACTACCGTGTCTCACTAGTCTTAACTTTTGGAAACTGTGCTAAGTGAAGCTTATTCTCGCATCCGCCTGGAAAAATTGTTCTGTTGACACAGTTTAAAAGGAAGTCCTGTAAATGACACTGCTGACTAACACCGGTAAAATAATGAATTGTCTAGTTTTATCTGTGTCCAAATCCTACTCAACTTACTCAAAATGAACAGACGTGACTTTATTTGTGACATAACCATGTAAACCAGAAATAGTTCTTTCTGTATAGTGGAGTCACAGTAGCGTTAAGAGCAGTGTGAGTGTCCCAAGAATTTCCTCCAATGTTTGAGTGTACAAGATCTGGCCATCACATCCAGCCCAGCTGCCGTGAAAGCAAATAGCTATTTGTCAAAAATTAAGGGCATGATCATGCTGATGTCAGTGACTTTGGGTCTGGTGCTCTGTGGTCATCGTACCATGACCTCACGCTGGGCTGCCAGGTGAGCATGCAGATAGGTACTTGCGGGGATTTCAGGGCAGGGGTGTGTGCTGATGATGAACATAACGTATGGCTAGATCCTGTCTCCTCAGTGTGAGCTTTTTAGAGGCTGTATTTAATTAAGGTACACATAGTGAAAATGAGGTACAGAAATATTTATGCAGGATATATTGACAGGATATGCCAAATGGAATCTCTGAAACGCACATTTTTAAACTTTTAATTTACTTTGGGTAATTAAGCAATATGGTGGATTTTGTTTGTATTTACAGTATTCAAAGAGGTGATCTGACACTGCATTCATTTCTTTGCTATGTAATTTGATACTGATAAATAAAAAATTGTCATACAGTAGCTCTCGGCTTTGTGCTGTTATTATATGTGTCATTCCTCAACTGTCTTATTGAAACAGGAGCAGGAAACAGGCGCCTAACCCACGGTGTGTGTTAGATCTCTGCATTTCAACCATGGCTTTCCTATGCCCAGGTGAATGTTCAAGAGTGAGCTCTGCAGTAAGGAAGGAAAGACCATCAATGTGGTGTTTGTACCACAGGGAAGATGAAAAATTGATGGCTAGGGTTTATCATAGAATGATAAGTCAGGGCAGTCAAGCTTCACATTTTACTACAGAGCACTGAATGAGGGACGCACAGAAACTGTTGTTACACGGTTGATGTACCACAAAGAGCATGGGGAGAAATCAAGACTATGATCCTGACTCCCTTCTTTCTTTGGCCCAGCCTCTGATTTGATACATAGGAGAATAGGCTTTGGCTTCTCAGATGTCACCTGGTGGGGTTCCTGCGAGTGCATCAAGGAGCTTCAGACCAGCCACCTCTGAAAGTCCTCGAGGGGCCATGGAACTCCGTCATCGCGAGTGCAGATCGCTGTGTCCGAAGTATGGGCTGTTCTTCGAGAGCTTGGGTCACAGCTTCTAGCTGGAAAGGTTTGCATGTACAGGTGTTGTCCATCTGTGGAACTACTCAGGAACAGCTTTGTGCAAGTAAGACTTGGCGGTTTTCTCCACAGTACTGCTCTCAAAGAACTTTGGGCTTTACATTTCTCACATTCTAGCATAGGAGAGAGGGAGAGGAATTAAGATACCGATGTGAAGATGGAACAGCAAACAAAACTGAAAAGAGATTACAGTATGCGTTGTCTTCAGGCTTTATGGGTTTATTGGAAGAATAGGGCTTTTTATATCTCATTGTTAATTTTTAGTTCTTTAAATTGATATATCCATGCAACGTATTTTAGTCAAGAAAAGCCGATGGGCCAAGGAAGGATGTTTTGCAGTCTGCTTTTAACGTATGGTCACATGTAGCACACCATGTTACTGTGTGAATTTCACTGTCAGTAAGGAAAGACCAGTGATCTAGTGGTTAAATCTGCTGTTCCCTTTGCTGTGTATCAGTGACACATTCCACTCGTTTTGTAACAACTTTATCCATGTCCTGGCCAGATACTTATGACAGGTTTCAAATAGAATTTAAATATGTAAATGTTCTTTGCTGTAACAAAGGAATTAGAAAACAACATAGCTACTGTAGAGGAAGGGAAAATATGTGAAGGAAGGGAATTGTCACATAGGTTGAGAGATTTTTCTTTCTTTATCTAGGCCATTTCTTCTTTTCAATTCAGGATGCAAGAGAGCCAAGTCAGAGGTTCTGTTCTGAGCTTTTCCACTGACGTGCTTGGTGAGCCTGGGCTCCTGACATTTGGCTCTGAGTGTCAGCTGCAGAGCATAATTTGAAGCCAGTGGGAGCAGCTGAGGAATAAACTACCACCCAATTCATGGAAGGGCATCAGAATCTGACCTGCTCTATTTAGCTATTCATTATTTCCCCAATATCTGTCAATGGATGTTCTTGGATGATATATGGATATTTAGAAATGTATTGCCAAATCATGCTAAATAACTTTAACTTGTGCTGTCAAATCGCCTGGTGATTTCATTGAGAATTCTTTTCAGGATTTGTACTTCTCCCCTGCTTCTCACTGAGGCAGGCTTTTTCTGTGTGTGTATGTATAATGGATAATAGTGTCATCTTTAATCTTCTCTTTCACATATTTTTTCTTTTGTCCTCTACTGACTCCTTCCACGTGGAGGCATGTTAGAAAACTGGGCTTCATGAAAAACATGTCATTGAAAGAATTGTCTTCAAGTGAAACATCCCACTGTCTCGGATCCCAGATGGAAGAACTGAAGTGAGTCTCTCACTGAGCTTTGAGCCATCATTCAAACCCAAAGTTCTGAGTGAGCTGGGATACTTTCAAATGGGAAGCCCATCTCCTGCTAGCACTGACCAAAGCATATTACCCTCACTCAGATAAAACTCTTCCATTTTTCTGGAAATAAGACTGCATCTCCTGTGCTCACCATCACGCATTTCAGGCTTGCTTTCATACCACTTGAAGTGGACAGCAGTGCTGCTGACGTCAATGGGCAAGGAGATATGCCAGTTATTCACAAAGCAACATGCTAAGGAGCTGGGAAGAAAAGCTGAGAATCAGGAAAAAAAGGTAACGTTTCCATTTCTACAAGTGACTCCCTTGTTATTTTGGGCAGATCTCTTTCCTCTCTTCATCTCTCTCTGCAAAGAAGATGGTAAGCTCAGAAAGATGGCGAACTCTGGATGAAGGTGGTAAGAATTCAAATGTGGCAGTGTGAGCCACATCTCAGCCTGTACTCACTGCTCATCTTTTAGTTTTCCCTTTTGTACGTGAACAAATTTATATTTGTTTACCCTTAAAATAGTGCTGGCTGCTAATGCTTGTTTGAGGGTTAAGACAGGGAAGGAAAAGGAGAAAAAGGAAAGGACAAAAGCTTTGCTGTCAAATGTGCTACATGAACTGACAGTAGAAATGCACACTGTTTTAAGATGACAAGTCTGGGAACAATCTTTAATTTAAAGGTTCTTATCCACAGTTTTCATAAAGAAATGTTAATTAAAAGTGCAATGACATGTTTGGGATTTAAGGGAAATCATTCTGCAAAGGATTTATAGCAATCACAGCTCCAGAGCATTAGGATTACAGATCCTTGTGCTGTTCCTTTTCAGTGATCATGTGATTGGCCTGTTGTTAAATATAGCTCCCATTTAGTGAATCAAGACAGGCATGGGAAAGGTAGGGATAGTTTCCCTCTAACCAGCGGGATTTCAGAGGTGTTGGAGATTATACAATTCATTAGTTTTAGCATAAGATCAAAGGGAGAGGGGAAGTCTTAATTTGGGCACCAACTGCTACTGTCTGAAAGTCTTCCAGCTTAAATGAAAAGTGATCATGTGCAGTGCTAACTGCTTGTATTAGAGCGCGAGCCTATTGTTTTATATCTCACTAACTCATTGTTCTCTTGCTGCAGATAATTCTCACACTTAAGACCTTCTGAGATAGTTATGTCTATTGTGAATAGTTCAGCAACCAACTGGCTCAGAGGTTATTGCCTAAGCATCTTTCCCTTGCTCTAATCCCCTGCAAGGTTTTTTCTGAGCAGTGTTGTTAATCTAAAATGACTGCTAACTGACTCCTGTGTCAAACATTATTCATTATGCACTTTAAATGCTTCCTGCAGAGGCCAAAATAAATTTTGCTTTTTAAAAGCAGACCACAAGGAGTGCCTACGTAGGATATTTCCTAAAAGATTAGACTAAGAATGGCAGTTAAGATGCTGGGGGGAATAAATGGTGCTCAAAACAAAGCTTCACAATTTAACCAGGGACAAACTTCAGTTACAAAAACCTACTTTCATATAGATTTATCTATAACCTGTTCTTGCAAGAAGAGCACACCCTTGCAGGGTGAGAGGAATACCTTTATTGAGTGATAGAATAAGGTACTTTATTAGAAAATGAAGGCCAAATAAACAAAAATGTAAAAAGCAGTCATTCTCGTGTGTCTTGGTTGTGGGTTTTTTTTTCAGGTGTCACTGGTGTTGGCATAAAGGGAGAGCTTTTTTTGTGTCAGTGGCACTGACAGGCCTTGCATGCATAATGACAGCATGGGAAGAGACAGACAGATAGATTTGAATAGCAATAAGGTGGGTTTTCTTCCAGTGTGAAAAGAGCATGGGATTCGTGTGTACTGAGATGAAGTATAGCCTTGCTGCACAGTGCAAATATTTAATGCTCTTCTAACTATCCCCAGGTTATTGGAGTGTAACAGTTAATAGCTGTCAGCTGCCAAACCCAGTGAGCAGTTTGGGTGCCTAAAAAGAAAATGAAAAGTTAAAAAAATGAAGCCAAGTCAGACTAGAAACCCACAAATCATAAATGTGCTATAGCTTAGCAGGCAGATCATCTCCAAAGTTCAGAGTAGTGTCGACCTGAGCTGCTGCTTCTCAAATGAGAGAAGGATCGAGTACATCTGTCTTCCGGTCCGAGCTTTGCCATGTACTCACAGGCAAGCTTTGGCTGGACCTTCTGCTTTCCAGGCCCTGTTACTTCCCAGTGATGTTTTTAAGGAGATTGAATAAGGCCTGGAATGAAGCAAAGCAAAGCAAAGCATTTTCATTATTCTGGATCAAATATCTCAAGGCAGTGGTGCGGCATAAATGCATAGAAAAATGGAGGGGCTCCTGAACTGAGTTTGAGAGAAATCCTGTCCTTGGAAGTTCTCCGTATCTGTAGTGTTGTAGATATGGAGATGTTAGCATTGGCATAAGATATTACGCTTAAAGAAATATTACTGTGGAGCAAGTAAGAGTGTATAAGAGTATTTCAAAGAATGTATTCAGCTTGAAAATCACCCCTTTTTCTCGACATACTTTTCTTAATAATGCTAGAAGTAGAATTTCACTGTACTTAAAAATTGCTCTGTTTTGAATGTACCAGCTTTTTTGGGAATAGGCCTTGGGGACAGGCTATTTCCCTCTGCCCCTATGTATCTGCTGGCAGTTCTCATCACATAACTGGCAGCACAGCAGCCCCTGCTCTCAGGCTTCCTCCAGAGGATGAGTCAGAGCACGGAGCAGAGCGGCTCCTCCCAAAGTAGCTGGCGGTCACCTTTTGGCCCCAGGGAGCAGGCAGGAAGGAGCCACCTGCTCCAATGCTGTGGGCAGCCGAAAGCAGGAGCTCTTCTTGCCCTTTCTCCATTGGTTCATGTGTCACATTCATGGAAATGCAAGTGAAGTATAAATGAAATTACTGATCCCACTTGGAGATCCCACTTTTCAGGGCTATGACCTATTGGTGGAACTATTAATGGCATTCAAATAACTTCCAGGATTTCATAGAATCCTTGAGTCATAGAATATCCCGATTTGGAAGGGACCCACAAGGATCATCAAATCCAACTCCTGGCTCTGCACAGCATCACCCAAAATTCCAACCCTATGTCTGAGAGTGCTGCCCAAACGCTGCTTGAACTCTGTCAGGCTTTGTGCTGTGACCATTGCCCGGAGGAGCCTGTTCAGTTTCTGGGGTTCTTCCATAAATCTCTCGTGTGGGTAGACCTATTTTAGTCTGGCCTGTCCTAAAGCATAGCCAGCTGCTCTGGCTGTCCTGCAGAGTAAGGACAGAGCAGTTTTCTATTCATGTCCTAAGGCCAGTATAAAAACAAACGCATTTTATATCTGAAAGTGAAAAGCATTCATCAGTGCAACTTTTTCATTCTGTAAATGGTCACAGATTTCACACGGTCAACATCCTGGATTTAGGGAAGGTTGTGCTCCAGATACATAGTGAGTTGGATGTATTATGAATACACACATGACACATTTCATTGCCTACAATTAGCAGTAAACAGCCTCTTGAGGCTTGATGTTTGTTATGCGCCACAGTGTTTCAGGACAAAACAAGTGCACTTGCAAGAAACAAGATTTTTTAGCACACAACCTGGTAAATTTAGCCTAGGAAAGGAAGAAACTTATTTGAAATGACTTGTCATAGTACATTTACTATAGAAATCTATGCCAGCTCAGAAGTTACTACTTTTACCCCCCAGCAGCAGCAGTTTTAATTGGGCCACAGAAGTAGTCTTGCAGAGGTGGAAGTTATTTGGGTTTCCCTGAGGCTCAGAGTTCTTCCCTGAAAAGAAGCCTCACATCTTGTTGGCTCCAAGTAAAAAGATAAATTGTAGCGTGCTTGAGTATTAAGTTGTACAATATCAGCTGCAGATCTGCAGTTCGGGTTGACATACTGAAGTACGGCATCCTGCTGAACATCCTTTATGTGATGTATCTGCCTACCTCTGCCTTGACAGTGTTTGCTTCTCCCTCTTGATCCTGCATGTAAAGTCACAAGTAGCATGTTTCATTTATCCCAACCATGTAACTTTTCCCTAATGACCTCATTTTTGTAAAACAGAGGAAGATGGGGTGGTAATGGGGAGGACATTTCTCCTGTATTCCTGTTCATACCTTCCCCCAAGACTCTCTCACTCTACACTGACTTGACGATGGAATTAAAGAAGTATTTCTTCATAAAAAGGCAAGTGAGGTTTTTAATGATGCGTTGTTACCTATGCTTCTTTCCATGTTTCATGCTGTAGTGAGATATCGACTCTGTGCTGAACCAGCAGGCAGCCCTACCAGAGGACTAGCCTCTTTTTCTTTAATTGGCTTTGATCCTTGTTCTTTAATTTTCTTTGAACGGATCCTGCCCATGTACTATTACTAGTCCATTCTGATGCTCATACTGAATGGGATCGGAGCTCAGGGCATGTAACATTACAGCCCCGTGTTACACCAGATAGAGTTTAGTAGTTTACAGAGCAGCAAGGATCATAAGGTTTACTTACTCTCCAAACACTACTGGCAAAAGGAAAACAGACACAAATGTGTGTTGTACAGATACCTTGCCTCTCAGTTCTGCTCATTTAGCTCAGCTTAATGATTCCTTTTGGCTGCCTCTTCCCTTCCAAACCATAGCTGTGAATATTCATCTTTAAAGTAAAGTGCCATGGAAGTGGGCCTTCATACAGGACTCTTGCCGGCTGCCACTCCTGCTGACAAAAAAGATTGCAAGAAGAATTTGAATAAAGGACAAACGTCACATATGCTGTGTGCTATGGAGGACAAATGCTGAATACAAAATATGTTTAATTGCTGAGTTAATTATCTCACTAAAGTCTAAATGTTGTTTTTCGGCACTCTTCCCCTCCCCCCCCCCAGTTGTTTACTTTTATCAGTTAGAAAATAAAAAATCAATGTCATGAAAAACATAATTATATTCCTACTAATCTTGAGTGTTTTCTCATTTGAGTACTGCAGGCTGATGCATTTTATCACTTTCCATCAGATTATAGCAGTGGAAATTGCCAGCTAAAAGCTATGGCTCTAGAGCAAAGAAGGGGAAGAAGAAAACCCACCCCAGAGCCATGTGCCTTGCCAATCAAATCTTGCTCCTAATGACAAAGCTTCTGTGATTTCCTTTCTGACAATACATGAATAGCTGGTGAATAATTGGTTCAACAGGACCTTCATTAAAGTCCAAGAGAGAAAACAGGATCTTTCATGTGAATAATTTGGAATGATTGGTAAAAATGAGGCATTATTATAGGATTGCCTTCTGCTCCACAGTGAGAAATCTGCAGCCTCTTCCTTACAGAAGTGTGAAAACATTTTGTAAATAGTTCTAGCTACTCCCAAGTTGTGGATGATCTTACTACTTAGTGAGATGGCTTTTTGGTTGATACTGTTTCTGCATTAAATGCACCCATTCTTCACACAAATGAAAGAAATTGAGCTTTGTCTGGGGAGCCCAGCTGAGGACACATCCTCGCACTCCGAGTTTGAACAGATCTGGTGTAAGCTCCACCACTCCTCCACCACTTCAATGTAAAAGATTGGTGGCAGCAACCCACAGGAACCCAGACCCTGTGGAGATGTGCCTTGGCCTACCCCACTGCAGTGCTTAAGCCTGTGCCACCTGGCCTGGAACGGGGCGTATGGAGAAGATCCGTGCACTGACCAGCCTGTCCTCAGCTGCTCAGCCACTGCAGCCTTGCTGGTGGTCAGAAATAATAGCTGAGGCTCAGCCTGGCCTTTGGTCAGAGTGATGAACAGTACACAGGAGAGTGACCCACGGCCATTTACAGGAGCAGATGAGGTCATGTCAAGCAGCAGGTGTGAGGCTCTCCTGCTGGTACCGCTGGTCCTGGTGGCCAGGCAGCACGGGACAACAGGGTCCTGCCAGAGACCATGCAGCTGCGTGTCACCAACCAGCAAGTTAGGAAAAGGCAAATGGAGCAGAGATGAGCTCTGGGATTCAGGAATTGACTCAAACCTGGTCTGACACCCTACAAACACAAAGCAATTGTTGAGTTTCACATCTGAGCTCCCTCCTCAGTGACTTGAGCCCTGGCCACCGAGCCCAGTGTTTCTGACCAGATCCAGCTTACCTGGCATTGCCTGGGAGCTCATGTGGCCCTAACTTGCTATTTGGCGTCCTAATCTCTAGCCGTACCTCAGTTTTTATCAAACAGCCCGTTTTTAAAACAAGGAAGAGCCAGCTGGTTTCCTTACCCTGCAGTAGCAGGTGTGTCACCTCACATGGCAATGCGCTCAGAGCCTCTGTCAGCCTGCCCCAGGGCATGGCTCAGCGTGGGGAGACTCAGTGGCAGCAGGTGGCCATCTTGTCTGTACGTTGGAGGAGAGTGAGGCCTTCTCAAGAATCGCCCATGAAGCATTAAAACAATTACTGAACGCACTAAGTTAGCACTTTAAAGATCATCTCAGGGGGTCATTCAAAGTCTCCAGGCAGTGCCATGTCAGTGGAGCACAGCATCAGACTTTTGAGCTCACCAATTCTTACTGCCTGCCAGGTTTTTTCTAGATGGAATTGGAGAAGGCCTGGTGCAGTAGGGAGGGCTCTATGTGCCCCAAGGAAATAAGTCCCAGATGGACTCCTTCCCAAGAGGTGCAGTAGGCTGTGGTAGGACCCTGTGTGAAGGCACGTCTGGGGAGAGCAGACAGGGCAAATACCTGGTGAGGGTCACCATCCCCACAGCGGACAACAGCCCACCTGCTAAGACTGATTCTTCACCGAGTGTTCCTTTTATAGCACAGCACAGTTGTACTAATGCACAGGCAGACCTGCATGCCAAATTAATGACTAATAAATAGCGACAATGTTGAACGTGATCCTACTCCCCTAGCAATGGATAAAGCAGTTTTCCCACCTCAGAAGCTGTGGCCTGGTGGTGGGTGGTTACCACCCATCCAATGCAGAGCCACAGAGGAGGCTATGTGTACTCGAGGACGTTCCCTGGGGGGTGGCTTACAGGTGGAGAAACAAGTTTTGCTTGCTGTGAGAGTTCATTTGCATGGACAACTATCAACGTGTGGTATGCTGAGGCTTCTCATCCCGTTCTCTATGTGTGGAGCCCCACTCTATGCCAGCAAAGCTGAGATTCTCTGGAGGGCCTAGAGCCCCGGCAGACCTTTCTCTGCAGTTTCTGAGCATGGAGACAAAAGCCTCGTTCATTTTTGTATCCTTAGAGCCTACTTTTTAAACCATTTAGCCAGTCTCTTCCTTTTTTTTCACAGATCTTGAGGTGGCTGGCCAGCACAATGTGGATTGCTGGCTTTAAATAGCCATATCTGAGAGACAAGAACTAATAGCATCAGCACAGATACACAAAAAATGTCCACAGATTCAGAGCATGCATTTGCAGTGAGCGGGATTCCTGTGAACAGTCCTGCCGTTCAGTACAAAAAAGAAAATATTTGTCATCGCTCTTTCCCAGAATGTTTTCACAAAGGCAGCTGCTACCTGAGCTGTTATTTGGGTTGCTGAACAAGTGAGCATCATCACAAGGAAACAAACACACAGGCAGGTGTGTATCCATGCTCATTTGCTGCTTTTTGAGGGCAGGAGAAGGGTGATGTAATTAGCAAACACATGTTTAAATTTTTAATTAAGAGTTTTAATGGATTATTCACTGCCTACCAGAACACACATGCTCTTACTTCCTTGCTCTCCTGGGCCGGGTTCCTAAGGAAACCAGGCTCAGTTGGTTGTGCTGCTGCCAGCCTCCCTTCCTCGCCGGGGCTGAGCTCTTCAGGGTTCATGGCAGGCCAGCGCCACTTTTGTGGTAAAATCATGACTGTGTCACAACACTGTGGTTGCAAAAGGCTTGAGCAGCTGCAGCAGGAGTTCAGCCATAGGCACAAAAAGGCTTCTTCAGGAGCCAAGCCCCAGCCTGCACCCGAATCAGCCAAGGCATCCTGACGTGTTTATCATGGTTTGTTTGAGCTCTCGTCGACTTTTTCCAAATTTTGCTTTTTTCATCTTATGACACTTGCTGATGCTGTGATATTCACTGTGGTGCAGTGTGGGAAAGGCTGCGGCTGGGGTTGGAGTGTCCAGTGAAGGAGCTGGAGCACCTTCCAGCTGCACTGCCTCTAGATTGACCCTCAGCCCAGGCAGGCAAGCTCCAGGAGGGGGGATGTTCTCAGGGCCCTTTGACAGCCTCTGTCTCCATGCGTTTGCTCTTGCTTAGCTATGGTGGAGCATGCTGGAAAGTTGCTTTGCGATGTGGAATGGTCCCTGTTGGCTTTAATATCTATAATCTTCCCTTGATATAGATTTGCCAGGTGTAACTGCTGCATGTTGCTTGTGGTCTAGCAAATGTTTGTTCCAACCTTGCGGAGTCTGAGGAAATGGTGAGGCTGCTCAGCACCAGCTGATGCTAATGGACATGCTGCTGAATAGGATGGAGAGGACTCTAATGGTAAGCACCACATGAGATGGATGTCCACCTAGGAAGCCCAAGACGCAGTCATAAACACTAAAGTGCAGACGCTGAACAGCCAGAAAAGAACATCATCACAACCGAATAAGAATTAAACAAAGAAACTCTTCTGTATGCACACAGTTTAAGCAGGAAAGTGATTTCATTTCAAGGGTACAAGAGCTATGTGAACTCAGAGGGACTGAGGTCTAACCTGGGACCTGAGCTCTCAGCACATCTCAGCACAGCACAAGAGCTGCATGCCACAAAGTGAGCTGCCAGGGAACTCCTAACACAGACTACAAGAAGATTCTTGTCCCATAATTGGAATCTGCATATTTGTTTTGATTGTTGCGCTGCAAAATACCTCAGTGAAGCTACAAAGGATATATTTGACATCTATTTCTGACAGGTTTTTCTACAACATTCACCAAAGCAGTGTTTTGTGTGCCTTCTGTTGTATTTACCACATTAATTATCCATGCATTAACACAGTTTACAATCACTTTCATTTATGTTAGTGCTGCATTCTCACTTTATGGGTAACTTTGTTTACCAATTCCTTCCCGCTGGCTTGCCTGAAGGTAATGCTTTGTTCTGCACCAGCACTGCCCTGTTCAGCTGCAGCACGCCTCTCCAAACAAGGTCCATGCTGCTAGCTAGCTCTGCTCAGAGGATGGACTAGAGAGGGAAAAACGTTGTACTGGGCCATCAGTTCGCATTGGTTGTTTGCTTAAATTCACTACACTCTCCTGAAGGACTTTCCCCCCACAGTCGGATTGGTCTTTCTGTCAGAGCTGTTGTTTGAATGGACATGGCAAGTCTTGTTCAGACTCAGAGCTTGCTGCAAAAGGTGTATTTCCACTTCAGTCAAACAAGACCCAGCCTGAGCTTGGTTGGAGAAACAATCTTGGCACTTCAGAACCTCACCCCCGCCCCCACATCTCTTTTGTAGATAAGATGGTGAAAACAAATGTTGTAGGAGAAGAATGAAATCATAAATGCTCTGGCTCTTCTCAGCTGGCTTGAGTTTATCATTTGGGTCTGAACCTTGTTATTGCAGTTTTTCTGGTAATCTGCTTTTTTTTGTTTATTTACATTATTTTAATAGCCTATATCTAAAACCATAATAATGTGCCACTACACTATGAGTATGTTACATGCATGCATGAGCATGTGCCTACAGTTTCATACAGATGTGAAATTGTTTGGTTCTTAATGTAGAAGTTGTTTTCTTGGATTGTTAATTTTTTTTGCCACCTTTCCAGGATCCTGCCCTAAAATAATTGTTTCACCTTATTAATAAGATTGCATTGACTTGATGGAAGAATTTTAAGATATAATTCTCATTCTATGCAGTATTTTACAATTATAAGATACAGTTTAGGTTTGTCAGTCAGTTTAAAAAACATATGACACGAAAAAAGAATCGGAAATCAGCAGCTGATAGAGAAAAAGTGCCGTATAGAGTGGAAATACAAACAATTTTTCCAGCTCCCCTTTCAGCAGGAAAGCATCCATCAAGAACTGAAATAAAAAAGACTGAGAATATTTGGCTGGACTTAAGACTGATTCTAATGACGATTCTTCCAAAAGACTGTTTAAATTCTCATAGCCAATAACATTTGCTGCACTTTTTCCATGTGCAATTTCATAAATCAGAAGGCAACAGATATCCCAGAAAGGCCTGAAATGATACAGATGAGCTTTCCGGTGAGCCTCCAACGAAGTGTTGAAGTCAAAGATCCTTTCAGTTAGCCTTGCTAGCATCCACACAGCACGTTCACAGAGTATTGACTTCATTGGAGCTGCTCATGTAGATGTTTGTAGTGGGATTTTTGTGTATGGCAGATTCTTGCAACATAGAAGGTTTTCTTTTCCCTGATAGTGCAATATGCAAACACACTCCAGCGATGTAAAGCTGAGCTCACTTATTGTAGCTTATCACAGTGAAACAGCCTCATCAGTGCAGGCACCCAGCGTTCTCTTACCCAGGGTGTAGCAAGATCTCAGTAACAAATAGAAGGGTTTGTAGAGTAAGGTCGTTATTTGTATAACATTAAAGTCCTGCTCTATGTGCCAAGTAAATATATGGTACACTTCATGGCATTTGATTATAAAGACCACTTGAAAACACAGAGGACAATGTCAGGGTGTATAAGCACTGATGGCCCTGACCAGCCTCACTTGGGGCCTCCCCTCCACCCCAGCTCTGGTCCATAAGCCCTAATTCAGCTCAGCGTTGGGCCATCTTGCAGGAGTGTTAGTTGCTAGTTGTGCTGCTATGCTTATGCCAGGCTGTGGGTTCATTTTATTTACGCTGCAGCTCATGCGCTGATTTCTTCCCTTCACCTCAACACTATCTCTTCACCACAGACTTTCTGTTAGCCCCTGGACTGCCCAGCCTGGCCTCAGGACCTGCCACCTCACCACAGGCCTGTGTGGTAAGCTTCAATCTTGATTAAATCTGGTTGTGGTTTTGGGGTCTGCCCTGCGCTGCTGCCAGCCTGTGTGTGCCACTGGCTGCTGGCCTGCTACTGATATTTCATGTAAGTCCAGGAGCTGAAGGAACGTAAGAGATGAGTAATGAGCTATCAGAAAAACTTGTGAGTAATGGTTAGAAGTGGTGACTCAGCACCCACACTACTGCTGGGATGCGTCAGATGAAGGATTTCTTGTCGCTTGTCTCAGATCTTGCTGCAGCAGTATGAAATATTGATTGTGAATTAATTAGAAACAATTCTGCTGTATGATCATAAAATTGTTTTTCTTTCCATGAATGGATGTAACTCATTTATCTTTGTCAAAAGAGCTTGAGTCTGTCTCTGAATTTCACTCAAGTCTTCTTAAGTTTCAGACTCTTCCTTATTTGGGATTTTAAAATTATACATGTGGCTCTAAGCACCTGAGTCCTTTTGGTTTTTAAACGTGTTTCACAGTGGCAGATAATTCTGCCTTCTTAAGCACAGCCATTAAGGCTCCCGTGTGCCAGGAGCCCTGCACCCAGTGCAGCTGGTGGGACACGTACAGCCCGGCACCGCAGCAGGGGATGGGGCAGGGCCCTGGGCTGGAGGCACGGGGGGAAGCTGCCAGCTGTGGCTTGCTCGGTCCCGCTGGTGCCCCTCAGCTGAGCAGCACACTGTAAGCAGCCTCCCTTTTTGCTGAACTTGCAACGGCTGCTGTGCTCCATTGTAATTCACCATGAGAAAAGAAGCAGGACTTATGTTGCTGGCAGACAGCTGCCACTCTGGAAGGATGCGTGCAGTGTGGAGTGCTGATTTTCCTGAGCTCTTACTACACACACATTCGTCCGGGGAATCTGGCCTGTTGTGGTGCTTCTTGGTGCACGTGGGGGATAAGTTTATTCCTTCACTGCATATTTGGTGGCCTGTTGCATCTTCTGATCTAAAGAAAAAGTCTTGTACTAAACTGCACAGGTGAAACTGTGTTTGAAAAAGGTAAGATGCTGCTGAAATCAACTGTTGTTTAAGTCCATATGGATTATGTAATGTCTAAAAGCTTTTTTTTCCTCCAAAACTTGGAGGAGATTAAAAAAAAAAAAAAAGCAGCAAAAAAAACCAAAGCAGCAGTTCCCTCAAGGGCAGCATGGAGTCCCTCCATTCGAGCAGTCAGTCCTGCCTGTAAAGCACAGCATGCTGAATGTTGTTAGACTCGCAGTTGAGATCACAGTAGTGTCAGTTCTCAGATCAAAGAGAAATAAAGGATCATGTTCCTGTCCCAAGAGAAGGCAATTGGTTTTGAAGGGTTGTCAGTCCTGAAATTTCGAATACAAACATGTACATATGCCAGCAAAGTCAGTCTTCTGAATGTGTGAATAACCTTTCTCCAGACTGGAGTTTGTAGCACAAAGCCCTCTGAAAGGCAGCCTGACACAACTGGATGATGTGGTGCTCGTTTGAATGTTTCAGCTAAAAATACTTCAAAACAGACTTGAAGTAAAAGAAGCAAGTGGTTACAGGTTGCTGAATTGATTACTGAGGAGGAATACGGCAACTGTTCACTCTAGATAACCATCTGCAATAAAGAGTAATAAAGGAGAAGAACTGATTTGGAACTATCATTGGGGTTGCAATAGCTTAAATCATAGTGAGGAGAGATTTAAAATGAACTGAACACCAGGAAAAATCTCTTCATTGCTCAAGGTCTTCAGTCTGTGAAACACTGAGAACATGTTGAGGGAACCTCCGCTCAGATCACTCTGAGATAACTCGTGGAGGGAGGCTCACAACTGAATTCTGTGATCATTCTGGGTTTTCATGTGCAGACCATCCTTAAGTCTAAGCTCTAAGGAATGCCTTTGTGGGCAGAGATCCTGCTGAAGGAAGAAAATTTGCCAGCTTTTCCCCATTTCAATCTATGTGTCCATGTCCCATGCTTTCCTTCTATAATCCTATGCTTGGAGAACTTAAAGAACTAAATTATCAGCCCAAAACAAATGACTCCTGTCCTTCTACATTCTCTTGAAAAGAAGAAAAAAAAAAGTAGAGAATTTTAAATAGATAAAACCAAGAAGTTCCAAACTGAAGTAGGCCCTTTTGCTGATACAGTCAGTTATGTCATTACTGACCAGTATCACAGCAGTGATTGGATGCCTCAGCTGAGATGGGGAGGGAGGGCAGCATTGCTTTCTTTATACTCTAGATTTAAAAGACTAGAGGAGGTACTGTTGTCCCCGTATGACAGAGGAAAAGATGAAACTCCGGGAGGTTACTGATAGGAAGTCTGTGAGAAAGACAGAAAACGAAGGCAGAGCTTCCGAGTTTCAGTTTGGTGCTTTAGTCCAAAACATCTCCCAGTCAGTGAGCTCTGCTGTGGTAGAGCTCTGGGAGGGTTTGGTGTTGCCCAACCTTCCCCAACCTGTGCAGAGTGGGAGCCGCAGCACTCCAATCAGGCAGCCCTGGTGGCAGGAGTGGGAAGCAGGGAGCATGGTGGGCTGCGGGTTAATTCGTTATGAAATGAGATTGTTATTCATGTGTGTCGTGCAACTGCACTCAAGAGACCCAATTTTGATTGCTTACATTACCAGCTGGGAACTCTGAAGTTTGTAATTTTAGAAGCAAAAGGAGAAATGTAATTTTCTAGAGATTCTTTTTTTTTTTCTTTCAAAGCTATTATCCAATGTCTATAGAGTCAACATGTAAACTCGGTGCTAATTCTTTTATAAGAGGTTAATTGTTATAATAGGGGGAAAAACATGCAGCAGTTGAAATTGAATGGGTTTATCTCTGTATCCAGAAACACCCTCCCAAGCTGAACGTGTTCCCTGTGATGATATCCAGCATTCACACAGACAGGAGCATTTCTGAGCTCCAGGTCTGCTTTGTCCCAAGGCAGGATGGTGTCATTCCTACTTATCAAATAGGAAAACAGCAGTAAGGAGCTTCCAGCAAGACTAGAGACAGCACCATGTGTTTAACACTCAGAAGATGCTGTTGACTACTATTGTGTTTCATCTCTTCAGCAATATTACTGTCTTCTTTGAGATAAATATATTTAGGCACAGGAATTCAGGTCCTTATTTGCAGTGGAGATGACAACAGAAAGAAGTAAGCCTTATTTTCCCTGAAGCTAATGAAAGTAGAATTATTTTTCTTACATTCCTGAATTTTTCCCATTTATCGCTAAGTATTCAGTGTTTTCATTTTAATCAAACTATGGCACTGGATTAAAAAGTCAACGTTCAGTAGTAAAAACATTGAGTTTATTGTGAATGCTCATATTTGGAGGTGTTACCTGCATTCAAAGAGACAGTTTCTACCTCCACAGTGTAAGTGGTATTTCCAATTTTACCTTGAAGAAAACCTTATTATTAACAGATAATTTCATAATCTCTGGAAAATCCCAGCAATCCCAGAAATAAGAAAATGTGTATTTTCAGTATAAAGCATTTGTTATTTTCTTATTCACTACTACTATTAATTGAATGATCTCCTATGTGTCTTGGCATTCGCAATGACAGCATTTGTGAGAAAGTTATTTTTATGATGTAATGTTGGAGTTTATTACATATATTCGTAGATTCCTTTCCTGTTAGATAATTTTATATTTGCTTTCTTTTTGATTCCTTTATGTTTCCATTGCTTCCCAGGAAAAGCAGAGAGGCCATAGATGAGCTCTTTATTTAAGTTATTTTAATTTAGTCCAGATTAATTATTTTGTGTGCTCTACTTAAGATCGCTTCATTTTCAGGAAATTAATGTTCGGCTTTACCTGAAAAGGAAGGAAAATGAACAGATTTTTTTTAAAAAGCTTGTCATTAATACCACACACTGTAACTTTGTAAGGCTGATTTAAAATCCCAGTTACTCAGAATACAAAAATAAGCCTAAACATGCAAACACTTGCAACACGATAGTGAGCTCACCAAAGTCAGAGGAAACCTTTCACTGGTTTTAAAGGATGTTGGATTATTCCCTGAAGCAGGTGAATAACACCACAAATACACACCTGAGCATCCGCACTAAAAATGTCAAGGCTCTTCGGCTGCAGTCACACTCCTTGTTCAGATATCGGCAAAGCCAGGTGAGAGGCCACTGCCCTGGGTTCCTGCTGTTCCACACCTGTCTGTCTGTTCAGGCTAAACTACACCCGTAATCACTCCCCAACATCATCCAGTTTAGCTGATGCACTTCTGATAGCAGATCACTGCTAGTGCATACAGAAGCCCTCTGCACTTTCTGTGCAGAGCTCCATGTGAGCAACAGTAGAGGGGGTACCTCACTGGAGATGCAAGCAAAGCACCCAGCTCTGTTGCAAGACAATAGGAGTTGATTAACTCCCAGCTGAGCTTTTGAAAATATCCAACTTTGTTCTTAGGCCACCCTTCAGCTGAAAATAATACATAGGGAATGCTACTGGTTGCAGTGAAGCAGAATATCCATCTTCATTCTTAGCTCCGTTGGCATGATATCTCACTTAGCAGCAATAAGCTAACATTAAAAAAACAAAAAATTGGGCAGCCCAGAATTAACGGAGTGGGTGAAATACTGCGAGGAGCATGGGAGGCAGCGGTGGTGTTATGGAAAGACACAGGGCCTGATTATCCAGGCGTTGAGAGGGATGGGGAAAAAAACAGGGGATGTTCTGCAGCTTAATTAATGGAAAGAGGCTTGTGCATCTGACAGCAGCCCCTCTGCAAGGTGAATTCTTTCATAAAGAGCCTCATTCATGAGTTGCCAAGACATCCACAACCTATTCTTGAATTCACACAAAAATTAAAAGAAAAACAACTGACTGGCTAATTTAGCGACTTGCAGGATGCAGCTGGTGCTACTGTTTTCACAAAAAAAAAAGGGCCTTTTCCCTTCCACCTCCCAACCATTCCAGTCTTTCTCCCCACCCCCAGCTATTTTGTATCCTGCTGCACCAGCCAGGAGTGTGACAACTCCCTGACTTAGCTGGCACTGTGGGATATCGCATAACAAAGGGGAGTAAGATGTAGATGCCGGAGGGGGGGTGGGGGGGAGTTCTGGCCAACGGTAGGGAAGCGATTCTGACCCTCTCCATCAGTTGAGAGGTGGAACTCCTCTCTGTGAGTTGGTGTTTTTTGTTTGTTTTTCTGTTTTGTTTTAAAGAAATAAACAAGGAGTTTCGTTGTGCTGGATAATGCAATTTCTGTCCTGGTATCTTGATAAATCACCAGCTAACTATTCCATGTACCACTGAGGAGACAGTTTGTATAGCTCAGTGTATATGAATATGATGCTTCATGATTCCAGTACTGATATATTATGACCTCAGCTCTTCCAAGCTGCTACAGTAGTTCACATTCTCATATTACCCGATGCAGAAAAAAAGTCCCACCTGCCCCCAAATCCCTTTTCACTCAATTTTCCTTCCCAAAGGGTATTTAATACAAAATCCTGCTGTGCGTGACAATAATTTAAGAATCAGAGTTAGTCAGGTTGGGAGCTCTAGCACAAGCAAGCCATTGGCTATTTTTAAAGCAGTGTTGAGCAAATCTAAAGGTTTCTGAAAGGTGTTTGAAGTGATGTGGTATATTGCCATCTGACTCTGACAGGCCTCCTGGTTGTAGCTAACGCAGGTAGAGCTGCTCTGGCATTGGCAGCTATGGGAAGTGACTGAAATAAATGGTTTGTGTGGCCGGAGCTTTATTTAGCAAGGGAATCTCACAACTAACGCTGCCAACAAAGAAAGTAAAGAAAGCGTCAAGCAGAATTCGCTAAAACTCCATCTGTGACAGTGGTGGGGCCCTTGAGACCAACCCAATCCCACTTGGTTAAAAGCTGCAAAAGCAGAACGCTGGAGATGAGGTTGCTCAGTTTCTGAATGACACAGAACAGACCTAAGGTTTTCTAGACCTGGACTCAGCAAATTTAGAGCTGGTTTGTGATGTGGGTTATTTCCCCAGCTCCCATCTTTTCATGAGAAGGTGGGTGTGCCAGGAGATGCTGAGCAGAAACTGAAAGGGGAAGTGCTCCAAGCAGCTCTGCAGTAGGTGAGGGCTTTCTCTATCCGTTGAGCCTGAAATGCAGTGGGTGTGCCTTTTGCTCATGTTTCTTATTGCTCTGGCTGCTTGTCTAGTCCTGTTATACACCGAGGGTTGTGCAGAGTCAGAAAAGTCTCCAAATGAGGTGTCTGGTCACAGCCATGCTGTTCATTGCAATTTCTTCAGCTTATTATTAGGATTTTTAAAAATACAGCAGAAACTGGATGAGGATGGGATTAATAAAAGTAGGGTCAAGCTCTCTCCTCCCGCTTTTTCTCCATGTTTCTTGGCAATGTTAGACCATTAAAGGACTGCCAACATCTTCAAGTCTGGAATTTTTCCCCTGGCTAAAACTGAGCTAGAATGTAGTACACCACATCACAGTTGGAAGTTGTGAGGATTCATTCAGTCACATTAAGGACTGTCAGGATCCTTCAGTGGCTCAAAGTAACCTTATTTAGCAAAGCTGCCTTTGCAATCTCTTTTATTGGCTTCTAAGTACAGAGGATGTCCTTCTTCTCATCTGAAGGGCTCAGCAAGGCTTTCTAGAAAGGCTTTCTCCCCCCTCTTCTTGTCCAGTTGGATCTGGAGAAAGTTACAAAAGTAATGTTCAGTAAAACAGAAGGGGAATATTCCAACAGTTTGGAGAGTACAAAAAGCTGTTGGAAAGCTGTGAAAGGGATTTTGTGTGAACTCTAAAAAGAATCCCCCCCCCCCCCCGTTATAAAGTGACAACCCAATATCCCCAAAGGGAACAGCGGGAGGGAAACCTAAACCTGCAGACAAAGTCAACCGATAATGATTGGAGAGTTAATTACTTTAAAGTTCACAAAGACAAGCTGAGGTATTAAAATAGTTCCTGCAAACAGCAGCATCCTCCCCTTTCACCTAGCCTAACTAATCGCAGCAGGACGGTAGCAAGAAGGACATGAACAGCCCCTGATTACAGCAGCTTTCACTCGCTCACAGCAAACTGATCCTTATTTATTTTTGGTTCCATCCGTCATCTCATCAGCTGCCCTCACAAAGCATTAATGTGTATGTGTACAAAAACACAAAGCTGCTCCAAGTTCAGTGGTACTGAGTGATATAGAGGCCTGCAATATCCCAGGCCTTCCTCCTGGGATTAGCCTAGAAAACCCTACTCTTGCACACAGCAGCAAAAAGCTTCCTGTCATATCTGTGCATTTTATGTGGTAAAGGGAGAAATTTAAATCCAATGTAAATATAACTTACATTTTACTGTGCAACCTCAGTGACAATTATTTTCTCTTAAGATAATTCGTTTTGGGTTACACTTTACATTAAGATTCCATTTGTGAGGTTTAATGCAACATTAGCAGGTAAAGACTACAGAGTTTAAATACATCAATAGGAAGTGTTTCAGGTGACAATGATTGTTACAAAAAACCTGAAGACCCTTTGGACTAATAAGAATTGATCACCACTTATTAAAATGCCTATTAATCACTTACTAATCCTTTATAAAGTGTATAAATAGAATGTGTTGTGAGATGCTGTGTATATGAAAGACACCACTACACAGGACACTGTCATCTATAGGAACCACCTATTTTTTCTGCTTTGCTTTTAGCCTTGTTCCATTGTGCCCCTGTATCTTTGCCCTCTTGCTTTTAACGTGTATAGTAGTTAATGCAGCAAAAAGACACAGGGTTTCAAACGTGCATTTTGAGCAAGTTTCTTCTCCTGGGCTAGCACAGCTATCTCCATGACTGGATCTCCTGAGACTAGAGCAAGGCCCTTGGAACCCAGGCAGACAGATTCTTACTTATGCTGGCATCCCCTTCTGATGGCTGCTCTGTTCTTTGTACCCCTGAGTGGAGAACAGGAAAAATAGTGTGCATTCATCTAACAGAGCTCTTATAGGAACTAATTAATTAAGGATTGTAAAGTACTTTGATCTGACAGCGTGGAATATTTGCCGGAGTAGAATGGAACATGTGGGATTTATTATAAAAAGTCACTGTCTCTGTCCCTGTGGGATGACAGCTGATCTACCACAAACATTTATTTCCAAATTATAGTATCATACCAATCGCAGCTCTTGAGTTGAGACTGTTACAGCATTTACCTTATAAGCTGTTAGTTTCAGGAATCAAAATGCCCCCGTATCAATAAGTTGGCAGCAGGAGACTATTTTATATTATTATTCAAATGAGACAGCAAATGATCAGAAATTACGCTCATAGGTTTTTCACTCAATGTGTGTATAACTAAATGTATGTGTACACTTGTATGATACACAGTATAGTTAATTGTGATTAAATAGCACGGTGATGCTCTGTTGCGGGCAGTAATGCATATCCTCATGCAGAAGCCAAGAAACATGCTGTTTGTATTTAGCTGGGTAGACTTAGTTACATGGATTAATATTTCAGATGAAATTACAACACATGGGGCTTTTTAAAAAGAAAAACAAAAACAAAAAACCTAAGTGAAAAAAAAGAAAGGCTGTTTAAGTCCAGAAAAAATATGAAGTTGAAGGTCAGGGCTGCATGGAAGCTGCCGAACCCATGGCAAGTAAGCTAAGCAGAGGAGGTAGGTTTAAGTAAAGGATATATGCATGTGGCCAGTAGCGGGGACATGCTTGGGATGGCTGTAGAGGCTGAGAAGAAACTCTTACAGTGAATTTTCTCCCCAAGGTCACTTCTCTCAGCAGCTTGCGCCAGGGAAGGCAATTTCCAGGTGAGCGTACTCACATATGTGGATATGTATGGTAATAATAGAAAGAACACCCTGGCTTTGTTAAAGTCAGAGAAAGTTTTGCCACTGACTTTGATGGGGGTCAAGACTTCAGCAGCACAAAGATCCACAGGGATCTGTTGCTATACCAACATGGACAACCATATAATTGTTCCTAACTATGCTCCAACCTCACTGATTGATTGTAATGGAACTCCACCAGTGATTAAAGCCCTCAAAGAAAAAATCTTATATATGGCAGTAATTGAATGCGCAAAATTATTTTTGCTGTTTTCGGACAAGTGTTCAAACTCTAATTTAGCTTTCTTTTCTGTATAGCGATGAATCTGGTCTGTATATGGCTAGACTTCATTTACGTTTCCAGCTTGTCTTACACCACTGCTACACATATAGCAATCTTCAGATTTTGATTTTTCAGAACTGAATTTAGCTCAGACCATGCTCATCCCTTAGCTTCTTGCTTTCTCTTGCTTGTGATCCAAAAATAGCCACTGTACATGAGGTTTTGGAATAATCCTAAGGACAGTTGGAAGTAAGGATAAGGTTACTACATATACTACAATACAGATGTGCAACCAAATATATCTTTCCAAAGGAAAAAAAAAATTAAGGGTATTTACATTGTAATTAAAGCAAGGAAATTAACAGAACAGGCAAACTGACCCATAGAACGTCCTTCTAAAAGCAGATTAGAGTAGCTTTGGATTTAGAGGGTTTTTTTTTTCCTTTCAATATTAGGGACGTTTTTTTAGAAGATGGGATGGGTATATTTGATGTGTAGGTGTCCAGACACTTGTTACTGTCTGGGGACATTAACTGTCATAGTACCTCATTGGTCCTATAGTGTATGTGGGAGAGTAAATGCCCCAAAGTTTTACAGTAGTAGACATGCTAAAGTTTTATTTGCTTATTTGAATTTAATTCCTTATGCTGACTTCCTTGATGGGCTTATAACTTTTCAATGGTTTTTTTTTAATGTAGCTTCAGTTTTAAATAGGAATTGTTGCGTTTACACACAAGAAAAGAAAGATATTTCTTATCTAGATCACAAAGCAAAACGCACCCAACATACTAGACATTCTTGGTTAGCTCCGAAGTGTTTCTGGCACGTATGGTTTGTCTGTGCAACACACATTGTTTCAGACTACCAATTGTTTTTCAAATTGAACTGCCCTAAATTTGCATGTTGCAATTCTTTTGAAATAGTATTACTATTTATTGGGAAAGAGTAAAATTGACAGTGATAGCAGATCTAACTTCATTGAAGGATGGTTAATCTATAAAGAAGTTCATGTACTTTACATAGTATTAGATACACCTGTAAATGTCAAGATCCGTAGGACTTCATCTTCAAACAAAAGATTCCTGAATATATTAAAACCTGGAACACAATACCTAAGGATATATTGTGCTCTAAAGTTTATTTTTATAAAAAGGATTAAGAAGAACAAATACATGTATTTAAAATAGAGACTTTTATAAATTTTTTTTTCTGTGCTATTCTTCAGCACACTCATAATTCAAAAATGGCCAAACATTGTCAAGTTTTCTCCACTGTTTTGTTTCCTGAGCTGGGATGCACCATGCCAAGTTTCAGTTTCAAGAGATTATTTTTCTCTCTTACCACTAACCAAGTTGTAAATTTCCCAGGAAAAAAAAAATAATAAAAAAATAAAAGGTCTATAATGGAAATGTTGACACAACATTAAGAATACTGTTGCTACAAATTATGCTGTAATGATTTACATTGTTTCCAATAATTTTAAAACCATTTTCAATCACAGCCAAATCCTGCATAATACATGAACTTTGAAGGATTTTCCAATAAATATTAGGTTACTACACATTTCAGTTTACTACTCTACATTTAAAAGGCTGCATCTGGCCATTAAAAGTCAGTCAACAGGTACAGTATCACAGCTATACGCTGGAAAAACATTTTCACCTGGTGATGTCTGTAAGTAGGTCATTCAATTTTACAGTGCTCTGAAACATCACCAAGGAGCTTCCTTATTCAGTATCCACAGGAATTGACTGAAAAAGTTGCACTAAGCCTAAATGGCTAATATATTATTATGGAAACTTTTTTCCCGTTACTGGTCTACGTGCAATACATGATTTAGGAAAGACCTTGTTGATTTATTGTAGAAGGTCATTTTCTACGCACTCTATTTTTTTCCTCTGTGCGTACAATTTTTTTTTCATATAAATAGTTTCCTTTATCTTTTCTTTTTCAGGACCAGACACTAATCCTATAAAGCTTTGCAGAGAAACACCCAAACACATGGAAAAGGATGCCAGGGGGACCTCAGGAATGGGGCTCAGGTTTGGGAGCGCTCAGCAGGCGCTAAGTTGAGGAGCTGCCCAGGTGGGCAGGACTGCCTTCTCCTCCCTTGCCTGGTGCCACAGCCTATGGTGTCTGGTCACCTCATACTTGAGTGAAAAGTGGTGTTTGCGAACCGCGACTGACAAAACCATCTTGGGGATTACAACTTCCACGCGTTGAGTGAGTGTCCTTTGGCAGCATGGCTCCACGGCCTTCCCGCCCCGCGCGCCCCCTCCTCAGACCAACGGCGGCCGCGGGGCCGCGCCTCCCCCCAAACTTTATTGCCTTTTTCCCCTTTCTCTCTCTTCTCTTTTTTTTTTTTTTTTTTTTTTTTTTTTTTTTTTTTGAGGGAAAAAGGTGGGGGGAGCTCTCAATTTCCCACTTGCCAACAGCAGATAAAAAAGTGGGGAGGGACCTCTTCTGTCACAGCCTATGTAGATTAACCTTTCAATTAGCTGTTATCAGGTCCTGTGTCTCAGCACCAGTGCTCGCGATCCGCGCCCGCCCGCACCGGGAGGCCGGGGCTCGGGCCGGGCTCCGCGTTAATTCCTCGGCGCTAATTGCCGGCGTGGCTCCCCTCCCCCGCCGGAGCCGATCCGGCCGTCCACCTTTAGTGCTGGGAGCGAGACGAGGCGCCCGCCGAGGAGGAGGGGAGGCACAAGGTATTCTCTCGGTATTCATCTGCTTTTTCCCCCCTCTCGCGAAGAGGCTCGCGGAAGGTAACTGGTGCCATCCATCCGCTGCCGGGGGATTCCCTCCACCCCCTCCCGGTTCGTCTGGGGCTCTTCGGCGTGTGTTTGGGGAAGGGGGTGGGGGAGGCCGTGTTGTTGTTGTGTTCTGGCTCTGGTTGCGGCCAGGAGAGAGAGCGAGCGAGCGAGAGACTGAGCGGGAGCGGGCGAGCGAGAGAGAGAGAGGAGCCGCGATCGCGTTTCAGGGGCAGCACATTCCGCAGGAACCGCTCTGCAGACGCTCACACGGGCAGAGAAAGGAGGTCACGGCCGGCGGAGGGGACCTGCAGCCGAGGTCAGATTGCCCGGAGTTACGGGGGGTAGCAGAGAGCGTGCGGCGGGGCTGGTTCCGCGCTGGGTGACGGGCTGCGATTTGCCGTAATCACCCTTCTCTCCCCTCGCGCAGTGCAGAGGACTTGTCACAGCCCGGGCACTTTTTTTTTTTTTTTTCCTCCCCTTTTTGCACTGGAGGCTGATGCACGTGTTTGCAGACACTCGCGCTCGGTAAAAGCGTTGCAACGCGGTGCGCTTTGCAGGCTCGGGGAGCAGCAGCAGGAGGCGATGGCCGGACTGATGGGGCGGGGGGAGGCAGCGGATGGCCGAGGTTTTGCGCTGCGTGCTCCCACCCCGCCTCACCGAGGCGGCGATTGTTCCCTCGCGGGGGGGTGACAGGAGTCCCTGCGCTTCGCATGGCGAAACTTGCAGGGAGCTGCGTGCGGCTGTAGAGCCGGGAGTCATTGTCGTCGTCCCAGCTTCCACCCCTCCTCCTCCTCCTCCTTCTCCTTCTCCCTCCCTCCCAGCGCGGTGCGGGGTGTGTGTGCGCGATAAGCGGCTGCCAGCGCCAGGCACCTCGGGAGGGCCGTGCTGGAAGCGCGCCGCTCCATCCCGCCCGCCCGGGCGAGTGGCAGCATCTGAAGCGCGCGCGTGACGCTCGAGATTTAAGGCTGCTCGATCGTGTGTGTCGCGCGCCCGCCCGCCCGCCCTCCCGGGCTGCCTGAGGCGGCCGCCGCCGGTGTCTCTTCCTGGCGCTCACCCTCCCGAACAAACTTCGGCGGCAGGAGCGGGTGGGGCGGCGGCGGGGTGGGGGAGGGTAGCGAAGCCGGGGAAGCCAGACAGACGGCAGGGGCAGCCAACGGGAGGGCGGGCCCGCGAGAACTCTCTCCTCCGCCGGCAGCCGGAGACCAATCGTCGGCGTCCGAGGCCCAGCAATGAGGCGGGTCGGGCTGCGGGGGGCGGTGGGCCGCGCGGCTGTGTGGCGGCTTCAGCAGCCAATGACAGCTCCCGGCGCCGCCCTTTCTGGCGGGAAGGCGGGGCCGCGCGTTTAGGGAAGGGGCGTGCCTCGTGACTGACACGCCCCGCCTTCCAATGGGGGAGGCGGGCTGGTTGCCGGGCGGAACGGGGCCGGTGGGGGCGTGTGATGGACGTGGGTGCGCAGCCTGTGAGAATAGAGCGGCGTGCGCAGGGCGGCCCAATGGCGGGTGCCGGTGGGCGGGGCGCGGGGGTAGGTAAGGTTTTAATGAGACTCCATTGGGCTGTAATCAGTGTCATGTCGGATTCACGTTAAGTACAACAGGGCGAAACAAAATGGCGGCGTAGGTGAGGTGAGGCGAGGCGAGCCGAGCCGAGCCGCGGCGGTAGGGGGAGTAGCGGCGGCTGCCGGCAGGGGGGCAGCGCGGCAGCGGGGGCAGGCGCCTCGCCGCAGCCCGGCGGCGGGAGCAGGGGACGGCGAGCCGGCAGCAGGGGGAGCCGCTGCGGCGCCTGGAGGAGGCTCCTCCCCCCGCGCCCCGGCCCCGCGAGGTGAGTGGTACCGGGGGGCGCAGCCTGACGGGCGCGGCGCGGCCCGGGCCCCGTGGGGGGTGCAGGTGCGCGCTGCCGGCCTGCCCGGCGCCGGCCGTGTCGCTGTCCCGCGGGGCGCAGCCTCCGGGCCGGGTGCTGCTGTGGGGATGGACGTCCCGGGGTAGGGCTCGGCCCCTCACAGAGCGGTGGCTGGCGCTGCACGCTGGGAAGGGGAGCCACCGTGTCTTAAAGTGCTCGGAACTTCCCTGGTAGAGGATGGGAGGGGTAAATCTGGGTGATGCTGCTGGTGCTGTTTGCTCAGGCGGTGCTTGCTGCTGTCATGTTGCGAACTGCTTCTTAGCATGTGATCCATAATGGGCTTGTGGGGCTCACGGGGTGCGAGCACTGCCTTAGTTCCGGGCTCACGTGTGCTGCTCTTGCTGCCCCCGGGTCTTCTGGGGTAGCTGTGAAGGCGCTGTCATGTCCCTTCATCTGGCTGTGCTTAAAGCATGTGCAAGTGTCAGTCCCCTTCCTTGTTAAACAGTACATGTTGTACTGAGAATAATACAGTAGATGGCTTCATGATGGGCATAATGCTAAAGGAATCATGTGCTGGTAGTCCTTGTCAGGATCTCCTTTCTCTCCGCATCTTTTTTATGTGCCAGTGTTTTGTTAGGGAAACAAATACCTTGCCTCTTGCATTGTTAATTGAGTTGGAAGTGGTAGGATGGAGCTGATTAGCTGTATCATTTTTAAAGAATAGTTTGGAGGGGGAAAAATGGCAAAGAGCTCGCTGGATGCAATGGCAGTCTCCTTCGTTCTCTGCTGCAATCCTTACCTGACCCTGATGCTGCAGCAGAGAGCTGGCCTGCTGCTCCTGGCGTGTGAAGAGCAGGCAGGAGGGGAAGAATGGAATTGTGCCTCACAGGTCACCGGCAGGTTGAATGAGTTGTTGTTCTTCTGTGTTTTTGTTGTTTTGTTTTTGTTTTTTTCTCCCTTCTCTTTATTTTCTTGGTAGCCATGTTAACCTCAGTTTTAAAAAGTTTACCTGCATTTACATCTAAGACAACTGCTGTGAATTTGCCATGAATACCTCCAAAACAGACTTTAGAGGATGTTTTATGAAATACTTTTAGATACTTGTGTAGGAACTTGTTATATTTCCTGCCTCAGAACAAAACTAAACTATTTTTTTTACATCTTCTTTTTCACTGGATGGCTTGTTTTTAAAATCTAGATCACTTGGAAATGATTCCAGATACTGGTTCAGTCTAAAAAAGACCTCATCACGAGATTAAGGATTACTGATGACACTTAGGAGTGACAGGTTCAGTCGTTGTGTTCTTTAATTAGAACCAGCTGTACAATAACCGTGCATTTTATTAAGGACATACTTGCATTCATTCTAAATCCCAAGCTGCAATTTTGCAACTTCTTTGTATTTATCTGATAACTTATGACTTAAGTAGAGGACAAGCCTTGACTAGAGATGGCTTTTCCTGTTTTTAAAAGTAATGTATTGTACACATCTCCTCCCCAGTGCTTGTGTTCTGCAGCTCTTCAAGCAGACTTGTTAGCAGATGTGATTGGTAGTATAACATAATCAAAAGTTTCTGAAATGTTACCACTTTCAAAATAAGATATTACAGAGTGTAGAAGCTGAAACGTAACGTATGACATAGAGCTTAATGATTGCTGCTATAAAACTGAAAGTGGTCCTGTGCATTAAGAGTCTGCAGAACCCAATCTGTGATTGGATGGATGCTGCTGATGGCTTGATTAGAGGTTGTTTAATTATAAGACAAGGGAAATGAATAAATAGATACGAGTACCTGCTGCTAGTTTATAATCTCTCTTTAAAAACTGTCATTTCCTCAAGATCTCTGGGCAATAAATTCCTAAACTTAGGAGTTTTGAAGTTGCTTGTGTCCTCTGCTGCTGAATCTGAAAAACTTGTTTCTAAAGCAGATTGTCCTCTATTTACCCATACTGAGTGAATGGGTATGTATACATCTATAGATGGTTAATCTTGGATCAATAACTGCCCCAGCAGAGCCTGGTTGTGAAAGACCTCTTTATCTTCAAGCTCCAGGGTCACCGAGCTGGATTATGTTGCTGGCAGAGATGTCTGTTATTAAGAGGTTGTTCAGAATCTCATGCGTGGTAGACCTTGTCATATCACTTGTGGAGGTCAGGGAACTATACCTCAAGAACATATGCAATCACAGTGGCAGAATAACTGAAACCTGAAACTGCTGGTTGTGGGAGAACGACTCCAAAGCTGGATACATTTTTACATGGCTTCATAAAGCAGAGCTAACTTGGTTCCTGCTGCAAGGAGTGCATCTGAAATATCTGGACGTTTCTTTTGAAATACCCTGCCCCATGCATTGGGAACTCTATGCTCGTGCTGATACACTTGACCAGTGTTGATTTAGTAGGCACTAACACGCAAGAGGTTGCATTATGCATGGGGAATTTTAACTAAATGAGTGAAAATGTAGTTCTGATTGTATATTGCTGTGAAATTCCCATACCAAGCAGTAGGCTTTACATGAAGCTATAGGCTTATGCTCACCTTTTGCCACAGTCACTGGCCAATAAAAATTCCTGTAACCCACAAGCTGCAGCATTTATACTGAAATGTTCGTTGGCGTCCAGGCGCTTGGAACAGGCCCTGCTCTGTGTGTTCTGGAATTTAATGGAAGTGATGTGGTTGCTTGTATGAAATGCAATATCACAGTGCTGCAGTAGGTTTCAAAATGAGAAAAGTATGTCTGACTCAGCAAATGCAGCAGTTTTCAGTATTTAATTGAGTACTGACCATCTTCATGAAGACTCCTGGTAGAACAGCCTAATTAAACAGCTTCTGAACTGTCGGCCAACTTTCTAGGAAACTGCAGTGTTACGTGCAGCTACAAAGACCTTCCAAAATGAAGGGCAAAGCATAAAAGGTCTCAATTTGAGCAAGTCTCCACTCCTCCATATACAGAGTTCTGCTTTGTTTATTGTATTACTGTATTTTCAGTGTCAGATTTGTGAGTTCATAGGTTTTGTAATACTTTGGAAACTTCTTTTTTAATTCTCTGTATTTGTTTGCATTTTGCAGCTATGGAGTTATTTTGGAATTGTGAGAAATTGGTGAATCTGAGCGATGCTGTCAGGGAGGATGGAATTAAAATCCCTGTTTACAGATAGAATTGTTTTATTACAGATATTTGAGAAATACGTAACTGTTACCAAATATAACTTGCATGAGTGGAGACTGGAAGCAAGCAGCATCATCCAGTCTGTCTAGTGGAGTTTAGTATGAGAGCTAATTAATTATTCAGGCCCCGAATTTGTGTCAGGAATGTGTCTTCATCCTGGCGGTCAGCTAAACTTTTCTAAGTCTGGAAATGCTCATGCATCAGTCAAGCCTTAAGGATGACAAATTCATTAAATGAATTGATTATTGTTTTTACTGTTGGGAGTACAGAGGAGTTTCACATTCACCAATAACCACCAGTTCTTTTGTTATTAATTCTGTTGCGGATATATAATAATTTGTGAGACAAGATCAGTAGCTTATATTTAGAGACCTTTGGGAGGCTCAAGGGAGAGCAGCTATATAAGACCAAAATTGCTGTTGTTTTTTTTTTTTTGTAGTTGTTCTCTTCAGTTACAGTGGAATCTTTTTTTAACAATATTACTGTATCAATTCATTTTTTTTCCCAACTCATAATTCGCTCCAGCTTTAAACATGATTGAAATGCAAGATGACTTGAATAAATGAATATAAATGAGTGCCAGGAGTTATGTAATCATATATATTACTGCTTGTTATAGGCCGTTTGCCATAGCTTAAGAAATGTTGTTTCAGATTGCTTCAGTTTTGAATTTTGCTGAGGAACTGGTGAATCTTCTGTTTTACAAGACTGTTCATCTGTTGAGAATGATGATTTCCCACTTTGGATATTTATTTTACTTTAAAGCTAATGCAGTACAGTTCTGTTTGTGTCTTCAAAAGTTTTTTACTTATATTTCATAGCAGGAAAAAAGCTGTCAACTCATATTTAGTCATTAGATGACCACTGTGTTATTTGTGAGGTTTCTTTTTTCCAAATCATCTTGCAGAAGCAATAAACTCCTGGTAAGGTTTTCTTGAGTAAGTTTCTGTGGCCCCTGAATTTTCAATTCAAGAATGATTTTTCTTATTATGGATCGTGGTTAGCTGAGTCGCTGAAATGTATTTTGTTGATATGACCTCCTACGCGTGTTTTCATGTTAATATGCATGTATTTATGTGAAAAAGTGTACTGTTGCTTTGTTTTCGTTTCTGTTCTTCAGAATCTGTTTCAAAAGTAGGTGCCTGTTAACTGCGCACTTTGGCGAGGGATGTACCTTCGTAATTACCGTCTGTGTTATAGGATAGCTAGACATTAATGCAGAACTTAGTACTGCTATCGCCATTCTGATGCTCAAGTATTGATTCTTCTCAGTTGTATAATCAAAACATGTCATAGCACACTGTAAGAAGTGGCAGTGATTAATAATTTGACTTTGACCAGTTAAGAGACTTATACAGTTTATGTGTAAGCGGTCATATTCTTATACTGATGGATCTCAGAGTGATTTAGAGGCAGCAAGTGTTTTTGAGAACGTTTTCAGGTGTCTAGCTTGAATGGGAGTTTCCTGTCAAATCAGCAGTAGTTTTAATGTTGGGGTGCTGGAATTTAGGGGAGCTAAACCTGTTGAATGGTAGGAGAAATGGAAGGATTTTACAATAGCTTGCTTGATGTGGGGAGGGACTAATCAAATGTTTCAGATAACCTCACAAAAATTTTTGCGCGCAGCAGCATCTACCCCATGAATAAGTGTCTGAATGCATCCTGTTTTTTACTACATCATCATGTTCTCACCTGCCTCTTCCTTTTTCTCTTAAAAGGGTGCAAAAAAAAAATCTTGTAAGGATGTACCACTGTCATCATGAATGAATCCTTTCTACGTTTCCATTTTGGTCAAGTAATTGGAAGCTTCAGCCAGCAGATATTTCCCTGCCTTCTCTAACTCCTCAGGATGGATATTTTTGAGATGAATCCAAGCGGTGTGTGGAATCCTTTCATTTGTGTTTGAGGTGTGAACAGCCTCTGAAAGATCCACTGAGAGGATAAGGAGGAACCTCTATGGGTAAACCATTACTGGTCAACCATGGTAAAACTTGCCAACCCGCTTTATACGGAGTGGATTCTTGAAGCTATACAAAAAGTTAAAAAGCAAAAGCAACGGCCGTCTGAAGAGAGAATATGTCACGCTGTTTGTGCTTCCCATGGATTAGATAAGAAGACTGTTTCGGAACAGCTGCAACTTAGTGTTCAAGATGGCTCTATTCTTAAAGTTACCAACAAAGGCCTTGCATCCTACAAGGACCCAGATAATCCTGGACGATTTTCATCTGTTAAACCTGGCACTATTCCTAAATCTGTTAAAGGATCTAGAGGAGCTTGTAATGAGCTTCGTAATGTGGATTGGAATAAACTGTTGAGAAGAGCAATTGAAGGGCTTCAAGAACCAAGTGGCTCCTCACTGAAAAACATAGAGAAGTATTTGAGAAGTCAAAATGACCTAGCAAATATTTTCAACAATCCTGCCTTTCAGCAGAGATTGCGTCTGGGGGCCAAACGTGCTGTGAACAATGGGAGATTACTGAAGGATGGACCTCAGTATAGAGTGAATTACGGTGGTTTGGAAAGCAAAGGAGCTCCTAAATATTCTAGTGGTTTACCAGCTTCTCTTCCACCTGTCAGCCTTCTACCCCACGAAAAAGACCAGGTAAGGCTGAGAAAATGAAAGTAAATTGCGATAATGCAGAAGTAATGATTTTTCCTGTCCTTTATGTAGCCATTCACATGTATGTAAGTGAGGATGTGTGGCAAAGACCTGTGCGGAATCGGTTCTGATAAGGCACTTTTACTTAGCTCCTTGGGTTCTGTGTTGGATAGCATGTTTTTTGGCTTTTTGATAGGTAAACAGGAGAGCAGCAGGGAAGAGTGCAGCTGTTCGCTCTGTTCTCTTTGGTGGACTGGTGTTGCTGAAATCTGCTGTCTGGTTTGGTTGTGGCATTCTTATCCTTTTTTTTCATGTGTGGACATATTTGATTTTTCTTGTAGTTCTGACACCATCTGAAGTGCTGCCTGAGACCTCTAGATGCTTAAGACTCTTAGAGTGGTTTTTCTTTTGTAAAGATATTTGTATGTAGATACTCAGCTCCACTTCCTATTAACTGTAGTTTTAAAGCTAATGTAAATATTATGGGAATATTTTTCAGACTCACAAATTGTGATGAACTTGAGAATCCTCTTCTTATTTTCAATTTCCTTGGACTTGTGTGTAGTGGCTTTTTGTTTTGAGTACTTGGGCCTTGTTTTCAGGTTACTTATTCACAGGATCTAAGCTTTGAGAAAGAAGGTGTGGGAGGTGTGTGTCAATTTTTGTTGATGAAAGGCTGGTGTCAAAGACAAGTTTGTAGACATTTAGATTGTTCTCTTCGTGTGGTGAACGGTATTCTTTTCATTGTACTTGGAAAGATGCAATCTGTTCGACTTGAATAGATTTGTTTTAACCTGAATATTTTGTTGTTTTTTTAAATACTTGATGGCAAAATTCTTTTTGACATGGAATATCCCAGACAGTTTTGCTGTTGTAGAGATGCCATTAGCATCTCTTTCTAGACACTGTATTACATTTTTTTTTTTAAATGGTTCTCAGTTGTCATTTTCTTTCAGCTGATCTTAAGGTGCTAAAGGGCATAGAGAAGGAAGGTGCTTGTGTAAGAAACAGTCAAATTTTGAAGAAGAGTTGTTTATGGAACTGTCAGAGGTGACACGGTAAACACAGTTACCTATAGGTTGATTTTTTTTTTGTGAGTTTCTTTAAGTATGGTTGCTGTTACATGAATTTCTGCTGATTTCTGTCAGACAGAATTTCTTAAGTGTTTGAAGGGTGCATGGGGAGTCATGCTCAGCAATCAGAATGGGAATTCAGATGTGTTGCTTACTGTCCAATTACTGCTGTAGCCATACACTGTAAGGAAGTTAATTACTTGTAGTGATAAAGCTGTCTATTGTTTAAGTACTTTCAGAGAGTCTTCTGTAATTCTGATGCTGAGGTGACATGAAAAATGCGGTGACTGGAATACTGAGCAATGGAGATAGTTCAATGCTGTGATGCTTCATGTGAATTCTATGGGAATAAACATGCTACCTCATAGACTACCTGCTGGGAATGTCATCCACTGCTAGCAATATTAGTTGGGTCATGGTGCTGAAAAAGCCATTATTGCCATGATAAGATGCTGGTATAAGGATAAAACTGTCTTTCAGAAGTTAGCCAAACAAATCTGCTATCTAGCAACTGCTTTGGCAAGAAAAAAAAAAACTTCGATTTGGGGGCCTCAAAGCTAGCAGTGTGACTTGCATGTCAAAAAACCATTGAGCATACTTTTCTTCCTGATACATAACTGCTGCTTATGTAAGGTTGATAAATATGCAGCTGTGTATTGACATAGTGCATGTCCTCAAGTGCAGTGCTTAGTTGTGCTAGTTGTGGCACAGGTTACCGTGCAGCTATGTGTAGGCTTTCCTTAACGGTAGTGTGTTTCCTGGTCTTCCAGCTATATGGCTTCAGATATACTTAAGAAATGATAGTTCTGCATCTAAGTGTAAACAGATGTCTGCTTATTACTGGAATGTGCTTGCATGATCCTTTGATGTTAATGGCAATTTATGAATGAGCAGAACAATGCTGCAGGAAAACTGTTCAACCACTTGAATTGTAAGTATTTAGGTGGCTGTATGAAGAATGTCAAAATCATTTATCAAATTTCCTACTTAAAAAAGGTGGCCAACTGGCATGTCTCAAGAATTGTTAGGCTTCGAAGAGATGAGTGTATTTTCGAACTTCTTTGTTCGACTGGTTATATAGCTAACTCTAGTAAAAACTAGTGTTCGTTTTTTTTTTTTTAATACTAGAGATGAAGTTCAATTATCCTATTTATCTTTTAACTTCAAGGATTAAAAGAACAGGAGAGATTGCAGAAATCTGCTTAGATGACTGTTGAAGCTTCTTGAATTGGATTGTATTTCTTTAAACAGATGCGTAGATAACTCTCTCTTGCTCATGAAATGTTAAGATGTACTGCATTCAAAGTCCATATCTATTCAGAGCTCCCTCTTTGACAATCCAAACTTTCATGCTTGCATTACCAATTGCAGACTGTTCAACTTTCTTCCTGAGTAACAGGTGAACCAGTACTGGTGGGATGGTGTGGTGCTGGGTTTTGTGTCAGAGATCCCTCCCCCTCCAAGGCATTAGGGTGCCTGGTACGCTGAGAAGGTAAAATACTGCTGTAATGCATTGTCGTTGAAGTTAGTTCTGTGGAGTTGGAGCCTTGACTATATTATGGGGGTATTCGGTGTATGGTGTGAAATGCTTATGTGGAACAGGGAGCTGGAGGTGCAAGTTTTCCTCTGGTTAATGGTACAGAGCTGCTTTTCTTGCATCTGTACTGAGTGGGTGATTTCAGTGCAACTAGATGTAGTCTTCTTGTTTCAGCTGAGGTAGAAATAGGTGCAGTTAGTTACAGTAGCATCAGCTTGTGTTACCATGTTTCATCCTGTTACTGTTGGCCTGGAAAGGAGGATTTGTTTTGAAGCACTGTTTCCTTCAAGTGTCACCTTAGCTTGAGGTCTTGGGCACAAGTGTGTGGACTCCCAGGTACTGGAAGTGGAAACATGTGGTGTAGCTGTTGGGATTTTGTGCCATTCCCCGGTGTCTCTGGGGGTTTCCTTTTCCCTGCTATATGAAGGCATGCAAGCACAAGGCTTGTGGAAGGGCAGATTACATGGGAAGGTCAATAGCTGTCAGGTGCTGTATGGTCTCTAGGTGATACACTGCGTAAAATGTAATGAGCAGCATAAATTTTGAAGAGACATTGCAGTTGCTTCTAGTATTCTGGTGGTTACATTAAGACAGCCACTTGGTTGATGAGGACAGGTAACTTGAACCAAAGCACTTGAATAGATGTAATGCTTTAAAACATACATCTCTGCTAAAGGAGCAGAGTAGCCTCCAGCCAGGGAAGGGCACTTCATAACAACAAAAGGAAACTGAAAACAATGATATCCTTTAGGATGAAGACTTTGAACGCTTTTTCTTTCCTATAAATAAATAAAAACTAAACAAAAAAGCCACAAAATGAAACAAACACTTATCAACACATAGGGAAGCAGAAAAAGAAAACTTCATTGCTCGTAGCTTCATAGCTTGCTCTTTAGCACTTTGCTGTATTGCAGTGCTTAGTTAAACAGTTTAACTGCTCTTATTATGCATTTCTTCCTTATGTTCAGATCCTTACACAGAGATCTTCTCTCCCATGCTTCACACCTTCCCTCATGCAGCATCTTCTGAAAAGGGCTGTTTAAGTATGTTAATCAGAAAAAGCAATGTAGAAGTTGAGAACATAGTAGGAAACGATTTAAACAGAGGGGGACGTGAGCCTGAATATGCTTAGTGGTACCTAGATTTTGGATAAGCCTCTGACACATTAAAATGTGCTTCTGGAAATGCAGCAGTAAAATAGAATTTAAAAGTTCTGGTTGAAATCCTTAAATGGACGCTTAATTTCATCTTTGATGGAGTCAGTTGTAGAGCAGCTGTATTGATGGTGTTTCCTGTGCATGTGCTATGTTCCTTGTTCTTACCACTTAAGCAAGCTGTAGGAACGTGCTGCTGTATGGGAGCTGAATGGAGCGTGCTAGGTCTTAAGAGATGTCCTTCTCCTGAGCACAAGTGTTACAAAAATGTAAATGTGAGGAAGCCTGTAGACAGGGCTTCAAGTACTTCTTAATGCTTCTAAGTGTAACTTAGATTGGAAAAAAAAAAAAAAAAAAAAGAAAAGTTGAAGACGCAGTGGCTGCTTGTGTAAAGTTTTCAGAAGACAATGGCAATATGGGGTGTATCTTGGTGGAGACATATTTGCTCTGTTCAGCTGAGCTGCTACTTAAAGTATACTTTCAAAGGCAATACAAATGCAGCTCATTTGATAGGTACTGCATGTTGATGGTTGTCCTGAATGTTCTCTTTAAACAGCTCAACAACTGTATTAGTAATTGTTTCCATTGGATTCTTGGCATGAAAATTTCTTCTTACCTTCCTCCCTTCCCTTTTAGTTTGTGTTTCTAAGGTGACCTTCATGCAAAGCCATTGTTTTTCCATTTTTTTTTTAATACTCTCAACTCCTATCTAATTTTGTTTTCACTGGCCTAGGTGCATTTAACTATTCAAAGTGTAATTTGGCATGGGTTGAGTTTCAGTTTTCTGATAGGCAGCTTGTGCCAGTGCAGACACTGAGTGTTCCTCCTTCTGTCTTTTAGGCAAAGGTCCAATCTATATAGAAGCTTTTTTGGCATCCAGGCTCCTCCCTGCTTTGCTCATCAGCTTTCTGCTTTTCTGTGGGTAGGCAACAAGTGGCTGTTGGCTGAGGTTTCTTTGGTAGCTCTGCCTTGTTCCCTTTGGCCTCTATGCTTGCCATTGAGTAGAATTAGAAAAATTAGGAAGAAGGAAAGTGCTGCGCAATCTGTCTTACTGATTTACACATAAAAGAGTATTCAGTGCCTTGCTTTGGAGATAGTTTTAATGGAGGTTCTGCTCCTGAGGATAATTCTGAGCCCCCACATTCAGTGCTAGGTAAGTTGACAAGAGACTATCTGCAGTGCTACAGTTAAAGAGACTTCTGTCTTCAGAGATAGAAACACAGACTTTATAACATCTTCATGGTGACAAGACTAAGCAATGTTAGTCGTACATGACAAACACTATCATGATAGTGTGTCTCGTCTCAGTTCACAAGATGCTTGCCTTAATTTCTTGGGAGAGTGGCCTACATCTCAGTGCCTGCAGCTCTATCAGAGAACTATCAGGGAAGACCTTGTCCTCTTTTCCCAAGCTGAATGTTTAGCATAGGAATATAGTTGCACATGATGTACTTATGAGTCTTGTTGGCTGCAAAGAGCAATTCCAAACCTTATACTGCAACGCAGTTAATCCTAAGGACTGCTGAAACTTGATTCTCTTGCTCTTTTGTCTTCAGAATTAATTGATGGGCTGTACTGCAGAGAGAGGCTTGTATTGAAGCTGACAGCAGTGAGTTAAAGACAATCTGCGTAGTTCAGCGGTTGTGTTCATTCATCACCTTATTTTTCTGTGAACTCTTCTCTTTTAACTGGGAGTGACATTTGATTCTTAAACTAACAAGTTTTGCTCCTTTGTATTTTTTTCTTCCCTCCAAGATTAATTTTTCTGTAAGTACTCAGTATGTGGCTATATCCTTTCTCATTGTTCTTTTTAGAATTAACAAATGTCAGAAGTCTTAGAATTCATGAGAACTGCCTTGGATGTGTTCTCAGTGCTGTGTCCTCACCTTTTTGAAGTGCCTCGCCTCTCCTCTCCCCTGTTGGCTAGTAGTGAGTTCTGACTCCTGGGTCTTTGTTCTGTGCCAGCTGGAACATGGTGACCATTCCATGCAGTTTTGGTGTTGCAGGAACTTGATTGTAAAACATGATAGAAAACCTTGCTGACTTGCAGTTGTGGTAGTCTACTTCTTGACGTTACCTTAGGAAAGTACTCTGAGTATAGATCAACTGCCAATCAACAATCATTTTCCAATTTGACAGTTGGAAATTGCAAAACAGTGGTCCTGCTAGTGTCTTAGCTCAAAAAGCAATTCTCTTCTTTGTATTCAGGACTGTATTTGTCTGGGTTTAAGGACAGACCCATGGCTCCTTCCTTTAATTATTATGCCCTGTTTGGTGCAGGGCATGAGGACTTTTTGGAACAAAATGGAGAAATGTTCCATCCTTTTGTGTAGTGGAACAGCACTCTTAGGGCTCAGACTGTGGCTGCATCCTTCTGAGGATGAAGTGCATCAAATCAGACCCCACATAGTGTTAGAGCTGCCAGCTGTCACTGGTGGCTACCTGATGAGAGACAGGCCAATCTGTTAACTAGAATGATTTCCTCTGGATGCTAATGAGCTACCATGACATTGTTCTATCATGTGGACTATATTGACTTGCTAAATTACTGACTTGCTGTACTGACTTCCTTCTTCTGGCAGTTAGGAAAATGACAAACATTGTGGATGACTTGACTGTAATTTGATTAAATGGCCCAGAGTGCTTAAGTAACAGCATAAAAACTTGAAAGTTCAGTGGAAAACTTTTTGGTGTGAAAAACTGTAAATATACTATGCTGTGGCAGTGGTGCTGCTATTGACATCAGTTGAACTTGAACTAAATTGCTACCAGGAATGTGGTTTTTTGGTGAAATTCTCCAGTATCTAATTGACTAGTGAGTGAGTCTTTTAATTTTTTTTCTGCTTCCAAAATTCATAAACCTAGGTAGAACTTAGGTAGTCTCGTGTTAGGCTTCTGACTTCAGAAATTTGTTTCTGGCAGCTTCCCTCACATTCCCTCACTGTCTTAAGCTGACAAGGTGTTGGAGATAGGCAGGTTGGACAGCACGCTTCACATCTCTGGCTCTGTGAGATTAAGGAGACTAGGAAGTGCATACCACTGATGATACAGTAGGAAACACTGAATTTTGGTTTGTTCACTTAATGCTTTGTTAAGGATGCCTGTGGTGATTATGGCTTCTCATTTCATATTGAGAAGATTGTTAAGTGTGAATACAGATGGGAATTTTAAAGCAATTCCTACAAGTACAAAACTTTACAAGGAATGTAAACTGAAAAATAAGAATTAAACTAGAGTTCTGTAGGGTGCATTTTACAGTTAAATTTAGGCAGTGACCAGACACATTCGCTTCCAGAATGCAGATTTGTTCTTCTTTCTGAAATACCGTTTGTGTTTAATGGATTTATGTATGTGCTTTTTTTTTTCCTCCTTACTTGTGAATAAAAAGTGGAGAACAACTCAGGAGTCCTGATGGAAGCATGGGGTAGTGTGGCGATATGCGATTTTTTTTTTATTTTTTTTTCTCCCCGAGGAGATGCTTCATGTGATGTTGCAGAGTAGTAACCGTTCAGAGGAAGATGCACTGATGTGTTGTTATAAGTCTGTGCGCACTGTCCCTCAGGATTGGTAAGCTGACTTCCCTGGGAGATGGACACTGCTGGCTTCACTTCCTTGACAGGACCAGTGGACTTGTTCTGGAGGAAAAAAAAAATCCTCAATTGTCCTAGTGTCACTTAGCAGCAGCTGAATGAAGATATATGGCAGCTCTTTGCAACCATTTTCTTTCCTAGAAATATAGAAATAAGACTGTTGTTTAAGAGCTCCAGTTAATGCTGTCACTGTGATGAAAGAGGCCTTTCTGGATCTGTTTTCTTAAGGGTCTCTACTTACATCTTGATAATGGAATCTAGCAATAAATTCTGTATTTTTGCCCATCTCCCTTGTTATTCCTCAAAATTAGACTTGCAGTTTGAATGGGTGTTCCTGTACTGCACCCAGTCTTAGAGCAATTCAGCAGTACTTAAATGTGTTTGTAGTGATGTTGCTCTTAATAGAATTTGGATTGAAGTAAATTTGAAGCAAAATTGCTTTCATGTTTTTTTCCTGTCAGCTTATGTGACTGTTTATTGAGGAAAATTATAACTGGTGTCATGTAGGATTTCAGGTTTTTTTCTTTCCTCTCCATGTTCTTGCAGAAGAGCTTAAGGTATCTTATTTACAAGTACAGGCAGTCTTTAAGCATGAGTGGTGTGAACTGTTAGTGATGGCTGTGTAGACAACCCCAGGGCTGCTGCACTTGGTTTTGGGTGAGAGTCATTTTGTTTCTGCAGGTTGGTGTGACTTGAGGCTGTGCTGTAGAGATGTTACATGAGGAAAAAGACCTTGGTGGAAAAAAATGCAGACTCCAAGTCTTAACTCTTGTCTCAGCAGTAAATGATGAGCACATGTAGGAATTTCTGCTTTCTCAAGCATTTTGGCTGTAGAGGGGCAGAGAGGCTCTCATCTATCTCCCTTCGCTGTGGCAGTGCAGCCCATAGGTTATCAACTATTGTGGTGCCAGGTGGATGAGGCGTGAGACTTATGTTCTGAATTACACGCAGGACTCTGGCACAGAAGAGCTGTGTGTGATCTCAGTGAAGTTGTCTGGGAGTCATTGCTGATCTTGTCTCATCTACGAAGAATCTGTAATAGAAGTAAGGCCTAGTATAAGCTGTAGCAGTTTTGCATGCACTTCCCACGGGCTGTCCAGCATTTGATTTTATCCCATTATGTTGTGCTGATATCTTATCTAGCGCTGCTTGAAGTTCTTTATATTGATCTGTAAGAATGTGAGTAACGCCTAACTTGCAAGCAGTGTGGAATTCTCTGAAGTGCTTAGGATTTTTGGATAATGAACAGTAGTTTGCCAAGTGCTCATACAAAAATACAGTTAAAAGATGATGAAAAAGGCAGTGTTTGATAAGCATAAGAAAATTCTCAAGACCAAAGTGAACTTTAATATCTGAACTTATTAACAGCTAGATGAACAAGTTCTTGGTGTGCAGGAGCAACTGTATCCTTCCCTTATTTCTGTTTCAAATTTGAAAAGGTACTCAGCCGTGATTTTCCTACTATGATGATTCTGTTTTGTCCTGTGAAGCATAGTAAACCTGTAGGAGTCAGGTTAGTAATGTGTTACTGCTAGTGAAAGGGGAGGTCAGCATATTGACTATTAAAACTAAGAATCTTGTTATCAGTTAATAGATACACATTGAGAGTTTGACTTGCATGGACGCACATGGAGCATTATGTGATACATGACAGGGTTGTACATAACTGAGGCATTTTTGATCTCTGCCTTCTTCACTTCCCTCTTTATCCAGTGATGAAAACTGAATGCTACAGAAATTAATACAATTTAACAAATATTAATGCTGCTTTAATACTGGAGCATTGCATAGTAAAAATAATTCCCATGTATTTTGTTGTATTTGACAACACATTCTGTTGATTTGGCAAGGCAATTTTTCACAAAGATGCTATGGAGGTTTTCTGAAGTTTGGAAAGCTATAGATGAAGTCAAGAAGTGAGTGGAGAAAACCAGACACCAAGGTTGTTTGCCAAGTGAGATAGCAGCACGTGCTATGTGCTTATGGAGTGGTCTGGTGCTGTGTGAGTGAATGCGTACTTTTAATTACATTAGGTAGTATTAGAGCTCATGCTGTCTTGGGAACTTGTTCTTCTGTGGCTATTTTGGGGAGTTGATCTTGCTGGGTTAATCAACCTGCCTGTCTGCCATGAATTCTAGGAAGAAGAAAACTGCTGGTACATATGTCTCTTAATGTTCCTAAAGTTTTTAAAGCAAATTTTCAATAACTACATTTTTAAAGGTGGCACTGTCCATTGTAGCTCAGTAATTCCTTCTCTTGCTTTCTATGTATTTAGTTTTACTCTCTTCTGATTAAAAGTCAAAGATGCTCTATCCTGGATAAAACATGAAATACAATAGCTTTTAAGAAAAGTCTTGGCTTTAGCTAATCCTTTTAGTTCGTGTCCTCTGGAAATCATTTAAAAAATTGGAATCTGATCAACGTGAGTTCTATTCTAGACTTTGCCCCTGCAATTCCTGTGATGATGGACAATTCTTTTGACTTCATGCTTGTGTGTTTTTTTTCTGTTCAACAAGAGATGCTTGTCTTACTGGCATGCTTTCAGCTTTTTCAGTAGGGAGTTTCAGAAGTCTATTGAGATCTGAACATGTAAGGTGGTAGTCTTTTATTCGGGACCACTGGAGAAATCTTCCTCTGTGTGTCCAGCTTCCTATACAGCTCTGAATTCGAGATCTATCTAAATTCTGGCCTGTGCACTTACAGAAATGGTTGCAGCTGCTATTCTGCACAGTGTTGACTGGATCTTGTTTTATGCCTCTCAGAAAGTACTAGTGATTTCGTTAATAAGCCTGTTGTAGTTGATTTTATTTGAGGAAAGTATCTTTGACTGGCAGCTGGCAACTTGGTTCTTCTAAAGGAAAAAATAGCAGGGTGTTGGAACTTCATTCTATGAACATGCCATGTTTGATTTTCTTGATGCAATTCCAAACAGGAGTGCCTACGGTCTGCTAACATGAATCTGAATCTTAATTAATTGTATTGTTTCTTTCTTAATATTGTCACTGGATGTATTTTGAAGGGACCTCTGAAGGATTTGATTTCTAGAGTAGAGCTGCCCAAATAAAACACAACTGAGAGTAAGCTTTTTTCCGTTACTACCAGAGAGAGATCAGAGGAAAAATCTTACTTGCACTCTATTTTGATGTACAAGTGAGTTTAGAGAAGACAGAAGTGGTATTTTAAAATTCTGTGAAGAAGTTTTGTATGAAGTTTATTAAAGCATGATGCTTTACAGTTTTGGATTTTAACTTAGAGTTAGTTAAAATATAAATGTCTTAGTGTGCTTAGTGTGAGAACGAAATAACTCTCTCACCCCAGTGTGAAAGGGGAGGTGTCAGGGAAGGGAATCCTAAAATAGTGTTAGTAGATAAAGTGATTTTGACTTTGAATCTCTGATTTTGCTTTTCCACTCAAAAATATCAATCGTGTTTTTTAACTGACTTGTGTATTAACTTTCAATTTCTGGTGACAGCCTTAATGGCAATATTTTTCCACCTAAAAGTAAGGTTAACTTTGATCTCTTTCATGCATAGATATGACTCTCGCTGTCTTTTTGCTTTGTTAAGCCATGACAACTTTACTTTTTTTTGAAGTATATGTTTAGTAGATATTACCAATTAGAGTAGACATCTGTTTAGAGATCACAAGCAATCAAAATCACTTACGAAGAAATTGTTGGCTCATGATGTCTCTAAAATAATTCTGTAAGTTCAGCTTCTTTTTAGCTGTTGCTAAGAGATAAATTTCCATTGACATGAGGGATGTGAGGGCATATCAGCATGCTACCAGTTGTTTTATAGGCACTTAGCTCTGCCGCCTTGCAGATGGTTGGAAAACTCTTGGTAGTGGGTAAATGTGTGCTGATTATCTCATTGAATTAAGGTAACCTTTTGTCATTCATTGTATTCTGCAGACCAGGCAGTGAGCAGCTGCTCTACTGTTGTTGAATTCTGGATTTGGTGAATACAGAGATTATGCTAAAGGCTATTTAGTCTAGTTCCAGGTACTAAACATCAGACCACTGTAAGAATTTCATTTGTTTGATACCTCCTTCAGTATTTTAATAATCTGGGCAATTGTCAGCATTTTGACGAAACTGTATGTTCCAACTTTTTTTGTCACTGGTGTTAAAACTCCGGAAGTAGATCAGTAAGAGAGACTGCAAAGAGCTGGTGGTGGTGTTGCTTTTTTTTTTCCTTCCTCCTTCTCTCCTTTCTTTCTTCCCTGCCTCTTAAAGTGCTACACAGCGAAGTCACTTGTATCTTCCTGCTTCTTGCACTATAAAAGTTCTCTTATTCTTTTTGGCTTTTATTTTCAAAACAGGAAGACTGATTTGACATTAGCTTATATGTCAAATATCAGTTAAAACCCGTTTCTAGTTGACTGATGAACCTTTTCTCAAAGAAACGTTTAAGTAATCATTATTATAAGGTTCACAAATCTGTTTGTGTTTTGGATTACATTTGGGCTCACTTAATCTACTGAGGAAGAGTACTTAAAGGTGGTGGGTAGTTGAGTGTCATGTTAAAACTCGCTTGTAAATGTCTCCCCACCCTTCTGAAAACTATCTAGTAGGCACAATTAGGTTTTCAAATAGGCTGCTCTTATTAAAGACCATTTTCAAAATTTAAATAAAGTATTCCCCAGGTAAAGCTAAAACTATTTGGATTGCAGAAAGTGGCAATGAGCCTGGATCCTTGGACGATGTTAACAAAGTTTCAAAAAACAGTCCTTATGCTGTTTTATCCAAGAAAATTCTGTTCTGTGTAAATCTAAAAGCAAGAATTAAATGCACAGGTAGTGGAAGGAGGGACAGGTAACCTGGGAGGAGTATAGAGATGGTGCTAGGCTGTGTAGGGATGGGGTCGGTACGCCAAGGCCCAACTGGAACTGGACTTGGCAAGGGGCGTAAAGAAGGATAAGAAAGGCTTCTATAGGTACATCAACTGGAAAGTCCAAGAGTGTGTACCCTCCCTAGTGAGCAACGCAGGCAGGCTGGTAATAAGAGACAAGGGGAAGCCTGAGGTATTAAGCAATTTCTTTGCCTCAGTCTTCACCAGCAACTGCTCTACACACAGTATTTGAGCTGATAGTTTGGAAGGTGAGATCTGGAGGAGAGATGCCCCTCCTGCTGTAAGTGAAGATTGTGTTTGCGACTACCTGAGGAGCTGAACATCCATAAGTCTGTGAGTTTTGATGAGATGAATCCCAAAGTCTTGAGGGAATTGGCTGATGTAGTCACCAGGCCACTCTTGCTGATGTTTGAAAAGTCATGGTGATCAGGTGAAGTCCCTGGAGACTGGAAAAAAGGCAATGTTGCACCCATTTTTAAGAAGAGTACAAAGGGAAGACCCAGGGAACTACTGACCTGTTAGCCTCACCTCAGTGCCAGGGAAGATCACAGAGCAGGCCCTCCTGGAAGCTTTGCTAAGTCAGGTGGAAGAGAGAGCGCTGATGTGGGATAGCCAGCATGACTTCACCAAGGGCAGGTCCTGCCTGAACAGTCTTGCTTTTTGTGGTGGCATAACTGTGTCAGTGGACAAGGGAAGAGACACTGATGTCATCGACCGTGACTTCAGTAAGGCCTTTAGCATGGTTCTGCCATAACATCCTTCTCTCCAAATTGGAACAATGTGGATTTGATCAGTGGACTTGTTTGATGAATGAGGAACTGGTTATGAGATTGTACCAGAGAATGATGGGGTTGGAGATCAGTGATAGGTGGTGCCCCTCAGGGGTCAGTACTGGGACCAGTGTTCTTTAACATCTTCATCAATGATTGAGTGCACCCTCAGCAAGTTTGTGGATGACTCCAAGCTGTGCAATACAGTGGGCACACCTGAGGAAAGGGATGCCATTCGGATAGAGGTAGACAGGCTCTGGGCAAGATATTTTCTTTTGTAACATAGTAGCGGATTGAGTGCTTGAGGGATCTTCCTAGAGGACAACTTTCTCAAGGTCTTATGGTCCCCCCAGTGAAGTTTAAGACAGATTACAAGTCACCATGTTAGGTATCACAGTACTTCTTTCAGTATAACAGGTGAAGGGAAGAGGGCTAAGAGTTTAATGCTCTGTGTTTAAAATTTTGTATAACACACCTTACAGGAGAAGATAGTTCTGAGACCTGGTTCAGGTTCATCGTGCCTGCTTGCTTAATTGCAACTCTGCCTTCATTCTTGAAAGTGTCATGTTTTTTTTTATCAAGTATGTGTTGCTTTAATGGGTTCTTTCTCCAACCTTTAATCCAAGCCATAGATACCGATTAGATTTTTGCTAGTAAGTTGCTGCTTGTCTTCTGTGCAACTTCGAGAAATACTGTTGGATTATTTCTGTTGAAACTATATGGTTTGAATTCTAGGAAGTCTGTTTTGATACAGATTTAATTAACATGTATTCATCAAGCAGTTAATACTTCATTTCCAAAAATATTTTTCTTAGATCTGTTAAATCCCATCATGGATCTGTTTGGTACAGCTTACATGTGCTGTCAGCATCAATTCTCCCTATGTCTACTGGATGGAGTCTGAGGCCTTGTTCTGTTTGCATGGCTCTGTTTCCTAGGTGTGAGGTGCAAATTCTTCTCAAGGAGTAGCATAATCTGGACCGGTTAACCCACTTAATGAAAACAACAGCAAAACAGTTTTTTTTTTTTCGCTCTTTTAAAAAATGTTTTTCTACTGGTTTAGTAGAACTGCATTGAAGACACTTTTGAGCTGTGTAGAGTTAAGGTTGAAGTGGAAAGCTGTAGCAAATCCTTGAGTACTGACTTCTGAGGAGATATTCAGTGTCCTGTTATGAATGTGAGTGAAAGTTTTTTTATATATATCTTATATATATATAAAAAGCCTTTTCATGCTATGTTCATCTTAGCTAAATTCTTTTTGCCCTAATTATGAGTTTGTGTTCAGCCTGTGTACTTCTGATGTGCTATCGGTATCGCTGAAAACAGTATACAGCCTTTAATTAGGCAGTCAGTAATACAAGAGCATGAGTGATAGACAGGGACTCAAAGATTTCATTCCTTCTATTCTAAGTTTGTGAGTAGTTCAGATATTTTCAGCTGAACAGTGTTGACTTGTACGACCATTTCTGCACCCTTACTGGGAAGGGATCTCAGCTGATAATATCTTAACTTGGCTTTTCTGGTTTCACTACCAATAAATAGGTAAAGGAAAAAAGCCAACTGTGATCCGAGTTCACCATTGGTTGGGGTGTTGGGCACAGTACGGTTCAGGCTGTTAGCTGTAATGTCATAGACCTGCATTAGATTCTTTACAGTATTAAATATTTTAATAGTAAACTGAAAATAATCTGAGGAAATGAGAAATGTGAAACTTAAATGGTGGCTGTTGATCTGCTCCTCTGCTGGAGGAGGGAATGCCTGCCTTTCTTGCTGTCTAAAGCTTCTTGCCCCCATCCGTTTGCCTTCCACCATCAGTTCACATAGTGTAAAAACCAGCAACCTTGATAGCCTGACCTCAATACGTGTATTTCCTGGTCAGAGAAAACAGGCTGAAGGCAATGCTCAAGTTTCCAAAGTCTTGGGAAGATGCCACTGGGTCCCAGCTGTGCTGTGCTGCGGGGTCTGCAGTGGTAGTAGCACAGGTGCAGCTTTAGAATAAGGCTTTCTTGTGTGTTAGTTAGCTGAAGAGCTTGGACTTTTACAGCTGGATTAAAACAATCTTTCTTTGACCGTAAATTATAGCAGTGGATTAAATTGTGACCAACTTAAATGGATAATCCATTAGAGTAGAATCAAAAGACCAAATGAATGCAGTGGAAGTAGTTTTTAGAACCTAATGCTTAATTTAGACTTGGGAGAAAATTCTGTTAGGGATGTCCTGTAGATGTTCTATTTGAGGATGGAAGGGTTAGGGCTGTTCTGAGAACACATGAAAACAACAGAATTGAATTTCTGTTAATAGAACATAACTCAGAATTGAGTAGCTTGATTTATCCCTCGCAAGCCCTTTCTGTAGTGCTGTTGGTGTCTTTATTTATCATCTGAAATAATTTGCCTGATTTGAGGAAGATCCTAACTATTTTTCAAGAATATAGTGTGTTGTGAAGTAGAGTGTGTCCTGTAAGTACATCCTTAAAGAGGATCTGGCAGTTCTTCTCAACTTTATCCATATATGATCTTAACCAATGTAAATTGATAACTATTTGGAATTCATTTGAGAGTCTTGGATGACAGGAATCTGTCGACTAACCTCTCAAATTATACATCTAAAAAATCATTTCTTTACAGTTGTCTTGTTCGGAAGCTTTGTAAACACAGATGTCTAAATCTTTTTAGTGAACTGCTAAGAACTTCCTGTATTGTGCCCAATATTCTAACACAGAGGCCAGTTTCTTTGTCATAAGGCAGAGCATACTGACTTTGTAATGCTAGGTAATTGAAATACTGTTCTTCTGGTGTACAGCTTTGCAGATTTGCTTTTCCGTTTGTAGCAAATTCACACAAACACAATGTCACAATTATGCTTAATACAAGATCGGCTTTATGTGGTGCAGTAAGAAAAGATACTGTGGTGGCTGTCCTGTAGAACTGCCCCAAGTGTTGGCGTTAGTTTTGAAGCTGATGATGCTTTTTAGCTGTCTCCACTGTTGATGGACACCTGCCTGTGGAAACTTACAGAGACAGTTGGCTAGTGTATTATCCTTGAGAAAATCCATCCTCTCTAGAGGAAAGTGTGCTGAGCGCTAGCAAGTCTTTCTGTGCTGCCTGTCAGTGCTGACAACTGACACCTGTTATCAGTGCAACAACTACAAGGCGGATCCTTTCACCTCCTGGCAGGAAGCTGCTTTTTCACTCGGTTTTTTTTCTGTTGTTGTTCCTAGTAATGCACAAGAAAATACTTTAGTGTCCTGAAATTCCAAGCCGTCAAGAATATGCCTCTCAACAAATCAGCAAAGCCCTGAAATTCCATAACAAAAAGCTATATTATGCCGTTAACAGATGTTGTCCTTTAAATTCACTGAGAGAAGCAAAGAAACCATAAAGAGTCTTATTTACTTTCCTGCTGTAAAGTAAGGGTGGAAGTGTGTGTGTTGGGGGGAGGGGGGGGGTGCGGGGCAGGGCAGGGGGAGGAGGAGGAGTGGAATTCTGCTGTTCTGTGAAAGCTGTCTTCCCTGTGTATGTTCTGCAGAGTGCCAACTGCTAGCTTTCTAAAAGTATGCCTTCCCCGTTGCTTTCTTGTTTGTAGGGATGAAGGCTATGGTAAAGTAAAGCATGGTTGAAGGCAGTTGAATCCAGTCTTTCCTTTCTACTGCTGCTTTCTCTCGTGATTTTCTGAAGACCATTCATGAAGTTGATGGCCAATAAGAAAGTGCTTCTTGGCTTTTGGAATTTCACATCTTTCATGCTAAACAGGATACTAATTATTTTTGCAGATTTGCTTGTTATTAAGGATAGAATTTTGCAGTAAATGAAAGTATCTCAGTTTTTAATTTAAAATAGTCATGATAAATTCTTATTGAATTGTTCTGTCATGTTGAAACACTGCCATTTCAAGCTGTTTGGGTCAAAGAAATTCCAAGAACATGCATTCCAGGTTTTTGCAAGAGGATTTAGCAAACTGAGCTCTAATTGAGATTTGCGTCAGCTAGGACTTTCTGCTCCTGTTAGTCCAGGACGGTGTCTGTCATGACTGGGCCTGCAGAATTTCTATCTTCATATCTCATTTACTGCTGTAATAAGAAATAAATATATTAATTTCTAGAACCAGAGGTAAACGAATCTTGAGCTGCTTTTCAGTCTCTAAGTAATGAGTCTAATCTATTGCAGTAAAAGCCCTACTAGCTGATGAGCGCTGTACTTTAAGTAATTCTGTTGGTTAAATCTAATTACTGTACAGTACTTTTTAAATCAAACCTTTACTGGCTGCAGGGCAAAGCATCTTACGCACTGTCAGACTTAAACTGTACATTATGTGGAATTATTTTAAGACTGATAACTGTGATTCTTTCTTGTGCAGTGTGTTCTGTATTTACAGGAGGAGAGTTATGGCTCTTGAAGTTGGTCAATTATATAGGAAGTAATGGGACCAACTGTACTGAGACACCAGAAAATAATTGAGTGTGGAAATGAGAGCCCAACTCATTAGTCTGTGACAACATAGAGTGAATGCAAGGTTTTAATGATAAACTAGGTACTAATTATGAAGCTTTTTCTATGCTTTTTTTCTTCTATGCTACAAATGAGTTAATTTATAAACTGCCAGCACCTGTAGAAGAAAGTCTCTTAGGGCCAGAGGCTTGTGTGTTAGAATGTGTTTATTGGCTTGATAAAAGCTGTATTGCATTATCCATCCAATTTAACCAGGAAGTTTTTCTCATATAATCTAACTGTAAATCCGAAGAGGAGAAAACTGTACGAGTGCGATTTTTTTGGTACTGTAATGCTGGTTAGCAGTAGCGATTCAGGAATTGATGCAAATAACTGTTCTAAACAACTTCCAAGGAGGAGAATGTTTTAGTCCTCTATGATAAAGTACCCAGAAAACATCAGTTCATCTTTACACATATGCACTTGCATATGAATGTAAGATATATATGTGTACATAAATACTTTATTTGTGTTACTGTTATGTATAAAGTGACTTAGCAACCTTGTTGTCTTGTGCAGACTGACAGATATTTATCTGACAGATTTTTATTTAAAAAAAAAAAGTAAAAGTGTTGCAAGATCTGGTGAGGATGGAGGGAGAAAAACAGTGAGTGAAAGGTGAAACAAGAAAATATTGTGTGCTGTTAAGTTCATAATGATGACTCTCACAATTGAGAGCAGCTTCCTTACCACAGGTACTGGCAACACTTCGGCAATACTGGTGTTTTTCTTGTCTTACCAAACTGGCTGACTGACTCAGTGCTGACTCCAGGCAGCTGCAGTTGCTTGGACCAAAAGATGCGGAGTTGTTCCAACAACTGCCATGACACCATGTCTCACTTCATTAAACCAGGTTTCTCTTACTGAAATGTTGTTTGGTGGCGTCCTGCAAAAACTAGTGCATATGTTGTGGAATCTCTATACTGTCAGTGTATTCCTTGCCTGTGACAATCTTGAAGAAAACTCAGGGGTGGGAGAAACTCAGTAGGACAGCCTCTTAGATAATTCTGGATTCTGTCATATGTCACGTGGGCTTAAGGAACAGTCTCTTCACTGTCACACTTCGTCAGCATTCACTTGTGGAATAATGAGTCATCTGAACGTAACCCTATTAGCCTGCTTATGGACAGTAAAGGACATGTAGAACGGAGAGTGAAAGGATTCCAGCCCCTCCGTTCAATTCCAGTTACTACTGCAAGAAAAGGGGAGACTAAGACCTGAAGGTGATGGTGTCTGCCTTCAAGCTGTGAAGGAGCAGTTTGCTGTTGTGTAGGCATTTCTTAAACTATTTTTGAAAGGATTACTGTAATGGTGTGAGGATCAGGATGTGTTTTAGAGGGTTTTCTACTCTGTCATGTGTTGTAGCACCTGTTACTTGCAGTGTCCTGTATCTTCTCCCCGTGGTTGTTTTTTTGTTTCAGCATAGTTTCATTGCTTGTGTGTGGTTGTAACTGGGATTGGTTTGAAGGTAACATTTTGAAGGTAACATGGGGCCGCTCCTATTCAACATCTTTATCAATGATCTTGATGAGGGGATTGAGTGCACACTCAGTAGGTTTGCAGACAACACTAAGTTGGGAGAGTGTTGATCTGCCTGAGGGTAGAAAGGCACTACAGAGGGACTTGGATAGACTGAATTGATGGGCCAGGGTAAACTGTATGAGTTTCAGTAGGGCCAAGTGTCGGGTCCTGCATTTTGGTCGCAACCCTACAGGCTTGGGGAGGAGTGGTGCCTGACGGAAAGGGACCTTGGTGTGCTGATGGACAGTCGGCTGAATATGAGCCAGCAGTGTGCCCAGGTGGCCAAGAAGGCCAATGGCATCCTGGCTTGGATCAGGAATGGTGTGGTGAGCAGGACTAGGGAAGTCATCCTGCCCCTGTAGTCGGCATTGGTGAGGCCTCACCTCGAGTACTGTGTTCAGTTTTTGGTGCCTCAGTACAGAAAGGACATAGAGGTGCTGGAGCAAGTCCAAAGAAGGGCAACAAGGCTTGTGAAGGGCTTGGAGAATATGCCCTACGAGGAGCAACTAAAGGAACTGGGGCTGTTTAGTCTGGGGAAGAGGAGACTGAGGGGAGACCTCATTGCTCTCTTCAAATACCTGAAAGGTGATTGCAGTGAGAGCGGGGCTGGTCTCTTCTCAGTGGTGACAAGACAAGGGGAAATGGCCTCAGGTTGTGCTAGGGTAGGTTTGGGCTGGATATCAGGAAAAACTTGTTTGCAGAAAGGGTTGTTAAGAGCTGGAACAGGCTCCCCAGGAAGCTGATTGAGTCACCATCCCTGAATGTGTTTAAAAACCGTTTGGATGTGGTGCTCAGGTACATGATTTAGTGGTGGGTTGTCAGAGTTAGGGTAGAATGGTTAGGTTGTGGTTGGACTTGATGATCTTAAAGGTCCTTTCCAACCTGAGCGATTCTATGATTTTATGATTCTATGATTAACATCATTAAATTACTTTGGATGGTCACAGCTGTTTCTTTTGTGAAATGGGAAAATATTTTCATAAGGACTCAAGGTGTTGTTCTTCTTTTCCTTTAAGTTGCTAAGAACACTGTTGTGATTCATTGTAGGTGATCCCTCTTTTCCTTACCACTCCAATCTAATATATGACTATTCGTGATTCAGTTGCTACGTAGATACTGTGTTGTATTTTATAGCAAGACATTACATGAATGCATTTTTCTCTCAGCAAAAGAGAGGCATTAGAGGCATAAAACTGTGGAGTGAAAGCAAAGGGATGGGACACGGCATTGTCTTGTGAAGATAAAATCTAAACTTGTGAACTTCTCCACTTTTTAAAATCAGATCAAAGGTTTATTCTTTTTGAAGTAGATAATGTATGTGGACTTGAAGAGTCTAAGTTTTGAGTATATTAGTCTATTTATGTCATGAAAGATTTTTCTTGGATGCATATATGTGAGCAACCAGTCCCTCTGCACAGTCCTCTCTGTCTCTTCTCAAACCAGAAGAGAATAGAAAAATAGATGCATGGAAGTGATTAAGATTATGCCTTGAATTACTGCATGTGTTTCTAAGTACACTTTTAACTCTTAGTTTTGTCAGAGGTTTTCAGTCTGCATTGTTCAGGCATTAGAGCTCGTGTGATGATGGGTAGTGACCATGATGCGTTCTCTGAAGAAATGGGGCAGACTTCAAGCTGCAGACTTTGCCTGGCTGCTGAACTCCTTGTTCTGTTCTGGCATCTACATCTGGAGCTGTGACTGCTTCCTTTTTGCAGTGTTGCCTCTGCTTCTGACTTCACATGGAGAGCAGTGTTGGTCTAATTCTTTTTGGGCTGATTCTGTCACTTTTGTGCAGCCAAGTTCCTTGCACAGGGTTCCCTGGCCCATCTACCGGCAGGTGGCTTCTGCAGAACCAGTATGTTGCTGTAATTTCCAAGACAGCTGAGTCTGGGAGCCACGATGCTAAACCACATCTGTTTGAGGATTTGAACACAACCCTTAAAACAGGAAGCTGGGAAGCTGACGTAACACCTTGGGTCTCTAAATGTTCTATTTTGGTGGTCTTCTTCCTATTTGTGACTTTCTGTGGTCAGTTAAAGTATCACTGTGCATCAGGAAAATGAATTGTAAGCAAATAAATCATTTTTGTTGACTTGTGCTCAGATCAAAAGTAAATGCTTTCAATATATCATGTATTAATGGTCTTGGGTTATTTGGGTTACTTTGCAATGCACAATTGTTTTCAAGGAAAGGAATCTTTTTTTTTTTTGAGTTTGTTCAAATATACCAAGCTTAATGAAAGGCAGCGTGAGCTGGATCTGGTTTAATGAGACCCGCTTCTTTCAAATTTACTGCTTTAAACCCAACTACAAATAAAGTGAATTAAAGACCAAATTATTTCAATATAGATGTGCATTGAGCCAGAGTGTTATAATGATTAATTTCCTCAAGTGTTTAATTCCCAGTAGGATTTTGTGTCAACAGCCAAAAAGGAATTTATCGACTTTACATTAAGCATAGTTTGGTCTAGTTGATTATATTATTCAACTGTAAATTAGTGGGTGGTAGAAGACTGTGTTGTATTGGGATTTTATTTTGTCTCAAGCAAATTGTCTCATGCCTTATTAACTACCAGTGTTTTAAATGTATAGTTCTGATTCTTTAAGTAGGTGCTAGGGCATTCGGAAGTATTTTCTTGTGTGTTTCTTCTATTCACTATATAAGAACATCAGTATTCAAGCAATGCTTTCTTCCACTACCCAGCTCCCCTGCCATTGTAAGTTTGAATATTTTGCGGCAAATTGACTAGTGCTGTGTGGTTGGTGGTGTTTTTTTTAGCATGCTATGAGCTGTATGGGTTTCATTTCAGCATATACTAATTTACAGGCCATTTTCTCATCTGTAATAAGAGTGGCTTAGACAAAAGTAACTTCTCATTTCTTCCTTTCCAAGTCCTATCTTGCACATCTGTTACTCTAAATAGATGACTTGGCGTCTGTGCACTGGAGTCAGGAAGCATGATTTGACTAATGTCTCTCATGCAAAGATAACTGGAGGAATATCTGTTTTTTTTCCTTATGTTTCAAAGAGCAGAAAATGCCCTGTAGAATAGTTGAAACTGTGTGCCACTGTCAAAGTTGTATCCTCAAATGTATTCTTTTCTCCCCTACCGTAGCATAGCATTAAAGTATAATTAGAAGTGATAGGTGTTGAAATAGATGATTCTGATAGACCTTTTTATGTTTCAATTAAAAATTGTGCTGTGCAAATTAAAAATTAAATAAAAAAATCAGATTTCCAGTTGGACATGACAGCCCTGTAGTTTGAAAAATAATTACTGTTGGATCAAACTTTGTGTTCAATGTCTACTATCAAGTTATCTATCAAAGAAAATGAGATGAGTGATTAAAAGGTTCAGATCAAAGGCAACTGATTTAGCTTCACTGGAGGCTCCCATCTTTTAATTTAAAATGTATCTATGTCTAACTGATTACTTCTCACATTTATAAAGAAATATTGACATCCTGCTGAAGTATGCAATGACCTCACTTGTGGCTGAGTTGTGTAGGTTTTGCTGCAGGCACTCTGAAAGCATTGATATTCCTGTAACCTTTTGAGGCAAGATATGTGTTTAGTATATTAATGAGCTGGTTGAAGTGATGTACAGTAATTTCATCCTTCGGTAAAAACAGATGTGAAAGATTCTGTTTTAATATTTAATCAAGCTCAAAGCCTCTGTTGGCTTGTTTAAGTTGACCTGACAGCATTATACCTGGAAACACTTTGAATTAAACCCTGAGTGCTTGACCTTGTTCAAACAGTTGTAATTTAATAAGGCTGCTGTCTTTGTGGAAATAGTGTGGCTAATGGGCAAATCCTTTCTTGGCCAGGGCTGCTTTTTTATTGCAGTGGAAAATTTTTCTATCTACTCTTTAAAAATACTTTATTCAGATAATGTAATAAAAATGAAGGGGGGGGGAGGGGGGCAAGAGCTTTCACTGTGGTAGTTGCAAATTCTAGAGAGTAGTTTAGGCCAGATAATGCTGACTTACATCAAGTGTCCTCAGTGTTCTCTCCTGATAGGCCTTTGGCAATTGCTGTGCCATAGCTTATCTTGTACAAGAACTTTCCATAGCGTAAGGGCATGGAAGCTAGTCCTCAGGTGGTGTGTGTTTGTATAGGTTCAATGAAGTCACTAGAGCTTGCATTAAATGAAGGCAAATGAAAGGCTTCCCTCTGCTTCCTGCTTGTGCCTGCAAAAACACTTCTGAATTTTGGAACGTTTCCGGTTGGACCCTGGAAACAAGCGCTTGAGTGTTTGTGGACAAGTGTCCCTCTCAGGTAATCTTTTATGAAAAGAGGTGGAGATGGAGTGACAGTATCAGTATCAAAGGTAGAAAAGGTCCTAGGGCAGAAGAATTTTTCTCAGTCACAAAATTTAATCATCGAGCTAGGAATGAAAGGAGAGATGCAAAATTCTCCATCTTGTTATGCTAAACATAGTGGTAATATATACTACTTATAAAAGATGTTTCTTCTTTTCTTTCTTCTGTTCTTATTTTTTCCAAAGCGATTCAACCTATGCTTCAGTCCTAACTTTACAGGAACATTTAGGTCAAACACGAAAAAATACTTCATAGTGTGCATGTCCGTTGCTTTTCTGTGTTGTGTTTTTTTTTTTTCCCCTTATGTCTTCTACTTTGCTTACATTTTCATGAAGCTTTTCCATAAGGTATACATAATTGTCTTCTCAAATGAGTTTTCTTTTTAAAAATAAAAAAATAAAAAAAAATTGTTCTATGGGTAGGGGTATGTCTGTAAAATTGGAGGTAGAGGGGAGGTATAGGGGGAGCATTCCCTACAGGAGATCTAAGATTTGGATAGAGAGGAAAGAACAAGGTTTAAATGACAAAGATCTGCCATGAGAAGTGTTGAAGGTTGAAGTACATTAAGTTAGATAAGTTATATCATCAGCATCAATATCTTTCTAACTCTGTATATATATTTCTATATCCAAAGACTCTATAAATTTAGAATAGTATAGTTCAAGTCCAACTGCCTGACAGCTTCAGAGCTGACAAAAAGTTAAAGTGTGTTATTGAGGACATTGTCCAAATGCATCCTGAACACTGACAGGCATGGGGCATCACCCGCTCTGGAAGAAGCCTGTTCCAGTGTTTGACCACCTTCATGGTGAAGCAGTTTTCCCTAATGCTGAGTCTGAGCGTTTCCTGGCACAGTTTTGTGCCATTCCCAGGAGCAAAGCCAGACACCTCGCTCTGCTTCCTGTGTTCTTGACTTAAAATAATTTTTATTCCAAAATACAATCGTGCTACATTTATTTCACTGTTACTACAAAACATCATATGGTCTTTGCTAAAGAGCATTGATATAATTCAAAAGTATGTATTAGCAAGGACTGCATATACTCACAGAAATCTACCACATGTTATAACGAATTTGCCTCACAATGCCAAACAAAACAATATTCCCTTAAAACTCCTTTTTCTCACTTTAGCAAAACATGACTTTTATACTTAAATTCAGTAAGATAATTCTAGTTTTAATATAATGGAAGACATTACATTGATGTAGGATACTATGTTACAGCTTTCTTCATATTCCTCAGATGTGATTGATAAACATGACATGGATGCAGGCACTCTGTGCTTCTGTTCTAGAATCTAGTGAAGCATTAAGATGCTCTTGGCCATGCATTTTAAGGAAGTCTGCTCATTCTTATTGATGCCCAAAAGCAGATCCAGCGTACTGTCATTTCTTCCTCAATCATCAGGTTTTTTTCATAGGCATTATAAGCAATGGGGAAATAGTTGAGCAGAGTTCTGCTAAACTTCACTGAAGCATAGCTCGTTGTGGGTGGTCTTTGATTTATGTGGGTGAAGAAAGGAAAACACATTTTAAAATAAATGTTCTTTCATCTGATTACTACTTACTTTATTGACACCTTGTGTTTAGGGATTTTAACTGCTTCTGTGGTTTGAGAGCTCTGTCAATTCTGAGCTTGCTTCTCTGATCTCTCATCCCCCACGTCCTGTGTAGTAGCTCCCTTCAGCTGAAGTCTGTGTTTCTACCAAAGCTCCAGTACATGCTCAAGGACACCAGTGCTAGGAAGCAGCTGTCAACTCTGCATTTGTTGGGAACCTGAGGCAAGGCTTTGGGTTCAGTTTGTCTGTATTAAGCATAATTTTGAGGATCACATTCAGATTCTGCTTTGGCTGTTGAAGTGCTAGCTGATAGCACTTGGGCGGTTTATTGCTGTTTGTTTTGGTCAAGGCTGACGGTGGTACAAAGTGATCTTCACCTCCAGCTGCAGTACTTGCAAATACGGTCCTTTAGGAGATTATCTTGGCTACTTGCAGGCTTCTGTAAACAACAAGATATCTCCATCCATTTCTTCACAAACAGGTGCCTTTTTTAAACTTGATAACTTCACATTCTTAGAAGTATAAACAGAAAGTCTAGTCTATTGATTAATAACTCCTGTAATGCAGGGAATATGTGCAAGTGTTGCCCTTCAATGCAGTCACTGATGTTTTGGTTTCTTGGAATGCATCTGTAGCCAGTTGATTAACGTATTTGAGGAAACTTCCTGTGCTGTACTTGTTCACTGAAAACACAGCCCTTTTTCTGGGGCCCACTTACGTGTAGACAGGCTGGGTTCCTCTCAAAATCCTAGAAGCTACTGGGCTGCATCTGTATGCGCCTGTGTCACTGTCAGCATGAGTGCTCACTGTGTACTTCCTTTGTTTGCTTTTTGAAAGCTAGATTAGTTATGTTGAAAATCAACAGTTTCCTATTGGGAGGAACTGTGCCTCAGGAGAGGGCTAAAGTTTTGACTCCTGTAACGTGATTTTAAAATGCAGGGCAGTAAAGTTGTATGGGGAAAAAAAAACACAAAAACAATTGCAGCTTTGCAATAGAGTGTCAAATTTTGTTTGCATGGGAAGTTTCTAGCTTCTAGACAGTCAGCAGTGCTACTTTCTTATGAAATATATACTGCTGAAAGTAGCAGAGGTGCTTAAGGTGAGATTGGCCCAATGTACAAGAGCAGGAAATACTGGAGCTAAAATATTCTTGAAGGGAAAAATGGTACATTTTGCAAGGTTAGTGGTTTATGGCTGGCTATTATTATTTCTGTTTTCCTACACTTAACGTTGCAGCTACGTTACAACTGCAGTCAATGTCAGTCAGCTGTATTTTGCACTTCTCCACTTGGTAATGTTTCACTTTTCAGCTTATTTTCTACTCAGCCAAAAATAATACCTAAGTTTTATGGAAACTGGCAGTGAAGAGAGGCCTTTGGAAACATTATTGCTGAAGGAAGGACAGCTCCATCTACATCTTTGACCTTTTGGGTAGTGGTAGAGGTGGTAGGTGGTCAGCTGAATTCATATATGCTGTTGAACTAGATGTTTGTATGTTATTCTCGGTGAGTTAGAGACCATGGATACGTAGAGAGAGGAGGAGTGCTGGGGTTGTGGATGTGAGCATGAGGGATATAGCTTGAGAATTAGGAGGTGAGGAGATAAGTAATGAAGTGAGAAATGAACTTTCAGTAGCTGTGTCGTTTTGGGAAATAAACTGCTCATACATGTTCAAGGCTCTAGGTTAAGCTAGCTTTGTTATAAAATTAAATACCTTAAAAATCTCACAGGTTTAAGGGATATAAAAATATCAATATATATATCTATAAAATAAAAGGGGAACTCTGTGAATGTTTTTTCTTCATATATAGCAACAGATGCAGCTTTTGTATTCTTTAGGTAAAGGATTTGGATATTCTGTCCCTTGAGTGCATAGGCAGTGGAATTATCCAGCCAGGATAGCTGTGCACAGTAATGAAGCCACTGAGTTGTTTGGTGCGATTTCTCTGCCCTTTTTGTTGCCTTCTCTCCCATCCTGTTCCCATTATGCAAAAGTGATTTCAAGAAATGCATTTCTCTATTTGTGCACCTTAATAGCACATGCAACAACATTGGAAATTGTTTTATTTTAGTTAAAAAGAATAACATGGGTCAGGAGTCATGTAAGCTCTTCTTTTTTTTGGCTACAGAGAGACGGAATATCAAGTAGACAGCCCAGATCTTGCTTTGGTTACGTTACGTTTTTTGGCACGTGTTCTTAAGAGATTACCCCTGGAATTTCTTGTATATACAACTCCTCCACTCCCAGTCCTTTTAGTACAAAGCATGATTCTTGTCTGAAAATGGTGTAGAGATATTCTTGATCTGCAGAGCCCTCCAGAAATTGGGGGATGGGAGCAGTGAAAAAGTTGAACGCTTATTTTTGTATTACTTACTAGTGAAGTGCACTCACTTGCATTTTGTTGCAGTTGTAAGCTTCTCCATTTGTTTTGCCCTTCTGGAAAGTAAATGCATGCATATATAATTAAAACAGGAATCAGCCTAGGTTGTTTTCCTCAGTAGGAGGTGCAAATAGTTTTACAGCTTGTCATGACTACAGCTTTATTTTCTGAAGGTGCAAGCAATTACCCTGTTGATTTAGCTGTGCACTTGGTATCAATACCCTGTGCTGTGCATACTGAGTGATCAGTGTCACATTGAGTGCTGCATGCTAGGATCCATCTAACATGGCTCTGTAACACTAAGCCCAGGGGGGACTAGCAGCATGAGCAGCAGTTTGCTTTTGACAGCAGAATGTCCTTGTTGCTATTGATTGGGTTGTTCAGTGAAGTGAAAAGACATTGATCCAGCTTTAAACTGGTAGTTATATGATAATCCTGGAGATGAATGAGTATCAAGTGAGGTATTGCTGGAGGGAGGTGGCATGGGGGAAATCCAATACTGTTTTTTTTCTTTTCTGTGGATGTAGTTAATAATGGGCTAATGATACTTCAAAAATGTGTTTTATTATATAGATCTGCACTAAATTAAATGCAATATATATTGCATATATTTAAATGCATATAATAAATATGAAACAGATCTTTCTGTACAACAGATGTAAATAGTGGTAAAAGGACATATGTCTCCTCGTTCCTGGAATGGCTGTGTTTTGTGTGCATCTTTCCAGGCTGGGTACTGTAAGTAATGCTTGGGTTAGGGGTGACTCTTCCAGTACTCCAGTGTCTTGTTGGTAGTTTTGTTGCAGCCATTGTCATTTAATTTGTGTGTCCTATTTCCCTGAAGAGTTATTCCAGATGTTAGCATTGTAAAACCAAATGTAAACCAAAACCGAACAGCCTTCTTTTATGGATGGAAAGAGGAAGTGTGAGTGTGCTGGGGAACAACAATGGATGACTGAGAAACTGCATTGACAAGAGCATGCAAAACTGTCCTCTAGTAGGCTACTGAAGCAGGTGTTGGCCGCATCTGTTCCTATTGGCAGCTGGAGAAAGGGACTTGAATTCCATCAGCTGAACTACCACAGGATCTTACTGCATCACCTCCATTACTTGCCAGAGTTGAGCAGTACAGGGGTGAGCACTTACATGGTTTTGTTGCATGGGATGATTGTAGTCTCTACCTGTGCATCATTGCTCTATTTACCTTCCTGTATGGAAGTAGTTATCAGTGGGGATGACTGGACCAAAGAAATTGCTCAATTGTCTGTTGTGCTCCCTCATAGAATTAACGTTGCAAAGCTTGAATTTACTCTGTGCATGGGAGAAAACCCCCAGAAGAGCTTGGAGGGATGGCTGGTACAACAAGGGTGCTGTGGCAAAAAGACAGTGAGCAGATAATGGTTTCTGGAGGATTTATGGAGGAAATCTTTTGCCTAAGATGGTTACTTTGCTATTCCATTCTACTTCCACTCCATGCTTTCCACTTCAAGTAGTGGTGGTGCTGTAGGGATTATTGCCAGGAGATTCTCTAAATCCAATGAGTAAGGCAGATTTAATTTATTTTTCTTCTTTTCTTAGGAAGCAGTGCTGGAGTAGTGACTGTATGGCACAGTTAGCTGTGATTATAGGCTGCAGAGCAGCATTTTCTCCCAGGAAACAGAAGTCTTCAAATGCAGAGAAGAAAGCAGACTGTCTGGCAAGATCTTTTATCCTTTAGCTGTCATGGGCAAGATGCAGAAAAAAAGCGAGTAGGAATTTTTGCCAGATGACCGAACTTTACTTCCTTCTGGATCTGTGGATATTACCTATAGTTCTTGTGAAGGAGTAGTGTTTACTTCATCATTGTCTTTCCCTTTGAAGGGATACTGATCTAAAAGAATAAATTTAAAGTTTTATTGTTGTAAACCCATGTTTTCCAGGCCTTAAATGACTGAAGAAAACACACCAAAGCTTATCCATTCTTCCTTTTCCGTATCATTCAAAAGAAAACACTTCATATATTAAAGACATAGAAGATTTCACAATTGAGCTTTTGGGAGAGAGATGATGCTAGGAAACACATCCAGAATCATAGTGTTAGCAGCAGATTTGGTTTATGGCTGCTGTTTTCCCTGCTGGTGACTTGTAGTAGCTGTCAGAATGAAGGCGTTCTTTGATTCCCAATTTTTAATGTGGTAAGGGGTATGTTAGGGGGTTTAATATATAACAAAGCTATTAGTTCTCATCAGTCACTTTTAGTTCACTTAGCAATAAACTTTACTTTTTTCACTGAATAACTGTCAAACCTCTTGTGTTCATAGAAATACAGACTCAAAAAATTGCAGTAATATGATTAAAAGTTACATAAATCTGTGCTGGTTGTGCATGGGCTGTCATTGATAAAGGATTTGAAGAGACCTTTTCAGAACAGTTTTCTCTAGCAGTGGAAATACCCAGCTCTTTCAGGGTAAGGTGTGTTTTGTTGGTGTGCTAGGTTTTATTTTCCCGTCCTCGGGAAAGCGGAGGGCCTATGGCTTCTGCTGTGAAAATGGAAGCTAGAGAGACTGTATTGGTGGTGTTCTTCATGAATGCATTTTAAATTTATTGATTCTTAGCTGGACAGGAGGGAAGAGAGATGAGGTGAGGAGTGAGTTGCATTTAGTGATCAGTAGCAGCAGAACTCTAACCCAGGAGCTTTTCTAGCAGAATGAAAGGAGGAGCTGCTGTCCCTGGGAACTTAATAATTATCAGAGAAATTGTACTAAACCTCTGTTAATTACTAAAGCTCATTACTTTTGCCACACACCAGCAAGTATAAGTTACCTTATAGATTTCTTAAAAGAGCAAATATATTTTCTAATGTGTAATGAAATTTTAAAAGCACTTTAAGAGGTGTAGATTTTGTAAGCCCATCTGTAAACCACTCTCAACTTGTCTTGCAAGGAAAATCCTCTTCAGGATGCACTAGTGTGTTCCTTAGTATGCACACTGTGGTTCTTGCTAAACAAAATCTACCTAAATTAACTGAGATCTGTACTGAGTGGTCAGTAAAAGTTTGTGTTCTGTCTGTAAGGAAAAGAGTATTTGTTGTGATAGAAAAGTACTGCTCCTTTTTGCCAGCTCTCAATTCTCATGAGGAACTAATTCTGGAGTTCCAGCTGAGACCCAAGAGGATCCTTGAAGATGTGTGCAAGCGTTCGTTCCCCCCAGCAGCACCAGGACTGCCTATTAAAAGGCAGAATGCACAGTTGGGAGAAATGTAGAACCTTTACAGATGTCCTGAATAACTGGCATATCCCTCCTGCTGCACCCAGCTGTGGTGGAAGAAAGTGAGCTGGCCACTGTATAAATAGCTGTTTCATAGATTTGTACTGTTTTTCTTTGTGTGTCATAGTGCAGAGCCACATGCTTGTCTGTCTGCGCTGGGACTGAGATAGCTGATGTAAAGCCTTGTGGGTGTTGAAATGAAGACTTCTGGAGTAACAGTTTGATTCGTCCCTGCCCCCGAATTGGTTCTTCTGGCTGCCTTTGTGGTCATCACTTATTAGTTAGAGCACCTTGGCCGTTTTAGATTTGAATGCAGTATCAGAGAGGTCTACAGGGAGGATAAAAAATATATGCTACCGGGGGGGGGGAAAAATTCTGTCTCCATATCTGCCTTTCTTAGTGTATATTTTGAGCTGTTAATTTGAATAAATTATATATCAATTCTTTGGCAGGTTAGAAATGTAAAATCTGAGGCTATTATGCTGAGGTACGTGGTTCATACATGATGTAATTAGTACTAGACCCATCCCAGATGAGAAGTCACTGTTCTTATTGTAATCTCAAATAGGAATGTCAGTGAGTAAGTTCTGTGATCCAGGTTTGTGTTTCTGAAGTTCTGCTTCTGTCAAACATCATTCAAACATTCTGTCATTAAGAAATAAGAGAGATTAGGACGAGAAGTTATTATCAGTTGCTGGGTTCGTTTGCCAGGTTCCTTTGATTCATGTATTCTGGCTTTTAAAGTTCAAGATTTGCTTTGTTTTGAATAATAAAATTATTTTTACATGTGTAATATTAATACTTTTCCTCTTCCTCCCCCCCTTCTTTATCTTCCTCTCATCATGTTTTGTCACTGTCATCTCTCTTCAAGTATAGATTTATTTCTCATACAAATGCTTGTAGCTCCTGCCAAAGAAAACAAGAAAGTCTGTGTGAAATTACATAATGTCTGAAAAGTTATGTTCATGATTAATTAGCCTATCATAAAATGATTTTGGTGTGTGTGGAATAACTAGATCATACTTTTTATTTATTTGGCACTGGTAGTAGGCACTCAGTCAGATCAAGTACTTTAGAGTGCTTTCTATTAACTGCTATATACATTACCTGATTTTATATTTGGGAGGTGAAGTATACTTTTATTGGTCAGTTAATGTGAACCTTGCATTCGGGTTCAAATAAACTTTAACAGAAACTAGCCTTGGCTGTAAGTGTGTCTTATTTCTTAGTAATTTATAGTTGTTTTCTTAAAGCTGAGCAGCTCTTAAATGGCATGTTCAAAAAGTTTTTACACGAAGCTTAAAAAAAAAAATTGAGGAAACGATGTTATATCCGAACTGCATTGACATCAGTGGCTCAATTCTCAGACTGCAGCAGAATCAGTATCTCATCTGGGGATTTTAAGTCTGGGGAAGACTTTCTCCCTAACTTATACTGCAGTTTTACCTTTTTTCTCCTTGTCTTTCAAGAAATCTGTTTAGAACGTAGTTTAACTGTTCTAGAAATACTAATGTGTGGATGTCAGATCTTGCAGATGTTGACTTGGTTAGCAAGACTTCTGTGAGTGATGAAGGCTTTTAGGTTACGTTCTAAGCATCAAATTAAGGAGAGGAAGCAAGATCTGTTCTGTGGGTTGGAGTATATGCAATTATTTATGCACTTCAGAAATTAAGTGATCTGGATTTTAGACAAGTAGTATTCAAAAACTTTTCTATGTTCTTTAAAAATTCTGCATCACTTCTGTGTCATTTAATTGATATCTCACAAATGCTTGCTTTTGCAAAACTGAGGGAGATGCTATATTCATCCTAAATAATACTTATTTAAATTAGCTTTGTTGAAGAACACCACATGTAATTTTAGTTTCCGCTCATTTGGGGGCCGCCTTCTGTATGCTTAGGGAGCCTACTGTAAGCATTTAATATAAATAGTTTATATTAAAAACAAGTAAATTAAGCTAATGGAGGGACAAGAGCCATAAAACAACCTTTATGCTTAGAAATGGGCTCATCTTCTTGCTTGTGCCTCGGGATCCACTGTCTCCTTGTTCTGGGTGGTTAAGGGAAATATTTTTCTCACACTGATTGACAAAGGAACCTGAAGTGCGTAGAGAGGCTGTAGAGATCAGATTTTTTTTTTGTATTGATCTTCTAGTGCTAAAAGATCTCAGCAGTGAGTACATGAAGTGAAAAATCGACCTCCTTGGCCTTACAGGTTAATCCAGTCATGTGGGATGTTTGGTGATTTAGGCTAGGTACTTTTCTTCGTGCTGCTTCTCTTTCCACTGAGATAGCACCTTTCCTCTGTGTGAAGCAAGAGGCAAGGGGAAATTCAGAAGATCTTCTCATGCAGTGGATTCTTGCAGTATGTCTTACATGTATCTGTATGCTCTTGTCCTAGCTGTGCTCTGCACTTGTGAAATCAAAGTGTTGAGCTACATAAGAGAACTTGCATTGGAGGTAGACTATGATAGGGAAGGCCTCTGTTGCAGTGGTCAGTGTCCCTCAACTGCGAATGAGGCTGTAAGTGCAGGTTACTCCATCGCTTAATTCTGTTAACAGCAACAGCTCCTTGTTATGCTGAAGTAATCTTCTTGGTATTGGAGGGAGTTGCTTTGCTTCTGAATGCTGCAACACTTCCATTTCAAAATTGGGCCAGTGCCAGCAATATTGTTAGATTGACCTGTTAGGCTTTTTATGTCCTTACCTTCAGTTGAGCCATTTGATGGAGTGTTCGTTGCCATCATCTGTAGGCCATCAGTTGCTATTGTTGATAGAGAACACAACCTTCTTGAAGGATGGATTAAAAATCCCTTGCGCAATCATAGCAAGCTAGTTATTGGCTGCTTTGCTGTGATGTTTCTCTTATCTTTTATTTTTGCTGTGTTCATTCTGATGCTACAGGTTGCACGCCGTCCCTTAGCATGATGGCACGTTAATGTTATTGATAGGACAGAGGATAGTCTCTTGGGCTTCATGGTTTTTTCTTGGTACTATGCAGTAGGTAGATGAAAACTAGTTTTTGAGAGCCTGACTGGTTTGTTTCCAGGAGTCATGCAATACAAATTACTGCTATCTTTTCTATTTTATCCACCCATTCCTCTGCTTAAATATAATGGTTGAAGCCAAGCCTCAAATCTGTTCCCTTAAAGAGGCTTTCATATAACTTTATTAAGTAGGCATACTTGGAAACCTTTCTAAGAAAAGCTTGGCCTTCTGTGAAATACTTATCAGTTTTGTTCTGAGCTGTTTGTGTTCCAGTTTACATAGCGGGGCTGGTTATTTTTTTAGTTCCAGTTTACAAAGTAGCGTTTTATTGTATTCACATAGAGATAACTTTCATTTTATAAATACAGGATTTTTTTTTTTTGTAATTGCAAGATTGTTTTAATTTGGGGGGGAGAGGTCTTCCATGTTGCTCATTTCCTATACACATAAAGAAGCAGGGACCAGTAGAGCAATCTGCTTTATTTTATTCGGAATGCCAGCCTCTTAAATAACTCTTTGGGATGTAGGACACCTTTACTTCTTCATTTTTATTATCCCTCTGCCATGGGTTTCAGCAGCTAATCAAGTGGAAAAACTGCTATTCTCTTTGCTCTTGTATAAAATACAGTGTATGTACTTTACAGATCTAGCAGACTTTCAATGACGCTGAGTCATATAAAGCTAGAAGCCTGTGAGTAACTTGAAAGTTTTGGCTGTTTGAATAAACTGCGTTTCTCCTCCTAGGAATGAAATTTGGTTCCTGTTGAGGAAAACTAAGCTGTTCTCATTTAATCAGTTATTTGACTGGCTTTCACTTTTTTCAGAAAGGAGGTCAGGAATGAGTTTATTTTTAAATAAATAAAAAGTAGATTTGTATTGTTCCATAGCTCACCTGGTTGAGTAATATTTTAGCACCATTATTTTCAGCAAATAAAAACCAGTGGTGTGCCAATGGCAAGGTTGGTGGCATGCTGCTGTTACTTGTTGCCCATAGGAATATAGGGTGTTAATCATGGTAATTCTCTAATGCCTGGGACTCTGTAGGAAAGGTGACTGTCTTATCAGTGATGTTATTTGTATTACATCCATTCTTTAAAATAAATGTTTCATCAGAAATAATGTAAAATTCTAGATGTGTTATAATAAAATCCTTTTCTTAAAAAAAAAACAACAACAAAACCACCAATAAAAAGCAACCTGCATTCCAGAGCATCCCAGTCCTGTGAAGCCTCAGCTTCTGAATTTGGTGTAGTGTTACTCAAATCTGGATAGTGCTGATAGTAAACTAGCCCAAAGAGTAAACTAAATAATACATGCGTATGAGCAACTTAATATGCAATTAAGTATTTTCTGAGTAATTAGCATCAAGACAACTAATAATTATTCCATGTCACAATGCAAACATATTAGGCACGTTTATGTAGGATGACTTCAGTAATAAGTTATGAATAAAAATGTGCATACATACAAACATCTAAGTAAACATAGTATTATGCCAACCAAGAGTTTGTTTTTCATGCTGGAGTTTGTTTAATCTACCTAAAAGCAATACTTTCTCCAATGAGTGTCAGAATTGGCATTCCTACTGGATCAGGCTTGTGAACCACAGCGCTGCTTACCCGCTAGTGGTTACCTGTGTAGAGTGCTTCGTCTCAGTTGCACTGCATTAAGAGGTAGAGTTTGGAGTTAAGAAATAATACAATCCCATTCTAACAACTGTATGTATTTGTGACCAAAAACAAGTCCCTCAAAACAGATACCAAACTAACAGAACAAACATCTACACTAATGGGTTCTGTGACAAATAGGCTGGAAATCTAGGCATATGAAGAAAGTAGCAAGTGATGAGCAGGATGTTAGCAAGCTAGATACTTACCTGTTAATAAGTTGCCTCTGAATTAGGGTGAGATTGCTTGGAGGGCTGCATACTGATCACGTGGATGATGTGTGATTTAACTACTTTTCATCAGGTGTATTGTGGCATTGTCGTTGATGGTGTAGAAGGTGAAATCGTGATAGCTCAATGTTTAAGGCTTAAATGTGTCCTTTTTGTGGCAGAGAGGGAGTGCAGGAGGAATAATGGAAATGTGTGTTGCTCTTAAGGAATCTAGATTAGATTTAAAGGATTGAGTTTTGTGGGAGAATGAAGAGCTAAATCTCTTCTAACTTAGAAGAACTTTAGCTACGTAAAAAGTAAAGATATCACCTGGAATATGGCCGAGTGCTTTGACTAATGATTCCTCTGTAAGGTGTAATGCAACTGTATGATCTGCATGGCTGGATTTGCAAGAGGTGATTTTGCTGTGGGAGTCAATGGACTCTGTCAGAAAGCGCGTGAAGGAAAGCAAGTCAATTGTTGGTGTACTTGAGGATATTCTGTGTGCCAAATTAAAGAAGTTTTAAAAAAAAAAAAAAAAAAAAGCAAAACCCTAAAAGCCTCTCCCATCCCCAAACCCTGAAAATCTTTTAGCAAGAAAACGAAGTACAAGATATGTAGATTTTAGATACAGTTGTTGGTCTTGATGTGTACAATTAAAGGAACGGAAAGGATGAAGTTTGAAGTTGGAGAAGGAAAAAAATAAGTTGTGGAGCATTTCTGATTTTTTTTAATTTCTATTTTTAAACTGATATTTACATATCTTCTAAGATGGGTCTGAAAATATCAAATTTTTTTGTTTCAGGTGTAAGAAAATGGATCTGAGTTACTTTTGCATAGTTTTCTATTAATTTACAAGTCTGTTTTGAATTTCAGTTATTTTGTCATAGGTGCAGAACCAAAGCAGATAGACCCCCATGTGAAATAAGTTCTTTCTCATTTATAAGGGAAGAGCCTTCTCTCTGCTGTACTGCTGCCCTATCTCCGTTCTGTAGCTATGGAAATGATCGCAGGATCTGCACATACCAGAAGTGTATTTAGATTACCAACAATAGTCTTGCATGTCTGTTAAACTTGGATTAGGGTTTGAAAGCCTTTTCTCTGCATGCACAGAGGCTTTAAATTGATTCTGTTAAAAATGAAAGTTGAACCTCTAGAGAACTGCAACATTTATCTGTATTTTTGAGCTCTTTTCTCCAGGAGGTGTATCCTGTGCTTTGGGTGTTGGTTTTATAACCCATTACCAACACCAGTTTTTCTTTTTCAATGTATATGTTGTAAGCAGAAGATGAATGCACTTTGCTTTTTATAAAGTTAATTAAGATGACCAGGGCAATTAAATAAAACCCTTCATAGACAAGGTAAGGGTATGTGTGTTTCTGTAGTTTCTTTGTGTGTTTTTGTTGTTTTTAGACATGTAAGTTGGACAATGTTCAGTATGCAGAGACTGTGTGATTAGTTTCTTGAATACTGCTGCAGCAACTTTAATAAATTGAAGTTAGTTTTGGTTTTGTTTCTGACATTTTCTGCTTCTGTAGGCAATATAGAAAGCCTGATTTGGAGTAGCTTGAAGAGAGGAGAGACTTTGAAACATGAAGTTGCATTGCTTTCTAGGCTGTAATTGTGAGCTCCCACTTTCTAGTTTATGTGGTTTACAGGTTGGATGAGGCAGCAGGAATACTCCTTTCCCTAACTTAAAAATGAAAACAGCATTGAGAAGACTTTACTACTACATGCTATTTCATGTCTGTCTTCCTCATTGCAGTGCTTGTTTATGAAGATGCATGTTAGATTTTTCTGTTCCTTTCCAATAAGCTGTAGTCTGATGAGGTCAATCCTAAGGCACAAAAAGGGATGGGGGAGCTGTGTTCAGGTGGGACGCATGCTGTCCTGGGATGTACCCTGCCATTCCTTGCAACAGCTGACAAATTACTCTGGGAGAAAAAAAAATCCAATACTAAAAGATTGTGTATATTTTTCAGGATGGGAAGGAGGAGGTGAGTTCTGTGGTTTTTTTTTACTTACTGGCTTAAAAAAAAAAAAGTTGTTATAAGGATAATACACGGAATTGTTATCTGAATAACAACAAAGAATCTAGCAGTAAGGTAGCGTGTGTTGTGCACACACTGTCTGCAGATAATTTGATCTTAGGTTTGTAAGGTAACCAGTGTGCTCAAGTAGAGTTCTTGCCTGTTTAAGAGCTATTGCTTTCTTAGAGGCTGAAGCGGAGAAATAGGGGAGTGCTTCTCTGCCGGCAGCCACCTGTAGAAGCAGGTCAATTTGTATGTACTTTCAGGAGCTTCCCATATCATCAGGAGTGCTGGCTAGAAGTCAGATTTGCAGTTTTCAAGACGTCATCATGTTTTCATCAGAAACATGATGACATGATTTGAGTGGCAGTCTTGTGTGTGCTTACAATCTTCTTCACCAGTCATATGCCAGTTGCTCCACGTGTGCACACAAAGGGAAGGTCAGGACCTGCAAGGATGAGCTTTCAACTCTGAAGCCTCATATCACTGTTGCAGTTACATGCCTTTGGGGGTGCAAATGCAAGAAGGCACAAATGGGTTCACACTTGTCATTTTGGGGTAATTTACCTACCTCTGACAGTTCTGATACATATCCTAACTTCTGTACATATGTACCTGTTGAAAGTACAGGAGAGGAGGCTGTGAGTGGTGGAAGCAACTGTGTAGTAAGAAAATGAGAGCTATAAAGCAAAAGAGAAAATGATTATGTACTCTAGAAGTGAAGATGCTCTTTTGGAGGGAGAAGCTTCAAACTGCAGCTTTTCTTCCACACATTGTTTATGTTGTTTATTGCTATTAGTATGTGATATAAAACTAGTCAGTCCTTTTGACTTGCAGCTACTCTTGAGTTGACGTTTTCTTTGTGCTTTCTGAATGTATAGGTCCTCCTCTAATGTTTGCACTACATCTAATGTTTTCACGCTCCTACAGTGGTAATAGCCTGTGTGTGCATTCCTACCATCACTTGAGCTTATGTGTGTTTTTACTATATGATGCCTGTATTTGTGTGATACTGTAGAGCTAAACATGGGATTCAGTGGGCAGAGGTCATTAAGAATTTGTTTTAAAAATCAGACTTCAGCATTCCTTGTAACAACTAGTTTCTGAAATGCAGCATATCTTTTTTTTTGTTTCAGATATGGAAAGCAACTCATTCTTTTTTCCCTCATAGAGTGGATGTAGTAAGAGAATTGGAGCTGAAAGTACTGATAATACGTTGACTTGCTTATGATCCAGAGCACCTGCTTTAGTAGTTGAGACTGGAAATGAGTATCTGTGTCTCATTCACCTTTTGTTTTCTTGTATTAATAATGAAGTGTTCAGTGAAGACTCTGGTAGTTCTTGTTCAAGAACTTCTTTCCTTGAAATCTGGATATGATGGTTAAAAAATAAAACAAAAACCCAACAACAGAACTCCATGGAAAAAGGTAGACAGCCCTTGAAGATAGAGATTGAGACAAGACCGGTGGGTCCTTATAAAGGTCACAGCAGTTCCCATTTTCAATAAAATTTACCTCTGTCAACTTTGAAACTCCTTCTGTGCTATTTCTATTCACGAGATAATGGAGACCTAAAATTGGCGTATTATGTTGAGGGCTTTCTGAAAAGGTGTTGTGAAATAGAGTTGCAAATGCAAATGAACATCTGAGGTTTTTGAATTATTGGTTGAACTTTTATTTCTTAGAAGTGTTCAGGAAACTTCTCAGTTCTCTTAATATGCGTAGCATTTAATGGGAGTAGGACTTAAACCCATAACTGTGTGTACACAGCTAATGCCTGGCAGTTTTCAGACAATCTGTTTAAATCTTCAGAGTGCAACAGCAATGCAAAGAATAATTTCTTTGCTTTCAAAGGGATTCTGCCTGTGGGTAATTTCACATACTCAAAAATAGGACTTTTCAGGACTTAAGATATGACTTCTGGGGTAGCAGAACATTAGAACGCTGAATGCTTTAAAACTTCCATGGGAATTATAAATATAGTCAGAAGAACAAAGTTCCACCAGTAGAGAAACTAGAATAGCAAAAAACAAAAGTTATTTTGGACCAGACTTTTGAGACCAACTTATTCTGGCATAAGGTAACTGAAATCCAGCAGAATTTTAACCAAGGATTAATTGTATACATTGGGAAGGCTTGTTTGCTTCTCAGAATGATGGCTGTGATGTATTTCAAAATAATTCTTTGTGAGGAGCCCCACGAGGACTCCCTGGCCTTCATTTGCTTTGTTTTTTGAAGTTTTCTGCCGCTTGTGAAGCTCTGGTTGCAAGGCCTCCCAGGCCCCAGGCATTGTCAGCTTGCTGCCTGGCCTCATCCCTTGTCCTCTTGCCCTTGACACTGCTCTGCAGCCTTCTTGTTCCTAAGCCTCCGTGAGTTGTGTGTTTACAGATAGCCTCTTCTGACGCCAATTAATGTCATGGCTGCCTGTAAGGGTTACCTGACCCATGGGTGTGTGAAGATTGCAACAGTGGGTTTGCGGGATTCTGTAATACCAAGGACGCGAAGGCTTTTGTTTCTTGAATTTCTTCGTTGCCAAATACTACAAATCACTACTGGTAAAGCAAGTATATACTTGTGATTATTTACTTATGGGTGTACCTGTCTTCTGTGTGTTTTGAAGAGTAGCTCTCCCCAGACCTCTCCCAGGAGCTGGGCTAGCTGACACGAGCGGGCCTTGCTCTGCAGGAGGGCTGTCCTGGGCCGTCAGTATCCCAAACCATCAGTTTCTTTCACCATTTCTTTGTCCTGTGCCCATCAGGGATATCATGGGCTCCCAGCTGCACTTGCTAGGGATGCTTGGGGTTCCCAGACTAGGCAATATTCTTCTCTGTCAGTACTCGGACGCAGGTCGCCTTATGGCTGCTGTGTCATTGAGCAACTGGCCAGGCTAGTTTCTGTAAGAGATGAAATGGAATTAACTTTTATGTTGACTAATAATTATTTTTCAGTAGATAATGGTACTTGATTATTATCTTTTAGATGGGAAACTAATGATTAGACTTGAAAAAATGATACAGGTACAAGAAGAGTTTCTTTGGATTATATGCTGATTGATATAAAGAATTTCTATTTTATCCCAATTGAGCCAGTTGTGAGACAGGAATAATACTACTAGTGTAATTCTGTTTTAACTATGCAAGTTAAAACAACATGAAATGAGGTTTTATATACTTGCTGCCAGTAACATGTATATTCTTTTGTCAGTAGCTTGGAGATCAGATGCAGTAATGATCACAGTTATTAATGTAAATGACTCCTGAATATATACTGGAGCCTGTAAGTTTCTTGAAAACCTATGTGTGAAGTGATAGGATTTGCAAGCTCTCTATTATTAGGTTTGATGTGGGAACATCAGTCTCTGTAGCCCTGAACTGCCAACAACCTTTGTCCTTTATTTTACCTTCAGTTCAAAAAGAAAAAGAAAAAAAAAAAAACGGTGGGGAAAGGGAATTGAAATGGGGAAGTACATGAATGTTGGCTAATGGACATGTCTCTGCTAGAGCAAAAAGAAAAAAAATCTTGGAAAGATAAATGGGATTGTGGACCTGGATTTGTTTCATTATATGAATTGTATGTGATGTTTTATAAATAATTTATCAAAGCGAGTATTTCTGAAATGGCTAAAGCTCAGTTCTATCAAAGAAAAAGAGAATGGCATGGTTGCCAAAATGAGACTTCTACTAGATTTCAGTTTAAAAAAAAATCTTTAAAATTATCTATATTAAACCTCAAGTGGAAGTTGAATTTCACAAGACACTGCAAAGTGAACATTTTAATTCACATAGCTCCCGATCATTTTTCTATTAGTATCATTATTGATGTCTGAGTGATTAAACAAATAGCTTATTTTTTGTGTTTTGGTTTTTTTTAGGTCAGTACTGTTTTCCAGTAAATACACGTATGTTAAATATATAATGATAGGACAGATTGTAGAATTATGATCTCTTACTGTCAAGAATTGTATCTAATTTTCATTTATCAGTAGATGTATTACTTTAAACTTAGAGGTCAAAAATGATGTGGGTAATTAGTATGTCCTCTCTCACCTATGGAATTAGTGGTATCGCTTGATGCTATCCTGCCCAAAATGACAACTTTCAGAAAAAGTACCTTTCCCCTCTGAGATGATTTTGAAGAATACCCCCTAAAACAACCATTTCTCTCTTCCCAAAACAGCAACAGAGCACAGATTTGTAGGTCAAGTAGAGAAGGTCTGCCATGTTGTAGAAATATTGTGAAATGGAAACACAAAATGTTGTAGAAATATGTACTGGAAAAGAAAATAGTGGAGGCAAAAACAAGGTATCATCAATTCAATATGTAACACACTGCTGCTCGTTTAAACCCAGAAACTATGAATATGTGAAGGAAACTACGAAACTATTTTGACTTCTTCAGTTTTTCGTACGGGCTGTTAGAAGTCAATCTGGGGAGGTACTCTTCATTGCTTTACATGCTCTGCTGAAGAAATGGGTACAACTAGTTGTAATGGTTACAAATCTGTCTACAGGTACTCTGTGTAGGCTTTCTTATTTATTTGGATGACACAGGTAACTAGTTTCATGAACACTGAAATTTAATGCAGAAAATGTTTTAAGATTTAAATCTCTGATAATTTGTCATATACCACATAAGGAAGATGAGGAAGTAAATCTGCAGAGATTCTTGATTGTTTTTGAGGGAAGCTGTGTGTATTACTTACAGATATTGAAAGATTTGCATATTTGTTTTATTCTGACTGCATGTGATATTTGATGGGACTTGTCAGACTGGAAGAAATCATTGAAACATGTTTCCAACCTAAACTGGTAGTTTCAGAGAGGGGCACAAGGAAGTTATCAATTTAGATGGAAATGTCAATTTTAAGACACTTTATTGTATTTTTTTCCTCCTTCTTCTTGTGGAAAGGAACTCTATTCAGCTGTAATAAAAGCCAGTTTGTATCTTAATCTTTTGACCAGTATTACAGCTGAACAAGCAGTTTCTCTGCATTCTAAAGTTGAAATGGTAAGTCCAAGAATAATGACCTAAAGTTTTAATTCTTCCTGGATTTCTTTCTTTAATGCTAGTTTGCATTGGAGAGGTTTATGTGGGTTAGTACACAAGGATGTTAATTATGGGTTAACTTTAAGATGATAAACTTCATTATTCTGAAGTGAGTAAAATGGATGTTAATCTTGGTGATGAATATGTAGTACATAAGTGTCAGTTAAAACCAATTCAAGTTAATGAGGGAGAAAAGGCCACTGAGAATGGTTTGTCCATGCTTGTGGTTTTTGAGACAAAACTATTTTTTGCTTAATAAAGCTAACTATGCCTGTTTGTTTTTAAATCTAGCCACGAGCTGATCCCATCCCGATATGTAGCTTTTGTTTGGGAACAAAAGAATCAAATCGTGAAAAGAAACCAGAAGAGCTGTTGTCTTGTGCAGACTGTGGCAGCAGTGGTAAGTTGGCTGGATTTACAAATATTATAAATGTTTATATATAAATCTGTTTTTAAAGAATTAAAATATTTTTTAACATCTGAGTGTCATCTTCTCTTCAAACATAGATTGAGAGCTAGAACAAAGTATGTAGGAACAGGTGGAAGAAACAGAGGCATCTCTTTGGGTAAAATTTTATCATGTGGACAACTACCAGTGAGATGCTTGAGTTTGTTTGTAGGCCCACGTGATGAGTAAGTTTGTAGGGAAGCCGTACTTGCAGAATGCTGGAATTGTCTGTTTGGGATCTAAATTTGATCTGAGGACTCAATTTTGCACTGTACCACTGACTAATCATCAGAAATTTTGCCTGCACTGCTTTGCGACATTTAAGAAGCTGAGGAAGCTGCATAGGGAAATGCTTTTGGCAAAGGTTTTTGCAACACAGGATGTCCTATTCCAGCTGAAAGACTCACCAGCAGTACTGCTTCTGAAAGAGTTGCGAGCTGCAATATCCAGCTGCTTGGTGCTCTTTTTCTGAGCTGGCGCACATGGTTGTGCATAAACTGGACTGATAAACAAATGTATCTGGAAGATGACAAGTTAGATCAGTTCCCTTGTCCAGTTCACTGCACAGCCATGCAAGCTTCTGTACCGTGATGAAAATGAGAGAGGTGCTTGGATGGGAAATGAGTATGGTCTTCTGAAGCCATCGCTGCTTTTGAGAAGGCTGAAAATTAAAGTATTGTTTCAGTGTCTTTAAATTCAGAGTACATATCTGTGATGGTTTTGTAGGTGTGCAGCTGAAGACGGCCAGTCTTTTGGTACTGCTACATAAATACTCGAAAACAAAACTGTGGATTAAAAATATTTTTTCAGTTAATCAGATATGCTTTTAATTGTGTGCTTCTGAATCTGTTACCTGGACAGACTTGGCGGGACTGACTTTTGTGAGGGGATCTGATAGTGATAGGACAAGAGTGAATGGATTGAAACTGTAAGAGGGGAGATTTAGGTTAGATATTAAGAAGAAATTCTTTACTCAGAGACTGGTGAGGCATTGGAACAGGCTGCCCAGAGAGACTGTGGATGCCTCATCCCTGGAGGCATTCAATGCCAGTTTGGATGGAGCCCTGGGCAGCCTGATCTAGTGGGTTGCAACCCTGCCTGTGGCAAGGGAGTTAGAACAAGATAATCTTTAAGGTTCCCTCTTACCTAAGCTGTTCTATGATTCTATGATAGATTCCTTTTAACCTAACCAGCTTGTTTTCTAGTATATGAAAGCAAATGAAATGAGGAAGTGGCTTCACACCAAACCCCACAGACTTGTTTGAACCATCTTATGTACGGCTGACAGCATTCCTGCACTTCCAAATCTGTTTTCTAGTATTTCTAGATGTTATAGGGATTTGTGCTTGGTTAGACTAGTATGCAGGGTTTACACTGGTGAGATGACCTCATGTATCAGTTCCTCTTCTGTTATGTAGAAATCCTCTGTTGGTCTAAGAACTGTGGAACTGCAGAAGTCTTGACTTTCATGGATCAGCTTCCATTTGAATTAACACTGATACATTCTCTCTGCCTCATTAAGACTAAATTATCTTTAATTATCTCCTTAGGTATATTAGATATAAAGAATGAAATGCTGAAACTGCCAATCAGATTGCTGGATGGCTAAACTTTAGCTACTGGTGCCTAACTAAAATAAAACCCAATTTCAGTGCAATATATAAATAACAAAACTTCATTCAAGTGAAGGCTTATTGTAATTGGATTTATAATTTTACACATTGCAGTATGTCTCAAAGTTTACTGTATATGAAATGTAAAAGAAATCGTGTTGTGCACAGCAAGCAAATTGTTGTTCAGTGGATCAGAGATTAAATTGCAGTGCCCACTGTAGGCATGTCTGCTTTGCCTCAGGTTTTTCGCTTCAGTTGTTTGTTTCATCAGGTAACACTACTGCATTCTGAATGGAGAAACTATCTGGGTATGTGCGCATCTCTCTAACATCATTCTTATTTTGTGGTATTTGGGAGAATAATACATTTTGGTAGTGAAAATGAAATGCTTGCTGTGTCATTTTGCACAGGGTGTTTTCTAAGGGAGAAGATGAGGGATATCAGACATGGGAAAACAAATCCTATCACAAAAGCAAACATGACTCTTTTTTTTTTCCTTCCCTCCCACTGTCCTTTGGTTTTGAAAAATCAATAGACTTGGGATCCAGAATTAAACTCTACCTCTGATTCCCCATTGAAGAGGTACAGAAGCAACTGAAGAGCTACTGCTGACAGGTGTTTAAAAGGGAGTTGAAGTTTGAATAAGGGGGGAAAAGGTTGATTAACTGGGAAGCTGTAAATACTTAACAAAACAAAGGGAAAAAAGTACAAGTAGAATAACTGTGGGTGCTATCCCTCCAAACAAACAGAATGTTTGGCTGAGGCCTGTGGTTTAGTGATCAGAGGTGGGTAAGGGAGCCTGGAGGGCAGAACAGCAAAGATGTCAGAGTCACTTCAAGAGGAATGGGGACAGAAAAAGTTTGGAAAGGAGCCTGCAGAGCCTGCTTTACAAAGGGAGTCTAGGGTAGGATTTGAGTGGAGGACCGCAAGGTGCAGCAGTGGATGTGGCCTGAAGGAGGACCATGGAGAGCCCCCTGCAGGAGCAGGCTCCAGGCCAGAGCTGCAGTCCTTGTAGAGGAGCCTGTGGTGGGGTACGTGGTGTGGGGGAGCTACAACCTGTGGTGCCCTGAGCTGCAGCAGCTCCTGAAGGGGTGACCCCTTGGTATGGAGCTGTGTTGGAGCAGTGCTTGAAGAGCTGCAGCCAGTGAACAGGAGCCCCCATATGATCAGGTAGGGAAAGACCCCAGGTGGAGCAGAGGCAGGGAGTGACTGTGAGGCAGTGGAAGAAATGTAACATTAAGGACTGACCTTAGCCCTCATTCTCTGTTCTCCTGCACTGCTTAGGGGAAGGAAGTAGGAGAGAGTAGATGGGGAGGAAGGTGGTTTTGGTTTCCTTCTTGTTGCTCGTCTGTTATCAATAGGCATATGTTATGTAATACTTATTTTATATTATTCTCCTTTATGTGAGTTTGGCTTGTCTGTGACTGTAATTGGTATCTCCCTGCCCTTATCCCACCCCATGAGCTTTATTTTCGTGTTGTCTTGTTGCGCTTTGACCCAGGAGGCAGCTCAGCACCACATAGTCATTTGCTCACCCTCCAGCTCCCAATGGAATGGGAGAGAAAATAGAGAAGGGGGAAAAAAAAGTAGAATTTGTGTGTTGAGATAAAAACTTTACTAAGACAGAAAATTGGAAGAAAAAAATAATGATTATAGTGTACACTGTTCTTAAAGTTATCTTTGTAAGATGTCATTTGGTATGGAGCATCCCTTTGGCCAGTTTAGGGCAACTGTTTTGGTTCAATCCCTTCCCTGCTCCTTGTGCTTCCTCCGATCTCTTTGCTGGCAGGACAGTAGAAGAAGCTGAGAAACTGAAATGTCCTTGGCTCTGTACAGCACTGTTCAGCAACAACTAAAACATCAGTGTGTTATCAATAATGTTTTTCTCCTAAAACCAAAACATAGCTAATCTGGAAAAATGTACTGGGTGCCTAAGATAGGTGCACTGATGTTTTCTGCTTGTAGTTAAGTTCACCCTGATTAATAATGCTTTCTACCAAAAAGGTTGTTGGACACAAGCTGTTTTTTTGTGTGTGTTATTTTACAGATTAGTTTCCAACATTTGTATCTCAAGTTAAAAATAACTGGAAATATTAGCATATTTAATTTAACACTGTACATAGCTGTTGTCACCAGTGTAATGCTTTTCTCTTTTAAAAGACTACTATTTTTGTCAAATCTTTTGAAGAATAAACAGCGCCCAAATTTGCAATGAGGAAATCCAAGTAGACACATTAAAGGAGTTCTCTTTATTTACAAAGAGTTGAGACATTGTTTTAAGTTTCTAATCTCACTGATTTTTTTTACGGTATTAATGTATCACAAACCTTAACCTTTTCTAACTGGGACAGATAAGGATGAATTTTAAAGAATTCATTTTTTAGTAGGTTGGTTTGTAAACTAAAACTGTGTATATTCCTAGTGAAAATTGGTGAGCTTCAAAGGTAGAAAAATCCTGTAATCTGCCTAAATTTGAGTGCTGCTTTTAAATATCAGCAACATCAATATTTTAAAAGAAAGTCAAGAAATCACCATTTCAAACAAGAGATTGATCAAGTGGTACTGGAGCACTGTGTGCAGTTCTGGGTTCCCCAGTACAAGAGAAACTTGGACATGTTGGATAGAGCTCAGTGGGGGGCCACCGAGTTGCTGAAGGCCTGGAGTACTTCTCCTGTGAGGAGAGGCTGAGCTGGGCCTGTTCAGTCTGGAGAAGAGGAGGCTCGGGAGGATCCCATCAGTGTCCATAAATACCTTAAAAAAAAAAAAAAAAAAAAAAAGGGGTGTGAAGGGAACAGAACCAGGTTCTTTACAGTGCTGCCTATGCCAGGACAAGAGGCAATAGGCGCAATCTGTAACACAGGAGGTACATTTGAACATCAGAAACTGTTTTTTAATGTACAGATAACAGAGCATTGGCACAGGCTGCCCAGAGAGGCTGTGGAATCTTCTCCTTGGTCATCTGCAGAACCTGCCTGGGCACCCTGCTCAGGATATCTCTGCTTGAGCAGGGATTGGACCGGCTGGACCTAGAGGTCCTTGCCAACCTCAGCCATTTTGGGATTCTGCAGTGAAAACATCTCAGTAGATGTATCTGCTTCTGGATACACAGAATACATTTTCTATTACTGTTTAGTGCTGAGATGCCGAAGATTTTAAAGCCAGAAATATGCTTTTCCTCTCCAGCAGTTTTACAGCTAGTTTATTAATATTTTCAAGTCACAGTGACACAGTATAACTGGCTATGGGAATTTGTTAAACTGCAAAAGCAGTTTAAGAAAAGAAGTCAGTTTAAAAAAACAAAAACAAAAAATCTTGTGTTGATGACCACTTCAAGTCTGATAGGCATGATCCACTTTTTATTAATGTTATATCTGTACTATGTAGACTTGTGTAACTACTACCAGCTAATAAGAAATAAAACCATGTTGTATTTTGAAATCTAAAAATGTCTGTGCTGTTTCCACTAGCGCATACCTAGGGACATGCAGTACATAGTGATGCTTCTCTTTGCACAGTTCCAGCCTGCAGTTGTTTGTGGCTGTAGATCTTTGAGTCACAGGCAGAATCTTCATATTTAACCCCAGTAGATTTTTTTTCATGAATTTTTGACCAATAATAAAGTATAACCTGTGAGAGCACAAACAAATGTGTGTTAAGCTGTGTAATACTTGAATGAAGAATGCTATGTGTTAAATGTAATGTGTTTATGTGTTTAATGTATTAATATAGCTGGCAAGTTGTTGTTGATGAAGTGAGTCTGTTATATTGATTATTAATATCAGGGACTCCAGGGAGCTTTTATTCCTTCTTTCTTTGTAGGCTTTTTTGAATGAAGCACTTGTTTACAGTCCCTTTCAGCAACACTTAACATCAAACTAAACTATGCACTTCCATGGTGTGTTTCTAACTTTCAAGATAAATTGTTACTTTGGGTGCACATTCAGTTCAAAACACAAAGAAATTGTTAATTTCTGTTAAACTGTATGGTAAGAATCAAATGATAATGTTTTCTGAAATTTTTATTTTTCAAACTTCTCTGGAATTTATTCTTGATTGTACTTTACTAATAGATTACTGCATTTTATTTTGAGAATGTGATATTTTTACACTGTTTATCTTTTAAAGTTTAACAAAAACTGGATTAGGCCTTGCACACACACGGTAAGAGCCAATTTCAGTGCCAATTTCAGATTCTTAAGTGGCTTCTGCATTCCATCATTCATGTCTCCGTTTATTAGAAGACAAAAATAGCACATGCTTGAGGATTACACTGTGGCCTTGTTTATGGTGCTTTAGCTGTGGTGGTTTAAGCTGAGAAATAAATAGTGGATAGAGTCTGAATCGCCCCTGCCAGCCCATTACCTGGAAGAAAGTACTTAGCCAGCTCTGACAGTGTGAAGAAAGCATTTTGCATTCATATGATATTAGTGCAGCATTACATCATAGGATCACAGAATCACCAAGGTTGGAAAAGACGTCTAAGATCATCCAATCCACCCATTCAGCTATCACCAATATTTCCCACTAAACCATGTCCCACAGTACAACACCTAAATGTTTCTTGAACACCTCTAGGGCTGGTGACTCCCCCACCTCCCTCGGCAGCCCTTTCCAGCCCCTGACCACTCCCTTGGAGAAGAATTATTTTCTAACATCCAACCTGAATCTCCCCTGATGCAACTTGAGGCCGTTCTCTCTAGTCCTATTGTTAGTGATGTGGGAGAAGAGGCCGACCCCAACCTCACCACAGCCTCCCTTCGAGTAGTTGTAGAAAGCGATAAGCTCACCCCTGAGCCTCCTTTTCTCCAGACTGAACAATCCTACCTCCCTCAGTTGCTTCTCATAAGGCCTGTGCTCCAGACCCCTCATCAGTTTCGTTGCCCTTCTCTGAATATGCTCCAGGGCCTTGATGTCTTTCTTGTAGTGAGGGGCCCAAAACTGAACACAGTACATGAGGTGTGACCTCACCAGAGCTGAGTACCGAGGGACGATCGCTTCCCTGTTCATGCTGCCAACACTATTTCTGATATGAGCCAGGATGCCGTTGGCCACTTGGGCACACTAGTGGCTTGTGTTCAGCTGAGTGTTGACCAATACCCCCGGCTCTGTTTCCTCTACACAGTCTTCCAGCCACTCTGCTGTAAGTTGGTGGCGTTGCCTGGGGTTGTTGTGGCCAAAGTGCAGGACCCGGCACTTGTTCTTGTTGAACTTTGTCCCACTGGCCTCAGCCCAGCAATCCAGCCTGTCCAGATCCCCCTGTAGGGCCTTCCTTCCTCTGGGCAGATTGACACTTCCTGCCAGCTTGGTATCATCTGCAAACTTACTGAGTGTGCACTCAATGCCCTCATCCAGGTCATTAGTAGAGAGATTGAACAGGGCAGGCCCCAACACTGACCTCTGACGACCAGTCTCCAGGTGGATGTAACTCCATTTACTACCACTCTCTGGGCCTGGCTATCCAGCCAGTTTTTTACTCAGCAAAGAGTGTCTCTCTTACAACTTGATGTCTTTAATGATCTCTGAATATAATGCTGTTAAAAAGTATTTCTTGGGGAAGGTTAGTCCTTTCCTTTTTAATAACGGTTTTATCTTTTCTGGGTTGAGGGTGTGCTATGTTGAGATGATTGAAGACATGAGAAGATGCTGCCTAAGATGTTGTATGTGTACAAGTGTCTTATATCTTGTATTAACAGAGAACATCTAGGCTGCCATGGAAAAGATAATGATCATATTTAAGGAATAAAACCTGATTTCCTGGGAAATCGAAGTTCAGCTACTCTTCTCTCCCTCTCTCTCCCTCCATACCTCTCATTTTAAACCTTCTGTGGTAGTAAATTTTTTCTTATGTGCCTACTTCATTTTTTTCCCTTTTAACTGCTCTGAAATGGTTCTTTGTATATAACTGAGTAATAAGCTTGAATGAAAAATGTGTAGATTGAGTATTAAATTTTTCTAGTAGGTAGTCAGAATATCTAGAATTAATTACTAGTTCATTCTTACATGAAGATGTTCTGGTTTTGTTGCACTGCTATGAAGGGAGTGAGTTCAAGTGCACAGAAATGTTTTGTTTTTTTTTCCAGAACCAGTGACAACTATTAAACATGCAATGGAAATAACTTAGTGAAAAGAAAAAAGTGCCTGTGAAGGGTATACACAGGTGTCAGTTAATGGAGAAATCAACTGTTTCTCTTTATAAATAAATTTTATGGCAGTTTTCCCATATCTCCTTTGTATGAAGTGAGTGAGTTAAATAATGTAAAAGTTCTAGAAACCACCAGTACTTATTGGGGGTGTTGGCTACATTCTGTTGAACATAATCAATATTTCTTAAATCTTAAGCTTTAATTCCTTCTTTTAGGACATCCATCATGTTTGAAATTCTGTCCCGAGTTAACATCAAATGTGAAGGCCTTAAGATGGCAGTGTATTGAATGCAAGACATGCAGTGCATGTAGGATCCAAGGCAAAAATGCAGTGAGTTTTATTGTTTGATGTTACTCACTTCTATTTATCATAGCACTATACGTAGTACATGTGCAAATACAAATCACTGTTGTGCAACCTCTAGCAATGCTATATTAAGTCTTTTTTTCCTCTTCCTCTTCCTTCCCCCATCCCCTTCAGGATAACATGCTTTTTTGCGACTCCTGTGATAGAGGGTTCCACATGGAGTGCTGTGACCCACCACTTTCCCGAATGCCAAAAGGTGATAATGAAAATCCTTTCAATGAAAATACTTTCGTTCACAGTCTTTTCTCATATTAGATGACCAAAAGCTCTTGAGCATGCTAATTATTTTTACATTGGTGAACAATATAATTTCGGTAATGTTAAAGCCAATACATTATTTTTGAGATTTCTGTGCAGAATAGTAAAGGTCTGTGGTTGATTTTCCATGAACTGAGTTGTTTGCCTGTTTTTGGAAGTGAAGTTTTGCAAAGGCTGTTGATAGTGTTTGGAGTGTATACATCAACACAGAGATCCTTAAAGCAGGTGAAAGAGCCTGCTGCTTCACATGACTTGTGAGGGCAACTTAAAGTGCCTGTGTTTCTAGGATCTCCAGCCTCTAGATTTTTGATATATAGTGCCTCTTGTTTCTACTCCCACATCTTTATGGATTTTCTTATTTAATGCTAAATTACTCTGACAAGTTTTCCAACTTTTTTTCCCTTAAATCGCATAGCATTATTATATCTAACATTAAAAGGCTGACAAATTCAAGTTGTATATTAAAACAAACATACTTAGATATGATCTGGTATTTCCTTTAGCCCGCTCTCACCTAGATTGCTTTGTAATGCACATGTAAGTTTTTTCCATCTTAATTTTGTTTTAAGAAAGATCTAGCTATAGTGTAAGGAAGGGCAGACAGTTGTTGTTCCAAGAATGCTTTCGTGATCTTTTCTGATCCTTCTTACCATTTTTTTCTCCTTTCCGTGAACACTTTGCTCTCAAAAATTTCAAAGTAGAGATAGAAAAGTATCACTTTTATTTGCCTACTTTTCTATTCCCTATGTCCTGTTTAAAAGAAAATATTGTAATGACATATGTGGCATATATTTTGGTAGACATCTCCAATACAGACTAAATAAATTGTGTACAATTAAATCTTTTTTCCTTTATGTAGGGATGTGGATTTGCCAGGTCTGTAGACCAAAGAAGAAAGGGAGAAAGCTACTTCATGAGAAAGCTGCCCAAATAAGGCGACGATATGCAAAACCTATCGGACGACCGAAAAACAAACTAAAGCAACGAATGTTGTAGGTTTCTCTCTTTTTTTTTTTTTTTGTATTTTAATGTAGTTAGAGTTGTATAATTTCAGCTACATCTTTTTTTGTGTTTCAAATTGAAAAAAGTAAGTGATGAATGTACTAGTATAGCCTTTCTAGCCCAATGGCTAATGAATTCTTAATTATAGTGGATATTTTTTACAGCTTGTCAGAACACAATAGGGGAAAAGCTTTTCTGTATGTCATTTTTCTAGATCCCATAACTTTTCAATAGAATTTGCAACCAGAGCAAGTACGTTAAGTCTATACAATAATACATGACATAACTGCCTTTATATGTTACTTAAAATAATTTCTGTTCGTACAGAGTTCACACTAGATAATAGATAGTAAATTATGAAAATCTAACTTCAGGGGACTGTTCTGTTCAAAGACCGCTTGTTCAAATGTAGTATAGAAATTATTTTATTGATTAATATCAGCTCATACAATCCATTCCAAAAAGCCCACTAAGTAAACACTACAGAAGTTCTAATTTCAGTGGGACTCTGGAAAAAATGATTGTTTCAGTTATGCTGTTAAGTTGTCTCTGGTTCCCAAGGAAAGAGGCTGCCGTTCTTTTTGCTTATCAGGAATGTGTTTATCTAAGACAAGAGAATGCTGTAATTCCTGTGGAATCTGTCTTTCCAGGGAACACTGTAACTGAACTTCTTAAGGCTTAGTTGGAGGATTTTTGAAGTTAAGAATGCTGAGTTCCCATTACAGTCAGTGTTTTAAAGGAACAGATTCTTTGTTATCTTCAGTAGCATGTTGCCCTACATACATCCCATGTTCGTATCCACACGTGCCTTCCTTCTCCTATTTAAATATCTGTTTGGCTGTGTCAGCCTAGCAGCTGAAAGGCTTTCTAGCTCTGTCTACTACTCATTCTATCATCTGGCTGTGACTCAATCATTTTTCTCTACAGTCTAAACCTGTCTGTTATTCTTCAGAGTTGCATGTTAGCTGCTGTACAACTTTGCATTTTGCAAGATGATAACTTGTAGAGCCAATGTGTAGAAGTAAAAAATACATAAATACTAGCAGTGCTAGAGTGCAGCACAGTAGTCAGGTTGATGTACTCAGCTACATACTTATTTTGCTTTTTATATCAGGATCTCATTTTGCCTTTTTGATCCATGTTCAAAAGTTCAAGATACATTGCTCTAGGAAAGTAGTGCAGGGCAAGGAGGAAGAGTACCACTACATGAAAGTGAAAAATGTAGTTGCCGTGGCTCACAAGAGCATGCTTTTAGAGGATGAATGTGTGTGGAAAAAGTTTTTTTTCCTTCTCTTGGCTAAACAACTTTGAGGTATTTGAAAGTTGTTGAAAGTAAGTAATGTGCTCTAACACATGACAATTCCTGTATTTCTTTGTGTCTCCATCTCCCTCTATTGCTAGCAGCACCTTTGTTTTTATCCCATTGAGAATTCTAAAAGCATTTCCCTGATTTTATGTATCCCACAGTAGGTTTAGCAGGAATGCCTTTCAGATTCAGTAATTCTGCTTCCTCTCTTTCCTTATACGTTTAAAAGAAAAGTTGGAAAGGTCATGTGAATTTTGTTGTTAAGTTTTGGTGATGGAGTTCTGAGCTATCACTTCTAACATAAATGTTATGTTTAATGTTGGATGATGATTACAAATGAAAATATTTTCTTTTTTAGCATGTGAGCGTGTTAGTTTAGTACTTTGGGAAGGGATTTTTTAAAAAATAATAAATATTTGCAGTACTGTGAGCACATCTCTATTACTGCAATGTCTAATATATATGAAGTAATTTAATTGGAAAAATAATGGTTAGGAGGTGAGATAAGAGCAGTACATCTTCCTTAAAGAATCCTGCTTAAAAGACATAGTAGGATGTGGAAGGCAGCAGTCTCATGTATAAAAGTGAGTAGTTGCATGAAATGCAGTAAGATTAGCCACTTTTTGTATAATACAAACAAAAGCTGTCCAGTGCTGGAATAACTTTCTACCTATTGACCGTCTGTAGGAAACCCTTCACAGGCATTACTATGTAGGATTAACTAAAACCAGGTGTGTGTTAGCCTCCGGCATTGATGGTGATTAGCACATCTGGTAGTGAGAGTAGGTCTTGTTATGGACATAAGCTTGTGGCAGTGAAGGATTCAAAAGACTTAGAAGTTTTTTGGTTTTGTAGCCTCTTAGGAGCTACCCAAATTTAAGGATGTGTGAGTGGAAAAGGGGCTGTTTTTTTAAGTGGTGGGCCCTTGGAGTTCAGCACACCAGATGGTAGCCCTAGGCTGTTCAATCTCTAATTAGAAGTAACCTGTTGGAATTAATTACTTCTGCATCTCAATTAAGAAGGCAAAAATCTGTGGAAGAAAACTTTCCTCTGCAAAATAAATGAGCTAACTTCAAAGAGCAGGATGGAAAGCGGAAATTGAAGCATTTGATACAGCTATATAGCTTTGTTTGGATTTTCCATTTGGTCATACCTCCGGAACACCTACTTCTCTTATTCCAAATATTTTTAAACTTTTAGTTTCTGTATACTTAAAATATACTATTCTACAGCGTTCCCTCCCGTGGTGTTCCTCTGTTCTACTGTTAGCTAGCAGTGCTAAACCTGTACTTCTTTCATAAGTGTTGGCTTTCAACATGCCCTTTTTCTTCCTAGCATTCACTCCTCTTTCTAAACATCTTCCATGTTAGGCTTGATTGGTTTGCGGCTTTTCTACAAACACGACTTAGTCTTATGGTTTTGCTCTTTTCTCTTTGTGGTAATTTTTGTTTTTCTAGACAAATTTGTTGTAATGTTCTCTGTAAATAACCTCAATTTCCTTTTATGTCATAGGCAATACTTTTTAATGCTGCTGTTGACTTATGTTATCAAATGAGCTTGGGTAAAAATAGTAGTTTGAAAATTAACTGTGTTGCTAACTAATAGACTTTTTCTACAGTTTAAGCTAATGTTCTGAAGGAATTAAGTGTTTTAATATGCAGTTTACATTGAACACATGTATCTTTGTGTGTACAAAAAATTCTATTGTGATGAAGCAGTTACTGTGCTTAGATATGGTGCATTAACACTTTTCTCCTAAGATGTGTTTTTATTCCATGCATAAAAAGGAGGTGAGGAGGCTGTATTCTTGGGAGATCTTACTATCTCAGTTACTTCTATTTGTATGTACTGTGAACTGGCTTTGAGGAAAAAAAAAAAAAAAAAGGTGGATATTGCATCATGGCGTGAATTTTTTCCAAAGTGCATATATCCTTCAACTTCTTACAGATTAAGTACAATGACACAAGTAATATGTATAAACTGTACTACTATTCGGCGGTAGTTGTTACTTCATGACACTGATTTTTTTTGTTTTCCAAATTTTTGCATAGGTCTGTAACCAGTGATGAAGGATCCGTGAATGCATTCACAGGAAGGGGGTCACCTGGTAGGGGTCAAAAGACTAAAGTCTGTACCACACCTTCATCTGGTCATGCTGCATCTGTGAAGGATTCAAGCAGCAGATTGCCTGTTACAGACCCCACTCGGCCTGGTGCCACCACCAAAATCACCACCACCACCTCCACCTACATATCTGCCTCTACACTTAAAGTTAACAAGAAAACCAAAGGGCTTATTGATGGCCTTACTAAGTTTTTTACCCCATCACCTGATGGTCGCAGATCACGAGGTGAAATAATAGACTTTTCAAAGCACTATCGTCCAAGGAAAAAGGTCTCTCAGAAACAGTCATGCACTTCTCTTGTGTTGGCTACAGGTACCACACAAAAGCTAAAACCTCCACCTTCTTCACTTCTACCCCCAACCCCCATCTCTGGTCAGAGCCCCACTTTGCAAAAATCTAGCACTTCCACTTCTTCTAATTCTCCCCAGAGTTCTTCCAGTCAGTCAAGTGCACCCTCCTTTAGTAGTCTTCCGAGTAATAGTCAGCTAAAGGGACTCTTTGATGGACTCTCCCATATCTATACTACTCAGGAACAGTCTCGAAAAAAGGGATGCCCAAGCTATGCACCACCCAAGCGTATGCGTCGTAAACCAGAATTATCTTCTACTTCAAAATCTAATAGCCATTTTTATAGAAAGAAAGTGGTTAGAAATAGATTTATTCCTCATGCCTGTCCCTCTGGATGGGGCGTGTCTAGAGGGCATGCTTTTAAAGCAATTGCTCACCTCAAGAGAACAACTTTACTTAAAAAGCACAGGATTCTAGGCAGATTAAAGTATAAAGTGACCCCTCAGATGGGGACCCCCTCAACAGGGATGGGGAGCTTGGCAGACGGAAGAATTAAACCTGATCAGGATGATGGTAAGCAAAGGTCAAAGCGCCAACCGAACCTGTGTCCCGTCCAAAATCAAAATTCCTATTTTGTCACATAGGTCTTAGCTATTTCTCTTGTTCTTACTTCACTTTCATACAAAAGCGACAAAACTTTGACCTTTTATCTAATGCTGACTAAACCTCCAAAGTATTTTTTCTGACTAATACCACACCACCTTTTTATTATTTTTTTGCATCTGTAGTGACATTAGGAGCCCCGGATGCCTTCATAACGTTGCTTATGGCTGTTTAGTACCGCATGAATAGCCACTTTTCATGCTACTTCCTTGTTCTTCACCTGCCCTTTCTCTGGCAGGAGTGCTGTCATTATGATTGTGTGCTGTCAGTGCTTATGATGATGGGCATTTCAATTCATTTCCCTCTGCTCCATTGCTTTTTCATGAACAATTCCATCCTGTTATGGTCTCCACAACACTTGATCTGTACTGCTGTGAACTACTTTTTTTTATAATTACTTTTATTTAAGAAAAAATATGCTGATAACATTTGAATATACACTTAGCTTAGCACTGGTCTCCAACCTTTAAGGGCAACTCTTTTCCTCTTATTTTTATTATTACCTTGTAGAATGTCCTAGAATTTATCATCTCTAATGACAGAATATATTCATTTTCATGAGATTCAAAATGAATTTAATAGAACTAGGCTGTAAAGGCTTAGATAGACAAGCAGAAAGACAAGCTAGTACCAAAAATAGCTCATGCAACAGCAAGCTACAAAACCAGAAAGGGGAGAAGCATTCATTTCTGCTATTCAGAATCCCAAATTTAGTTAAATAGCTGTAACTGCTACATTCCTATTTAGGGGCATCACTTTGGTAAGGCATGTGTAGTTTTCATGTCTGTGAATAAACTTTTTGCTGGTTTTAAATAACAGATACTGAAATCAAACTAAGCATCAAACAAGAAAATACAGATGTGTATCTGGTGGGAAGCAAGGACACAGTTACGCAGGAGGATTTGGACGTATTTAAACAGGCTCGGGAACTTTCCTTGGAGGTAAGACTGTTTCATAAAATACAGTTATACATGTAAATTAAAACCTGGTTCATTTTTATATTCATCATTCATCTTAATTTTTAATGAATTCCTTTTTACCTACTTGTTGTTTACCTACTCATGCTTGTTTCAAATTGAATTTGCAAGACACTGTGTATACAGTTTGTCTCCTAGATTGGAGACAAGGCACTGGAATGGGTCAGTTGAGTGACACTTTGGATGGATTTTGAAAGATATCCTTGGGCATTTTGGATACAGGACTACCACTGATTAAGTTCAGAGATTTGCCATAGCTGAAATCCAGGTCTGGACTGAGAAGATGATCGTCAGTAAGAATGTGCTTTGAGTTTCCTGCAAAGAGAAAAGAGTCACAATGAAAAGTGAAGTCTGTCCCAAGAAATGCTGTTTGGTAGAAGGAAAGTGGCCTTAGCAAGTTCATAACTTTATTTTGAGCCCCCATTTATCACACTTCGGGTTTAAATAATTTAGCTGACTTGTAGTAGCAAAAATGCTTGAGCTGAATTGGACTAAAATTGTTCATACCAACTGGTGGTGGTGTTCTTCTCTAACCTATGTGCTGGTAATTTAAGCTTACTGAGATTGAGCTGGTTTAATCGACTGGTTTAATCGATTGGTTTAATTGAGCTGGTGTGTTAATCGACAAACTCGAACCAAATTTGAAGATTCAGCTTCATGATTAGTTTGTTTCCATTATCTCATAGAAATGGTTCCCCCCTCTTCCTCATTTCTCACTTTCACGTGCAGTTAAAAGATGTGATGTGTTAAGATTTCTAAAATTGCTGGCAATTAAATTACTTATTTTTCCATCTTTATTTTTGTATTTAGCCATTGCTTTAGAGTCTTGCTGATCGTATTCTGATCAGCTCAACTTCAGTATGTTAGCGGAGATCAGTTTGTTTCAGTATACTGTTGACAGTTGTAATATCAAGTCCCATGGACTCCAGAAAGGTTTTGCTGATCCATTCTCCTTCCTTCTTTGTCATGACGACTGCTTAGTTTGAATTAGGATGGTAGAAAAGTCATCTCTCTAGGTGCTGCAGGAAAAGAGGATTCAGGCAGTTGTGCCTCTTCTTTGAGTGGACCATTCTTCACCTACTGATTTTGCCTCATGTTTGGCACATTGAAAAGAATTTTCACCTCTTATATCTATCTGTTGGCAAACTCTCTTCTCTGTCCATCTGGGCTGGAAGAATTTAAGTAATATCTGAATATTGCGACACCTTCATTGAGTGAAATTGATAATAGGTTTCTGTTTACTTTTTCTATAACTAGTATTTTGGTTTTGTTGCACCTGACAGAAAATTGGGTGTAAAAACACTGGTGAAACAAGTGGGCGATACCCTTCAGTGATTGAGTTTGGAAAGTACGAGATCCAGACGTGGTACTCTTCACCTTACCCGCAGGAATATGCAAGGTAGTGAGTTGTCAAGATTGTCATGTATTATTGTTTTTAATAGCATAATTTACTTTCTTACTCTTCTGTAATTGTTTGTAATTTATTTGTATAACTTTTAAGAGCAAATATGCTTTTGTAATTACAAGAGAGGCCAAGAAGTTGCATTGTCTTTTTCTAGTTCTAATCAAAGATACATTAAAAGTACTGATTTTATTTTCTTCCTAGTTCTGCATAGACTTTAGCTTTACAACATGTATTGGTATTTCTTTTAAAACAGTTTGCAACCAGGTACGTCCTACTTGTGGCTGCTTATAGCAATTAATTTTGCGTGTTATCTAGAAGTCTTTGGCTTCCTTTTTGTTATTTTATTTTTTATTTATTCATTTTTAAGGCCAAGAATTCTGTAAATGTTAGATAAATAAGTCAAAGTGTGGCAACAGTGACTGCCTAGCACAGGATGCGTTAGAGTCAGACGAAAGAATGAACTAGTACATGTACTTGGTAGATCCCTGCTGATTTTTCCATGTGCTGAAAATACATTTTTTATGAATCTACTGGATCTGTGGTACACATGGAAATTTGCAGAACTGTATGCTCATCAATTACTCTGCTGCAGCAGGCAACCAAGTTATGTGCTCTGTTCCAAACAGCCTTTGCATTGCATTGATGTAAGCTGCCTTTTCTCATTTCCCTCTCATTCCTCGATGTTGTCATCTTTGCATAATGGGAATGAGGGACGTATTGTCAATTGATAATATAAAAACCGTGGCCTAAAAAAAAAGTGTAAAGTACATTTCTTTACTCTTATTACTAGTCCTTTTATAGTGTTAATCTTTTTATTTTAGTTTTTTTTTAATCTCTCAATTTGTATCATGTTATGTGTGAGATACCTGCTCCATCGAGTAAATTAATCACAAATAGAGGCATTGTAATGGATAGTCATTAGCATGAGACAACAATGGGATAGCATTTGTAGGAGACAGTGTGGTTCTTGGCCGTAAGTACGGTGGGATTACATAATGGAACAAATAGTTCAAACTGTTTTTATGTTGATAAGCTTTCTTAGAATCTTGTGATAGTGCAAACCATGGCTATGATCCCAGGATGTGCTGGTAGCTTCTGAGCAGAGACTCTCCTCTACTCTAAAACTTTGTAGACTAATTTTTGCAGCAGTCTTCCACTGCTCCAGTAATTTTAAAACATATTAATAGCCATAAAACTCACTGTAAGGGGTGGCTTCTAGTATGCACAACACTTGTCAGCATTGTCTAACGTGGGTCATGTGAGTTAGTTGTTTCTCACCTGAACTGAATCCTCCGTGGAGGAGTAGTCACTAGTATGCATTGTGTCATGGATATGAATGAAAGGGGGACTTTTCGCCTATATGTGGGCTGTTTGGACGGGCTTCTCTGGTCAATAAAGTGATAAGGTAGGTGAGGGATGGGAGAGTAAAATCCTATCACAGTTTGCTGTCCCATCTAAATATTAGGAGGAGAGTTGGAACAAAAATAATGTTTTAGCTTTTCCCATATCCAAAGTAAGGAAAATTGAAGGGAGAGACGTTATTTTGTATTCTGCTGTGTGTCCCTTTTGTGTTTATTGAAAGGAAAAGGGTGAAATTTGAGATATGACTCCAGACTGCGTGATGGAGACCACAGTAAAAACTCCTGTGGAATGTGGGAAAGGGGAAGTAACAGAGATCTGTACTATAAAACAGTTGATGATAATCCAACTCTGTTGAATCAGTTTTACTGTGGTTGATCTGTCATCTTACTTTTCTAATGGCTGATGTAAATATTTAATCATTCCCTGTAATGTGTTTTTCTTGTTATTATTTTATTTATTCAAACTTACACAGCAGTTACTCAGATACTCTACATTAAAATGGGGAGGGGCTTGTCATTTTGTGGTAACTTTTCCATTTACAGGATTTCACTTTTTTTTTTATAAAATATTTTTCTAATTTTTATGCAGACTACCAAAGCTTTACCTGTGTGAATTCTGTCTTAAATATATGAAAAGTAAAAACATTTTGTTGAGGCACTCAAAGAAGTGTGGCTGGTTTCATCCTCCAGCCAATGAAATCTACAGAAGAAATGACCTGTCAGTATTTGAGGTAGGTACATCAAAGTCTAGATTTCTGAAGTTAACTGATTAGTAGACATTACAGACTAGATGTAGAATGGTGGTGGTGGAAACATCAGCATATTTGAACACTTCCTTGGAGATTCTTACTACATTGCAAAAACAAGTCCATCTTCCCTGTCCTGTTCCGCCCTGCCATATTCTGTCATGACTTATTTTCTTTACTTGTACTTCATGAATTACTCAACCTTTTAAGATATTTGAATAGCACGTAGTTTAGATGGAAACTGCAGTGGAAGCCCTTAGACTCAATTGCCTTTCCCTCTCAGCAGAAGTGCCTTTCACCCTTTCATTTCTGGCTATTTGAGCATTTTGAATATAGATGGTGTACTAAACATAATGTAGATAGTTCCGTATAAAGACATGCTATGCTGTTTATTGTGTACTGTTCTTGAATTACAAATATTAGTTACTTAAGTGCTTTTGCCTTCCTTCTGGATGTTGGAGAATTAAATGTCCTGGTTGAATGATGGAAGTTTGGTCCAGCTTCAGCCACAACAAACTGCTTTTCATTTAGAATTTACAGAATTGAGCTTATGAGTACATAGTCTTCTATAATCTAAATATTTTACTGGGAGACTTCTACTGTAAATGCATTTGAGTTTTCAAGGATATCCTAGACAACAGGAGTTTTGTATATGACATAGCATGCCTGCAGTTATTAAAGCTACGCATTCTCCTGTTGGCTGTTTCTCAATAATCGTTACCAGTGGTGCTAACAGAACAGACTGTCAGGGTTGCTAGGACTTCTCTTGAGAGTTTTTCTAACCAGCTGTGTTTGGATGTGTATGTTGCTAACTTCTTTTTAATTGCAGATATTATAGATTCTAATTTAATTTTATGTTTTCATAGTATATAAATGTCTGTCATGCTAGGTAATTGCCATTGTCTAATCAAACAATGGTAAATGCAATTTTGGAGTTCTTAAATAAAAAAAAAATCTTAATATTTGTGTAATTAACTTGTTTGGTTTTGTGCTATTAAAGAAAATAGCTATCTGCATCAAGATTGTTTCCTTCCTGAGTTGTGTAATTGTTCTGAAGACTGTAGATGTGCCAGCAAAAGGCTTAAGTTATAACAGACTTAATTATTTTTCTATTAAAAAACAAACTTGTTCTGTCAGTCCAAAATAATTAACCTTTTCTCTGTTAGCACCTGTGCAGCATACAACCATAGGCAAATTCTGCTTTTCAGGTTTTTTTCATTAATAAACTACTGGTGATCCATGAGTAAAAACTTGTTTAAAAAATAAAGTAAAATACTGCTCTCAGTGCGGAGGAAACCACACATACAAAAACCACAAGGAAAACAAGGTGCATGTGAAAGAAATGTTCAGACTCTCTCTCTACTGCTCTTATCCCCTTTCTCAATTTTAGGTACTTCAATAAACGCATATGAAATAGTCTTTCTGATTTTGAAGGTTAGCCTAAATTATTATTCTGATAACTGTAGAAACTTACTCATCAGCTGATGTCCTTTCTCATAGGTACTTTCAGGAACTCTGTGCACTCATTTTCTGTTTGCCAGTATGAAGGGTTTCTGATTCCCTTTGTGCTCTACATTTTCTAGAGAGAGATAAATGAGTTTGGCATTTAAGACTTAGGTACCTCTGCTAAGAGCATGACTTTGACAGATTTGAGAGAAGGCTTTGACATAGTTTGCTACTATGTTGTAGCCAAGAAACTTTGATACATGCTTCATTTTGAAGTTTCAGTTTTGTTTTTCTTCCTATTTACATTTAAAGCTGATGAACAAACTGTAGTTGCCTGGAATTTAAGGATTACTTTTACTTTTCCTTACAAATGTTCTTGCTGGAAAAGATAGCTTATATAATTGGGTTTTCAAACTTGTGGCTTACCCACTGATGATTTTTATTTGATCTTCTCCTTCAATTTGCACACTTGCTACTAAGAGTGAAAAGAAGGGTGAAAGAAAAAAAAAAAAGAAAACCTTTGGATAATGGAGTGAGTTGTATGAGAGCTTAATCTAGCTGATAATATTATCTAGTGCTATATGCAAGTCTATTCTAATGCCTTCATTAGTTGTAGCTGTATATTAAATGTGTTGACATTTTTTTCTTTTTAATTCAGATGACACAAGTATGTTACAGAAATAACTTTGAAATATATACAAAAGGTTGAGATTTACTCATGTGTAACTAGGTTCCTTACTAGAAACAGAATAAAATGTGGTTTCTTTTTTAGTACTGTGTGCATACCATTTGGCTGTCTCTGTGAATGAAATATAAATAGTGACTTTATCAAAGAACATCAGTACAAGCAAACATTTCCATTAACATTATTTCAAAAAGACTGTTGCCTTTGAACCTTCCCTTTCAGGGAGTAACTAATTGATCTAGGAAATCTGTATGTATGTCTGGCTTTTCTATAGCTGTCTGCATCACAGCTTGACTCTTTACACTCATAACATACCTAGACTAATTGTAGTACTTAGTCTCAAAATTTACTTCTCATGCTCAATAGGGTTTTAGTCTAGCATAGAGTTTTTGCCTTGTTTAATTTATCCAAAACATGGCTATGATTGATAACAAATTGGCAGCCCGTTCATTGGCCTAATGGCTTAGCGATTCAGCATAATGCACTTCACTGTTTTTTATTTTTGTGTGCATGTTGGACACCGTAGCCTTTTAGCAAATCACAGTTCAGTGTAGTTTTTAATACTGCACTTTTGTTGTCTGCCAGTCTTGTTCACTCAGTTCCTGGGAGTAAGTTAAAGAGAGAAGTCTGACTCAAACAGTTAAAAAGTGAAGTAACTTTGTTTAATAAAGCCAGATCCTGAGATGATATTTATACATGCAAAGTAATCAGACCTAGCTGGAATTTTCTTATTTAACAAGAAGTGGGGACATCTCTCCTTAATTTTTTTTTCTCCTGTAATGGTAATCTTTTTCATGTTTCCTCCTAGCACATGAGTGATTCAAGAAGCAATTTTGTTGTAATGTGTTGATGGCTTTGGAAGTAACTGCGTCTGTCTTGCTTTCTAGGTTGATGGAAACGTGAGCAAAATTTATTGTCAGAATCTTTGTTTGTTAGCTAAGCTCTTTCTGGACCACAAAACCTTGTATTATGATGTTGAACCATTCCTCTTCTATGTTCTTACAAAAAATGATGAGAAAGGATGCCATTTAGTTGGATATTTCTCTAAGGTAAAATAAAAATTTGTATTTTTAAACGTCTGTAATTTCTCACTATCCTTAATATTGTGTCAACAGCAAAGAAGAAATTGATTCAGAAACTTAAAATCCTCTCTGTAAATCTGAAATGGAATGTGATTGGTCTCAGATGTACTAGTTCTGCCTTTTCTCAAACGCTGATGCAAACTGAGAAGTTGTATGTACATTCAGCCATGTACATTTTTTACAGAATGTGTTGTGGTTTGTACTTGTACAGTTGGAAATTAAATCTTCTTTTTCCCCTATCAGATTTGCCATTGTCTACTAAGTCTTACTTAAGAAAGTGCTGGATGTTTGGAATTATGTTGATTTCCATGTGTTTTCATGGCTTTGTTGCTAGCAGTTCAGCTCGCCTAGTTAGACATGAATGTCCAGCTGTGTTTGTCTTTGTTTCTCTCTTGTGTAGAGTCCAATCTAATACAGCTTCTTAGCACACAGAACATATGAACACAAGGCCTGACTAGATGGTGGATATCTTCTTTAGAGTAGATGTCTTTTCTTGTGACATCACTTTGAATTTTAAAGCACTATTTGCTGCTATAGACAAAAATAGTATTTCTGTGGACTGTCTTGACAAATGGTAACAAAAGTAGCGGTGAAAGATAATCAGATATGCCTGCAAAAAGAAAAGCATCTAATTGTCAATTTGTCTGTAAGAAATTTGATTAGGTGGTATATAGTTAGAAAATCTGTACTTCTTGTCTCTAGAATCACCACCTCCCTCAGCGTATTATTTCCTTTCTTTATGAGTAGATTTGAGTTTGGTTTTTTTTTTGAAGAAGTCTAAAAATTGTGTCAGAGTTCTTGCATGCTGCATGGTGATCTGTTGGGATGTTCCGCTGTCTTTTGAAATGTGGGCCTTGTTGATTGAAGTCACAGTTTGTAGGCACAATTTGCACTCTCTTATGGCAGCTGTACATTCTTGTGACATCCAAACAAGTCAACTCTGATACTGGCAAATATTTCCTAGTAGTCTTAGATACTGCAGGTGTCCAGATGAATCTCTCCTGATATTTCTTCAGCCATTCAGCAAGAATGCATTTTGTTCTCCTGCTCTACCCTTGTCTATTCATTGGTTTTGGTGACCGCAAATGTTTTTGCTACCATAATTTAAGACAAAACTTTGCCATCTTGAATTCCTCTTTAGCACTGAAATTATTTGCATATGCCCCCTCTTTTTTAAAGTGTGTGTTTGTACGTGTGTTCCTGCTGGGAAAAGTGATGCTCCTTTTCTTCCCTGTATATTTCTTCCAAATGTATTGACAGGATGTGTACTTCATACTATCAGTGGTCTTGAGAGCTTAGGATCCTGAACAGTTTGTAAGCTTGTCCAGAGAAAATAATACTTCCAGGTTAATTTTACCGTAGAAAATAAAATACCCTCCAAAATAAGGCATTTGTATCTAATTTCACACCTGAAGAAATGTTTGGAAAGAAACATGCTGGAATGTGGTCCTATCGGCGTCATCACTGATGTGGTGTCATCTTATGTGGAGGCTGAAATAATAGGTGGTATCTTGAGCTACCTGTGTGCTTGCCCTGACTTCTTCTATCTCATTATCTTTAGTTGATTTGGTCTTCCTCAAAGCTACTAAGTGCCGATTTCTTGTTTTCTCTGTAGTCTCTTAAAGGTAACAAGGATTTAAGGCTCTTCCTTTTCATCAATAAAGTCTAAAGAACGTAAAACCTAAAAACTATATTGTTAGAACAGCTTCTTGGTTATAATTCTTCCTTCCACTGTGTTTAGCAGTCAGTGGAATACTTGCATGCATTGTTTTAATGTCATGTAACTTCATTTTGTCTGAAGGAGCTTTGAATTTTGAGCATTCTGCCTTCATTTGGGTTCAGGTGAGAAGCTTTTAGCTCTGAAAAAGTTAGTACAACTTGGTTCCATGGATAATAGGGTGTTCTCCTTGCCACTTTTCATTCAAGACAACAAAAAGATGGAAACCAGCAATCAGTTAGTGTAGTCATTGGAGGGAAATACAACTTCACCTTGCATATGGATATTATTTTCCCCTTTTATATCCTTGAGAGAGAGGTCAGTGAAGCATGAAAGTATTTTCCTCTTCCCCATCCTCCTCCTTTACTGCGTTTAACCTTCATTATGCTGTTTAGTCAATGTATCTAATTTTCAAGGTGCTGAGTAGCTAACTAGTAAAAATAAATATTTTGAAGGGTATGTTTGATTGATACTTCCTTCTTATAATTAAATATTAACATTGAATTTCTCGACTTGGTACTGACCTCAAGCATCTGTTCACCTTATTGGGATATTTTGAAAGGATAGTGGCAGGTGCAGGCAATTGCCCACTTCAGCATTGCTTTGACATACTTGATCTGTTTCTCCTTCCCTCAGGAAAAGCTTTGCCAGCAGAAGTACAATGTCTCCTGCATAATGATCATGCCCCAATACCAAAGGCAAGGATTTGGAAGGTTTCTCATTGATTTCAGTAAGTGAAGTGTTTTATTTACATTTGTGATCCAGGGAGCTGTTGATTGTTACAAGAAACTGTAATATGTAAAACTTTATTTAACTTCCTTTGTTGTTTTTATCAATAAATAACGCGATTTGTGTTTATATTTGCATAGGATAGGAAAGCTCCCTGAAGTGAAAACTTACTGCTGCTCTTTTATTGTACTCCAGGAGATTGAGAATGGATCTCTCAGCAGTAATATTAGCTCACAAAGCTATTACCCTGAATGAATTGTCTAAATTACTTTCCATTTTGCCTTGCTCATTAGTCGAAGAGGTAATTATTTGTGATTAAAGCTTAAGAAGATGTTAGTCCAAGTCATTTTCTACATTTTAATATTTCTGATTTTCATGTTCTTTAGCTAAAAAAACTGTTTCAGCTGAAGAATTGCTACATAGAAGGAATGTGTTTTGATTTTTGTCTTAAAATACATCATTTCTTAGTGGAAATTGTTACAAAGTAGTTTAGGTGTTCATAGGCATTCTTGCAGCTTTGTTTTGCTGTGTTTTTTGACCTGTTTGAAAGCTTGAGGAACAGTTGTTGAAGTATAGATTTGTTATCCCTCAAATCTTAAAGCTGCAGTGAAACTCTAAACATAATTGTCTAAGGAAACTTCTCAGCTAAATGTCCTCAGTGCTACTGATTGCAGCTTTCTATTGTGATTTAAAGGGAGGATGATGTATACTGTATGTGGTGAGAGAAATGGTGAATCTAGTTTTCACCACTACTTAGGATTTTTTAGACACTGTAGGATTGTGTGACAACAGAAAAAATTAAGAAAATAGGATTCCTGCCCAGAAGGTGTGTGCAAAAACAGTAAAGTGGAAATAAAAATACATTGCAATATAGCAGCAGGACAAAGGAAATAATTTCTATTGTTTTCAAGTTCTGGGTCTTAAGTATGCTACCTAGCTTGATTATGCTAGTGTTAATAAAGATACTTAGTATGTTTCTTAATTCCATGGCTTTTTAAACAGTCTTCACTGTACCCTTGTGAGTTAGGCTGGTCTTGGACCACTTAACCCACCATTGAAATGCAGCCATCACTGGTGTGGAACACAGCATCTGTTCTATTGTGTGCATTCTGTACCATTTTAGGAAAGACAGTGAGAAATGCCATGTATTCTGGAACTGCAAAGCATGTATTTAAGCTTGTTACTTAGAAATCGACCCTTACCTCTTCTTGCTAAATAGATAGGGATACTAAGCAAAACTGGTAAGTACTTTCAGGCTTTTTGATTTTTTTTTACTGTGATATTTTTCCAAAAATAAAAATAAAAAACAAAACCACCTTCAACAAACAATTCTCTGCTTGAGTGCTGACACAGCACTAGAGGTTTATAGCTACAAAACTGATGGTACAGCTATGAAGAAGAAACCTGTGGGTTCCACAAAAGGTCTGTATTTGAATATGCTGAGTCACTGGATCTTTGATTTTTATGTTGTTGTGCCATGTGCTACTTCATCTGTAAAAATTGGTAGTGTGTTCTGTTGCCCCTACCCTCCTGTAAAACCTGAAGGCACATCAGATTATTTGAATTGCGTTCCTGTGGTGATTTGCAGCGTCACATAATGGTACTATTAGCTTGAACCTTTGTGGTGCTATCTTTATGCCTTTCCTCTTTGCAGACGTGATCGTATCACAGGTACAAGCTACAGCTGAATACCTGCTGGGCACAGGCCAGAGAACAGTATTAGCTTCTGCTGTGGCTAAGAGACTGATATGAGATATGTGAGCAAGCAGTCAGTCCTTCAGCACTTCTCCACAGTGCCTTCCATTCCTTTTCTAGACAAGGGGCTCCCTTAAAAGACTGGAAATCAGACTGTTCCTGTTTCCTACAGAATGAAGAACTGAAAGGTGACTGAGGAAATTTGACTCTCTAGTGAGAATGAGGTCCAAAATAAATGAGACATACATTAGAGAACTGCTAGTGGCTGTTTCTTCCTGGGTGTAAAAAGGATGCAAATCTTGTTTTCTCCTGTTGTATTTGTATCCTTTTGCAGGATGGAGGCTAAATATCATTAAATGGGGAAGCCATAGCTTCATCCAGATTAGTCAGCCCAAAATATATCTCCACCAAAATAAAAATCACCCAAAAATCAATTTAATTTTTTTTTCCCCTGGGATTTTATTTGTACTTCCATCTCTTGTTTTGTAACTGATGTCTGACTACTGTCTTTTGTGCTTTGCCCTTCCTGCCCAATTCTAGTCTACTGCAAATAATCTAACAAGACTGAGAATTTGGGATATGGCTGAAGCCCAGTTATCACTTGAAATCTACACAAATCGCGTTTAAAATAGTTTAAAAATTGCCTTTTCCTTATCTAGTAACCTTATCTAGACTGTCATATTTTCATAAATTTACCAGAAGATAAATGTTGTGCTCTGAATGTTAAATCTCCATTTATCATGCATGTAACACATCTAACTGCTCTAATTTTGAGTTCTGTGAAGAGTCACTGAAGCTTGTTGACTCTTTTAATAATAGTGACTAAAACTGTTTGTGGACTGAATAAAAAAACAACTAACTGTTGAGTAATTAATGTTCAGAAAATGATATTTACAAACCACAAAGGGAAAGATCTCAAACACTTTGTGCAGGCAGTTGACTGCTCACGTTATTTTGTATGTATCTAGACATTTGACAGTTGGAAAGGCTGGGAAGAGCACAGCCTTAAGCCACTACACAGCTTCTGCTTTGTCAGCAGTCTGCTGAAAATGTAGTTTGTGGTACAAAATTATCTTTTTTTGGTAAGTGAAATGAATTTGTTCAGTTTGTGATGCTTTCTTTTGTCTTCAACTAATCTCATCTACAGATGAGTCAGTGTGGTCTTCCTGTTACTTGCGAGGGAAAATCAATGATTCTGTTTTGCAAAAAGAAGCAGGTACTTGTTGTCTGCCTCCCAGTTTTTCAACTTCGCTAATTTTTTTGCTAACTACATTTTAACTAATCTGTATTTCAAATAGAAACTGATAATGCTGTTGTTTTTTTTTTTTTACTCTGTAGACACAAGCATAAAGCTTTTTTAAGGTCTGTCTGTCACATCTCGCAGGGGAAAAAAACAATTTAAAAGAGTACACTGTGGAAAGAAAATATGCTGTAAAATAACTGAGTTGTCTAACCTGATTGCCTTCAGCAAAATTTCATGTGTAGCTTTCTATATGTAATTGGCCATTTTAATATAAATTTGTTTTTTTAAATACAATATATACATTTATATGTGTTCTGTTTTTAAAGCATGACAAGACCTTTCTGCTTGAAGGGAAGTTGTTTTGCCTGTGATAGAAACTTGCTGGGCTGTTAGAATCAAATAAAACCAGAAAAAAAAACAGCGGAATTCTTCAAGTAGTTAAACTATTGATTTGTAATACTGTAGACTTGATACTCTTTTTACTGTAAGATAAAATCAGTTTAACCTGTTTCATTCTTTCTAGAAGCATGTCTCATTTGAAGACATTATCGTTTTCATGAAGTCTTCATTTTTTTTACACTGAGTGTGCTTTATTAAGTGTTCTCTTCTAACAGCCTAATTTTTGAAATAAGGAACCTTAATTTACTCGTTATATTTAATACCTTCATGTCTTCTTTACAGGGCAGTAATTGTTGCCAAACTTATTTTGTTTCCATTTATTCTTTTTTGTTTTCTGTAAGGCTGACCGAATTATAATTGCAGTGTTCCACCTGAGGGAAAATATTGTATGGAATTCTGCATGAATTTTTTGTACATGCTGTAAATTAAGCTAGAGTCTACTTGCCCAGAACTTAAGTTGATCCATAAGTAAACCAAACAGCAGGCTTTTGTTGTATAAGATCCCAATCTGGATTTCTTTTTCACTTTGTATCCACGTATGAGAGCACATAGCTATTGTTCCTATCATGGGAATTAATGTATATATAGGTGAGTCTTTGTCTTGCAGCAGTTCAGCCTGTATTACCATTCTAGTTCTGATGGTGCAGGCACTGAAGCTCCTGTCTTGTGGCTGCACCTCTCCGTGTACATTTTTTTTATACTTTAGCAGTTTCTCCTTTCAAGGTGATTTTTCTTTACTTAATTGTCCTGAGACCTCAACAGTCTAAAATCCTTCATATGCTTGTTGCTTCTATACCTTTAGCTTCAATACCAAAAAATCTTACTATTTCTTTATTTTCCATATCTAACACAAAGCATTCTATATTGCTAGAATGGAATATTACAGTATTTCATAGTTGTTTAATGGACTTTTTTTCTGTAAGTTTAATGCAATCTTTGAATGGGTGCTTCTTCACCAAACTCATCTCGTGATAGTCTCTTAACTCTGCTTGCTAGATGACAAATTCCATGCTAGAGGTCCCAATGCATTTAGTTCAGGAGCAGTTGGAGAAGAAAAAAAAATGCGTGCAACAATACAAGGTTAAACCTGTCCAACTGTGCTGGTTAGCACATTGCCAGTTTGTTTGCATCATGGTAGTGACTGGGTTCAATGCCCAGGAGCAAAGTCCATGATAGTCTTTTGTTATTTATCTTGAGGGTGTTTCTGGTCCAGCTGATTTGTACCAGTTTCTTCTTCCCCATCAGAATTCCTTCTTTTCATTTTGTTTATTTGTTCTTTGTGAAGTGATTATTTTTGCATGACAGAAGAAACCTGTTTAAATGGTGCTGGGATTCTGTTTGGATTCTTTCTTTTGTGTGTTTTCTGTTTCATTTTTCTGTACTTTTTGTACCACTTACTGCATGCAGCTGTATTACCTTCAAATGAAGTATTTTTTTTTCATTAGCTCAAACTACCACTTCTGTTCTTGGAGATACGGCTCAGTTATCTGTAAGGAATCTATGACAGGAAAAGGCTGATTCAAGCCTGGTGATGGAAGAGAAGAAAAATTAACAACAAAAACCACTCTACAGATTTTATATGACTTGAGGAGTTCTGTTCTGGTATAAGAAAAGTGACTCCATTAATGTCCTTGTTTGCTCGTTTCCCTACATCTGGTATCTCTTGATCAAGAAGTTTTGTTCTTGTTCCATTCAAATAGTTGAGTGAATCTGAAGTCATCATTTGCAGAAGCAACAGAGTACCAACAGTAGCAGCACTTGTGCAACAGTTGATATATGTCACTAAGGAAGGTACATTTCCAGAGGAGGAGAGGAACAAAAATGAGGTGCAACAAATAAAGAGAAAATAAACTTGTAAAGAAAGTAATTATGTCTTTTTCTTAAATGCTTTTCACGAGTGAGCATCAGAGCAACTCATAAAAGAGGCTGGTACCGTAACTCTTGTTTATAAATTGTTAACTGTGAGGGAGAGGTCTGCTCTTTGGCTCAAAGCCGCTTAGATTTATGTCAACATTCATTAGGCTATACTGCTTCTCACTAGGAGGTGGCTAAGCAAAAGCCTGTGTATGAGATTTGTTGTGGTGGTGGGTTCATTTGTCATTTACAGCTTTGAAGAACTTAGCTGTAGATCTGGAACCTACAGCCTGTTTCTTTGATCTCTATTCTAGTCCTGTCTTCTCCACTGTGAATTCCTACAATCATTTGTGAATGTACAATGGCTTGGGGGCTTTTTTAATGTAAATACTGAATCAAGAAAATATTATGGGCTAAAATGGAGCGAAGAGGAAGGACAGATGTCCTTAAAGATGCTTGTTAAACCCAGATCACTTACTGATCCTATACACTTTCATTGAAAATTAGAGGATAGTAATAGGCTACTAATAGGACAAAAAAAAAAAAAGAAAAAAAAGAATCTTTTCCTAATGGGCTTTTATTTTTTAGTAGGAAACCGGAATGAGACAAAATAGAAAAGTTGCCGCAGCGTGGAAATGGTGTTGTTTCTTCTTTTGAGTGTACTTACACACAATAAACTATGCCAGGCTATAACAGGACCTTTAAATGGGTAAAGGAAAGCAGAAGTAAAAAAAAAAAAAAAGAGGTGTAGTTTTATTCTGCATTATGATCTGTTCACATATGGTCGCTGTATATCCCTAGCCAGTGGTGTTTGTAACGTACGTAAGCTACATAGGCTTATCTTACAGTACCGGGTTGAGGGCGTAACTGATAGAAAACTCGGTGTTCAGTTGGAAACAAGGCCTTGAATTAAATAAGTTTATGTTGTTTATACTTAATTATAAATTGACTTCTGGAAAGCAGAAAAAAAAGTTGAGGTGGATTCTGTAACAGAGCATGACTATTATTGGAGATAGGATGAGACATATCCATACGTATGGTATTTCAGTTCTGATATGCTGATGGACCTGCTGGGAACCACTTCTAAGGCCTGTGTGCTGCTTAGAGCTAGTTACAAGCTCCTGTGGGCTTTGAGTGGTTGGATCTACTCTTTTTATATATGTCTATATAGAATTGATAGTCTAAACCCCTTGACCTGGTCACAGGAAGTAGTGCACTGGCCAAAAGTAATATTTGGAGAAAACACTTGGGGAAAAAACAAACGAACAAACAAAAACAAAAAAATGGGATTTCGTTATTTGTAATTATTTAATGAAATATGGATATGAAGTAGAAATAATGTTTGAAAAAATAGGGTGGGTAAACTCCTTTCCTAGACAAATGTCAGTATTCCTTTCCAAAATTTGATGTTAAGGTATTTTACAGCTCTCTGTAACAAATATTGAAATACAGCAGGAATGCAATCTATAAATAAATCTACCTTGGGGAAAAAAAAAAAACAACCGTATACAGTTACGCTTTGCTATACTCTGTGATTTGAACATAGACGGGGAATGGAGTGGAATCATATATCTTATAACCGCGAGCAGTTTGATGTTCCCTTTCACATATCACAATCCTGAACAGTTTCAGTACTGTTGAGGGTATGGCAAGCAACAACACAGAGAGAGAAGGAGAGGTTGAAGGTAGAGAGGAACAGGATTGTTTTTTTTCTTATGGGCTTCTCTGCAAAACCGTATACTCAGACTACACGTAAGAAATCACCACCACTGATGTAACGATTTGAATAAAAAAGACGTGTCTGCTATTTCCTATGATGACCAATATTGAATCTTTCTTTTTTTTCTTTAAATTACCAACTTGCTTGTGTATCGCAATACAGAGCGCTGCATCAGTCTTATGGTTGTTTTTGTTCATTTTTTTTTACAGATATATTGTGGCCCAATGAAAGGCAGAACTATCTGCCTTTTTCCCTCATTTTCCATTAAGAAGGAGCTGAAAGTCTGTAGGAGCTGTGAATTTGTGAGGGAGCTTGAATGCTGCTGCTTATTTTATGTTCTTTTCTTGACAATTGATTATGTTGCTGACCTCAAGGCATGAATGTGGCCTCTCCTAAATAGCTAATAAGGAACATTCTGTCGAGCTGAGATTTAGATGAGGGGGGAATAAAGATGGATTTTGAATCAAGCTTTGTTGACCTAAGATTATTCCAAGAAAATCATCCTCTTGGGATTTCTTGGCATTACTTTTATATAGCTTCAAGACACTGCGCATTTTTCAGAGCTGCAAAAGAAATCGGGCATGCCACTTCACATAAAAAAGCTGAGAGTGTTCTAACTGAAGAACATCTTTATTTCAGCTGGAATTTAAAATACCTAAAAGGCAAGGTGAAACATAGTAACTATGAAAACAAATGTTTGTGGGACAAAGCTGTGCTTATAGGGCATGAGTTAACAGGAGAAGCCATCTGCCTGAGATTGATGATTGAAAACAGATTTTAATGAAGTAGTGCATCTTCAATGGTCAAAAATCTTTTTACTTTTTGACTGCATACAGCTGTTCTACTGCAGCAAGTCAATGGACAAAGCAGGTGTTTGTTTTAGATGTATAGCCTGTTGCTCTGTTATTGAGGCACCTCTAGCATCACAGGAACATGTCTCACCTCAATGAGATAACCTTGTGGCTTTCTTAACAGATGTCTTCCTTTGCTCATGCCATCACTTACCAGGCAGTTCTACTTGCTTGTAAAGAAATGACTTTTTTGCTTGCTTACTTCTGTTTTGAGTAACAGTAGATGTGTAGCAAATTGCCATGTCTTGAACTTAGCTTTTTGACGTGTACTCTTATAGATGGATCTTTTCATTTGGTAGATAATGCATGCTTTTTTTTATCATGCAATGTCTGTATCTACTGACTAAAATATCATTGTGTTTTTCTGTAACAACCTCCTTCACCTGTTGGTTCTTTTTTTGAAATCTTACTTGGTTAATTTCTTGCTTTACAAGATGTGCTAGTAGGACAAATGAACAGTAGTGATGATTTCCAGCCCATGTAAGACAAAAATGCAGTTATCTTTTACTTTACAGAGTGTTGTTGTCATGACCAGTTTGCTTAGCAAATACAGTATTTGCAGTGATGTGTTTCTTTATCAAGGTGTCTTTTAGCTTTTCAGTGCTGACCCCCCGTTTCTTTTTTTTGTTCATGCTCTTTAGTATTACAAAGCTCTCTCTTGCAGTTAGGAGTAAAAGAATGATAGGAGGAGATCGTGGGCTTTGCAACGTTAACAGCTAGGTTAATATTTGCTCTCTTCTGGTGAGTTGTAGATGAAAGGTATGGTTGCTATCTGTTTTTTTGGCCTCAAGGCCATGGAAAGGTTATGGATATGTTCAGTTTACTTGTTAGGTTAGGCATAGCCTCCATCTTCCTGTCTTGTCAGTTGAAATCTTATTATATGAGTATGTAGATCTTATATGATGGCAAACATACAGAATTTTCTAATGAGCCAGCTTGTGTTATTTCTTTAATGGTATTTATGAAGGTAATGGCAGTTTTTAAAAGAAATTTGTTTTACAGTTGCAGAAACTAGTTACTGTTTGGTATCACTTATTAGATAATTTATAGGTGTAAATGTAAATGATTTAATGATTTAATAAAACATTGTGTTTAAAGCTGAGAGCATTCTGGCCGTGTTAATTATCTTATAAACTGCTTAACTCACTGACAAATTTCTTCATCAGATTGATGGTCAGGACTGATGCCCCCTGTGCATGCAAGTCTTGCTTTTAAGGGTACTTCAGTTTCTTTTCCATTGTTCCTGCTTTCACCCCTCTTGTAAGTAGTCCACTTCATACACAGAACCTTGACTCAAGGGGTTTACTGGCATCTGGCTCAGATAAAATAAGTGTTAGCCAATTAGTTTGCTCAAAGGATGCCTTTTGTTGGTCTGACTCCAATGCAGTCATCTTTACCTTTCCTTCACTTCACGAAGGGAATTTGTTTAGCCCTAACCTCTTCTGTGAAGCTTTCTGTAAAGGAACTAAAGGTTTTGGGCCCCCTGTGTAGAGTTTACTTGGGGATATGGAAAGGAATGAGAGCTGGCATTATTTCTTGTAACAATAATGAGAGAATCTTTGGCTTACTCTGTTTATGAAGAAAGCTTTTCTTCAACCACACAAAGAAGAAAAGAGAATATAGCAGGTTGTTCACTGATCTGAGCGTCTCAAGTTACAACTAGCCTTTTTTTTTTTTTCTTGTAATGTTTGTGTGGATCTTGGGGTTGGGGTCCTTTGAAGCTGCCTTAAAAGCACTTTCAAAGAGCGTACTGACACCTATTTAAGGTCCTCTATCCTTGACCTTCCATTGACATAGATAAGAACCGTCCAGAAGCACACAGAATAGTTATGGAAAAAAATGGTAACGTGAGTTACAGTTTTAGTGATCTGAAGTCTTAATAAGCTCACACTTTCACCTCACCCATTTCTGCCTTCTACTCATGGTCACACCTCTGTACTAGGAATGCTGAGCTGACCTAACTGCATTGAACTGTCCCATCTGTTATGATTTTTCCAGTTATCCTTTTGAACCTGTCCTCAACTTCATGTAAATTTAAAACCAATTATTTGGTTTCTGTAAGACAAAAGGAAGTCTCTTAGGATAACTTCAAATGCTGTTTTGAGGGGAATCTTCATTTTAGATACTGGTATATTATAAACAGAGTTACACTTTTCTTTCAGATCTCTGGTTTGACACAACATTGCATGAAAACTTACAAGTTCTTCCTTTCCATATTAAGGGACTTATTTTACTTGGTTATGTTTCAAACAAAACAAAGTTAAATGGAAAATGCTCAACTCTGTGTGAGTCTGGTAATTCATTTGTGGGGTCTGGCCCTTTGAGAGACTGGGGAGAACTCAGAACGTAGAAAGGCAAACAGTTTGGGATAGATTTTCACAAATATGTATTTTTTTCTGATGCAAATATTAACAAAAATACCTAAGTAGATGTTGAACAGTGCTGATTACATAAGGGCAATCTTCTTTGACAAATCATGGCAACTGGGGAGCATTGTCAGTGACTGAAATATGCAAGTGTTTCATACATCTTAAAAACAAACAAACAAACAAAAAAAAACCAGTCAAGACAACTACAACAACGAATGAAATAAATGGATTTGTGTCACTGTATTACAGAGATGTTAAAACATGACTTGGCGTAAGTAATGCAACAAGTGCTAAGTGTTTCTAGTTCTGAAAAAATTCTCTTTACGAGTATATGCTGTCCTTTGAAAGTTCTGTTAGCATTAGATTAGCTTGCAGTAGGAGAACTTTCTTGGCAAATGAAGTTTTAAAAGACTGGATGTGAAGTGCTGCCAGCAGGCTGCCATTTGTGTGCTGTGCTGTGCAGGTATACTTTGAACTGTACTTCGTGATGTGATAGTCTATGCTGGCAGCTCTCTTCAAGCCTATTAATAGAATGTGTGATGTTCTGCTATTAGTACCGCTGAATAGTTCCATGAGGGTAATGCAGAGTTTAGTTGTGCACTGACAGTAGTTCTGTATAGCTGTTCAAAATGGAGTGAAGTGGCCTTAGTGAATGACTGGAGAACGTGTTGATGGTGTTTCCATCTTTGTTTTGCCATTTACAACTCAACTGCTGAATATCAGTACTTACAAGTGACACATTTCTTAGGCAAACTGAAGCTCGTGAAAATTTACTTTAAGACATGCTCTATGCTGTAGCAGCTCAGTAGCTGTTTTATGATTGTATGAGAGCTGACGCCCTCATGGTTGTTCTTAGCTATGTAATTACTGTTCATGAGTTAAAACTTGTTTTTAAAATGGCTCTCTATGCACACAAGGTTTAAGAAAGCGTGGAAGCATTTCATTTGGTTTTCTTGTTTTGCTGTAAGACAAATTAGTGTAGCAAAAGAGACTTACTCTTGAAAGCTAAAGTTAACAAGTTTGAATTTGGGTCTTGCTTCAGATGGTTTATTCCACTTGCAGATTCTCAGTCATTACATATTGCAAGAATACCATTTGACTTGTTGTGGGTTTAAAAATGATTGCAATATTATGCAGATGTGATGTGTGTTTTTGAGTACTTGAATATGCGAGCAATTAAGTTAATGCTTTTGCAATTATATACTATGATATTTCTATTAAATTTTGATCCTTTACACTGCAAAAGGTGTAGAGTTTTTTTCTTCCATGTAAATGAAGTAAAGATTCACAATAGAAATCTTCCTCTCTGAAGCAAGATAACATGATGGCAATCAAGCCATTTCATGAGGAAACGTGGAAGATGTGATAGTCTAAAAAGTACAGAAGGAATAGAATAAAGATGTTGTACCCGCCAAGTTCGTAATAAGCTACTAAACAACAATTTTTAAGTACTTGTCCAGGCACAGAAGGAGATTCACTACTCTATTTGCCATTCAGACGCATTTTTGCTGATTCTATATGTTTCTGCTAAAGACTTTGTTTAAAAAATAAATGTGTTTTTCAGTAATTTTATTACCTTTCCCTTGAACATATGAAAAGAACTCTTGCCATGTGAACAACCCCATGTGAATAAACAAGACTGGAGAAGTAGCTTAAAACTACTGAGAAATGAAGTAGGCTCTTTTGCTATTGTGGTGTTTTGTGATTATTTAGATGACATCACAATAGTTAGTTGCTGTCAGTTGACTTTGCCCTTATGGATGGTAGGTTTTGTGGTGGGAAAAACGTAGGGGAAAACCAAAAACGCCTAAACATTCTGTGTGTCATGCTCCTTCCCTCACTGTGTATGGAACACATAGTGAGGTTGATCTGTCAAATGCTCAGTTAGGGAGCACACTATTAGTAGAACACAAGAAATGATAACAGATTCAGCTAGTGGCATCTTCTCAAGTAGAATGCATTGAAATACTGCCCCAGGATGCCCTGGGTGGATTATTTTCTGGTTGCATGCTGAATTTTCAATAAAGTACACACTTTATTGCCTGTTGGAAATTGCAGAACATCTTGTGATACTTGTATAAAAAGAAGACTAATATGTGTACTTTACAAGTCATATGTAGACCTGCATTTTACCTCCTTAAAACCTATCCTGCCACAATACTTTTTTCTCTGAAGTGTGGGTGCTATTTAATAGACTATTGTTACTGTTAAGCTTAACAAGGTAATCTTTGTATTTACTATAAAATGCAGCCTTTGTAGAATTTATCCAGGGTATAAGATTGTCTAAAAACAGATATAGTAAATAGTTGCGTCAAAAATGCTTCTTTAAAACCTTTTTATTAGCTATGTTCTCTTGCTTCTCAGATGAGTAGGAAACCGCTTACAAAGTGTTCATTCACTCCTGGGCATTATGTATACCACAATTCAACTACTTCTTTGTGTAACTGAACCACTGTATGGTGTTGCTCTTCTCTTGCACACACAAGTGCATATTTCAATAATGTATGTCCAAGTACATGTTTGTTTGTTTTTTTAAGCTAGATCACAGAATCGTTGAATGGCTTAGGTTGGAGGGGATCTTAAAGTTCATCTAGTTCAAACTCCCATGCCATGGTCAGAGTTGCGAACCCACTAGATCAGTCTGCCCAGGATTGCATCCAGCCTGACCTTGAACACCTCCAGGGATGGTATGTCCACAACCTCTCTGGGCAGCCTGTTCCAGCACCTCACCAATCTCTCAGTAAAAAGCATCCCCCTGACATCTAATCTAAGTCTCCCTTCTTTTAGTTTAAAATGATTCCCCCTTGTCCTATCACTATCTACCCATGTATAAAGTTGATATAAATTAATAAAATTGAAGTGCACCTAAAGCTGCATACTTCAGTGCCATAGGACTGAAAGGGCGATGATGTGACCCCAAGTTTTGAGTTAGCGAGATATTAGTCAGTTCACCTCACATCAGTACTGTGCAAATTAGTAGAAAGTGCAGTAAAGAACAGTACTAGTAAACGTGTAGGTAAACGCAGTGTATGGAGAGGAAGAATGGACTCTGCTGTTTGCAGAAGCATTCATACTTAACAAATCTTAGCAAGCTCTGAGGAGGTGTCAAGAAGCAAGGAGCTGAAACAGATCTGGTGGGTTCTTTTTGTTCAGACAAATTGAAGCTAATTGTTTATGACTTTCACAAGATGGCTGCATATTTTAGTCTGTCCTGTGGTTGTTTTTTCTTTTTTTCTGTTGGCTACTTTTTTTCTGTTGTCAGAGCATGGAATTGCCAACTGAACCTTTAATCTCTCAGTTTTATTCGTTTCAAGAAACCAAACAGAGTATAATGAAAGAAACAGTAGATGACTAAGGTTTTCAGAGGCATGCACAGTTGTATTAATGTTACTGTTTTTATATAAGCGTGTCATGAACTCTGCTGCAGCTAATTATTTCAGGGGAGTTACATACTAAAAATGCTGCAGATTGAAAGTACAAGATAACTACTCAAGTTAATTTCTTCATTTGTATGTTTTAACGTCTGACTTTAAATCTCCTACATTTGTGATGAAGGCATAAAATATCTGCATCCTGCGCTAATTTTCCCTTTCTCAGCTTGATTTTCTTGTAATTGTTTAAAATGTTGAGGAAGATAAAATCTTAGTGACTCAGCAGAGGTTTGCATGACAGAAATTAAAAGGCTCTAATGGCATGTGGCATCTTGCTTCACTCTGAAAGCTGGAAATAGACAAGAAATAAAAATCATTAATGGTATTTTGTCTTTTTAAATTTGCAGTAGCATCATTTCTATGCTCAGATGATGAGATAGACAGCTCTTTGTTCTCCAAGGTTAGGTCTTAAATTTTTTAAGTTGTTATCTTTTTGTAACATACAGTTTTACTCTTGGGGATGGGGAAGAGCTATATTTTGTCCTCTAACTGTTGCCATTGTTCATAGTCTCAAATCAGGGGTTATAGTTTGAGAGTTCCTTCAGGTTTTCACATTGAGGCTTTCCATTATTAAGGTTAGGTAGCCATAATGACACTGGGGGTATATGTTTAACAGGGGCATATTGTACTCATTTCAGATGCTTCAGGATAGATACACAAGCTATCAAGATCTTTTTTTTTTTTTAAATTTGCCTACAACTTAGATCAATTATTTGGCATTTCTTTGGTAAGTTTAATTTAATAGATATCATTCAAATCACAGAATCTTATAAAAGAGACTTTTATTCAGCGCTTCTTACATGCAACTAAGACTGTTAGCTCATATCTATGGTCCTGATACTATAGAATGTGAGCATCTTGATTAAGCATAAGTTATACTGTAGAAAGGTAGGAGAAAAATATTGTTATTACTGTTCCCTTGAAGTTTTAATATTTCAGTATAGAATGAGAATGTTGAAATGACCACTGTGAACTCTCAGTGAGAGTGGCCTATGAGACCACTCAGAGTCCTCAACCACTGGAAGGAACTGATACGCAAGGATATGCTAGTAAGGTACTAAAACTATTTGCAGTCATTTAATTAATATTACCAAACTCTTCGTAGTGGTTTCTTTTGAAGTCTTCTAAGATGTTTACCAAGGAGTTGTAATTGCAAAAATTTCATTTATGAGCAAAATGGAAGTTGAGGAAGCTTACAGACACTTGCTGTATCTGAGTTTTTTTGAATATTAAGTTGATAGTTTAAATTGTACAGTTACTTGAGGTCAACTGTAAGTTCTCATTATGGAATTGTCTTAAAATCCAGATTCTCCTTTTTTTTCTGTATTGAAACTCTTGTCACTTCTTGTACCACTGCAGATTTTTCTACAGGAATTGACATCTTAGTACAGAACTTGATTTTATATGTCATAAACTAGCTGATACAAAATTGATACAAATAGGGCTTTGTCTGAAATTATGCAAAATGGACAATACATACAGTCTAAGTCTTTTTTTGTGCATTTGGAAATAGAAGAAGAGTTCTTCCTCTTTATACTAGTCAAGATGCAGTCTCCTCTTTTGAATGTCTAAGTTCCTATCAGTAAGTTGCATGCAATACTAAGATGCATCATCTGACTACGAAGTTTTAATGTGCCACAACTTCAGATGTTCAAAACGGCCTTCCTTTTCTTAAGCTAGAAAAACCGCCTTTCCATGGTAGCGTTTATTCTGTAAGACAGAAAAAATTTACTTACTGAGTTTCCAGTGATACCTTGCAGATGTAGGCAGGCTTTATGTAGCCATCTATGTGCCACGTTAGAAGTAGGTGGATGTGGAGTGGCGTTCCTCTTGGAAACTCTGGCATCGTATATCATACTAATGGATATGAAGGTGATGCTACTTTACAGAACTTTACATTATCTGTGTTGTTGCTGATCACTTGGAAGGTAGTAGTATGTTTGCTTTTCTGTTTAAACATTTTAATGCAAACTGCACGTTACACTGTGGAGGCCAGTGCATATGTTTTCCAAATCCTTGTGTGTTGTCCCCCCAAAAACATTACAACCATTGTTTAAGGCTTAGTAAAAATGCATGTGTGTATGTGTGCATTTTATACTTAATTTATATGTGTGTGTACAATTTGTATATAGTGGAACATATAGCAAAACATGGAAACAGCTCAGCTCAGGTGTTTAAATTTTTAGCTAAGCTGGTTATGAGAAACTTTGTGAGGAAGAAGTCATGAGGATTTGCTCAGCACACGTGGCATGGATGTGGTAGATACGTCTTAAAGCAATCTTTGTAAAAAAAAAAGCTGATCAGTTAGTCTCAAAGATTGCCAACTGGAATTATGTGAATGTTCTTGAATGTGAGTTGAGGAGGGAGATTTTTTTTTTTATTACTTTCTTCTAGTAATTCTGGTAATTCAGCTTGTAAATTATATGTCACCTCAAATGTAATAACTAACTGCTTAATCAAAAACTTCTGTCATTTGGGGCTTCATGAAGGAAACGAGCTTAAGTGGTGTTACGCATGACAGTTCCTCTTGAGATTCTTCTGAAAATTCTTGGCATCAGTTGTGTAAAAGTTTCTCAAAAGGCCAGACAGCTGTAGTTCTAAATGCGAACGTGTATGACAAGACCTGCAGAAACTTGTTGGCTTGTTGATTTGTTTGATTTTCATGATGTATTATCTGAATCTCTTAGAAGAAATTAATCTTTTTAATATAGCTGTAATTATGAAAAAAAAATCTTCTGTGGATAGGATTTCCTTAATTGCAAGAGCTACCAATAAAGTGATCAGTTATGCTGAGCTCTTTGTTCTCTCACTAATGTGTTTTATTTCTTTTTATTCTAGGCTATTTACTTTCTAGAAGGGAGGGTCAAGCAGGATCCCCTGAAAAGCCATTATCTGATCTGGGTCGTCTCTCTTATTTGGCTTACTGGAAAAGTGTAATATTAGAATATCTTAACTGCCACCATGAAAAGCAAATCAGTATCAAAGGAATGAGTCGAGCTACTGGAATGTGTCCACATGATATTGCCACAACTCTGCAGCAGCATAGCATGATAGATAAAAGAGAAGATAGGTCAGTGAATCTTATATAAATTTTTAAAATGCTGAGACAAAACATTTACTTACTCTGCGTACACTTGATATAACAAATGACTCTGTTAAATTCTGACTTTAAAATGAATTATATCCACCTTACTGAAGAAGTCAGTAAGGCTGTTTTTTTTTTTTAACGAGATCCTTCATAAAGACTTCTTTTCCCTAACCGAATGGTGGTTTTCAGATCCTCTTACATGTTTATGGTTGTTAGAAGGGTGTGGCCAGCTTGAAACATATTTGGTGAAGAATTTAGTTTCATTCAGTATCATCATCTGTAAGTACAATTCATGACTCTTGCTTTGCAATTATTTTGCTTTGAATACCACCAAGGGGGAAAGATTTCAGTTTGTGGGTGGCAGCATCTCTTTTCAAACCCCCTATTTTCGGCCATTACTGAATTTCACATAAGTCGTGGGATTGGGTCAACCCTACATGAAATCCTGCCCAAGGTACTGGGAATTATTTTTTCTTTCTTTCTTTTTTTTTTTTTTAAGAGTTTCTATTTATTGTTATAATAATCAGTATTGAATGTTAATGCACTGGGAAGGTGAGTTCCTATTTTGTGAACATCTTTCTTACTGATCTTGATTGCTGTTTTAAATGCCACATGATTTTGCATTGTTTTTCTTTTTAACTTTCATTATGTAACTTTTCATTCCATTAAAATCTTTATTTTTTGGAGCTCTTATTTGCAGACAACCTGATGGGACAAGTGCATTTTGAGAGATAATGTGTTAATTACTCGTATGAAGCTTGCACCCTGTTGCAAATTACTGTGGGCTCTGAATACTGACACCCAGTCAGAAAGTAATGTTTTTTCATCTGCAGAATTCAAAATGTTATATAAATGATGTTGGATAATTTTCTTTCAGAGGTAGTAAAGCTTAGACAGGGATGTAAACTGACCTGTTGAAAGTTGTCCACAAGGTCAGTGTCTGAGCCAGGAAAATAAAATAAATGTTTGAGATTCCTGTGCAGACACTTGCCTTGGGAATCAGGTATGGCTCCTTATGAATGTCCTACATTTAATTCATTTTTCTTGTGTGTAGTAAAGTAGAGGTTTGTCATATTTTGCAAGAAGGTTTCACTTGGATTTTTTTAAGGCATTGAAAGAATGCCTTAAGAAGTGAAAAGTAATGATGTCACTTTATCTGCTTGAAATCCTTACTTAAAAAAAAAATGAAAACAAGAACAAACAGTTTTTTGGTGGGGTATTAGCTCACGTACTAGCTAGCATACTGCTATTATGCCTACATTTGGTATGCTACTTCATTTTGTAATACTTAGGAAATTGTTTTCTACTGCATCAACAAAGAAATGAGGTACGTTCTTGTTTTGTTAGAAGACCTGTGTTCATAAATTGCTTTCTTGTCCAGTTAGCTGCCATATTCAGTTGCAGTATTAAGATCTTCTTTACTCTTTACTTCATGATCCCCAGTGTTTTCTGGTTTTATTTGTATGTCATATTAAAAGTGGAAACTGCTCTGCCAGATTGACTGAAGGGTCACTAAACCTATTGCATGGATTTAGACTGACTGTAACAACTTAACTTTCCTCTCTATTCTAGTAATGTTTAGCATTGAGCTTTCCCTTCATGATCTGTGATTTCTGCACTTCCTCATAACAGTCAGCAGTGTGTGTTATCTGTTTATGTCAGATGATATTTGTAGTTTGAGGTCTTGTTCTTTACCCATCTATTTTCACAGGTTATTGTGTAAAAGGACTTAAACTGTAGGAACATTGTTTTAGATGATAACTTTCTAAAATCAAATACTATTTATTGGATTGTAGATTTGTGATTATTAGAAGAGAAAAGCTGATTTCAAGTCATATGGAGAAACTGAAAGCAAACCCACGTATTAATGAAGTAGATCCTGAAAGCTTGAGATGGACTCCTCTTTTAGTTTCTAATGCTGCAGTTTCTGAAGAAGAGAGAGAAGCAGAAAAGGAGGTAATCGCAGCAACTTTTTTTTCTGAATTTTCTTTTGATATCATCAATCCCTAATATTAACAGCAGGCTGCCTTAAATAAATTATACTTGTATTTTTCACCTTTGTTTAATGATGGAGGACACTGGTATTATTGTATTGTGCATTTTTTGGAAGCTGCCTAGTAAGATGCAGTAAATTTGGAGGGATGAATATGAAAACTTTAAACCTGAAGCAGTTGTCGTGAAGTTGTATTTATCACTCCTGAGGTAGTTGAGGAGCATGTAATCAGATCAAATTTGGTGCAGAGCTCAGGGGCTGCAATGTCAATCGATTCTTTGTTATGAACTTGCTCAAAGTGATCCATGTCAGTGGGCATGTAATGTAGTGCTAAAGGACTTAAATCAATTCGCTGCATCATTAATAGTGCTAAATATCCCATGAAATGCAATCTTCTTTGGTTTGTTATCCTGACTGTTGTAAAGGAGCTACTAGATGATTCAGCTGAAATGTTGTTGCTAGGTTAGCCAGCAGTGCTAATCAGGGTTGACTTATGGTAACTCTTTAGCACAATGTAAAGGATATGGCTAAGTAAATGCTGTTTTAGTGACCCATTATTTTAACCCTCAACCCTTCAGGCTGAGCGTCTGATGGAGCAAGCTAGCTGCTGGGAAAAGGAAGAGCAAGAAATATTCTCCACAAGATCTAACAGTAGGCAATCACCTGCAAAAGTACAATCTAAAAATAAATATTTGCGATCTCCAGAAAATGTGGCAGTGGTGGGGGAACGAGGGCAGTCCACAGAGCAATCTAAGGAGAGCAGTGAGGAGGATGGCGGGGATGACAGTCAGCAGAGTTCGCCTCCCCGGCTGACAAAGCCACAGTCGCTGGCCATAAAAAGAAAGGTGCGTTACTTGAGTGATCTGATTAAAGTCATTCAGTTCTGATTTCAATCAAGTCATTGTGATCACAATAAAAACCTGTTTTGTTTACAAGTATTTATTAGACTGTTCTTTTCTGTATAATTACAGCTCTGAGTGCTTCCTCTCTTTATTTTTTTCCTCCACCACCCAAATCTCTCTCTTTTGTTTTTTTTTCCTTTGTCTTAGAAATCTTTCTCATGTAGAGACATAGGTGCCACCGAAAATCACAATTTCATGTTGATTTTTAAACTAGTGACTGCCCTCTGCTGTTTGGGATTGGAATTGGTTCAATATTGTAACGTTTTTTTCTTTTTTCTTACTAAGATGGACTCCAGCTCGTAGTGTTTGTATTTTTATAATTCATTAATATTGGAAGTCTGTAAAGGGAGTACTTTATTTTTCAAATAAGAATGCAGTTAAACCCATATTCTTCTCTTTTCCAGGAGATTTAACTTTGAGTTGTTTAAATTACTGAATTATGTACCCCCAAATTTTAAAGCATTTCCCTTAGCACATGTATTTAAGCATCTCTGAGAATTAGGGAATTTTAGAAAAAGTTCAAAGAAACTCTGAGAAATTTAAAAGCACAACAACAGAAATAAAAACAGTTGGACAATTGTTTTTTTTTTTTTATAGCAGCTGGCTGTATGATTCTTTAGCACACTGCTAAGATCAATAGAAAGCTTCAGGTGCTTTTTATTTTGCTTTTAATTTTTTTTTAAATCTAAGTATTTATTTCTAAAATAGCAGAAGCTAGAAATTTAAAAGGAAAATTTGTCTGATATTTGTGAATGTTGCTGGGGAATTCTAAATTTACAGAGGAAAAAATTGTAAATATAGTTTACACAGAACTGCTGTGAATGTTATTTAACAAAAATAGAAGGTAGAAATCACTGCTATATAAAGAAATTTCTAGTCTTGATTTTTCACCAACAGAAAGATTTGTGTCCATGTACCTATTTTAACCGTTTACCCTTCAGACTTTTACTGGTAGATTCTGTCTGTGTTTGAAGTTGATGCAATATAAGCTTTTTTTGAGTGAGTAAATTGATTGATGTGAACTCACTTATTAGTGCATTGAGTCAATGAAACACAGGATGTAGGAAGAGTTATACTTGTGGAATTGTTTTTCAGAGACCTTTCCTACTGAAAAAGAAAAGAGGTCGTAAACGCAGAAGGATTAATAGCAGTGTTACAACAGAGACTATTTCTGAAACTACAGAGGTGTTGAATGAGCCCTTTGATAACTCAGATGAAGAACGTCCCATGCCACAGCTGGAGCCTACCTGTGAGATGGATGGGGAAGATGATGACTTGAAGCCTGTGATTAGAAAAGCTTTTGAGTATCAGTCTGGGCAGCAGAAACAAGAGAAGGAGGAAGAGCAGAAAAAAGAGGAGAAAGACATTCATTGCTATAGGAGTGATGACCACTGTACAGGTAAGCTGAAAATGTTCTTATCTTAATGAATTTATCATGTGAATTTCAATGGAAACTTTTTATGTCATAAATAGGAAAGTTATACCAAGTTGTATTTAGCTATTTTGGTCTTAGAATTTTACATTCTTCATAACGCTTTCATCTCAGATGTGCTACTGCAACCCACTGATCTCAGATGATTTATTAGAATTCAGTGATGTCTTCAAGTTTTTTGTTTTGCCTTGTTTCTGTTGTGTTTACATTTTTTCGTTATCCCTGACTCATTAATAATATAATCTCTCTTGTTCAGGGGAAAAAAAAAAAAAAAGTTTTCCTATCTAAAACACTGCATTCCATGCCATGTTGCCAAAAATGACTTATGTTTCTGCAACAGGGCACTTCATACTCCACAGAGCAAGTGTATCATTAGAATAGTGTTTAATATTGTTCTTGTATCTTGGTAATTGATATAAAGAAAAAGTAAGATTTGAATTATACGTACTTTTCTCTTCAGGATTGTTGATAATTCAGTGTGTGCAATTTCTGGGGAACAGTACCTGTTTTTTCCCCATAGAAGAGAGAGAGAAAATTTTAACTATGTTCTTTCAAAGCTGTTTATCTAATTTGATTTCAAGGAGCAGGAAAGCTAATGGATGGCTGGTAAAGCTGCTGATGAACTATTCTAGATGTATATTCATTCCCTGACCTCCTGGCTTTCAAATTACTTTTATAAGTTTTAATTCCAGAATAAATTACTGGATCTTCAGGTTTACAATTTTCTTTAAGAAACTAGTGGGTACTACTTTAGTACTTTCATAATTGCTTGGGAGGCTTAATCTCTGTGATCCTTAGTTGAGGGACCATCCACTGATTTGTCTTAAAACAGCTTTTGTTCAACTAGAAAAGCCATGCTTATGAATGTTGATACTGTTACAAACCAGTCCATAGGTACATTAGAATATTACTGCTTTTTTTTGTTCTTCTCGATAGAAAATGAATTAAACTGGTAGAAGCAAATTCAGTGTTTTAGCTATGGCCCAGTGGTCAAGTTTGTACTCCATTAACAAGACAAGACTGATATTGCGTATTAGTCCACGGACCATGTCATTGCATTAATTGACTGCAAGTGTGTTATAACACTGCAGTGACAGGCAGAAATTGGCAAAGGAATATCACTGAAGCCTTTACACTCCCAAATGAGGATTCTGGTATCTGGGGAGAGAGAAGAGTGAGTGTGTTTGGGAAGGTTTTTTTATAGTCAGTGGATTAATTTAGTGTTCTGATGTGCTCTATGTTACTTAATATCAATTATCTTTCGGTTTTTGTCATGCGTTATGATTTGTGCCACCTGTTTGTAACTCTTGTTCTAGAGTTTCTTAATGCGATTTGAATTTATAAATTACTTTGGGTTTATGTTTGAAAGTATTGATTGATTAGTTCGTGCAAGCTAAGACTTTTATTTTGTCTCTATTTATTGCCTCCCAAAGATAATACAGAGGATGCAGCTGTATTGGAAGAAAGCACTAAAGACAATCTTGAACCTTTAAAGAGTAAGCAGGGTTGGCCGAAAGGAGTTAAGCGTGGTCCATCTAAATGGAGGCAAAACAAAGAAAGAAAACCTGGCTTTAAGCTTAATTTATACACTCCACCTGAGACTCCTATGGAGCCTGACTATCAGATGCTGGCGGAGGAACAAAAGGAAGTAGCTGAAGATAAGCCCTGTCCAGTTCCTGCTGTTACAGAGGAGGAGATTAAAGAGCCTGTTGAAGTATTACCACCACCAGATGATGAGGTAAAAGAGATAGAACCTGAACCTCTGCATCCACCTAGTGAACCGTATGAAAAACAAGAAAATGATGCAGTGAAAGCTGGGGAAGAAGAAAGGAATGTAGAAGACAGTGAAATCAATTCAAAAGATCCAGAAAAAGACAAACCAGAAGAGGCTTTTCTGCAAAAAGAAGAGTCCATACACTTGGATGATCATGATGAGGAAGAAGAAGATGATGAAGAACCTTCTCACAATGAAGATCATGATGCAGATGATGAAGATGATAGCCACATGGGTTCAGCGGAAGTGGAGAAAGAGGATTTGCCTGCCGAAGCTTTCAAAGAAATGCTGGAAACACAGCAGTCTTTTTTAGACGTAAATGTTCAGACTGGTAATTCAAATCAGGAGGACTTGATGGATTGTGGTGTTGACCTTGCAGCTGATGAGTGTGAAAGTGACCAGAAAGAAGTAGCTACAGATTCAGACCCAGTGCAGGAATCTGATGATGATCATACAGAAAACAACCAGGACCAAAAAACTGGTGAAGAATTACATTCCGATTTCAAGGGAGAGAGTAATGAGACTATGGAGATTGATTCTGAGACAGTTCAAGCAGTACAGTCTCTAACTCAAGAAGCAAGTGAACAGGAAGATACCTTTCAGGATTGTGCAGAGACTCAGGAGGCCTGTAGAAGTTTGCAAAACTATGCCCATACAGACCAAAGCCCTCAAATGACCGCGCTGGATGATTGTCAGCAGTCTGACCACAGCAGCCCAGTTTCCTCTGTGCACTCTCATCCCAGCCAGTCAGTTCGTTCTGTTAATAGTCCAAATGTTGCTCCGTTAGAGAACAACTATGCTCAGATCAGCCCAGATCAAAGTGCCATTTCTGTGCCATCTCTACAGAACATGGAGACTAGCCCAATGATGGATGTTCCCTCAGTTTCTGATCATTCGCAACAAGTTGTGGATAGTGGCTTTAGTGATTTAGGAAGCATTGAGAGCACAACAGAAAACTATGAAAACCCAAGCAGTTACGACTCTACAATGGGTAGTAGTATCTGCGGAAACAACTCTTCACAAAATAGTTGCTCGTACAGTAGCCTTACATCTAGCAACCTAACACAGAGTAGCTGTGCAGTGACACAGCAGATGTCTAATATTAATGGAAGCTGCAGTATGATGCAACAAACAAACATCAGTTCTCCTCCCACTTGTAACGTGAAATCTCCCCAAGGTTGTGTTGTTGAAAGGCCTCCAAGCAGCAACCAGCAGTTATCTCAGTGCAGCATGGCCGCTAATTTTACGCCACCTATGCAGTTAACTGAAATCCCTGAGGCTGGCAATGCCAACATTGGCTTATATGAAAGAATGGGTCAGAGCGAATTCGGACCAGGACACTACTCGCAGCCATCGGCCACCTTCAGCCTTGCCAAACTGCAGCAGTTAACTAACACGCTTATGGATCATTCTTTGCCTTACAGCCATTCAGCTGCTGTAACTTCCTATGCAAACAGTGCCTCTTTGTCCACCCCCCTAAGTAATACAGGGCTTGTTCAGCTTTCTCAGTCTCCACACGCTGTTCCTGGAGGACCACAAGCACAGGCTACCATGACTCCTCCCCCCAACCTTACTCCTCCTCCCATGAATTTGCCACCTCCCCTTTTGCAGCGTAACATGACTTCATCAAATATTGGAATATCCCACACCCAAAGACTGCAGACTCAAATGGCCAGCAAAGGTCATGTTTCTGTAAGAACCAAATCTACACCTCTGCCACCTGCTGCAGCAGCCCATCAGCCCCAGATTTACGGCCGTGCTTCACAAACTGTGGCCATGCAGGGGCCCACACGGACCTTAACAATGCAGCGTGGTATGAACATGAGTGTAAACTTGATGCCAGCCCCAGCTTATAATGTCAATTCAGTGAACATGAATATGAATACCCTTAATGCTATGAATGGTTATAGTATGTCCCAGCCGATGATGAATAGTGGATATCACAGTAATCATGGGTATATGAATCAAACTCCCCAGTACCCTATGCAGATGCAGATGGGGATGATGGGAACTCAGCCATATGCACAGCAGCCAATGCAGACAGCACCCCACAGTAACATGATGTACAGTCCTCCGGGGCATCATGGCTACATGAACACAGGCATGTCTAAACAGTCTCTTAATGGCTCCTACATGAGAAGGTAGGCCCTTTGGAGTGACAAGCTACCAAACTGGCGTATTGGATTGATCTGCACAAATATCTTTTGGAGAGTACGATTTCAAAACCAGCAATTGGTGTGAACGCAAAAACATTTGTTGGCACCATTTAAAAGCTGTATGCAGCAGAAAGCCTTATACAAGTTTTTCTTTTTTCTTTTTTCTTCTTTTTGTTTGTTTGTCTTGCTTTATCTTTTTGGGATTTCTTTTTCTTTTCTTTGGGGGGAACTAGGTGATTTTCCATTTTTCTGTTTATTTCACTGAGCTTGAAGTTCTCTGGAAAGGAAGAACTCTTTCTATGAACTGCAATTACACAGCAGCTGATGGTTCAGAGCCATTTTATGTGCCTGCTCCCATTAAAAATGTGGATAGACTCCAAAACTATCAGACAGTACTTAATCTTGAGCTTTTCTTTCTCCTTTCCCCACATGTAAATGCCTTTTAGCAATTCTTTTATTGTATTATTTTGTTTCTGAAGGTGACACTTCCGCATGCCGCTAATGTCTTTGTTAGTGACAGTGCATTTTGTAGTACTGTACAAGTGTTGTGCTTAACAGTAAGCCATTTCTTAATTTTTTTGCCTTGATTAGGTTACCCTAGTTTGAGGGTAAAAAAAAAAACAACAAAAAAACACAGAACTATATTTTTGTTAATTATAAAACTTGTAAAAAAATAATAATAATAAAAAAGCTGCAAAAGCTATTCACATTTTGGTTAGTTCAAAAGGTTTTATTGCTGTATGTTTAGTGTAAAGTTGAGACTCTTCCATTTTAGTGACCAGTTTCTTTGGGGCTGGGGTAGGGAAAAAGGCAGCTTTCTGTTTTATAAATACTGTCTTGGGTTTTTGTTGATTGAAACATCTCAGTGTTTATTTGTCAAGTTTTGAAACACTTTCATATATGTCCAAATACTTGGCAGGATTTAAAAAAAAAATAGTGAATTTGGTGTAAAGTTGCTATTTTATGGAAATGCCTCTAACTTTACATTTTCATTCCATCTGTAGATTTTTCTATCTTTATAAAATATTGGAGTTATTTTTTAAGGGAAAAAATAGAGCAGTAGCGTGTGAATAGCTCAAACTAAGCTTACAGATCGCATGTAAAAAGGCAAAAGTTATTTGTGTCTGTTTATATTGCTTCCTTTTTTGTAGCCTTTGTACCTGTACAGAGTGACTGTAAGGGCCGAACAGAAGAGGCTTGATACATGTAAAAATAGGACCCAGTGACACTCTTGTATTTATCTGTTATCTTTTTAGTCAGTCACTTAAAACAACAAAAGAAAACAAAAAAAAAAAAAAAGAAAGAAAAAAAACTGCAAAGAAACACTCAAGAAATAAACTGCAAAAAACACCCCCCAGCTGTACATTTTAACATAAAATAAATTATGATGAGCCATTTTTAGCCTCTTGTGTCTTGTCATAGTTTGATGTTGCATGGGAATTACTTCCTGAAACAGTGTTTGTTACAGTGCTTTCACATGCTTGATCTAAAGCCCATTAACGTTGATGGGGTTTGGATTAGGCTGTTAGAGCCTAAGTGTAGGTTACTCATCATAATTGCATACACCTTGTGAAAATAAAGAGTATCTAAGATTATTTTTTTTAATAATCTTATTAAAATATTGAATAAATATGTATTTAATACATTACAAGGTTGTGAATATTTAATGTATGAAAGTCTTTTTTTTCCCTATAGACAGTGTTAATATATATGTAAAAGGGTATATGACAACATGATGCTTGGACTGTATCTTAATAATAGAACTAATCTCTTCCTTTCCTCATTGCTGAATTACAAGAAAACACAAACTTTGTGTAGAACCTCCGTGTTCTGCGTATATGCATGTATACCTGCACATACAAACACACACATAATTGTGAACACTTCTCATCTAGCAATAGAAAGTATATGTAAAAATCAAGAAGGAAATCTATACAAGGAGCTCCTGAGTGCACCAAGTTTTTAAATCAAGTGTGCATGAATGAATCAAAAAAAAATCTAAGAATTTTTCAAAATGCTTTTAAGGTGAACGTTGCCACTGAATCTCTGTCAACCCCACTGACACTGCAAGAAGATTGAAAGCACTGTCTCCCTATTCTAGTATGTAAAGCAGCTTTACAGGTTTGGTTCTGTACACTGAAAAATCAGAGAAAATGTGTATTTTGTTAAACCCTTGAAGTGTATGGTGTCTATATCTAAACCTATAGAAGTTGATTCTATAGATCCAGGCACGTAACCTGTTCAGTTTTATATGGTGGGACAATAGTCTAAAAAGTGGATCTGAATGGGAGATTAAGTATCCAGTGAAATGGTAATTTGGAATAGCTGCTTTTTTTGGGTTTTAGAATGCTTGATAACGGAGATCACAATATAAGCAATACTTTTTCCACATTTGTTTTATAAAGGCAAAGAGTATTCATAGTACTTAGACTACATGTGTGTTTGTCTTCATGAATTTACTGTCACATTTTATTACGCTTAGGGAAAGAAGAGGTGAAAACACAGTGTGCAGCCTTTTGTATAACTAGGACCTCACATCTTTACTGAATTATTGTATATCAAAGTAGCACTGTGTCTTACGATTTTTCAGTTACGTTTTACACTATAGTAAATGAAAGACTCTTGGGTTTTTATCTACATCTGTTAAGTTTCGGGTTCCCAAGCCTTTAGCAAAGAGGCAAACAGACCTTTGTGCCGTTTCAGTATGTGGTAACCTGAAACAGAATATCATGACTCCAGCATATTTCTGAAATTCTGCATTTGCAATACATGGATTAAAACTTGGGTGGAGAATGATGTACTGTGTGTTGCACAACAGGCAAGTTTCCAGTACTACTTTTTGAGAACTGAATTCCTTTCAGCAGGACAAATGACTTTTCTGAATCTTTTCCCATAGTGACTATTCAGCTGTGAATTGCATTACTGCACTGAAATTTCTACTTAATAAGAACTCTCATCCTTGACAGATCTAGCTCTTCTATGTATTGTCTGCCCATCGCAGTATCAATTTCGACTGTGTGCTCTAGCACCATTCCAGCTGAGAATTAGCTTTCTTCTAGTGCCTCAAAAGAATTCTTCACAAAGTTGTAGTAGATGATTCTTGTGAAATGTAGGATGTTTCCTTGCCCATGCAATCATAGTCTTCCCATAAACAAAGGACGTGGTTTGACACTAAAAATGAAAATGCTTTATACCCATAGTGTCTTGAAATAAGGAAATAAACGTACCTCATTCTGCATTGCAGACCTGCTTGCAGACCCAACGTTTATGTGACATTTGTGATGAGGTCACTTACTGCTGTAGATTGTGTTGGGCGAGGTTGACTGGTGATTTGATGTGGCTGAATTGCAGGAGTTGCATACTTTGTGGAAACTACATGTTCCAGAACTTTGCTTTTTCTGATGTAGTCTGATTGATTCTGGGATAATCAGAAGCTGATCCCTGCTCTGGATGTCCCTGCTTGAACAGGGGTTGGACCAGATGGACCCAGAGGTCCCTGCCAACCTCAGCCGTTCTGTGAAATCATGCTTAACACCTTCACACAGTACTTGTAGAAATAATGGAATACAGGTTCTATTATCTCCTTCTTTTCTTCTTCTTTTTTTTTTCCTTCACATGCTGCTTTTCATTTCCATGCTAGAATGACAGCTCCTAATTTATGAGTAGCTTGGAGTCCCATCCTCTGGAAATTGTAGATACATTTTTCTGTTGCTATGTCAGTGTTGCTGTTTGCCAATTTCCTGATCTTCTGTGCAGGACAAATGAGTGGTAACTACTTAGAGGTTTCTAGTATTTTGTTTCCAATCAGTAGATGGGGACCGCTCTTCAAAGAATCTATCAGTCTCCCCTTTAAGCAGCAGGGCCCCCAGGAAATAAAATTTTCCCTATATATTTTAACAATTTTGCAAAAGAAGCTCCCATCTCCAGGCCCCAGAAAAACTTGTTCATATGCAGTTCTGCATGCAAATCAGCTACAGGTTCTCTTCCAGTTACAGCAATCATCAAGCTATCATGCAGGGTAGAAGGGAGAGAATAACTTGTAACCAATACACTGAATTAAACAAAATTCCAATGGGGAGAATGATAACAACATTTTCATGGGTGGAAGAAAGATAAACACGGTTCAGTTTTGATCCTTCTCTATAGTATATTTTAAGATGTAATATTGTTGAGGTGAGAAAACTCCTATCGTGTCTAAACACAATTACTGATGTATAGAGTTCAATAACTTTAGGTGGAAAAGTAGATCTGGCATCTCCATTTGCATATTTGAACTATTGTCAATACAATTATTAGCATATTACTTTTACTATTACTATTATATTACTTTTGAGCACGGTAGTGTATTAGGATGACTGAAGCTGACTTGTAAGTAAACATTTGGTAGCAGTGGTGTCTGGAGGTACAGCAGCAGCTTTCTACTTATTAGTTCACAGAGACAGCTTTTTAAAGGCTTCATTTGTATCTTTTGTCTTGTTAAGCGTAACTAAAATCTCATGAAAACTTCATAATTGATGATTTTTTAGGGGGCTATTAGGGTCTTCCATGGGAACTTCTCTGTAGCAATATAAATGACATAGTATATTTCTTGTGTATTGTAGTTGTCACAAGTGGAAGAAAACAAGTCACAAAGCATAATTTTCTCATTGTGGTGGGTTTTCTTGTTTGAGAGGAGGGGTAGTGTGTGCCCTAGTAAATTGAGTTGGATACTGCATGCGCTGGACTTAAAGGCTTCAACTGCCTGAATTCTAGGAAAAGCAAGTTAGAAATGAAACTGCTAACATGATATGTGTGTGCATCTCCTTGAACTGTTTCCTGTTGTGTCTGTTTATGCATCTGATCTTTTCAAGGATTTTGCTTTGTTTCTAGCTTGCATATTCTGCTGCAAAGTCCATTGTGAAGACTCGTTTGGAGGCTCTCTAAACACTCTGCTGCTCTTAGATTATGTGAAGAAATGGCGATGCCAGGAAAGAACATAAAAGGCAAACTTCTGGGAAGTTCTTCAGGACCATGGGACTAAACAATTTGTCTGTGTTGCAACTATCTCAACATTTTTCCTGCAAAAGCTCTTCAGGAATGGCTAGTTCCTCTCTTTTAAAGGTCATATACTTGGACTAGGATCAGGATTTGGGGGGTACTCAGATGTTTTCATTTAAGTTACGCCTTGTTTTGTGCTGGATAAACTTTACATAGGGAAGATTTGTTAATGTCGAGAAGATCTCTGTTAAAGCTAGGATATCCTAAGAAGATAGGTTTTTAATTTGACTTCTTTCCCATCCTGATGACATTTGAAATGATTTTGATATTTTTCCTCCTGGATAACAAATGAGACTTGTGACTGTGTAATTAACTACAGCTCTTCCTCCCCACCTTTTATAGAGTTTATTTTGCAGTAGCACAGCCCTGCCAGGAGCAATACTAGATTGTGGTGCTGTTCTCGTCGTCACTGGATGGTAGGCTGTTCTTGGTGTTCCTCCTCTGCAGTGCCAACGCTATGTCCAGTTCTCTCAGCTGCTTCAAGAAGCCTCTGTTTGGCAGAATGCATCGGTGCCGTGATACTTGTTCAATGGCATCCACCACTGTCATGTTCTTGTAAATCATCAGGTAAGCCAAGACCAGTGTGGCTGACCGGCTGCGACCCATAGCACAGTGCACGAGGACCTTGTCTGCAGAAACAAAGAGATATGATGCAGAGAAGAGAGTGGCAGATTTCTTTTTCTTACGGTGAAGTTTTCTGTAGTGTCCCTGCTCCATTTGGAGGCTTAACTACACTTACTGGCATTTTTTGTAAGATCTATCTTTTTACACGTTGGGAAACTGAGCCTAAGTCTTTCTATAGCAAATATTTCTGTGGTATGTGAACACAGTCTTTGTAGGAAATTATCTGTTTAATCCTAAACCAGTTATCTTTGATTTTATTTGTAAACAATTGTTGCAGAGAAGCTCTAGGGGCTGCAGACTTGTTTTAAGTAACAAAGCAAGCCCAGCTGCACCTTGTGTTCAGCACAGAGGTCTGGGAGGGTTTGTTGTGCTATCTGTCTTTTCATGAGGATAAATGGGATACAAAGAGGTGCCTTTCTCATTACTATGAGCTAGAGATAAAAGCTGAAAAAAATATTTTTTTGGTCTTACACCGTTTTCCCTCAAGATCTAAATCACATTATTTTGGCCCGAGTATTTGATGTGTAAAACATTGCTGACAGGGCTTAGAGAGACTGGGAGTGGAAGGCATTAATAGACCACAACATGGATAGAAAGAAACTACTTCTTAAACTCTAGAAAAGCTTATTTAGAAATCTTCTCTGGCTAGTCACTCCTATGTGTGAAATTAAAGTCACGTTTTTGTCAACCGTTTGCCTCACTGTGTAGCTGTTTTATAGAATCGTCTCCTTGCAGCGGTGGCCTGTCTCGCGTACAGTAGATACAGTCTCTGCTAATAGTCAAAAGATCAAAATCTGTGGAGAGATGTTTTAGTTTTGTGACTTTGCTTGTTTTAACTTTTGACTTTTAGTGGTGGAAGTCCATGTTTTCAGGTACTGGCAGGGATACAGCCTTCCTTATTTACCATGTCCAGGGAGGTGGAGAAAGCAAGTAGTAAGTGGGTTCAGGTCTGATTAACAGGCTTGGAAACACTTCAAAAAATTTCCAGAAATGATGCGAAGCCCTTTAGGGGGTCACACAAAGGACTGAACTGCTGAAGGAAGTAGATTTTGGAGCGGTGTCTCTAACACTCTGTTAAGCAAAATTGCCACAGGAAAAACAACAACAACAAAACTTGTCAGGGCCTATAATAGTTTCTCTGTCAGTTATGCCTAGTGAGAAGTGTTGGGTGTAAAGCCATGACTCCTGCCAATTAACTCCTTTGATTCCAGGCACAAGAGGATGTGTTGGCACAAGTAGCATTGCTGTGTAATGGATGCATCAAGAACTGCCAACACTAGAGGATTAATGGTTACAGCCTGCATCCTAATCCTAGCAGATAGTCTTAGAGGCATCTTGGCAAAATTCCAGTCTCTCTGATAACTGTAAGTGCCTCTTCCTGTCTTGGAAAATGATAATCCCTTCTATTATTACTCCAAATATGTGAAACAGATAAACGCTACCACTTGTTCAGCCCCTCACACCTGCTCTTTAGAACTTCCTACCTTGTAAATGGTTGTTGAGGTGATAAAATACAGCATAGCACAAGGAAAGCTTTGCTTTTGTGTGGGCGGGAAACAGGATCTTGGAAAAAATGTACAGTTCCATATTGTATTAACAAAGGCAAAATATGGCCGTACAATTTTCTGAAATGCCTTCTAGTTGTACGAAAATTAAGATCTTTCTTTCCTGTGTACGTTCAAAACCTGACTGCCTATAACAGCGAAATGCTGGAACTCTTCTGCAGAGCCATATGCCTTCTGTGCTACTTTGTAGTCTCTTTAGATTTGATGTAAAAAACTGTGTAAGTCCTCTTTACCGAAGAGGGAATCCACTCTTGCAGTCTGTTTGATTCTGGCCAGTTATATTTAGTTGCACCTTGAGGATTATAGAATCCCATGGAGCCAGAGTTCTGCCGAGTGGTGTCACGTCGCTGAATTACTCTGGTCACTTTGCTTGGAGCTTGGGGCTTGTGCTTCTTCAAAATCTGTCTAGATACAGCTTTCAGTTTCAACAGCCAGATGGAGTGGTAAATGTTGAGGTTTCTGTGGTCAAATGCTTTGGATCTTTGTATCTGTCTAATTCTTCTCACATTGCCTTTTTTTTTAATCTCCATCTCTAATGTGTTGTTGTGGTTTTTTTTTTTCCCCATGACATCTTTACAAGAAAAGAAAACAATGTTCTTGTCCATTTTACATCTTGAGAAACTCTGACACCAAGAAAATGAATACTATAGAAGTCTTAAAATAGCACCTTCCCTTCCAGTAATCAGGCCTCCCTGGTATAAAATTGTAAACTGTCCGAAGGTGTAAATTCTGTATTTTGGGAAATCTTTATGCACAGCTGAAGGATAGCTTGCATGATTGCAAACAGAAGCTGTTTTCATTGAGTCACAGAATCATAGAATGGTTTGGGTTGGAAAGGACCTTTAAGATCATCTAGCTCCAACCCCCTGCTATAGGCAGGGACACCTCCCTCTAGACAAGGTTGCTCAAAGCCCCATCCAGCCTGGCCTTGAATGCTTCCAGGGAGGGAGCATCCACAACCTCGCTTGGCAACCTGTTCAGTGTCTCACCATCCTCAAAGGAAAGAATTTATTTCTAATATCTAGTCTAAATCTACCCTCTTCCTGTTTAAAGCCATTTCCCCTCGTCCTGTTGCTACCTGCCCTTATGAAAAGTCCCTCCCCATCTTTCCTGTAGGCCCCCTTCAGGTACTGGAAGGCCGCTATAAGGTCCCTCCAGAGCCTTCTCTTCTCCAGGCTGAGGAGCCCCAAGACTTTCAGCCCGTCCTCGCAGGGGAGGTGCTGCAGCCCTGTGATCATCTTCATGGCCCTCCTGTGGACTCGCTCCAGCAGCTCGATGTTCTTGTGTTGGGGGCCCCAGAACTGGACGCAGTACTCTGGGTGAGGTCTCACAGAGTATAGGGGCAGAATCACCTTCCTCATCTGTTTTCATCTTTCTTAAATCCATCTGCCCATGCTCAAAGTCTGCTAATACTGCTCTGATGAAGGAGCCTTACACCCTCACAAAGATTTTGAAGTTAGCCAGAATTATTACATTAGAACTATTCTGGCAGCATGCAAATTGCCAGATTTTCTGGCCTGTTGCAGAAAATCTTTCTTCCTTTCCTCTCTGTTTGCATTTCATGATTTCTAATGCAAAGTAACAAATGAATTTAATGAATATAATTGTTACTGTTCAGCAGTGTTTAGCACCAAATACTGAACTCAAGTCCTATTTCATTACCTCTGGAGAAAAGCACTTGGTTGCTTACTATAAAATCCTGTTTAGGAATTTAGATGCTACTTGTCAGTCAGAAAGTTGCACTTACATAGTCATTTCATTAGGCACTTGAAATACATAGCATCTTTCTAGATTAGACGTGTATTCACAGAGAAGTTGAACAGTGTCTAGCTATCTGTTGCTATAGTGTAAAGACCATATAGATTTTGATGGTCAGTGCACAGCTGCAGAAATGATTGCAGCTGGTAGGATCTACTTCAGAGCAGGCTTTTGTGTTTTGTAGAAGTTCATCCAGTGACTCTTTAATTTCATTCTTTTCTTCAGAGCTGGACTGGTGTCTGGTGCAGTCTTAGAACTTCTGGATTTCATGGTTTTGAAACAAGGTTCACACTTCCCCCCTGTCCCATCCTCCCCTGCCTCAATATGTCTCGAGTTTCAAGTGTTTTGTAGGTTTTGCAGCCTTGCCTTATGCTTGTTTCTTTCCCGCAGTGCAGCAGGCAATGATGTCACAGGAATAGGAGAGCTAAAGGAGTGAGGAAGTCTGCATTTCTTATTTCAGCTACTCTCGTCTGACAGTGACCTCTGGCCTCCAGCCATAGCTAGACACAGGTGTGGTACAGTTACCCACTCCTTCCCAAAGGCACTGCTTCAGACGGGCTTTTTGAAATGCCAGGTAGCTTTTTTCACAAGTCAGTCAGCTCCTGAAGCAGTTTCTCCAGCTATTTGGACTTTGATTTTAAAACAACTGCTTTCAAGACTTTCTCTTGAACAAGAGAAGAGGCTGTTGCTGTAGACTGTACTTGCTGAAAGGCTAAAGTTGTAAAGACTTGGCTGGTTGCTAGAGGCGAGCCAGGTAGTAGCTTGCTGCACCTGAGCTTAACAGCCAGGAACAGAAGCTGACAGGAGACTGGAAACTTGATATGTGACCCTCTGGTATTAAGGTCTTTGTAGGTCAGCTGGAAATCTAAAGTTGCTCTGCTGGTTTTTGGTAAAATGGCCTGCTGAGAATTTTTTTTAAAGTTTTGGGCACAGGGGGAGAGCAGGAAGCAAAGGGGTGGAAAGTGACCTTCAGATAGAGCTGTGCTGGAGGTCAGAAAATAATGGATTCTGATAATCAAGCTGAGAAATTACAAAGGCTTTAATGAAATGTTTCAACATCCCTGCTATCAGAGTTTTTTCCATCCCCGGCTGCTTCATAGATGGCAAGTGTGCTCCAGCTTGGAGCAGATGTGATGGCCAGATAGGAAGGTGGGTTTTGTACTTGCAGAGTGTGAAGCAGTGAAGTGGCAGCCTGGAGCCTCTGCAGAATGCCCTCTTTCTTAATGGGGACTAATTTAAGGAAAAAGACAGCTAATTCAAGGAGCCTATTCAATCTGATTGTGTCTGAGCTGTTTATGACGGAAAAAAAATCAACAAAAAAACCTAAAACACCTCTGTCAGACAGGACACCTTAATGCAACCTGTGATGTGGACTTCTGTCACACTGCTTGGTGTAGGGGTTCTTGAGCTGCTGCTAGCTCTGCACTCAGAAAGGTCTCACGTTAGTTACCATCACTATCTTCTCTTAAACAACTACTTCTCTGCTACTGACTTGGTATTCTTTGTTATTTTGTATTGGACTTGTTTCATTCTCACAGAGTTGGATGCTGGGAGCTATGCTTATAATCAGATGGGGTAAACAGTGTCCTGTTTTTAACCATTTTCAGCACCCTCCTTACTTCTTTCATCCTGAAGTGCATTATCAATGAATTTAGAAGCAGAATAAAAGAACTGGCTGAGCTTGAAAGTGGGGAGATCATCTGCTTCCACTCCATGGTACTCCACAGTCATGTCTTGGTAATATTCTGGTCCTGTATCCACATTCCGCTGACCATGAGCTGCATTAAGGATGTGAGTGAAGCCTGCCTTCTCAAGGCTGTAGCGATCTAATGCAGTTTTCCTGTTAAAACAAAAGCAGTCTCGTAAATGGCAAGAAAAACAACCAAAAAAATTATGATTTGGTATGCGCTATGTATTAATAAAACTGATAACATTTAAAAAATGTGTCATTTGCCATTGTAAAGATTGTAAAATATTGTCACTTCTGGAGAATGATCCCTCTGTAGTCCATACCTATCTTTGCCCGACCCCTAGAGAACCTTAAAAATGAATTTGTTTTCCTGGCACCCTTGTAATGCATGCAATACTGGCTTCTGTCCATCTTATACAAGAAGAAATTTGAGATACAAAAAGAAATAGAACAAATTATTTAAGGTTGTAAAAGCAAATCTGTGGCAAAACTTGAAATAGGACCCCATGAATGCTGCTTTCCCCTTCTCTCCCGTCATTTGATATTGCAGAACTAATGAAAGTAGTAAGATCATCAGAGATTCAAAAAGAAGTTGTTCTTTTCTGAGAGAAGTTACCAAGCTTTTTTCCCTCCATTTATACACAAGAACAAACAGCAGAAGGAAACACCTGACCTGTGGCCACAACACTCTGTCAGTTTCATTTACTGTCCTGCTGGGTTAAACCAGAGATCTAAAGCAAAAAGAACTAGATGTGAAATTAGACATCCGTGTTCAGTGAAAGCTGAAAGTCATACATTTGGCTTAATGTCATACTTTATTTTTGTCCTCTCTTCCCTTGGATAAAGGATGTGAGATAGGAGAGGAAATCCAATGTTTTTGTTTGCTCAGTACCCACTGTATGTGCTTGTTGGCAGCCTGGAATTTCTCAAAAATTGCATTGTTTGTGGTTAGGCATGTATAAGTTAATTTTTGTTCAGAAAACTGTTAGAGAAAGCTTCTAATTTTGGAAGGTTTTGTTCGGTAAAAGCTGTCAAGTTTTATTAGTGCACAGAAAGACTACTAGGCTTTTTTTTTTCAACAAAAATGTATGTGCTTTATTCTGTTAATATATTTTCACACAACTACTGCTGCTATAAATGAATTAGTACATCATGAGAAACTGCTTTTTCCAACTCAAAGTACTTTTCTCTGTGAATGATTCCTTAGCATTTCAGTGTGTAAACGTAGCTTCTGTCACACAAGATGTCATTGTGTGCAGTTATGTTTCATAATTCTGGTAGTGGTGACAGCTCAGAATGTCTTTAAGTTGACTCCACCTTTCCATCTTCTGTCAACGTCAACATCCCACTTTGAGCATTCAAGTACTTTTTGATCAGAGCAGTTAACTTGGGTATGGATACCAAAGGTCTCGCCTATGCTCTTTCTGATTGAAATTAAGCTTGTGATTATTCACTGTTCTGAATAGATCTTCCTTCCTGCAGAAATTCCCTTCAGGACCGGAATGGAATATCTTGACCCTTCTGGAGTTTTCACCATGAAATGATGTCGTGTCTCTCATGCAAGGATTTAGAAAATAAATACAAATTCTTGCATTAGTGATGTGATCCTTGCCTAAGCTCAGTAACTGACTCTGGAGGTCAGAGTGGCAGCTGTATCTTACTGCTAGTGCTGTGGCTTGCCACCTTCACCTCAGATTAGATGATGCTCATTCCTTCCCTTTGCATTCTTGTTTCAGTGATTGACTTAGACCTTTCTTTCGTCGTGTAGATACATGCTATACACTTAGCTAGCAAAGACATTTCTGTGCTGGACTATAAAGGTGAACAATACTTTAAACCCAAACAGGTAAAATGTTAAAAGGGGCAGTTAATACTACTGCTCTTGATTTTGACGTGCTTGATGTGAGCTACAAATTCAGCTTTCAAATGCAGTCTTTCTCTGTTTTGCCTCTCTGATTCTGGGATAGAGAAAATGTTTTCCACGTACCAGATTCAGCTGAAAGCATGAATCCAACAGCGAAAGACCAATGTTCCCTGGTGAGGACTGTGCCCAACTAGAACAGTTGCAAGTGAAGTCTTAAATGTTGAACATCAAGTAGTTTTTGATAGGTTGTAGATACTACCAAACCTGGCTTCTGCAAGCACTTCTCAGACTAATATACAGCATTTGAATTAAATGATGAAGTTGTACTGATCAAGGGCAATGCCAAAGAGTAGGTTGCATGGAAATCATATTTAAGTTTGACACTGCTACATTCATCTGGAATCTAATTTTCCTGTTGCCTTGATTAGGTTCTTGGGAGATTGCCTTTTGTTGTAGTGAGTGCAACTAATGCATTTGTTTCTGACAAGCTTACGTAGTCTTGTTCTGTGGCTCAGTATCTTATTTTTAAGTATTCAGTGTCCCCCACTGTTTTAAAAGGTGTTCACAATGAAGGGATACTGTCCTTTGCTAACTGCTTAGGCAGTCAACTCTGGTACTATGAAAATAAGAGCTGTGGGGCAGGGGTGACACGTACTGTGGCTGACACTACCATCATATAGGCAGTTAAACTTGAGGTCTTGCTGTGTCTGCAACGTGTTGACTGCCACTTAACAGAGCTAGAAAATGGCTGTCAAGTTCTCATGCAGGGAGACCCACACACTTGTAAACACAGATGTGACTGTGCCTTGCAATGTGTTTGCTTGTACGGGCTTTAGCCCTTCAGTGAGCTCTGACCTTGTGTGTAGGATGGTTTTGCTTTCCAACCTCAGCTGAATGTGTTGTGTAGTACCATTGTGGAAGTAGCCTTCACTGCTTGTTTATTCTACCACAGCCATTGTTGCTGTTGTTTCATTTTGCCTGATACTCTTGTTTACATCCAAGGTAGATGGGAGAGAATGCTTTTGATCTTCCTTGCAGGTTTCACAATGCCTGAGGCACCATTATTTTAGAGGTACAGAAAGAATAGCTCAAGCATCGATATCTACAGGTGTCCAGTTAGTTGAGGTGACTAATAGCATGGGATCATTCAGAGACTGTTGTATGAGTCATAATACCTTTTTGGAGGATTTAGAGTTCAATTTCTAATTCACTTTCAGCTGAAAATGGCACAGGCTTTTCCCTTGCAATTGGCTCAATACCAGGCTCTAATAGTCAAGCTAAGACTATTCTTCTTTTCCCCACATTAGGTGCTATTTCCTAATAAAATACAATTAATATTTCAATTGTAGTGAGGTAGTAGAATGTAAAGTAGCCATTGTAAAGAAGTTTGCTACAATTGTCAGTGTGGATGAAGCCATAAGCATTTGAATACTCTTTCAATTGTTTTCATTTTGTCCATTGTCACCATCTGTGCTGCTGGCACTTGATTTCCTCTTACAGGATGTAGTTGCAGTCTCCAGTGTTTGCCCTTAATGTGTTTCTACGCAGAGGAGGTGAAGTGTGGCACTGAGAATAACAGTTAAAGTTTCAATATAATTCAGTTTAGTAAGAGATGAACTGGGCAGATTGGTCCCATGTAAAAACTCATTAGCTCTTTAATTCAGAGCACATAAACATATGCTAAGAGTTAAACACACCCATAAGTCTCCCTGTGGATAGCAAAGCAGGGTGAGCAAAAGCTCAGTGCTTTGCTGAATCAGACCCTGCATTTACTGTAGGACAGATGGACTCATAAAGATGTTTTTAAAGTTCTGAGGCAAGGGGGAGTGCTTCAATATGGGAATGCCACCTAAATAAAGAAAATCAGAGAGAAAGTAACTTTCACATAGGGAAATATTCATAATATTAGACTATCACCAAGAGGGAGCAACTGGCCCAAACAAAAATGTCATCCACTTGGAGATGGCTCCCGAAGGAATATTTACATCTTTTAGGCTGTGCAAGGGCAGGTAAAGGGCTGCCCAAGATTTTAACTGTGCCCACTGTCAGTTTTAAGGCGAAGATTTATACAAGAAAAAACAAGCACCACAGTAAATTTGGCATTCTGGAAACAACAATGTAAGTAGCTATAATGTAAAAGAAAATCCTTCCTTTTAATTTACCCTCGCCAGTGTACCAAATCCCTTTCCTCTTTTTTTCAAAATACTGCCATTAACAAGCTGGAGCCTGGCTGCTTCTGTCAGGAAGATGCTCAAACCATGGGAGTTGGAAGAGAGGGAAAAACAACTTTCAGGCACTGCAGCCTGCACCTTCATGTGAATTATTGACTGTTTGTCAGCAGCTAACAAAAGGAAGAGAAGGTGGCTCAGGACGAAAACCCAGGTGCATCTGAAAGAAGGGAAGGAATCCTGTGAGACTCCTCATGAGCAAAGTGGGTAGAGCAGCTCACTCCACAGGTAAGTCAGCTCTTCATAGCTGGTGCTGGCTAACTACAACTGGCGTGTATGTTTATGAGCTCCAAGTAGAGCCAAGTCTCTTCATCTTCATGCAAAGGCTGAGCAACGCAAACGTGTTTCAGTATAGGCTGTGAAAGCCCATAGATTGACGTGACCCAGATTGACAAAACAGAAGGAAATCTGAGGCAACACGTTACTAGAAGAGGAATCGTCCTTCTCAAACTTTCCCATTTTTTTAAATGCTTGATGCAGGATGATAACGTACCAGATGGTCAGTGTCAGAAAGAAGCTTCCTCAATACAGGCAACAGTGACGCTTTTTTTTTCTTTTTTAAAGAAAATCTGGCAGTTCTCCCTGCTGAGGAGAGATGTTGAGAATTTCTAATAATACTGACCCAATTTCCTTTGGTAACTCTAGCACTGAGGAAATCTAGCGATAGCGAAGCATTGTATCCCCTTTTCCTTCTGAGGTGTTGCTCCGTTTCTGTGGATACCTCCTGTTCAGTGTGAATTAGAAGAATTGTGTTACCACGAAAAGTACTGAACGAGATCTTCATAACTCGTAATAGAAAAAGATTTAGCAGTCCATTTTCCTCTATTTCCAAATGGTGGATATATTTTGATTTTTTTTTTATTGCATATGTGTGTTTTTGCAAGTGATACGACACAGATAAAGGAAATTCCTCTCAGCTTTCTATATAGCAAAGGCATCAAGCCAGTTCCTAGTCCCAACTTCAGTCACTTCTGTGCCACATCAAGTGCTAGAAATCATCTGCAGACTGGGATATTGCCTTGGGAAGACCAGAAGGGTAGATGACAAGTGTTACTTGTCTTGGAAATGGTGCTTTAAGAGGTTTTTTTTGTCCAGTATTACAGATCTGATTTTCTGGATTCTTAAACTGCTGTTAAAATTGGCAGATTCTCATTCCAACAGAGTTGAAACTATGTCCTCGTGAGTATTGTTATAAAATGTACATGCACTCCTATTTTTGTATGATTAATATCTTGTAAGTCCTAGAAGTTCATAATGCTAACCAGTGGGAGGTAACTATTTGTTACTCTGAGTGAGCCCCATCTGTTTTCTTCTAGATTAGCATAAATTGTCTTTGTACTTAGTCACTTGGAAAAAGCCGTATTATAGCATTTTTTTTTCCTGGGGAAAGGAAAGAGGAGAGAGCATGAGGGAAGCCAGTATTTAAATTTTAGTTAAGTATTTTAATTATCATGGGTTTCAGTCTTTAGGTGTGAGCTACCTGCGTGTTTTATTGAACTTAACCTGTATTAGTTCTTAAAATCAAAAGCCCTGAGCCTCTACAGAAAGAAGCACAGACCTTCACTTTCTTGAAGTGCGAGCCCCGTTCAGCTGTGTGACTAGAAATTTGTTGTTCATACTTAACCTACGAGGAATTAGTCTCCAGAATGCTTCCTGGGGGTGGCGGTCCTTAAATCCTAATGAGAGCTAGAGGATGGCTAAGAGGAAATCAAAACCATAGGAGGTCTTTGGCTAACACATTCTTTGAAATTCAGAAATACAGAATCACAAACATCGTCTTGGGCAACAAGGCAGTTGCTGAAAAGCCACAAGGGAGAAACTACAGGCTGCATTTCTGGGAGAGACTTTCCATGTGATTGCGGTGAACCAAGCAGGTTTGAGATTTGTCAGTAAAACTGCCCAAGCAAGTAACCTGGTGACCACTGAGAGAAGGAAGCAAGACAGAGTTGCTTTTCTGTCTCTTCAGAAGGCGTCTGGACGTGAGGAGGACACAGGCGAGCACTAATCCTGGTAGCAGATGAATCAAAATCTTGGCAAAGCATGCTTTATTCCTATCGCTGGGCTGTCTCCTGCAAGTTCCAGTGCGTGGTCTTTAAAAGTCCTTGGAACTTGCTGGAGGAAAATTTCAATTGGAGCTGAACACAGCATGTTATATTTTGAGGCTTTGATTATTCTGGGCCTGACAGGCTGTGGAGATTTCATTGCCTCTGGGCAACATCTGCAGCAAAGCCTTGTAACAAAGGCACTGAGTGGCCTCACAGGGCTCCTTGATAGCCTGTGTTGCATTAGATGGAAGATGTGGTTATGTAGTCAGGGTAATTAATTAGCATTTCCATAAGCAGTCACAAGTCCTGTTAACCTTGTAAATGCAGGAGGCAGGAATGAAGCACAGATGTGGAGGCTCTGAGGATAAACTGTGTGTGTGTGTTCACTTGATTTTGTTGATGAGCTCCACTAAATTCTTTTAAGATCAACCTTAATTTAGCATGGCTAAGGATGCAAATACACCCAACATCTGTTCACGTCTCCATGGCAGCTCTTTGGCGACCAGTGCTACAGTGAGATCTTAAAATAAAACAATACAAAACCCCTGCCATTCTGACGGGGAAGCTGTTGGTCAGAAGTAAGATGTGGAAAGATATTAAAGGTGCCTGGACACTGCCTGCTTCAAATCAAATGCGTGTTCTGGTCATGAGAGCTGCATCTTGCCTGCAGACCAGCTCTCGTCTCGAAATTTCTGATACTGAATATCATGTTTGCCCTCAGCTGGCTGATAATAGTCATCCTCTTGCTGGGAGCCCTGTTTCCTGTGAAGCTTTACTTCTATTTATCCCCACCACCTGTTCCCCGCTTCTTTTTCTTCTCTGTTGGCGCTAGAAGCTTGTTTTCTCAGGTTAGTTTGCACTAAGTGAAGATGTGTATTTTATTCAGTGACACCTCTTGGCACTGATTCCATCGCAAGGTTTAACAATCCCCTGCTACAGGAACAGCTGCAGGAAAGACAGTCAGTGGGCAGCGTCTGGGCTCGGAGGCTGTGCAGAGACCCACTGTCTCCTCTTTGCTCAGAGGGCAGTGTTGCAGCATCATCACAGAGGTGCGAGGCAAATTCTTCTAACCACTTCATTCAGAATAATGCTGGTGACTGAATGAAGAAGTAGGGAATTAATGCCAGAAGAGGCTGTTATTTTCACTGAGTCTTGAGCTAGAAATATCTAATGAGTGGCAGGGTAGGATGGGAAGAAGACAACTCAAACTCATTTTCCCTTCTTCTTGAGCAAGCTTAAGATTTTTTTTTTCCTCTGTCTCTAAGTGACAGCCTCTGCTTGGTTCAAGCCCAGATCTCGTGTGTCTTTCTATTGCTGCTGGCGCCACAGAAGTAATTGGTCGAAGATATTAGGAGCCTTGTAACTTCCAAGATTGTATATCTTTCGTTTTATAAGCTGGCAACAGATGAATTTTAGGACCTTTTAAAAAATTATTGAGAACTTTGGAGTCAGTGGGACTGCTGCTTGTGCCTCACAGTGATGATGTAAAGGAGATGTCATGTTTGAGAAGGGTGTTGAGGAAAATGGGAAGTGTACCAAGAGTGCCTAAGGGGTAAGAAAATCTTTCTTGCTCAGCGTTTGGTTTGGGGATTTTTTGACAGCCTGCCTGCTGCAGCAGTTGGCTCTGTGTCGGAATAGCCTGTTTCAGCTTAGTCCTGTGTTCTGCAGTTCTAAGTCCATCTTGCAGGCTTGGGTGTTTTTTTTTTTTCCAAAATCGTATTTGGTGTGATCGGTGAGATGCAACTCTGCAGCTCTGCCCTTCCACAGGGTACCATCTGTTTTAATCTCTGGAGCAATTTGGAGATGCAGAGCACTCTGTGTACGCAAGCACAGGCTTGGAAGCACAGAAACACCACAGCAGGTTCAGCTGTCTCTTCAGCCATTGTTCAAAAATTACATTTTAGTCTCAAACCAACTGAAGCTGTGGTACAACAGGTCTAGACAGTGCCCTTCAGTCAGAGTAACTGTGAAGAGACTTTCACTTGGAGATAAGTGACAATTTACTGAGTGATTTTAAAATGATTTGTGACTGACTTTAACTTGAGCAGCCCACACCAGTGCCAGGACAGCTCTGTCACCCCATTTTAGCAGTAGGCCCCTCTGCACCTGACCAGTGCTTCCTTGAAGCTGTGCACCAGTGTTCTGGAAGGACTATGGCAACAGGGTGCTCTGCCAACTCTGCCAGCTGTCAGTAGCACATCAAAACAGGCATCACTGATAAAGACTAGCTAAAGGGTAGGAGGAGAAATGAAACTGCTTGGCTGTTCGTGAGCTGTACTTAGTGCAGCTTACTCATATCCTATATAGAGATGTACTTTGTGAGCTTACTCATCATCTGCGCAGAGGTACCATGAACACTTACTCATCTCCTATGTAGAGGTTGGGCCAGACTTCGTTGACGTGAGTGTACTTGGGGCATCCTTTCCAGAAGAGCCGCTCCAGTTCAAATGCACCTGGGGTACAGTAATCCCCATCAGGATCCACTTTGATTGCTGTGTATGCGTTTTTCTTCCCGACATTCCAACCTGCTGATGACATCTTGTCCATAGAGCTTGGGCCGTGTAGGAGGCTGGAACACAACACAAACAATGATAAGATGAGGAAGCACAAAGCCTGCGAGTTCCACTCAGCTATGACATGCACAGAGTAGCACTGGCCAGGTGCAGTGGTACACTGTGAGCAGGTGTCAGGTGATTGCTGAGTGCACCAGTTCTACTTTTTCAAGATCTTAATGCAGCTCTACACAGTGAACCCTGTAGGCTATTTCCAGGAGCAAGGCTTTGCATTTCAGCAGCACTTCCCTTGCAGCCACTGACTGACAAATGATTCCTTAGCAAGGGTGGGCTCAAGGACTTCAGCTTTTCCAGGCTCACTCCCTTTTTTTTTTTTTTTTTTTTTTTAACCTGGATACATACAGGTGCAGTGCTGCTGCAGGAGCCAGGGAAGGCAGATGGCATCCCCGTACAATGTGCTAGGTGCCTTTAGGTCAAGAGGTTCTCAAGTAATTTTTGATTCTAAGTTTTTGAAAGAAAAATTTGCAGGGGAGACCGACTCCCACAGATTTTTAAAGTATTGGCCACTGGTGGTGTTCGTGTCCTTTTCCAGACAAAAATCTGGCTATTTGTAGAGTATTCCTGCAAGCCGGAAGACCATTTTTCACTGACATCCCATGTTCCCAGAGGGTTTTGTTCCTCGGTTTGGGCACTTTTGTGCCTGTCATGTTCTGTTTCTCAGCAGAACTTGATAAAGCCAAATGATTCCTGTTTTTCAACTCCAAAGCTAGGCAAGATTGTGGAGTCAGTTTTTGTCAGGCATATGTACACCTTTGTTCAAAAACTGGCTTGCTTTCACTGGCAAGGTGATCTGTCCTTCAGCCAAGCTTCCTAAAACATGACACTGTTTAGCTAAGTGGTCCTCTGAAATGCATAAGGGGCTCTGAGGATTAATTCCTAGCAGACTTGCCTCACACTTGGTCCTGTGTGCCTTTGAGCAGTGTGAGGTCCCATTCCTGTGCCTCCAGGAGTCATTCCCTAGGAAAGCCCTCCTTCCTTCAGATTATGCTAACTCTGTATGCAGACTCAGTGAAGTAAATAATGCTGGTCTGTCAGAATAACACATTCCGATTTTGAGAGTGAAAGGGCTGTTATCTAGAATGTGGTAAGAGAGACTATTTATCTAGTAAGAAACGATCCTAGCTTGAGAGCCTTGATGCTGAGGGACTGACAGCATTTATTCGGGGCTCCATAAAAGGGGAGGGAAGGAAACAAGGGGAAGTAGAGAAAGAAATGAGATTAGTAATTATGTCCAGTGTAGCCCTGCTCTTAGATTGCAGACCTCAAAATGGGACAGTTACACCTGTGAACGTTTGTTTTGTGTCTGTGTGACACCGATTCAGTCTGAAGGTCGGTTAGTGCTCTGCGAGTTAGAGCTCTGCTGAGAAATGCTCATCTCTGTGTCCTGGGAAGCCATATGCTCCCTGAATTTTATATTCGTTATTCCTTGTCAGTGTTATCCACTGCAGGGATTCTTAAATTGAATTAGAGCACAAGCAGCAGTTGAAATTCCTCTGATAAAATAAGTATTTCAGATCTGACTCTAGACTAAGTGTAAAGTAATGGAGTTTGATAGGAGGAGAGAGGGGAAAAGGGTCTGGTGTGCTGCTTGAGCTCTGGAATGAATTACCATGAAGCATTTGGTTGGGGAGCGCAGAAGGGTTTGTGTCTCTCTGGGAACCAGTTGTGACACCTCATTCTTATTGACTGCTCTGTGTAGACCGAACAGAGCTGAGGGAAGACTGTTCCCTAGGCCAGCCCTCTTAGACTAAAAAGAAAGGCAATGTTAGGCTTTCTGGTGCTGTGGTGGATATAAGTGTGACCGCTGGCCTAACACAAGCCCTGGCAGCAAAGCCTCCCCACAGGCATTCAGTTGGTGTGGGTGGGTTCCAGGGCTGCCCAGCGCAGGTCCCAACCACAGGCTGTGCTCCCTGTGGGCTGCAAGGCCCCACCTGGTGCAGGGGACAGCCCTTCAGGTGTGAAAGCTCTTTGGGGTGAGGATGGCCCTCGTGTTAGGTGAGGGACCCCTGGCTCCTTCCTCACTGTGCTGGTCCCCAGCTGTGTGCTGGGGACACCTCGATGAGACCAGGGCATCTTCTCAAGCCAACGCAATTTGCCTGTCTCGTTTTGCAGGTTCAGCTTCTCAATCCCGCGTGCAAACATAATGCTGCACCACTGCTGCTCACCAATTACGCTGTCAGGGACTTAAGTGTAAAATCAGAACAAGGATGATAAAAATTCAGTCATATGCATTTTTATACCCCAATCTTTCTCTTCATAAATAAGACTAAAGTGCATGTTATCTAATGAATTTTATTTGTTAATCATTTGGATGGTTGGAATATTTCTCCCCCTTGGGTTATATGTGTATAAGTGAAAATATTGTTAGTGATTTCACAAAATGGTAATTCAGAATAATGGAGAGTTAATCCTCTTTTCATTAGCGAGCCACTTCAGGATGTACACTGTGGCAAATTGCACTGCATTTTAAGTCATTCTCAAGTGCTGTGCACTAGAAGAAAAAACATTAAACTATTTTTGCATTGATAGAAGTAATTGTGTGGCTAATTTGGATAAGCAGCATCTATTAGGCACAGCAAAGGAATCTCTTCTTTATGCTCGCTATCCACTCTACAGCTGCCAAATGGAATTGCTTAGTGCTTTTTAGCTTATTTTATTTTTAACAAAACGAGGAGGGAGGAAAGAAAATCTGCCAGTCTGTCTGCTATTTAATTCAGAGGGAACACAGTCTGGTAGCTGAAGCAGCGATACAGCCATTAAAGGTTTCCTTTCTGCACCTTCTTCTCAGTCCCTTAAACTACTCAGATCAAACTAACATTTCCAGGAAAGCCCTGGGAAGTTGCAGAGTGTAGGGGCCCTGTTCCAAATCTGGGCAACTGGAGGGATGTGCCGTCCCACCCCGAAGCTGGAAGAGGGTTTTGGAGGCACAAGCCACAAGGAGTAAGGGTTGGTAATCCCACAGACGGTGGAGGGACTGAGGGTCATATTTAGATGTGCAGGTCAGAGCTTCAGTGGTGGTGTGTGCATTTCTAATGTTGGTTTTCCAGATGTGGTAGAATTTTCTGAGTACTTTGAAACTGAAAGCCACAAGACATTCTGTACATCACAACATACTATATTTCTTAATATTTTTGACTCTTTGTGCTGCACAAGCCTTAGCATTGTGTATAAAGATGCGAAACAGTTTGGCAAGATTTATGCCTGCTTGAGAGTTAAGATCCAAGTCAGCTGTAGGAATTATAGAAGAGAAACAAACAAACAAAAAAAGAAATACAGAGAAAAGGACTGCTTTTGTCTTTGTCCTTTGCAGGAACCTATGCACTTTCTGCCCTTCTTTCCTGTACCCCTCCCTGGCCCAGGAGGAGTTCACAGCAACATATCTGCTGTTGCCCCAAGCAAATGTACTCTGGCTGCTAATTTGCAGCTGTGCCTACGTGCCGGAGGCTGTCGATCCCAGGTAAGGTCAGAGCCCAGTGGTAGTAGCATGCTGCACAAACATGCAACAAGAGAGGCTAAACAAATAAAAAGTGAGAAGGAAAATGGAGGCAGATAGTGATTTTCTTTGCTCTTTCCTTCAGAAGAAACAACTGTAATGCTGTTAGTTGTTCTGGAATGCCCAATATTGGCAACAGGACTTCCTAGCCTTGCTGCGTACTTCAGCCCATGCTTATATGGCAGAATAATTTACATTCTTTACCACCCATGTTTCCTCCTCTTGGGAGCTTTCCCAGCCCATATGACATTGGCCACCTTTGCCTGTGGGGCTTTTTTGATGCTGGCTTTATTAAATCTAATTTGGTGTACATAAGTGTAGTGGCTTCAGTTTTGTACTCGGATGCTATTTATCTAACAGGCATTAACTAAAAGGTACTTCTTGCTGAAAATACTAAGCAATTGCAGCTCCAGCTGGCTTTGCTGGGAATGAAAGGTCGTCAGCATCCTGAAAACACCTGAAGAATAGGATTTTTTTGTTGCTATGAACATTAAACTTGAAAGATGAACCATAAAGTGAGGAAAAAAAACATTCTGTAATTATGGTTAAGAAATGTTTTTTTGTACACGAAGTGCTTGTTATTGAAAAATGTTTGCCATTTCCTTTGATGCTGTGTGGAAAGCTAACATAGTTGAATGTTTTTATTTATCAAGAGGAATTCAGCTTTGCTGAAATCAGGGAATGCTGAAATCAGGGGACCGCTGTTTTCCAGGGATCCAACCTGACCTTTGTGTGTTCCCAACAATTCCAAAAATAATGCTTTTATTTCTCTTTACTTTCATCTTTCCAGTTTAATAACCACCTTAGATAAGACCTTGGAGAAACAGTATCTGTAACAAGAGAGGGAAGTAGCTGAGAAGAGGTAAGGATGGAGAATACCACTTCTCTTACACTTTCAAAATAATGTGCAGAAGGCTTGAATCCACTATACTAACCACTCTCCACACAAGCACTTTCTCAGTGTTAAAAGGAGACAAAAATGAGTTCTAATAACTGCAGGTCTTTAAAAAGAGCAAGAGAGGGTCTATCAAGTAAGTTCTTGAATTCTTAAGAAAAGTTTTGTTCTTTCCCTTCTAGCCAGCATGCAAGCTACATGCTTCCTTTCAGGACAAAAAAGTACTTACCCTTTTTGTGTATGACTAAGCACAGGGCTGTTTTATGCACTGGAAAGTTCTTGCAGAAGTTAATGTGCATGCTGTCTGGAGTGCAGTGTTTACACTTGGGAGGAATATAAACGGTGCTTTGGTTTCTACATATTTCATGATCGAAGTGCATCATCTGAGCTGAGAGCTAGCAAGCTGCAGCAACAAAGGCTTGCTTTGCTGGATGATTTAACTAGATGAATTTAAAAGTGGTGCTCCCTGTTATGCCACCCCCATGACATTTTGCACAGGCTCCAAATGCTAGCAATAGCCATGTAGAGCTGTGTGCTTTCCTGAGTAAACCTGGCGCTTGCTGTACCTCAGAGGAATGAGGTACTGCACACCAAAGGTTCCTTGGATGTTTTTTTTTCTAACACTAGACCAAAAAATATTAATTTTGTTACAAATATTTCTTGGAAGGAGGAGCAAGTCTTTACAAAAAAATCTTTCCATAAAAAGAGCCCCAAAAGAATTAAGCTAAGTGCTGTACATACAAAACTGGAAATCCTTGGATACATGCAGTGTATTTAAGTGACGAATTACATAATCCCATCTTCCTGTTCCGATCCCAGTATTCACAGAAAGCCATCATTCACTTCAGTTCCTTTATTTTACCCCTGCATTTTTATGCTTGAAGCATTCAAAGACTGTAAAATAGTTCTTGCAATGCATTTGTCTTTAAACAGTTTAGGATGAGAAGAATCATAGCCTCTGTGTAATTACTTCCCAAATCTCCCTGCTGTGAATATTCAAAACTCACCAACTATTTCAATGAATTTCTAAGCCACTGATGACTTTTTAGAAACTTATTTTTGCTCTCATTCTTTGTTGCCTGAACTGGTTAATTTAAAACAGAGTAAGCAGAGATTTTGTTAAACATTTTGGGGAGTGCCCAAAGAAACTTAAAACACAGCATCATCTGAGAGAATTGTAATTGAATTGGAAAAGTTAACTTCAGCGGGAGAGTGGAGCGATTACCAAAGAATAAGAAAAATATTCTGGGATGGATGTCACAAAATGCTTGGAAAACTGCATGCTGAGTCCTATCTTTTAAAATTTCAGTTCTCCCTCTAAGATAAATCCAGTGTGGTACCCTATTTCCTAGTTTATCAAGTCATTTCTGTAACAGAGATGCTTTTTTTTTTTTTTTTTTAATCGTAAATTTGGCTATCTAAACCTTTTTGGTTCTGTAATAGCTTTTTTTCCCCCTGCAACAGTACTAGGCAGCTGCCTTGGAAGGGTTGCCAGTTCTCACTCCTCTCCCTGACTTACCAGACTAAGCTATAAAAGGAAGCGAAGGGGCTCAAGAAGTACAGTAGAAAATGAATATTGATCAGACTTACCTGTGAGCTTGGGCAGGTGCTTTAGGTGGCTGGGCTCTGTGGAGTGTGGCAGGGGGACAAAAGAAGTCTTACAAACTTTGAATCTGGAGCCTATTTTTAGAGTAGGATTTGCTGACTCTGACCTTGAGTGCTACCCACTCCAAAGGACGATCTTTACATCTGCTGGTAAAAGTATTCCCTGATGTCACCTGAAACATTAAACCTGGCAATTTAGTTACCTAGCCTCAGTGAGACTGATAATGGGATGTCTGTGGGTTGACTATAATAACACAGAAACAATCCTTTTATCTTCTTGTCCCTTTGTCAAGCACAATGCCAAGTTTACCACAGCAAATGTGCTGGGAGCTTTTCCCTTCTGCTTCCTGCTGCGCTGCACATGGGCGATTTGGCACTGGCATGGCAGTGGAGTGACCCCCACATTATGCAGAGATCTTCATACCCTGCTTGTGCACCTGCCCTACCTGCTGCCTTGTTTTCCTCCAGCTGCTGCTCTTCGTATCAATATGACTTCTGAAATGCTTTTTTCCACCTCGAAAGCGATGTGGAGCTCTGGTGATGTGGCAGAGCTTGGCAGAAAGAGGAGGAGGTACACAGGTGGAAGGTGAACACTGAGCACTCCTACCACCAGCATGGGGTATCCCCTGGGGTGTGAAGGTGTGCTGGGATGTGCCTTGCTGGGACCAGCTACCCGGAGGCTGGGTGGCCTGTTCTGGGGCTCTGCCTCCAGCCTTGGCCTCATGCCCTCTATGAGCTAGTTGTTGATGAATACACATTGGGTCTTCCCTCATCTCTTGTAAGAAAGAAGTGGCCTACTGTGCATGCCAATGCCTGTAACCAAAGCTGAGGTTATCCATGCATTTTGTGTAATTTTTTTTTCTGAAAGTACCCTAAGTCCCAAGGTAGGTGCCATAAAGTTTCAGTGGGACATCAGCTCCTGTCTCTTGGTTTTTTTTCAGTGAGAGTGCATTCACCTCTGCCACCCCCTGTCTGTAAAAAGCTAAAAGTCCATTCTAGAAGGAGCAGGCCCAGGCTTGGTCGCGGCTGTGGCTAATACTGCAGTACAGATGTGAAGGAATAACAAACAGCTTCAGTTCAAGTTCTGGGCACTGGACCCGCTGCTGTTTTATGCTAACAGCAGCACTCCAGCCAAGTTTCTGTATTACAGAGCGGCCAAGCTCCTCCCTGCCAGTTTTTCAGATAGTCACTCTTAAAAAGCGAGAGAGCTTAGACGTTAGGAACCCGCTGCGCCTTCTAAATTACCTCAGGAGGTTGTTGTGCAAATTAATTCTATACTGATAACAGAGAAACTTGGGCGGAGGAGGAGATACAGACCCTATATAACAGAAACTAACATGGGTTGCTTTATTTTTATCCCTGTAAGCGACCCAGTATGGGGTAATATGGGTAAAGTGATATGGCAGCGCAGGCAAGAAGAGACCATGTGAGGTGCAGATCCAAGCTCTGCGTGGGGATGGCAGCGGCCTCCTGCTTCCCTCCGGCTGTCGCCCCGCCAGGTTGTCTTTCTGATGTCAGGCCGATGGCACGGCAGTGTCTTGTGGTATTGTTTTTTCGGGCTGACATTTTGAGTGCCAGGAATATTAAGCTGAAACAGAAGTATTTGTTTGTCTGCCTGGCTGTCAAAACAATGCGAGCCCTTGTGCCTCTCTCTGTAGGGTCCTGAGAATGTGTAGGGAGGGATCATTCACCTCCTGGAAAAGTGTTCTATTTTGGGGAACGTTTGTGTGTGTTTCCATTAGTTTTGCTTTTGTGAGGTAAAAAATATTAGCCGCTGAGATGTTTTGAGAACAGCCGACGAATTAGATTGCTTTGGAGCCCAAACTCTTAGGAAATGTGGCAGGAAGTCTCTTATTTTGAAAGAGGTAAGCACCTGCCCTCTGAGAAGTTGAAGAGTTGCCTTGGGCTCTTAGAAGCAGATGTTTGCCACGCTATTGGTCAGTTCTGAAAATCTTGGCTATGCTGACAGCCCTTTGAAGGCCTGGCTTGCTCCTTTTCTTGGGGCTGGCTGTGTCTGTTCGTGCTGGTGGGGCTCAGCTCTCACTTGTGCTCACCCACTGGTCCTACTCCTCCGGCTGAGCAAAGCAACTGCATCAGCACCAGTCAGAGCACTGTCCTGGAGCAAAACTCTTTGTCCCTTTATTCTTCATGTGTGCTCTAAAAGTGTCATAGGACCAGCCAAGAAGAGTGCCAGACACTGCTCAGATACGTAACAAAAGACAACTCCTATCCTGGACAGCTAATATTCTAGATAAAAGACAAAGACTTAGGTAGCAAAAAGGAGGACACCCAAGTGGAATGAGCACTACCTTGGCTGGAAAGAAGCCACAGACCAGCTTCATAGGTGGCAGTTCTTGTAGCATGGGGTATGGAACTGTGGGAAGGATGAGAATTGAAGTCCCTTCAAGAGAGAGGAAAAGAGAAGGGGAGCAAATGCTACTTTTTAATTTATTTATTTAAAAAAAAATTTAGGAGGGCTAAATTTCTTCCACAAACACTGGTTAAAGAAAAGGAGGGGGGAGAGAAATGATAGATTTCTGTCCAGACCACACTAGAGCTACAGTTGGAAAAATCTGACATTCTGTTTTCTAAGGTTTAAAATTTAAATGTTAGTTGAAAATAAAAGCTTTGAGTAAAGTTCTTCTTTAAAAGACTTCCCTCCCCTTCTCTAACCTGGTGGACTGGAAGATTTCCTCTTTGCTACAAAATACGCTGTTATTTGGAAAAGCAAGGTTTTTAACAATTGCATGGGAAGAATAAGTGTATAATTATGAGATTGTCCTAATGGACATTTGCAGCTGTACTGAGATGCGAACAGCATGCAGAAACCATTATGTTTCCAGTTGTTTGGCAAAACTTAAGAAACTTTATATATATGTGTTTTAAAGTTAACTGCAAAGTAAATCCAGATGGTTCTCTCTTGCACAGATGAGCAGTCTTCAAACTAGACATCTAACTGTAGCCTAGCTATAACTTTTTTGATTACTGCAGATAGAGAGAAATGTTTTAAATGATTGTGCACCCTCCTCACAAAATGCCACGTGCCCTTGATTCTTGCTGATGTCAACTGGTGTTTATGCAGCACTACATAAAACTTGTTGTCCAACACCTTCCCTGCATGTGAACCTAGCTGAGCGCAGTGTTTACTCCCTTGTTTTGCTGAGGTGTGGCTGAATAGCCCCTGCCAGGGGCTGGGGCTCTGCTGAGGCAGGCATTACAGGATCATAAAACAAAGAGGGTGCATAACTCACTGCTTGAACTGAATTTGTTCTTTTTTCCTCATCTCCTAGTTAAGGATTACTAGAAAACATCGGTGGTTTATTTTTGGCTGATGATGTATTCAGAGTTATATTTGAGTCTTTAATAAGTGCTGTCTGTTGTGTTCATTGCTTTATTTCAGCTAGATGTCGGTTTTGCTAGCTTCTATCAGCAGGGAATTGAAATTATGTTGACTCAGGAGACCATCCTGCAAATCAAATCAGAAGGGAAGACTTGGTACACAGGGCAAGGCTTTCAATGTCTGAGTGATTTAAGCCAACACATTAGGAGCATTTCTGAAACTCTGAGAAGATGAACTGAAAGACCCATCAGAAATGATAGGCTTATGGTACATTACTATTTATGTTGTTTTTCTTCAGTCAATAAATGTGTTCTTGTAGATAAGAGTTCATATTGTTTGTCCAAGTAGTAGAGCAGGCAGAAATATTGTTTATGAGTTTCCTAGGCCGTGCTATCAGGATGGTAACTTGGATTTGACCTGGTAGGAATCAAATTTTCTGACTAGTGTGTTTCTTGGTGTGTCTCTGGCAGGGCTGATAGTCCAGCAGTCATGGCTCTGCTTGTAAGACAATATTTGAGGCTGGAGGCACTTCAACGTCCCTCAGGGCCAGGAGGGAAGGACCCTGGTCCTGACCTAGGTTCCCTGAGTTTGTGGGGAGGGCCCTGGGGTAGGGGCTTTGCCAGGAGCCTTGTTCTCTTCTCTGCTTTTTTTCTCATTGTCAGCAGAAAAAAAGTATTCTGGGTGATTTGTGCTTGAGTCCCAAAGCATTGTAATGGGAAAATAAGGGATGAGGGCTTTCTTGTAATCTCTCCTTACTGCAGAATGCTGGGAACAGAAAGAGTCTGGGCCCCCAAACTACTTTCTCCCTTATATTTCCTTGCTAAGAGAAAGCCCTGTAAGAAGAGCACCTGCTAGAGAAGTCCTATGGAAGGAGAGTATTAACTAGTGAGTAAGTTATGTGCATTGCAGAGCATCCTGATGTACTCCTGAGTTCCAAAAATCAGGCACTTCCAATTGCTCAAAGAAAGTGGCATTGCCAAAATTCAAGGTATTTTTGTGTTTAACATGCCAGAGTATCGCACACAGGATTGCGCTTGAATTCTCTTGATGACAGGCTGGAAAAGTGCCACTGTTTTTTTCTACTCTGTGTCCATTAGAGTAAGAAGGCTTTTTTCTTCTTCTCTCTATCCTTTCTCACGTATTGCTACAGAGATTCCAGGTGCATGTGGTACAACCTATTCCCTAAGCATAGCATGTTTAAAAAATGAACATGGGTACTTGGTATGTAACTCTGATCAGACAGCTTTGTCCAGACATGCTGAGAGTAGGTTTCAGGTCAGAGTAATCTCATGGTATATTCAGTGCCAAGTCTAGACTTAAAATGGAGCTGAGAGCCAGAAACTGGATTGATGCTTGCTGTCTTCTTCGTACAGGCTTCTGGCTTGCTGGCATTGCAGATGGAGGAGCTTGAGAACTGCCACGCTGGTGCGATTGTTCTGGTGTCTGTGCTGCTGACCATAGTCAGTAACAAACATCTTAAAGGAAAGTATGCTAATGCTCCCCATTTCTGGGATGCATTTTCTGCCCCCTAGACAAGCTGTTTAATCTCCCTGCTCCTCAGATAAAGCTTGGCTGGAAGCCTGAAGCATGAAGTTTTATAGCTTTTCCAAAACTATTTCTTTTCTTACAATGTAAATTATCTCTGGTGGTGGTTATCCTTTTTTTATGCGACTATCCAATATTCTCTTTAACTCTTCTTGCTCTTTGCCTCCAAGCATTGTGATAATGAGTTAAACAGACTAAATAGTGAGAAGAAGTGCAGCTTGTAACTTGAACTGGTATGAAGTATGTCCCTTTTTCATATTTTCTGAGCCAGCCTGGGGGAAGCTTGCCCAACCACTGGCTCAGGTGCAGTTGTTCTGAGGCACTTGAAACATCTGGTCCCATGGTACCGTGTGGCTGCAACCTACTGTCCACATAGAAGTAATCAAGCACACTTCGTGTTGTAAAACCCCACAACAACAAAACAATGCCTCATAATCCACGGGAATGTTCCATACCACCTCAGGGCAAGTGCCTTTTAATGGCTTTTTTACTCCGAGTTTGATCAGATTCCAGACTCTTTTAAGATGAGAGCACCATAAATGTTGGAAATGAGGTACTCTATTTCAGGGAAAATACAAAAGCCAGACTGCGTAGTTCTGTGAAGTAGAAACAGAGTTGTTACACTGTGAGAGATAGCAGGGCTGCCTTAATAGATGGCATTCAAGTGCAGCTGTTTATGGGTCTTAACTGGTGTTGGCCCACAAAACACATACTTAGAAAGGAAATCAGGGAAAGCTAACACATGCCTGGGGGCTTTGAAGTTGTTATTATCAGCCACATACAAAAGAACGGGAGATCCTCTCTAGTCCAGCAAGTACTGAGAAATGAATGAGTTTGGCTGGCGCGTACATCAAAGGTCTTCACTTGTAATTTGCTTAAGAGATTAGAAATGAAATATGAGGGAATTATTGAGGAAGAGCAAGCTGCTGTTTTTTTCCCCCTTGCAGCAGGAAAGAACAATTGAGCATATATTCTGGCTGAAAGTGATTACCAAAAAGCTTTCTGACAACCTTGAGCAAAACAGCAGTTGCATCTTAGTTTCACTGACATCAAATAAGCATTTGATTTACTGAGACCCGATTGGACCTGTCCAGTGCCAAGGAGTGTCTTTGAGACACAAACAAACTTGATAAAGCTCTTCCTTTACAGAGCCACAATCTCCAAAGCACTGCATTGCCAGACCATGAAATGTACTCTGCGTTTTAGCTACCAGAAATATTTTGCTTCAGAAGTAAATGAACAGAACCTAGCGACAAACATTTGAAGCTTGCTACTGTTTCCCTTGCTGTCAAATGTGATTTTTGCTTTGGATGTTCAAGAGACTGAAACCACTAGGAGGGAGGCAGTGTTGTCTGGTGATTAAGCTGTGGTTGGACTGAGAGATAGGAAGGCTTGACAACAGCTGTGGTCTTTCTGGGACAAAACTGACTGTGAATGCTTTTGAGGTGAAAGTAAAGATTTCTAGTGAAGAGAGAAGTGGATTCCTGAAACAGCTTACAGTGGGAACACGGAGTATGAGAAACCTTTGATTTTTCAGAGTTTTAAGGAAAAAAAAAAATGAGATGAATTTTTAAAGGGATTCAGAGATGCTGGCAGAGGTGTAGGTCAAGTAAGTCTTCCTGTTGTGTGTCCCTTGCTGCTGCCAAGTCGGAGATTTCATGGAATGACTTGGTGCTCCTGGATCAAGGCGAGATACCTTAAATATAAGAGCCTGACCTTTTTTGGAACAGACACAGGAGCTGATAGGTGTTAGTCTGCAACCCTTATGACCTAAAATCACAATCTGTGATTCTGTGAAATGAAAGATGCTGACCGCAGATAACTTCCATGTTCATTTCTGACCTTTCTTGGGTAGTGTAGAGTTTGTAAAATTTGCTGACTATATATCCAGCATGTGCTTTATTGCCTTTTCTCCCCCTCAACACACAAACTGTTACTGAGTGTTCTTGTTCCACGTCATCTCCTTTAGGTTGGGATTTAACCTGTCCATTTATGCTCTGAATGGAGAGTGTTAAAAATTTCTGTCCATAACTTCATCATACACAGTGCAGAAGGCCATCAGTCCAGCTTAGTTATTGTTTTAAATATCTGAGGCACAAGGCAGGAGAGTAACAAAGGAGTGCATCTGTTTCCCAGTCAGAATTAATCATCAGTATTTATGCACTGAACATTGCTACTCTTAATTTTTATGCAGTGTTAAAATATTCCCTCTTGTGAGGCAACCCTGGGTCTCCCACACCTTTCAGCATGGCCGCATTACCATGCTAGCAATGAGGATTTTTAGGAAGGCCTTTAGCATAATCCATTACTCCTTCACTAAGACTCCAAAGCACATGCATTTCTCCAGGAATCCATTCAGCATGCTTCATTCCAGCCGTTGCAGAAACTGATTTCGGTATGAATTATGGCCTCAATCCCATACATTTCACAATTTGCAGATTGCGAAGTGACGACCAAGTGTTCTAAAAGAACATTCATGTTGAACACCTCATGTGAATGAAAATGAACTCAGAGTGATGGCAGCCCTGAGACGAACGCCCTGTGCCAGAGAGGAGCGTGCAGGGGGTGGAAGGAAACTCCCTGCTGCCAGGAGGGCAGTGGCAGGGGAAGGCAGGAGCAGCAGAACTGCAGGGTTGCTGGGTGGGTGGTCACTGGGAGGGGCTGAGAAATCTTTCCAGGAAAAGAGGACTTGTGTTCAAGATGCAGAACTGGATTTTTTCAGGAATTAGGGCAGGAATTGTTGTCTATTGCAACTATAGCTCATTTACTGTTAGAAAAGTAGTGTGTATAAACTGTACATAAAATTACTGCTAAGCATATTTCTGAATTGTCTTGACTTTTTCAGTGAGGTGAAGAAGCCTAGTTTGAGAGAAAGCTATGCTGCACACCGCAGATAAGTCCAGCTTTACCTATTGATTTATCTCTTTAAAAAAAGGAGGGGAAGAGGAGATGGGGGGAAACCAAAAGGAGGAAAATCTTGAAAGTAGAATACATCAAATATTGTTTCCTTGGAAACAAAAAGGAAGGTTACATCACAGGGTTCAAGGCTATAAATAGAAACCTAACAGTGCAGATGCAGAAGAACTCTTGTTCCTAGAGGGAAAATTTAGAAATGAGCATGACCTCTCTTTAGAGCTGCTGTCACAACGCAGTCGGCACAACCCGATCTGGAGGCCCAGCAGTAAATTTAGCTGCTGCTCTATGATGGTCTTCTCTCAATTAGCTGCAGCATTCAGTTCAGGGAACTGGTTCAGTTGGTGAGCAGAGGTGCAATTTTCAGGCTGCTATAAATACAGTCAGTGTCTCCAGAGCCCTGCTACACTGCAATGGCAGAAATTACTGCTAGTCTTCAGCTTGCACCCTAAATCCTTCAGGCAGTTGTGACAGGGCAGTGAAAACCTCAAGCCCTTATTAATGCTTCTGAAAAACAACCTGGGCAAAGCATCACCATGCTCATGAGCAACAGGCGAGGTGGGAGCTCAGGCCTTCAGACACCATGAGGTGTCATCTCTGGGCTGGCTCAGGGCACCTGTCCCTCATGGTTCCCTCTGCATTCTACCCCATTCCCTTCTCTTTGGTTGCCCAGCAGTGCAGTGGTTGTGGTCGGGACCAAAAGCATCCCTCAGCACCAGAGGAAGGTTTAGAGGAGAGCCTGGAGGGCTAGGGAGATGGCAGCTGTCCGAGCACTGCCCTGGCCGGCTGCTGGCTGGAACCCAGCTGGGTCACAGGGCTCATCTCACACCCTGCCAGTGTCAGGCCTGGGTTCTGAATCTTTCCTGAGTTATGGCTCTTGATGCCATGGATTATTGATACTATTAGCTGCAAAACCAAATAATGCTGTTTTCATTGTTACAAGTGTGTTCCTTCAGACAACATCAGTGTCCTTACTTTTAGGCAGTGGGTAACTTTCTCCCTGCTTTTACAGCCAAAGTCTTCTCTGAGTACATGTGTACCACGCTGCTGAAGGATAGCTTAAAAATTGGATGATTCACACATCATTGTACAGGTTAATGCAGTTGAATTTTCCATCTAAAGACCAAAGTCTCGCATAAACTGCATTATTATTTGGTCTTTCCAGATGTTAAAAAATAAATAAATCAATTGGTTACGGCTCTGTGAGTAAATGATTCCTTTCAAATTGAGACACGGGTTTGTTCCATCACTTTGTGTGTGGTAACACAGGGCCTGGTCAAATTTCCCCTGCCTCGTGGGAGTCACCTCGGTGTGAGTGACCTTAGCATGGCTGACAGCTCACAAAGTGCTGCTCCTCCCAGAAGCTGTCAGAGTGGGGCGTGGGCTGCTGGTGAGTGAAGAGCTTTGCTAAATGTCCCAATGTCAAGGATCTTCATAATGCTGTAATAGGTATGTATAGATGCACCCTTCCCTGGCACTGCTCACTTTAAGACACAGCCAAGTAAATGAAACAGTGCGTGCTCCCAGCTGCTTTAGCCCTAGGACATGTCTGTGGTGTACCAGGTGTCAGTGCTCTAGCTCTTGTTGCTTTTTCATGTCCCAATGTGGTGCACAATGCTAAATCTACCACAGAAACTCAGCTTTCCTTGGCAGAGGAGAGGAGAAGTAATATAAGTTCATTGTTCTTGTCAAGAAAATCATGAAAACAATGGACGTTAAGATAAATGATAATAAAAAGATCTCACACATTACAAAGACAGCCCTATGATAGGGAAGGATGGGTACAACAGATGAGTTCAGAACATCTGGTGCTGGCAGAGGCACAGGTCATGCTCAGGTGGGTAAAGGGGTGAGTTGTGCATGTGCCTGAGTCTAGCTGTGGTTTTGGAACCAAGTGGCTATTGCCATAGCAAACTTTATGATCCTGCTTCTGTACATCCTCAGTGCTAAAGGAAATCTGGATAAGGTTTAAACCTTGCAGTTTGTGTAAACCTTTACTTAAATCTTAAGATTTACATTGAAAAAAAATTAAAGATTTTGACATACTTTCCATGGGAAAAGTACTTGGGGAGTTGCTTTAACGTAAGTTTTCATGTTATGATGGTACTTTCTTTAACTTGCTTGGGTTTGCTGCTGTAATCTCTCATCTCTGTGAATCACTGTGCCTGCACAGTTGCTGTCTCTTCAAAATATCTGCTGTGTATTGAAAGCTGCTATGTCAGTGTGCACTGTTTTGCCAGTATAACCAGAGCATTCCAAAAGTGCTATGGGAGAACTACTAGAATATACAGAATATTTTAGCTTGACATGATTTTTTCCAAGTAGACACATTTTTTTTCTTTTTTTCTTCTTTTTTTCCTTTTCTCTCTCCCTTTTTTTTTCTTTCTTTCTTTCTTTCTTTCTTTTTTTTTTTTTAAAGCAAACCAGCATCTTTATTGGCAAGCAGGCATTTCTGGGCACTGGGATGACTGTCATCAGCGTGGCTAGACTGATAAAGATGTATTAGTATTCATCTGTTGAAAAGCTTTTGGATAACTGGCCAGATGGATTGTTATTACACTGATACTTGACATCTGATCAAAAGGATCTGGGATAGCAGAGATGCAGGTAAATTGACAACGTGTGTCTGTGGTGTGAAGGAGGATGGGTTAGAAGCTTGAGGACTTTGTGGAAGTGTTGTAGTGATCTTAAAACCAGGTTGTAAATATGTGAAAGCAGAACTGAGTCTAAACTACAATGCTTTATTTTATTTTTATTTTTCCCCACAAAAAATGACAGTAGGAAAAGACATCAGGTGAACTGTCGAGCTGTGACAGCTGATGTAAGGCAACTTTTGTTGGAAAACTCTTAAGTATGCCTTTCTGCTATTGCCCTCTCCCAGACACTCCCTAACTTCTTAAAAACCCACAGGCAGCTATTCTGCCTCATCAGATGATCTTTTAAATTTAAGCTGCTCTATTAGACATATGCCAGGACTATTTTCTTTGGTACAGTTTTCATTCCTTATTACATGTTGTCTCCTTTGATTCATTCAAATATGCAGGAAATGAAAAAGATGGTCAGCTTGATTAACAATCAGCTGTGTGTTCCAGTTGGGTATCAGCTGATTACATGCAGGCAATTAACAGTTCTATCCGAGAAATGTACTACATATCCTTCAAACGTGCACAGCTAGCAAGGCTGAGGTTCCACCCCAGGAGAGGCAGAGGAGAGCCACCAGAAGCCCTGCCTGGCAATGACAACATTTCTTCACAAGGGTAAACCTCTTGGCCAGGCAGTGTTTCCTGGTTATTTTTTCTTGCAGTCATTTTATTATTGCCCATTATAGACCAAACCTTTCAGAAATGTTCCTTGTATGGGAGGCCTGGCCAAGTCACACAGACTGGGACCTCCAGGCGTGGTCATCCGTACAAAAATGGTGCAGCCAATTGATAGCTGTATTTGCACAGACAGAGGATTAGAAATGCAACTCAGTGAATAGAAGAGAGGGTAAAAAGTAAATTTAATTGTCCAATAGCCTCTGATTAAAAATGCTGTTTCTCTCTTGTGAGAATGGCTAAGAAAAATATCTTTGAGTCCAGCCCTGGGATCCTGCTGTGTCTCTCTTGCAAATGAGTAATGAAAAGTGGCCATTCATTGCTGAATGATTATTTTTCCCCTTCAGTGGAGGGGGGGAGAAACCTCCAAAATCCAAGTCTTCTATGAGTCCAGCAGACTAAAAGCATCAGGAAACCTCTGGAGTGAAATAAAAAGTTATGAATGGAGAATAAAATATTGGTGTGGAGCGAAAGGGCTGTTGTGTATAAAGAGCAGATGGGAAAATGTTGGGTTTGAAGTTTAAAAGACAAGGATCTGAATCTCATTCAGTTGAGCAGGGGGGAAGTGGTTTGGGTTTCCTTTCCTTGGAGGTTCACTCCATTTGATGAATTGTCAAGATGTGCTATAAATGTTTAAGATTTATAGGAGAGGCTCCAAGTATTACTAATGAGCAGCTAAAAATAGGTATGATAGGAAAATATAAACTGACAAACAGATCATCCAGCGTAACAATAACTTCATGATCATGCAACTGTTGCCAACTGAAGATGGGAGACATGGCATGAAAATGAGCTTTTGTTTTTCACATCTGAAAGTTAAAGGAGTCAGAGTGGAAACAGATGTTCTCCAAAACAATGTGTCAGAATAACTCTACTAACAGCCAGTTGTCACCAGAGCTGAGGAAATAATTCCTTGCTGGCTGATAGTTTTCCAGTGATGGGTGGGGTTTCTGTGAAGCACTGATTTATTTATTTATTTATTTATTTATTTTTGTAAGCAACTTAAATGTTTTGGTGGAAAAATATCAATATTTCACTTCTTGCAGTTCTGTGCTTCTCAGGGTTTGGAATTCTCTTCTAAAAACTGTTGATTCTCAACAAGTAATCTGAAGGGATTTGGTGAATCGTTTTGGTTGTAAATTTTTGTGAATAGCTCATTGTTGATATTTAACATTAAACGAACTGATGAATTACAATATTGAAGAATTAGATGGCTTAGATGTTTTGTTTCATAAAAAGGGACTTGCAGAGCGCTGCTGTCCTTCAGAAGACAGAGGACATAACCACAAGAGTAGATTTTGCCTACTACCAAGCAACAAAGCCAGACTTGATCTTTTGTTTTTAGGGTCTGTCTGCTGAATGTTTCTCTTCTGTATGTTTTCAAATCATTGGTGACATGTGGATGATATGAACAATGATCGTTGATGACATAGTGAATCTTAGTCCATGCTTTGTGCTCACTGAATGCGCTGGAAGATGTCTGTGTTCATGAGGATGGTTGGCAACCAACAGCACCAGACTGCAGCAGGTAGAAGACCCCATCCCTTGACAAGTGGAATTTGTGTGAGGGGAGGCTCTGCCCACATCTTAGGAAGCAGAGAGATCAGCTGCTCAGAAATGTGGTTGAATCCCAAATCTGCTTTTGAATGTTACCTGAAGTTCAGTAACTGATAGTTCTGGGTTTTTTTGTTAATAGTCTAGAGTTTTGCTGTGCAGATTTTCTACTTTCTATTTTCTACTACTATAAAAATGTTTTTATTTGCAAGGGTATTTCCACTGGGAGATGCTTCGTCTCCAGGGTAACTTCTCCAAGAGTGGTTTTAAAAGTTGGTTTATGGAGAGTACTGCATCATGTTTTGCAGTTTTTGCAGTTTTCAAATGCTGCTTTAGACAGTAATTAAAAGATGTTATTCTTCTGATGCTATTTTTGCCCTGACTTGGCAGCCTCTTACTGTCTGAAAATTGGGCAGTCATACAGGTGTACCCAAGAATTTGAGAATTTAACTTAGTAATCAAATGAGAAAATATGAGATGGGACACCATGTGGCCACAACAAGGTGCTCAGTGACAGGGTGCAGAATGGCTACTGGCGAAGAAACAAGGAAAAGGATTGTTAAGAGAGTGACACAGGAATAAGGTTGCTTGAACAGCTGGGATTGTTGTGCATGAGGGTGACGGAGGGATGTTCTGAAGGCAGAAGCAGGAGGAGGAGAACCAGAACCAGCTCCTCCGCTAACATCGCTGGGTATTTTTAGGAGTGCTTCCTGAAAGTGCTCATGGTGTATAAACAGAAGAGATTCCAGGAGGCAGCAGCGAGGGGAGCAGTATAACTCAGTGATGCTTGTACCACAAATAGTACATTGCAAAGAGCAAATTGTTTGACTTTATTAGAACTGCAGCCTCCTGCAACAGATCAAGGGTCTAGTTTCTAAGCAAAATAATTGTAGCCTCAAGAAAGCTTAACTGTTGAAAGCCTTGCAGGGCATAGATTACTGTTGGATTTGGCTTCAGGAGTTACATATACTCCTTGGATGTCAGACAATGAAGTAAATTTGCAAAGCACAAGCTATTTTGAAGCCCCTCTCTGCAGCAGTATGTAGCTCAATCTTTGATCAGGAAAGATGAAATGGAAAATAGGAGGAAGATAGCATCTGGCAAGTGGGCTTAACAGTGCTTTGCAGTTTTGGAGGCGCAGTCAGGAGCCGCGCAGATCTCATCCCAGCAGCAGGGACAGGCAGCAGAAAGTCTCCCAGTCTAGGTGGCCAGTGCCAAAGTGAAAGCAGAAATGGGAGCCACTGATTCACATGGAACAAAGCAGTGTCATGCCGAAACATGAATTTCCTTGCACCTGCAAGGAAAAGGCTCTGAGCTCTGAGCTGTCACCACTCACTGTACCTGGACAATATCCTGGCTGGCACTTCTTTCCGTGAGAAACCTGTCCTTGGCAGCATCTCCTTCCCTGCAACTTGTTGAAAATTTCTGTCCTCTCTTCTCCTGGCTCTTTGCGGAGGAGATTTATGGTCCCACTTTCCTTTTACAAATAAAATCCTAAGTGCAAATCCAAAGGATAAATAATGCAGTGCAGACATGCCCACAGCAATACTCTCTGTATTTATCATTGCTGAAAGTCTGGGAGGAAAAGCTGCAGAAGGCAAGATATCTTAACTGAGAAAACTGTTCTCATGCTTTTGTGCCAATTCTGGAGGCTGGAGAGCAATCCTGCTGTGCTTTTCCCCAAACAACCTGCTGGAGCTCAGGCGAACTCCAGGTACCTTATCTGCGACAGGGGGCTAGGGCCACCAACCTTCTTCATGGCCTGCCTGGTGGGCAGGCAACAGCCCCACTGCAGAGCTGGGGCTGCTCCTTAACACATGGAGCAGAGGGTTTTGTAAATAACCCTCAGCATTTGCTCTGCACTGGCTGAGGAGTAGGCATGGAAGAGATGATGGCACAAATACCACTCTGCTCATTAATATGTCCAGTTTGCTGATCTGATCACTTCCCCCACCTGCAGTATCTACTGACACAGTTTGGGGCAGGGGATATTAAGTAGTGCACTGGACAAGTGTGGTTCTAGCTGGCCCCGAGGAGGACATACACCTGCAGGCTGGAAGTGAGATTCCTCCCTCCTGGCTCCTTGGCAGCAAACCTCACAGCTGCCCTCCAGGGTCAGGCTTTTGGCTGCTGGCTGGGACTGGCTGCTTGCCATGAGTCAGCAACTCTGGATCTGGAAGATGCAGCGCATGGTATACATGGAACCACACCCAGTATTGTTTGTATTTTCTTTGTCTTGGTTCCAGATGTAAATTTAAGAGACTTCTGCTTAACTAGAGCACAGGGGCAATAATGTACTTCACTGTGCAACTGATGATGGCTGTTGAGCTGTCACTGGCTGCTGAGCCTGGCACCTTGGTGCTGCTGCAGCCCTTGGTGGAGCTGTGTGTGTGAGGAGAAGTAATGGGTCACTCAGATGCTCTCATCTGCCTGGAGACAGAGAAACCCCTAGGAGATGGGGACATGCCTACCTCCCTCTGGGCTTCACAGCAGTGCTGTCACTGGTCCAGGCTCTTGCAGAAAGGGAAAACTTTGCCCTAGGGCTGGAAGCCTGTTATTGTCTTTGGTTCAGTGTTTTAACCTCTTGCCTCCTGTTCTTTTTTTTCTTCTCCCTTTCAGAGGAGCAGGCTTTCACTGCACACCTGTGACAGTGATGCTCATTTGGTGCTCCTGCCTTGCCAGTGCCCTGCCTCCAGCTGCACGCTGTGCGTGGCAGGGCATCTGGAGCACTCTCCGGCCAGCTGAAGCAGTCCCATAATGGCTACCAGGCCTCAGCTGATGTAAATTTAGGTTTGGTCTCTCCGAGGAGCTGTTCATTTTAAATTCCACCCTGCAACCACAGATGTTTCCAGACATGCAGCTCACTGGGAATTATGACCTGTCCTGATGGGCTCAATGCACAGAGATTTGGGACTGCTGTGTTTCACACACCCCTTGTGCTTTCATGTTGTGCCATTTGGCTCAGCACTGCCAGTGTTACAGAGAGCTGAAGGCAGTGTTTAGCAAGGCAACTGAAAAGACAGCTCACAAAACAGCAGCAGCGTGGGCTGGGTAACCAAGTGTCCCCCAGCAGAGCTTGGCAGAGCAGACCCATGTGCCAGGAGCGGCCAGCCACTGGGCGCACTGAAACCCAACCTCTGGCTGCAGCAGCCAGCGGGAGGCCTGTGAAAGCCATAACTTCACTGATTTTTCCATCATTAGCTGTGACCTCCCTCCTGGCCACTTACTCCAGTCTCAGAGGATGGGACCCATTCTGAGGGACAAGCCATCTCTGTTCCCTAAGAGGAAATTAGTCTCTAGCATTGCTTGCTTTTTACTTACTGTGTTTATAGAAGCAGAAACACCACCTGAATTTCTCCGTAGACTCTGCAGGGAAATCATGTTTCCATATTGCATTATGAGAAATGCATTTGAAGTGTGCTGTGCTCAGTTAATTTTTTTATGTATGGAGGCAAAAGAAACTTCAATTCAGAATGAGTATATGCTTCTGTCTCCATTCACCATCCCTAGTGCTATAAATATGAACTGCATGTTACTTTCAGAACTGCAAGCCTTTAAGACTTCTCAAGGGAAAACATCACACCAAATTAATCTGCCGTCAAGTGGAAATTCTATATTGTTTGCATTTGCCAATGTTCTGTATGTGGCTGTAATTGCACTGAAGCAAATATCTGCTTTGAGTTCTTCACAAGATTAAATGTGACCAATTGGGCGTAAAAGAGTAATCGAAATGCGGAGCTGTTACTTTGGGTTTGTTAGAGGCGTTGCTCATTTTTGCTCTGACATGATGACACTAGGCTCTGGCTTTCGATCGCAGCGGGAAATCCAGGCAACGCGATGTGAGCTGTGGGATGACCAGGAGCGGGACGTTCCCACCTGGCAGTGTGCTTGTGTGTGCCCTTTGCCCTGCCATGTCCCCTCCCAGTTTTGCAGTCCTATGGCCGATAGCTGTGACTTGGTGTGCATTGTTCAGCTGACACCTTCCTGCCAGTTCCTGAGGAGTGTGGGATCCCTTGCCCCATAAGTTTACTATAGATTGAAAGCTGGGAGGAGCTGTGACGGTCCCAGCCAAAGCCTGGCTTTGAGGGAGCCCCAGGCCTGGACTGTGAGGGACTTTGTGAGGGAGCCCCAGGCCTGGACTGTGTCACCATGTCAGCTCACCAAACCCCAAGTCCCGCCCTGTGCCAGCTGCATCTGGAAGGTTAGACTGCTTGAAAACCTCATCGTTTCTTTTTCTTTTTTTACTAGTTTAGCCATTTTCCCTCCTGCCATATAAATGCAATTACAAGCAAGTAAAATGTCTCTCCTGAAGTTGGCTGTGCTGCTTTTTAATTCTGCGTGAAAACCCAACTGCTGTCTGTACCTTGCACAGCAGGTTGTTAAAAAAGCAGGCCCAGGTGGGCAAAATTGCCGATCTGAATCCTTCTTTATTTTAGTTTCTTTCAATTAGTGGGCTTATCCAAAAAATACATTGCAAGCTCCAACCAGCTCTCCCCAGCAGAGTTTCTCAGTGCAGCTGCAGCAGTGTGCCCACAGTGTCCATGTGCCAGCCTCAGCTTGAGCCTGGTGGCAGGCCATGCTCCTGCTGCTGGCCGGCCCAGTGCTAGCATGCCCTGACTCCTCTATGCTTCTCCCTACCCAGCCGCAGGTCCAGCTCTCGCAGCTGCTCCAGGAAGCCGGAGTTGGGGCAGATCCCTCTGTGGGAGCGCACGGCCTGAATCGCGTCGGCAAGGGACATGTCCTCACAGATCATTAGGAAGGCGAGGACAAGAGTTGCGGATCGACTGATTCCCATAGCACAGTGGACCAGTACTTTGCCTGTGGAAAGGAAAGTGGGGCTTTTAATGGCTGGGGACAGAATGCATAACTATCTCAGCAATCGTGATTGCACTGCAAGTTTTGGGCTTAGCCTTCAGCCTGGTGGCATGTGGAGATGGCAGAGAAAAGCGTCCAGAGCTTTGCAGCCTGCTTCAGTGGAACTTGGGTCAGAAGTGTGAGCAGTGGGGCTATACAAGTGCCCCCTCTTTCCTCTGTGTGGTGTGCCCCTAGCCCCTGTGCCTAGCCTGGTGTCCCTGCTTGACATCCTCTTGTTTTGGGAGTGATGTACTAGCTGGTGAAGCTTCAAGTGAGACAAAAATATCCTTGTTGGGTGATGACATTAGATCCAGCCGAAAACCTCAAACTGATTGCCCCCGTCTCCCCGGGTGTTACTTCTGGGTATTTTGTGCACGGCTTTTCATCTTAAATCCCATTTTGTTTGTGACAGAGTGTTTATTTAGTAACTGCTGTGGTTCTGACTAATGATGATCACATAGCCACATGCTCAGAGAGCACGAGCATGTGTTGTAAAAACCTTCTCTGGACAGCAGGTTCAGAGAGGTGTTGATTCTGCAGCGTGTGCGACACTGCCACCTTTCATTATCCTGGCATGAGAAATCTGAGCTCAGCCCTAAAGATAGACATGTCTTCAGCAGAAATAAAAAGACAAATATAGTCTCTAAGGAAGCAGTGAAAATGGCTCTGGTGATAGCAGAGGTGGACTGGGCATTGAAACCTTTTGGGGAATGAAGAAGTCTTCTAATGTAATGTAAAATTCTGCAGAATTAGCAGATCAAGTGATTTTTGTTTGCATTTTCCCATTCAGATAGAGGTTCCCAGAATTTATTCATATTCTTTACAAAAATCTGACATTGTTGTTCAAGTTCAGTTATATCTGTCTGTCACTTCCATTAACCAGATGGGCATTCTTAGAAGTAAAGTCTACTTTTTGTGGGAATGAGGGGAAATGCTTTGCACTCTTGCTGAGAGATGATGATAATCTAAATTTTTCTCTAGTCATTATTTTCAACGTGCTGTGCTATCACTAGCCTTTCCAGCAATCTAGTGGGACCGTGTATGCTGTGCTATCTTCCTCAGAAGAAGCACTTCAGGGCACAATAACTCAGGTCTGAGAATTTCAGAAGATATAAAAGAGTCAGGAGCACAGCTTCTCTTTGGGAAATATTGGAAATAGGGCTAAGTCCAACAGACCTGTGGAAAAATCCATGCTTAAGTAGTTTGTAAAAGGCCCAGCTGAAAAGTAGTGGCAGTGACTGGGAAAACCCAGACACTTGCCCTTAGAGTACATCCGAGGCAACAAAAACCAAAGAGCAAGATGTTCTGAAAAATTTTCTTGGAATCGAAAACACCTCCTTTTTGTTGTTTGACAACTTGTAAGCTACCAGCATTCTGTGACTGAAAGAAAAATAATGATATTTATGGGTTTAACCACACCAGGAAGCAGGGTGCACAGAAGCACACAAAATCATGGAGGTGGCCTTGATGTTGGAATTGAGTTTGGTGCACTAAATAGTTTGAAACTCAATTGTAAACACTGGATAGGGCTTGCTGTTCTGAGCCTCCTTTCTGCGAAGTGGTTCTTGGGTCTCTGTTTTTAGACCCATAAGGAGTCTTCTGCCTTGGGAAGTGCTCAGCCCCACCTACAGTCTGGATCTGAAAACTGAGCTGAGCACGGGTACAGGTGCTGCCACTGAACATTGCCCAGTGTGATTTTTATGAGGACACAGCAGAACAAATTCCAGGGACCTGCTTGTACAGCCTGGCTTTACTCTCTGCTGGTTTATGTCCTAATTGTGTGTGAGACAAGGAAGTGGGGAGTAACAGAATATATAGATTTTCTTCCCTGCTTGTCTAGATTGTCTGCACTTCAGAAGTGTCCTAGCTGAGCAGCTTGCTTTAAAAGATGTCTCAGCGAGAGTCCAAACAAGCTGCAACTGTTGACCTCCGGCCCAGTTTCCGTGGCTCTCCAGTACACTGGTTCCCATGAGGGTGCAGGTATATCACCTCTTTTACATGTGCAATATCTATTCCACATTGTTAGCCTTTGTTTCACCACACAGGGAGGTTATGAGAAATGCTGGTACACTGACAATAAAATGACTGTTTGTTGCAGATAAATCAGTCATGTGAAATGATTTAATTAATGTAAAATTGCTCTAATGAAAGCAGATTTGAATTTACTATGTGATTATTTGTAGCAAACAAATTGAACGTTCAAGTTGAGTCAGGAAACAAAAGCTGTGTTGCTATTTAATTCTGTTTACGGGCTCAGAGCTGTGTCCCTGCGCTGTACATGGGTTAAGTGGCACTCTGAACTACCATAATACGCTGTGCCTGAGCAGTGCCCGAGGCACGTCTGACTGCAGCCATCTCGATACTGGAGCACTGTGTGAGCCTCCTGCAAGAGGCAGCTGCCTGCGCCATTCAAGCACCAGGCTGGGCTCCTGGGTGGCTGCTGGAGCAGGGCCTGGAAAGCAGCGCTGGGAGCAACTGTGAGCAGCCTTCACAATGGCCATTGTGATGCCTGTCTGTCATGGGGTGGGTAGGGAGGTTATAACCAGATCTTCTGCCCCACAGAATCTATGCCACAAGCTGAGGTCCTCCAGCTTTGCCTTCCCGGCCTTTGTTTTGCACATAAAGTACTAAGAGAAGTTGGACCAATCCCACATGAGAGGGCCGTGTTGCAACCTTCTCTCAGTGAGCGTGTAACAAGATCCCTTAGGAATAATGGGATTAACTGAGGAGAAGAGGGGGCACTTAGCTTCCAGGATTCTTAAATCTTGCAATCCTTATTTGAAACGTTGCGTCGCGCATCTCAAGCTACTCTTTGCAGAGGCAGACAATGGCTGTCATCTGGCTGGGATTTGTGCAGAACAATAACACTTGGTTTTTAACAACGGATTATGGATATTGTATCCAGCTCATGCCTGCTGTAACTCTACTGACATCAAAGGGTTTGCAGTAGGGATAAAGTTTGCACATTCAACTTTGTTGGCCAAATTCAAGTTGGGAAATTCAATGTAGTTGAACAAATTAGCCATTAAAGTACATAATATCTTATTGTCCTTCTGCTGCTCGGCGTTAACTGAGCTAAATGTCCTGAACTAGCCCTTGCTTCCTTGCAGGATAGATTTTATTTGGCTCCAGACCAGGCTCCAGCTCTGTCATCCCGGGTGCATGCCCCAGCTGCCCTCACCCCTTTGGGCCCAGCAGAGCCATGCTGCCTACTCAAAGCAGCTCTTCCTCCTCCACCACAGTTCTTTCGTCTCTTGCTATGTTGTGCCTCTGTGCTGTAGCCCGGAGCATGACCAATTGTCTAGTTCTTCATTTATCTATTTTCTCATGGCTGCAAACAGGAAGAAGTCTGAGGGGAGCTGTAAGTGGCAGCGTGCCCCTTCTGCTGAGGCCTGGTGGAACAGGTTGGGGTTGGCACCTGCTGGGGGCAGTGGCAGCATGAAGTGATGCCTGTGGAACCCTTGTGGCAGAGTTGAGAGTAGACTCTTTTCTCCTCAGTTGAGCTTTTTTCCTAACCAATGAACAACAATAGCAATTAAAAAAAAAGGAGAGAGAGTTTGGCTCTTAGTTTGCCCCAGTGATGTGGAAGAAGGGAAATGCCTTGGGGAGAGTTTACCATTCTGGTAAATTAATGAATGGCTTTAACCTGCCCATTTTAAACATGTTTGGAGGTCAAGAAAAGGATGAGCTTGGGAATTCTGTTTGGGAATCTTTCTCTGTGCACAGTGCTGGTGTGATAGTTGCCATGGCATGCCTTCATCTCTGTACTCAGTTCACTTTTCCTTCCCCTTTTGCTCCACTCCCAAAAAATGCTAACTGCCCAGCTGTCTGTGCAAAGGGGCAAGATAGATACTGGTATCACCAAAGACCTGTTTAGTTAAGATAGAAATCTGGAATAGGTAATAGCCTTAAATGAGTTCTCAGTCAAACAGAAGTACCTCATTACATCCTGAATTTAATATGAACAGGCCTCTTGTCACCTGGTATAATTTTTTGTTCAGCATCACTGCTTACAATAAATGCAGCTTTTTCTTCTTCTAAATGATGTGAATAACAATCCCCTCCCTGTCTCATCCCTTCACAGGTCATGGATATTTAGCTGCTAAATTTCTGTACCTCAGGAAATTATGCTTTTAGAACATCTTGTTTATATATTTTCCAAACTGTTGCGCTTTCCTTGAAATGATGAATGTCAGCAACAGCTGGACTGTATATGATTGAATTTCACCTTGTCTCCATTCCCAGAACCCTGCTTCCATATGGAGTTCAGTAAAGCAGTATCTAAAAACGCAGGAGTAGGGATAAATAGGCACTCTAGAGATGATGAGTTCATTGTGTTTGCCTTGAGCACTAACTTGTTCTGATAACTTCTAGTATTTGGGAATGCAGAACACTGCTTTTGTTTGCTTTTGTGGCCACCATGATTCATCTGTTGTTTTCTGTCTTTTGTCAGTCCATTTGGAATTTTTTTAATCTCATTTTGCACACAAATGAAGAGATTTGGGATCTTACTTTTCCCTGGAGCACCACCAATAATGACTTCACTTGTAAATAGTATATGCTGTAATAGGCATGGGTGCAGATCCAAGTTTCCCAAGTACATTAGTGGTTTTGAAATCTAAATGCAGCCCTCAATTTCACAAAGGCAAATGCTTTCTATTGGGATGGATTATACCCTCCAAGCAGCAGTAAACTCCTGTGTCCAGCACAGAAGTGCATTGGGTTCTGTTACTATGTCTTCTTTTCCCAGTTTGTACAGTGTAGGTCTCTAGGTGTGTAGATCAGATCTACTCAATCACCAAGCTGGGCAGTTAATGTTTTAGGGCCCTCATTAGTATTTTCACAAAATAGCCTGCTGTGTGCATAACTAACTATTCTCTTGCTACTGTGAAGACTTGTCCTTAACATTCAGGGTTCCCACCAGCTCCAGGCCTCTGGCATTGTACCTGGACAGTGTTGAGCAAGTCCAAAGATATTTCCAGTTATCCTCTTATCTCCAGGTTGCTCCCTAGCAACAGCGTGGTGTTATCTCCTCACTGGTGCTGTTGCTTAGGCACGCTTCTACCAATTTGCTTCCTAGCAAGTTCTTCCCTCTTTTGTGTTCACAGGGCTTCTGCAGACCGTTAGCATTACAATGTTTTTACCTAGCTCCAGCTTTTATTTTAAACCCAATCAGTAATTTGGCAAGATCATGTGTACGCATCTCCCAGAGCTCAGGACATCCACATGTAGGTAGTAAATTATGCCTGCTCTTCTGTTGTCTTTTGCTGTAGAGATGTTGAATAGCACGAAACACAGGAAAAACCCCTCTGAAAGCTCATTCAGTGTACCCTTCCCTGTTTTACCTTCAGAGAAAAAAAGCATCTTTTCAACTGTCTTTTAGCATTTTCTTCCTACTTGTGCAAATACAAAGACATAACACATAAGCTGTAGGAGGCTTACACCAATATACAGTTTTTGAAACAAGCAAACAAATCAAAGCAAAACCCACCTGTATGACAGCCTGCCCTCCAGCCTTAGAGGACTTGCATGGCCCAGGGCAGGCTGTACCAGGAGCTGTTACCAGGCTGGTGAGCAGCGTGTTCTGGAGGGCAGCACAGAGGCAGTGGCAGCTGCTGCCCTGGGGCAGCTCAGTGTGACTGAACAGCTCTCAGCTGTGCCCACATTCCTGTGCTCTGGATCTGATGAACTGTTCTGCTCTGAAGTACAGCCTGGGCTTCCTACCCCAAGTCACTGTGGAATCGGGGAGGAATCCTGGCACTAACTCATTTGTTTCTGAGCAGGAATCTCTAAAAGAAGAGTATGAGAGCAGTACTAGAGGACTAGAAATAAATTTCCAGAGCAGTGTGAGTTTATTTCTATTCTTCCCTGTATGGGGTAGTGATTTCAGTAACAAGCTACGTATTTTCTCTTTACAACTAACATCATCAACTTTGCAAGCCTTGCTGTGGGAGTTTGGGAGCCAGGCGTGATGCTGCTTGCTTTGTGTTTGCTTGCTTTGGGATTCTTACCCCCATCTGCAGGTGGTTAGTTTATGCCAAGTACTACTTGTTAACTCACCCTACTTGGCCAAGCAGCACCAAGAAGCATGCTGAAGGTATGTCATATGCACAGATGGTCTGGTTACCTCTTGGGGAATTCAGTGCAGCTCTTATGTATCGAGCAACTGGGTAGAAGTAAATGCTGAGGTCAAAGTTCGGGTTGTCCTCTGCTTCTACTCCATAGTACTCCACAGGAAGGTCTTTGTAGAACTTGGGCCCGGTGTCGAGGTGGAAGCGCCCAGCAGCAGCATTCACAATGTGGGAGATGCCCATTTGGCTCAGCTGTGCTTTGTCACGAGCAACATACCTGGAGGAAGAAATGTGTTTTTCATTCTCCTGCTGCATTGTGGTGCAGTATAAAACACATGACTGCTGGTGAAGTTTATTAGAAAGTGATGAAGTCATACAGGCTTTTTCCTGAAATGATGATTAGGTCTAAAGTGTCCACAAAAATGTTTCACGACAGAATTGGATTTTTAAGAAACTGGCTCTTAGATTTCCTGCATTTTCCACCAAAGATCCCCTTAGATTCTTCTCAGCTGAGAAGGTTGTGGTAGTGGTATATTTGTGCGCAAGCTGAAAGTTTTCTGATTTGCTGAGCATCCATCAGTTCTGGGACTGATGTCATCTGGCGATAGGAAGTAAGTACCAGGGGGTCCTGTTTGGCATTGCTCTGGTGTGAGCGCTGCAGTAGTGATGCTGTTACACCACTAGGCTGTGGCACCGTGGGTCTCCTGTGGTAATGCAGGGGGAGCAATTAGGAAGGGGAGTATTCTTCTGGAAGGGAATGCTCAAGTTGCCTTTCCTACGTGCTGTGGTATCCTAAGCAAGGTTCAGCCTCGCTCAAAAATAGGACTTAGTCCAAAGGGTCCCCAAATTAGTACCTAGCTCTCTCTTTAAAAAGAGTGGAGGATTTATGCAGGGATGGGGTGGGGGCTAAGGGTTTAATCAGCACCTTCAGCCCATCCCTCTCTTACAGGTCTCCCACGTAAAGGTTTGGCCAGACTTCATCCACGTGCCCCCTGGGGCGTGCGCGTGTCCAGAGCAAGCGCTGCAGCTCCTCCAGGGATGGGGTGTCTCCCCTCTGCCCTCCCCGTGCGCGGCTTGAGGCTCTTCTTATTGTGGGACGCAGCAGGTCCCTGCCACACAGTGAGTCCCAGGCCATCCTGAAAGGTGGAGGGAAACAGTTACCGCCAGCCAGACATTTCTGATGTAGTGCTCTTTTCTTCTCCTCTCCACTTACCCCCTCACCAAATTTGCCCTGGGTTGCAAGGATGGGCTCTTTGGGGTTGTAAATTACCTCTTTCTTCCATGTTTCTCGATTAATCATTGCAGAGGCCATGACTGGTCTTTGCAAATGTTGCTGCTATCTAAATTATGACAGTTCAGTGGCTCATGTACCCCCATGTTGTGGTTCAGACAATGCCTTTGCAGCATATTCTTCTAAAACAAAATTTTATGTCATTATGGCAAGTTGGAAGCTAAAGCTTTTGCAAACTACTATGCTCAGGGCCTCTGGGCTTATTTTGACCTGACTACTTGACCCTTTTTTTTTTCCTTTTTCTTTCAGATGTGTCAAACAGTTCATTAAAACCTTGTGATTATATTTTTTAAAGGTTTTTTCTTCAGTCATAAAAACTTTCCCACTTCCTATTTGGAATTCTGGGTCCTGCTGTTACCACAGCAGTACAGCCCAGTTCTTGATATGGCAGCGTGAGAGTTCTCCTGCTTTTAATGGAAAGAGGTAATGCTATGGAAAATGTATTGTGTAAGAGTAGCTGCTCAGCGGGAAAAGAAAAAAAGTTACCAATTTGATATGCTGTGCTTTTCCTTCAACCATGCAACTAGAAATTGCTTATATATACTTTATCTGATTTGACTTTTATAATTTGCTTAACCAGCTGAACTGAATTGAATGGAATTGGTCATGCAAGATCTTGCTCTCTAGCTAACTTTGAATTGTCTGCTTCAGTGCAGGAAACTCTGTAATGAATATTTTGGTTTTTTTTTTCCAATGGTACCTGTGTGCCACGCTTGCTTTCCTGATGACAAATGCTCATGGTAGAAAGAGTCCACATGAGTAAGTTATAGTGATTCTTGCTGCTATTCGTATAGGCATTCACATGTGGTTTTTTGTAGGTTCTTTTTTTCATTCCTCTGTTTTCTGCCCTCTCTAATAACTCTTCCATTTCTAATCTTGAAATACAGACCTTAATACTTTATTTACATGGAGAAATTTAATTTTTCTTTCTTTTTTTCTATTTCTTTTTTAGAAATCAATCTGTTTCTGGAATTGTTCTATTTTGATGCGGTACTCTTCCTCTGAAAATAGTAGTTCCTTGTGTTAGCTGCAGATTTTAACTGTTGGGAAGATTTTAGAAGAGAATAGATACTGTATTTTTACAGTTTCTATATTTTTCTGTTCTAAGAAATTTTCTTTAAAAGAACATTTTTGTGTTCTAAAAATTAGTCAAGCATCCATATTACAGGGGTACCACAAAGTCTGTCAGCTCAGGGAGCTTTAGACCAGGAGCATGTGTCTAGACTTGGATGAAGTTGTAGTCAGTGAGTCAAAATCGTGTTCTGCCACTGAATGTCCTTTGTATAAATGACTAGACAGGTGGTGTGGGGTAAAACATTCCAGGACAGCAAACCTGAGACCTTCCATCTTTCTGCTGAACAGTTCTGTCATGCACAAATAGGCTGTACTCATGTTTAAGCACATCCATTATTGAGAACTTCTTTCCAAACAATGTTACCTGTGGTGAAATATTTTCCTGGTAAGGCTCATTCACTAGCCATAAGTACACTTTTTTTTGTAATGTTATTTGATCACATCTATCTTTACACCCACAAAGACAATGGATGTCAGGGGGAAGTTCTTTACCAAGAGAGTGGTGAGGTGCTGGAACAGGCTGCCCAGTGAGGCTGTGAATGCTCCATCCCTGGAGGTGTTCAAGGCCAAGTTGGATGGGGCCCTGGGCAGCCTGGTCTAGTACCAGATCTGGAGGTTGGTGGCCCAGCCTATGGCAGGGGGTTGGAACTTGGTGATCCCTGGGGTCCCTTCCAACCCAAGTTATTCTATGATTCTGCAATTCTATGAAAGACAGAGAGGGGCTGAAGGCCAACTTGCTTTGGGAGCTCATTGCACCTTGGTTTTAATCTACTGTTTTGCTGAAGGAGAAATGGGATAACCAAATCCCTGTTCCCAGAGGCAAAAGAGGGAAGCAGTGACCACAGTGACAGTGGTGGTTCACCAAATGCTGACCAGAAGCCACTCATCCACTGTGCCCTTGGGTTGATTTGCCTCGCTATCCCACTGTCAAGGGGGCACCATGTTATTTCAGTACACCTCCTGCCACCCTCATAGTCTGCCTTGTCCTCTTAAATACCGTAAGTTTTCACTAAATAACAGAGTTCCCAGGATGGTCTCATATTGTTCGTATTACAAAGAGCTCCACTCCAGAATGTGCTCCCCTCCTAAAATGTGCGTATCATCTCCAGTGTCAGCTTTTACTGTGAAAACAAAAGCAGATGTTCTTGCCCATTTCAGATGGCTTTATGCAAGGCGAAGCATGAAGGCATTCCCATGCTGGAACGGAGATTTGCCATCAATTCTGATAGCTGCTTTGGCACTGGGCACCCCAGTGCCTCAGTGCCAGATGTGCCCTGGCCTGCTGCTGGTCATCTCGGACACCTGTGTGACTCTTCTGCTCCCACACAGGAGGTCTGAAGCAGAAATGGGACTCGTATTTCCTGTGTCCTGACCACAGGGCCATCTGCCAGCTCATTAAATGCTTTCAAGAATAACAGCCTCCTCCAGTCTTTCCCACCTCATAATATCTGCAGCAAATGTTCCCCCTTTTTTGATGTATCTCTTTCCTTGCAGTGTGGCTAATGACCACTCTAGGCACTTCTCACTCCCTGTAAAGTTGCTTTCAACTGTTTCATTTTTTGTTTTTTATTTACTGTTGCCTGTTATCCATTCCCTTGCCCTTTCCACTGCATAAATACCTCAATTTTCATGTTACCTGGCCTCAGAGGACTGGAGACTGCAGTCAGCCCCACTTTCCTAAGCCTCCCATGAGCAGAGAATGACAGGGCACTGCCCCAGAGTCCTAGTAACGTCATGGTGTTAGCACAGCCCTTACAAGAACTGTGCTTTCCAGATCCATAACCCCATCCTTGTAACAGCCCAGGGGGACAGCTCTGAAGTACAGCAAACCTTAGGAGAACTGCCCTGCTGGAGATTTCTTTAAAAGTAGTCTTTCTAGAAGTGAACATAACTGTGTAGACTTGGCAAGAGGAGGCAGTGTGTGCTTTGCTTACTGCGTGGATTCTGAAAGCTGTGGAATAATGGTTTTCTTTGTAAGGCGGGCATGCTGCTTTGGAATTGTGCTGGGTTGACTTTCAGCTTGTGCTCACATTAATCCTTTATTCTAGCTAAGGAATTTACTCTTGTTGATATACTGACATGAATGGCGGAAGTTGTGTATGAAACTTATTCCTTTCGCAATCTTGTCACATTTGTTCAACTGGAGAACAGAATCAGTTCATGTAAACTTTATGTCCAATAAAAGCTGAGGACTAGAGTTCAAATTTCAAATGCGAAATAATTGGAACTAACAGGCTGTGAATGATTCAAAAGCAGTGAAGTCTCTGTAGGACTATTCAGCTAATATGCTGAATAATGAATGCTCTGGAAAAAAAAAAAAAAACATAGCTATCCAGAGAAAATTTACAGACAGGAAAACTAGGCTTTTTTTTTTTTTTTTTTGAATAAATGACTGCTCAGTTCTAGCACCAGTCCAACATTTTAACTCACTAATTTTATACATGCAACTGTCATTTACTGAAATGCACATATTTAAAGAAAACAATGATACAAATAAAATTGTGTAATGTTTTCTAAGGAGCATGAATAGATTAAAACAAATGAGTATGAAAGGAAAATGATTATATGTAATAATGTGGTTCTTCATTTTAAAAATGTTTTTAATGATTCTCAGCTCAATTTCTCTATATTCTTTTTTGTAAGGATTTGTTTCTGTGAAGTGTTGCATGGATGAGCAATACAGTTTTAAAATGCCTGTTTCTGAATGATAATCCTGTGAAATGTTCCTGATCTTTGCCCTACTAGTTTTGTACTGCAGTAATTATTCAATAACAGAGGAGAAATTTTTCCATTATATTTAGATTAATTTTGAATTGGTTTGTACTACAACTGTAATTTTAGCTGAACTGTATAATAGAATTTCCTTAATTATGAATAAGAGGAGAATTGCAATCAGAGGCCTATCACAAAGTAAAGGTCATTTGGATGATCTAGTGACCTATATGTGAGCCATGCATGTCACCTTGCCATGCCCCTATCTATTAGCCCTTATCTGAAGGCCACTAGTGGCTTTGCCACAGTAAGACCAAGAGAACAGCCGGGTCAACAGTTTGTTATGCTATGTGATGTATATAGAATATCCCGGGAAGAAGATAAAAGTGGTCCTGTGAGGTCAGCGAGAGTATCTCTGCTGCCTCTTTAGGCTTCCTCTCTTTCCCTCAGTGGATGCCTCTTTTGGCTGCATATATTCTGGATGTTTTTGTTTAGTTCACTGACTGCAGCCTTCTCTATAACTCAGTTGGTGGCATTCAGTGCCATGCTGAGGAGAGAGCCTTCAGAGACTGATCCCTTAACAGGTGCCTCAGTCCTTGGAAACATGTCACCTTTATCCGATTTTCCAGTACCACGGCATTTAATAAGAACAAACTCAAATGCCAGTGCAATTTGACCATTTGGCAGTACACTGGTACGAGATCAAGATGAGAGGATGATGTGAAGGCTGAGCTGGGGCAACATGAAACTCTGCAGCATGATGCTGTGGTAAGTCGGGAGGGAAAAACAACTCTCATGTGTAGGATATTTAACTGGTGTCCTAGTAGAAAGCCCTTATATCTTTTGTTTTTCCTTCCATTTTTCCAATGCCAAGATAAAGGAGGGATTTTAGTTCTATATAAGAATGTCAATGCTCATGTTTCAATGATGTATGCAGTATTTTAATCATCCTAGTCATTGTACTGGCTTTTGTGTATGGGTAGAATGAAGCTGTTCTCCCCTAGCTTTAGTAGGAATATTTTTACATTTTTAAATTCTGAGAACAAAGTGCCTTACATCCTGTTTTTTCTCAAGCTGGTATGTGCTGTAACCTTGTCATCTCTGAAGATATCAGTGTCTGCACTTCAGATAGAGTGATTTGTGATGGTGAAAGACCAGACAGAAGCCCAGGGCTTGGCCAAAGCAGGTCAAGTCAAGTTCATGCCTATCGTGTATTCAAAAGCCATAAATGTTTCTCAGAAAGCCTATCCCTTGGAAAGATTCCTCCAAGATAACATATGTTTGAGAAGAGGTTTTGTGTTGCTGCATTTCTGCACAAACGACAAGTATTACTGTCATCATTCTTTCTTCCTTGGTGTTTAACCTGATAGTCTCACTGGAGTCATAATTTATCAATTGCTAGGAGCACTACAGGATATAGATGGTATGAATCAAATACAGCAATGACTGAGGTAGAGCTGGCTGGACATGAAAGCTGCGATAGAGGCAGTTTCCAGAGAAGCTCAAGGTATTTGCATTGCCAACTGTTTGTAAGAAAATCTCTCCAGCAGCTGGAGGATGTAATCTGAACAGCACTTCCAAATTTAGTAGAGGCTTCCAGAGTGACAACTTTAACCCAGCCATACATCGAGGTGTAGGCCACCACTTCCCTTGGTGTGACTTGGCAAATCCATTTGGATGCCTTGCTCTCAGTGGACCATGCAGAGCTTGTGTCAAGGAGCAGAATAGCTAAGTTGATCACAAGAAAGATGAAAACATCCACTTGTTCCTCCACTCAGTAGCGCACTGGTACCAAAGCCCTAGTCCTGACTGGAGAGGAGTTGTGACACCTCCCCTTTTTCCAAGTAGGACTTTCCTCTGTGTGACATCCAGGGAATCAGCAATGTTATTTCTGACACAAAGCACTACTGAAATATAAGGAAGAAATTAATCAACCCATTCTGATTCTCATATATGTTGATTTTACCACAACTTCCACTGATGTTATGGGTAGCCAGACCTTAGAAGCCTCAAAAATGTCTGTCTCATTTTTTCGTAGCAAGCTTGTGAGCCAACCAGCAGGGCTCAGATCTGCTGCTCTTGGCTGTCTCAGGATGCACAGCAGTGCTGAGGCCTTGGGGCAGGGTGGCCTCATTCTCTCCTATGACTGGAGTATAAAATATTCTCTTGTCATCAGATGGTTAGTAGGCTTATATTTACCAGCCCTGTGTATGGCTCCTGACAGTGGCTTAGACAGAAGCAGTCACCCTTTCACAGACAGCAGTATTTACACCAAGTGTGTAAAACCTGCCCACCTATTGATTTTGTTAATTTTTCTCCATCTTGTGTATGTATTTTCTTTATTCTTTAGCCACAGGAAATCGTCTTGGTAGAGATATTGCCCACACTGCAGCTTTGACTGGGTAAAAGAGAAATGAAAAATACAGGCAGCTAAATAGATTTTCCCTGACTCACCCCTTGCTCACTGAATGGAAAGCCAAGGACTTTCTGGACACAGTTGCATTCTTGTAATATAAATGGGATTTTAACCGTGCTTCTGAGTCAGAACAGAGACAAGTGTGGGCATATGGAGTATGCTTCATAGAAACTGGTGGTGGCTGATTGGTGACAACACCAGCAGGACTGCACAGAATAAAGAAAGGATCTCATCCACCCCAAGTTCAGTGAGGAAGATCTGGAGAAACAAAGCTCAGAACAATCCCACTGATATCAACAAGTCTTTGAGCAATCTTGTAAGGCAGCCTCAGTATGGAAAAGAAGGTTCCAAAACTTGGAAACAAATTTATTGTGTCAAGGTAAACATGAAAGAAATGTCTGTTGAGTAGGTGCTGAATTAAGATAGGTGCTAGAGGAAAGTAAACAGAGCCTATGTTTGGGACAGGGACACACCTGGGACATACCTGCAAGCTTTACTTGTGCAAACCATCCCTCTGGCTTCAGTGAAAATTGTGGGGACTCAGGGTTTCAGAATGGGGCTTATCCTCTACTTCTTAGTAAGTTTAGGACAAAACAGCCTAAGAAAATTCTTCTTTATTGGTTGTGACTTTTTTGGGCCTACTTCATTGTAAAGAATGACCATGGAGAAGCTGGCAGAAGGTGTGCACACAAAAATCAGTTTTCCTGGCTTCTTCACTACTGAAGCCTGGATATAGTTTGTTGTTGAATTGAACCCTTTATTTACTAGTTACAAATTTTATGCGCCATTTTAATAATGTGCATTTTAACTATTTAAAGCTGCACATTAAACAAGCCCAGACACTGTGTTAACAGTCTGCATGTTATGGTATATTTTTTGTAACTGCTTGTTATAGCATCAACTATTAAGGATTTATTACTAGTGCATTTTAGTTGGTTCTTTACAGTCATTTAATTACAGCCATCTAGCAATCGTTACATAAATATGCATCAAGAGCAATAACTCCAGTGTAAGGTGACCCAAAAGGCTTTTACCTGCCAAGACCAGGGTTCAGGCCCTCAGGTGGCAATGATGTCACCAACACGTGCAGGGAAACACAAACATTTAAAGCTGTGCAGGGAGCTGTGTTCCTCCCTGCTCTAGGTGTTCATGAAGTCGTCAGCTGGAGCAAGAGCTCTGCAGACCTCTAAGGACCTAAGCTTAGCTCTTGGCAGGCAAGCAAAGGAAAGTCAGTTCCCCTCCAGCCTGAGTCCCAGCAAAGATGTGTAGATTTTGGCTGTGAGCACAGAAGTTGAGCTGCAAAATGGGCCCTGTGGAGCCCCTTGGTACTCCTGATGCTCTCAGTGCCAAATGCATCCTTATGTCCATGAACCCAACCTGATCTGATCTGATAGACAATTGGACATGTTGCATCTGACTCAAAGACAGCAGCAAAAGGCAGGTCCAAAATGCATCTGCCACCTCCCTGTGCCACTGGTCACTGCAGCAGCATGGTCTTGTCTGAGAGGCCTTTCAGCTCCTTGCCGGGCTACTTCTCCTGGCTACAATACTATTGCTAGTGTCTTCTGCAATTAACTTGACCCATCAGACTTGACCAATAGCTGGTTCTGACCGTCTGCAACTCATTCATCCATTCAATACTGGTATTTCTTTTACCTCATCAAGAAAACAAAAATCCCACTCTACAGTATGGCAATGCTAAAAAACTGTGCAGTACATTTATGAGAAACTCTTTCTATTCTTAAGCACCCACCTAAGGATAAACTTGCCTGAAATTCAGTTCTTCTTGTGTGAGACTGGCTCTTCTGTGCAGAAAGGCTGTGAAATTGCAGTATCTCTCTCGCCTCCAGCAATGACTTGCCTGTGATGAAAACAGTTATACTTAGAATGGGTAAATGGTTTTTTGTTAGTGATGGTGGTGGAGTTTTTGTTTGTTTGTTTGTTTACATGAGATTACTGAAAAAATCTGAAGGATTGAACATTTCTGAAACAAAGATTGGCAAGTTGATGCAGGTTGAAATGAGGAGTAAGGTGCCCCATTCTGTTTTCTTCTTGGACCTGCTAGTAACCAGCTGGGTTGTCTGGCTGACCCCTGTGTTTTGGTGTAAGCACTGCAAAGCCATCACCCTCCCTGAACAACACAAATCTTGCTTGCTTTTTCATGACTTTTAGTGGTGCTCTATCAATATTTGCAGCCCATGTCTGCAGAGAGCACGTGGTGCTCTTGTTACTTTGTGGTGTTACTACAGCATGACCCTGCGGAAGTACAAGCCTAGGTTTGCTCATAGATTGCCTGAAATGTTCTGAGTCTGTTTCCCTGAAACAGTGTACTAGAGGCTCATGGTTGTGGTGCTGCCTTTCAGCCTCAGTGCTGGGGCTGTGTGGGAGGCAGAGCCTGGCCATGCTGCATGCTGCAGGGTGAATTCCTGTGGCTGTTTAGGGTGAAACCATCACTGCCATGCAGGCCTGCGGCTGCCCTCACATGCTTTGTGAGGGATGTTGGTCAGGACATTGCACTGCTAGCTGAACTCAGCAAGGGGAGGCCACAGAAGGGCTGGTTGCTGGGCACACTGTGTCTAGTTTCACAAAAGAAGGAAACAAGATCACTTGAGTGTAGTTTTCAGTCTCCCATCCATGGTTTTATGCATCTTCGGATTCACTTCCTATTGCATGTTCTTAATCTAGTCTGACCTAATTTTCTTAGGTCATCTCTGGTATCCAAAATTATCTGGGATGGAAGTTGTGTTCATTTCTTGCTTCAGCAACAGCTGCTCACAGGCCAAGGACTTCTTGTGCAGAGCCTTGCACAGGCTCCAGTTGCAATGCAGTCCCTTCAGCCAGTGTCCTGTGTCCCCACCGGAGTTTAGCAGGCCACATCTGAAAGTGAATGAGGCTACTGTGACAATAACTAATGTGGCAGTGTCTTTCAGCCCAGCATTGGAAAAATCAGGCTTCGGAATTCAAAGAATTCCATTACAAATGAATGGTTTCTGCCCGAAGGATTTAACCAAAAGGATGGCACAGTGCAAAGCCCTTCTCCCCTGTGACTAGCTCTGGTATGTTCTTCTATCTTAAAACAATATATTGCTTTTTTTGGGTCTTTTCTTCTGGGGGGCACTGACAGCTTCACTGCTCTTTGTTCTTGTCCTGTGGTCTCTACCATCACCATGAGGAAGTTGGTGCTACCCACTCGCAGGAGACAGCTGATGCATAGCAGGAGGGCTTAACAACATGGCAAGAGAGAAGATGGGAAACAGCAGGAGGTAAGCTCTCATGGTTCCCTGGTGTTTCTTGAGCACTGCAATGCATTTTATAGTTATCGCAGTGAGCCTGTGAGGAAGACACTGCCGTTTCCAGCACAGGTTGAGATGGTAAAAAAAAAGTTGAGTTTTCCTACATCTCTCCACAGGCCTGAATTGGGAGGAAGGCCAGAGGCAGAATAGTGCTGAGCACTTGTAGTGATAGCTGAACCTGGGGAAAGAGTCACTCACAGGTCCAATTTGGGTCAAAATCACTGTCTACTTCTGCTGAGTCAAAGGCGACTTACACTGAGGTGAAAGTCGTGGTCAAATATGGCCTTGAGTGGGATTTCCTTCCAAAAATTATGCTAGAGAATGAGGTTTTCAAGGAAGGCTTCAGCAAATTTTGGTTTTGTCACTCTAAATAGCTTTCAGAACATGCAAAATTAAACCAAGGACAGAGAAACCTTGTAACACTACATGCTACTCTTGATTCCCTTCTTTAAGTATTTGGAAAGACCTTCTTCAGCAATGCCCTAAAAACCAGCATGAGTCCTTATTAACTGTGGTGATGTTGTAGCTTAAAAGCAATTGCAGTAATTGCTTCTTCATCTTTCTTTCTCTCACCCCAGTCTCTCTGATTTGAGGCTTTCTAGCAGTGTGATAGCCGTGGCAGGACTCAGAGAGGCTTGGAAGGCTAGTTTCAGAAGCCTGTATTTCTCAGCAGTGTCTTCTGGCAGAAGGACAGACCACAGAGCTGATAGCAAGCTCCTGTTGCCCAGGTTTTTGGCTGGAGAACTAGGAAGGATAAACACCTCCTTAAGCACTGTAAGATAGAAATAGAAGAGAAAGGAATGGAAATCCTCTCATAATGCAAGGGCTAGAAGCAGTCCAGCTGTTTTGTTTTATTCCCACCATGAGAGCTATGGTCAGTCCCAGTGCAAGCTTGGCCACCTGTCAAATCAGGTTTGTGAACTAAAGCTTATTGGAATTTGACACGGTCTTGTCTTGGAGCAAACTGGTATGGATCAATAAAGGCTCCTCCTATAGCAGTGAAACAACACGTATGCTGTCCACACGGTCCCAGATGCCCCTTGTAAATCATTAAAATACTGGCCAGTTCTAATCAGACCCTTTGGGGTATAACGTAATATACTATTGGAGAACTTGAAACAATAAATCAAGTTAGTATAGAGGTCAGTCTGAGAATGAACGGAGCTGAGACTTGCAGGGTGATGTGCATGCAGTGTAAAAGACGCAATAGGAGGAGATGAAATCCCAAGTCAGCTATGCAGATTGCTTTCTTCTCATTATAAAATCTCACTACCTTTCTGCTGAAAGAAAAAAAATAATAGGATCTAATCATATCCTGTAGCACAGCTGATTGGAGGTCTAGAATTTCCCAGCAGTTGTGTTAGCTCTTGGGATCACAGGTATTTCTAATCATTTCTCCTTTGGATTAACTCATACCATATTTCTAAAGCAACTAGCAGTTAAAAATGGGACCTCTAAATGCCACAGATCACCTGCTGCAAAAAGAACTGACTTTCCTCTAGAGCTGAAAACCATCTAACCATTAGCAAAAAATAATTTGGATCCCATCAGAAGGCAGATGCTGTGGTTGCACTTGCTTGGAACACAATAGGCACCTTTGAGAAGGAGATGCTGTCTTGCAGTGCCCAGGTGCTGGCAGCTAGTAGCAGCCTGTGTGCTGGGGCACTGCTGCACAAACCCAAATGGTTGAGGCTTTCTTTTTGTTACAGATAGGCTGAGTCCCATCTGCATTTGAAGACAACATAGCATGGGGTTTGAGCAATTTCTGTGGCCAACGTGTAGTTTGACCACCATAAATGTCAGCTGGCAATGAGTGATACTGAAGGCTAACTCCCTCATTTGTGGTGTATCTGCATGTCCCTTTTTGTTTCTTACCTTACATTTAGAAGACAAATACTGAGTAATTGTTTCTCATCTTACCTTAGGGCAAGGACAGTCTATGATGCATACTGCAGATGCTAAGGCTATATAACTCTCAGCACTGCTGTTTAATTTCCCTTGCCTTCTGCTGCACTTTTCCATCAAACCTCTCTATGCTTAGCCTAAAGTGGGTGGAGTGTTTTTGGAATCCATACAGCAAAATAGCTTGGCACCTGAGTTTTACCCATGGAGCTGTCTTTTTGGTAGTGGCCTATGGGAAAGGTGTCAGAGGCCCCGGCTATGGTAGCCTCCTTTTAGCCATGGAGGCGAGAAAAGGACTTTGCTTTAATCCTGTCAAAGCTGCTGTTATCCAGTACAGGCTTTGCTGTGGGAGATGCGCATCGAGTGATCTCTTTGGGGTTTGTGCTGGTGGATCTCAAAGGGAGCTCAGCTGAAAGGTTTGGAGAGCAGTGCCAGGAGCTGATCTCAGACCTTTTCCTTGGTAATGCAAGCCAGTAGCTCAGAAAGTCACCGTATCACAGCGGACAGAGCTACCACGAAACACTGGCATTAAATAAAAAACCTAGCAAAATCCAGGGCAGTAAATATCTGGTGGTGAAAAAAGAGGAATTTGGCCTGCTTGAATGATATATCAACGCCTCTAAACTGGAAGAGTACATGGGGCAGGGTGGCTTAATATTGCATTTTATCTCTAATTAGACCTAAAACAAGTTTGAATTTGTATTAAGCCTGGTGGAGAAATAGTTGAAACGATGGAGATGCAATAATCAGTTTCATCAGAGGCGCAGCACAGCTTGATGCGGGAACTTAATGAAGATTTGTTGGTCAACAGCAATCTCCCAGCCCGCTTAATGTGCTCTCTATTTAATTTGCTCTGCTATTGTAGTAAATTTGAAGCCCCCAGGTCAGACTCAGCTTTCGTGGCTCTTGCAGTCTCTGCAGTGTCAGCAGGAAGCATGAACCAAAGACTCCAAGCCTGGGCTTGAGCGATGTATATTTCTCTTAATGAAACCCAAAGCCAGGTGAAATTTTTGGGAGAGAGGAAACAGGATATGGAGCCCCTTTGGGGGCTGGGAGGTGTTCGTAACACTCTGAAACTTGGCCCACATTTCTGGTCTCCTCCCTTTCTGCTACACAAAGGATTTGTAGCTTTTTTAGACACACTTGGATCCATTGTATGTTGTGAGAGAACCTGCTGGGAAATTTGGTGATTCCTGCTCACCAGGGCAGAGGAAATGTGTGTTTCTGCTTTGTGTTTTTAGGAAAGTAAGAAGATGAAATTCAAAATGAAGCAGAGCAGATGGGAATCTTTCAGAGACAGACGCTGGGAAACATTTAGACAAGCTTTGTCCCCAATCCTTGAGCTCAGGATTTAGCAACTATACCATAGAGAGATTTAAGAAAGACAATGAAATGCATTTTGGCTTCAAGTACAGTTCCTCCAGAATCCGATGAGAGTTGCGCACGTGAATCTGAAGCCAGAATATAGCCAGCAGTATGGGGAATAGATGTAATGTGAGAAACTCTCGTGCTATATTATTATAGTCTGAATTGTTTCCATCATTCTGGGTTAAGTAATTCCCCACTATCCATCTCTAAAGTGTAAGCATTAGAGCCTTGATGTGCCCCAGGGAGAGGAAGCAAACCAGTCTTTGAATCTTTACCCAACCTTACTGCTCATATTTTGCTTTCAGTGAATAACTGTTCAAATCCTTTAATATTTCATTCCCATAAAAATATATTTACCAGGGGTTTTTGTGGCAGCAGTAAGTCTGTGTTTATTATTTTAGGAACACCACATGACTGGCTTTAGAGAAAAGACGAGGTAGGAGCACAGAGTGCTGCAATCCATCAGGGAACAGCATGTTTTCCACCTGTTGAGGCAGCAACCACAATAACAGATGCACATAATAATTACCTGTACCTCAAAGGCAGCACTGCGTCCTGAACCTTCTGCTCCCCACCTAGCAGACAGCTTGATAACAGAATTACAAAAGAGGAGCAGCGAGAGAACGGAGTAGATAGCTCTTTGAGAAGAACGAAAGAGCAGTTCTTATTAAAGAGAAAACTGGAAGGTGGAAGATGAGAAGGAAAGATCTGAGACACCATGATGCTAAAAAAGAGTGGAGCTGAAAAACTCCAGGAGCCTGCCTTATTTTTAGAGCGGTGGTCAGGCTTTTGCAAATACCTTTTTCAAGGCTGTTCTCATTTGTACTCCTATCATCAGGGATAATCTCTCCTGAGGGATAGGTGCCCCACACATCTAAGGAGCCCAATCCTTCCCAGAGATGGGTGGCTCTGCAGTGGCAGGAGAGGGGCTCATGCCCCCATGGGATAAAGGCTTTGTCTTTGTCTCTTTTGACAGGACAAGTGAGTATGACCCCATGCCAGGGCCGTGTTCCTCTCTCCATCCCTGTCAGCCAGCACTGGGAGCACGCTGGAGCTCTGCTACCCCCTGTTTGCCCCCAGGAGGCTGCTGTACAGAGAAAGGGCAAGGACAGAGTGGGGAGCAGGGCTGCAGAGCAGGTGAAACACCTTTGCTCCTCACTGCTAAACTGCTGTAGGGTTTTGTGAGGCTATTTGCCCCTGCTCTGGCTACCGCAAAGGAGGAGGTGGCATTCGGCTGGGTGAGGGCTCCCTGAGCACATGAGCTTTGATGTGATTTGTACCACAGCAGTCCTTTACAGGCAGAAAGGAAGAGATCCTTCCTTGCAGAGATTTGCAGAGGAAGGGAATGATCTCAGCCCCGATTTAATCTTGACAGAAGCAGATGATGAGAAGACTGTGTGCTGAGTTGGAGTTTTCCTTTGAATTCCTATGGTGTTGAAGGCAGAGTTATAAATAGACACAGTATCCTTTCTACCCTGGTACAATTCTGCCTCCAGCTCCCCATATAGACAGCAAGTCTGCTGGTAGGTATTTAGCAGGAATTAATTTAACCCAGTCTTCTCTTCTGTACTCTTTCACTCCAGGAATCCTGATGGCTGCCACAGCCATACAGGCATATTTCCTCAATAAAAGCGTTCTGAGGAAGGTTGTTGATATTAAAAGCCCCATTTCTGCCTGAAAATTCTATCCTAGTTACAAATAATTCATAGAATGATAAAGAGTATATATATAAAAAAAAAGAAACAAAAGCTCCCCTTTCACCTCCCCAAAGAAAATCTTCTTAATCTTTCTTTTTTTCCCCTCGTGTTTTGTTTCTGAACATCACAGCACTTTCTTCATAGTCTGTTCCACATTTTCTCCAGTGCAGCCAGTTGGCCAGTTCTTCCTTTCCCAAGGAAGACTCTTGTGGAAACCCATCTACAGTGCTTCATGCCTATTAGATAGATCTTTAAGAAATTTAAATACAAGCTGGACCGGTGTTTGTAACTAAAAGAAAAAAGCCCTGCATTTAAGCATCTTATTCGGCACTGGTTTCTCACGCTGGGCCTCCAGCAGGACAGCCACCCGGCATGTCACAAACCCCGGGGTGTAAGGCCAGCAGCAGTGACCTGGCCTCACCTCACCCCTGTCCCCACTCTCTGCTGGTGGGGCCAAGGCCCGAGGCGTGCTGCTGGGTGCGTGGCGGGCTGGCAGGTTGGCAAACAAACTCAAGGTACTTGCCTGGTCGTTGAAGCTCCTGCGTGGCTGTGCCTCAGCTTACCTTCGTGTGAGCAATGCCCCTTCCTTCCCTCCTACCGTAACAGACACAGCAGCCTCTCTGCCTTTGGTTTATTCAAAGTCTATTTTTAATTGTGTTAATTATAAACCATCATCCTCCACCCTCTTTGGACCCACAAGTATCAGCCGGAGGGAGGCAATGAGCGGGCAGAGCCGGACGCTGCACGTTGGCAGCACCCAGCGCAGGGCGGTGGGCAGAGGGGCTCCGGCTGGGGCGGGCAGGGCAGCGCGACCGCGGGGCTCTCCTGCGCGTGGGTCGTGCCCGGGCTCCCACGCAGGGCAGGGCGCCTGGGGCACGGCCGCTACTTCGCCCGCGGGTTTTCAGCCACCGCGGGAACAAAGCGGCCGTTCAGCCGCCGGGGCTCGGTGCCCGCCTGCCTGCAGCCGGGGGCGGCCGCGCACCGCCCGCTGCCGTGCCCCGCTCCGCCGCGCCGCGCCGAGGCCGCCACCTGGTGGCTGCGGGGGGAAGCGGGGGCACGGCCGCGCGGCGCCCTGCGGCCGTCATGGGCTGTGCTGCTGGGGGAGCGCGTGGGGATGGGAGTTGGGCCGGGGAGGCTCTTGTTCCCGGGGCATCCTGATCTGCTTCTATTTTTATTTTTAATTTTAATTTTTTTTATCGCTCGTTCTTCAAATTGAAGATTTTTATTCCTTTTTTTCTTTTTTTTTTTTCAGTCTATGCTAATTGATAATTGAGATGTGCATATTACCTTTGATTTGGGTCTGAAGAGTTCTTTTAAGACGACCGTCACTACGTGCTGTGCTTGTGCTGCCCTGGAGAGCAGACCCGCAGCCCATGAGCAGGTTTCTTTACACAGGGAACTAAGGCCCCCTGCGCTCACAGTGTGAGACAGGGCCTCAGCACCAAGCGCCCTGCTCCAAGCTCTTGCTCCTATTGTACGGTCTACATAGCAGATGTAGGTACAGCCAAACAGAATCACAAAAGGTGCTGAGTAGCCTTTCACGAAAGCAGGAATCTGCCTTGCAAACAGCACTGGGAATGGCAAGGTGTGTTTTTCCTTGTTGCTTTGCTGCTCTTGAGCAGCCGGATTGCCACAGTGGGCAGCATCCATGCCTCTGCGTTCCAGAGTGTGGTAGCAGGAATGCAAACAGCTGCCATCCCTGAGCTGCCTTTGTGCTGTGAGTGTTTGTCCACTGGGAACCGAGAGCCAGATGTGGCTCTCATAGTTTCCAGGCAGCACTGATCCATCAGATGACAGTAGCTATTGAGTGCTGCTATGGTGGCCCAGAGACATAGAGATGAAAGTCTGATGTCTGTCAGCACCTCCCTTGCCATTCCTGTCTCCCTTCAGTTTTCACTTGAGTCCTCCCATAAAAGCAAATGCCCCAGAACATGATGTTGCAATGCTAATGGCCTTATTTTTGAGAAAGAAAATCGTGAGTTTTGTAATGTTAAGCTGCCAGAGAGACTTGGGATCCCTTGAGCTTTGTTGTCAAATGCCTTCATGCTCCCACCCCCACTGCCCATGCAGCTATTGGGAGCCTCGGCTGGGAACCCACCTTCCTTTTCAAAAGCATGTTACACAGCACCTCCTGGATGAATTTTCCTAGGGAAGATGAACTGTATTTGAATGTCCTCTTGAAGAAAGATATTTTCATCAAGAAAAAAAATCAAACCTACCTGATGAACAGGCAATGGGAAATCAGTGTAGACTTGGAACTATTTCTGTAATAGTGTGCTGTAATTGTGCTGTACCCCAGCTGCTCTGCCTCTAAGCAGCCCCATTACCCCCAGCTCACAGGCTCCACCAACTGTAAAAGCAAGAACTAAGCAGAGTCAGATTCGGGTCTCAAAATACAAACCATTTTGGATACAGAGAGCGAAGGGGATGGGGGGCGGCTGATTCGTAAGAAAACTTCTAAGCATTATTGTAGCATAAATAATATGGCATCTTTCACCTCAAATGGCCTAACACTTCATAAAGTGATATGGGCTTCATTCGTTGCTGAAATGCAGCTATTTCTGAAGTGGAACCTGATATCTTTTTTTTTTTTTTTTTACCAACGGAGAGCGATATTTTAAGGTGGAGAGGGAAGGATACAATATACAACCAACAGTAAGTGTAAGCTAAGGTGGCTTTGCAAAATGGGAAGGTGAAGTAAAATGTATTTTTAGTAACAACATACAATCTAGTGCATCTTAAACTTATATCCTTAGTTTGCAAATGCAGTTCGTTTCAAAGAGATCCAGGAAATTCAAGTAATGTTTTGTCCTCTCTCTTGTAGCGATCCTGTTTTACAGTGCTTTGCTAGCAGGTGCTCTGATTCCTTTCCTCTCTTCACTTAATTTAATGTCCAGTTCTCGCAGCTGGCTGAGGAACCCTGTGTTTGGGCAGATGTCTCTGTGAGAACCAACCGTTTTCAGAGCATCCACGAGCGTCATGTTTTCATGGATCATCAAAAAGGCAAGCACTAATGTTGCAGAGCGGCTCACCCCCATGGCACAGTGAACGAACACTTTACCTGCGAAAGGAAGAGACGCAGCAAGGTGAGCAGGCTGAGGCAGGGAGAGACAAAAACTACAAGGTGAGAGGAATGCAGGGAGGACAAAAACTACCAGAAACAAGGTGGCACAGCAGCCATGATGATCAGCGCATACTCATTTATTTGTGAACAGCCTGATATTGTGCTGTAGATCTCAGGCAAAGTGGTACTTCATACTGAGCATATGCATCTAGCTTAGGCCTCTCAATAGTTATCAAAGAAAATGCAGTTAACATAGCTTATCTTGAGGCTCTATTAGCTCTGTAGAGAAGGGACCTAAGCACTGAAGTTACATTCTGGAAATTGAACGCTATGAATGCTCTTCCCTGACAGAAGCTATTGCATGGTGGACTTTTTTCATGTAACGTGGAAAGAGTGCTGTGGAGGTTGGGTTGGCTGGTTTGAGGTAGGACATTAAATTTCAAATACTGGCATATTTTTCAAAAAGTTATTGTCAACTTATGCGGAGACTGCTGTGTATCTCCCAGAATGCTTTTGCAGCTGGTGAAGCCCAGATCCCTGGGGATCTGCTGGCCATTACGCTATAGCAAAGCTCCCACCATGCAAGAGAGTGGGGCAGAGGAACCAAGGCTGGATTCTCTGCTCCCAACCCAGTTCTCACCCAAGCCTTCTGGGTTCTCAGGTATTTGTTTCCAGATTAAAATAGCTGAAATTTTCTGTCAAAGGAGAAGCTTTCTGTGACAAAACCCATTAGTGTAATTTTCTGTGGAAAAAAGAAACAGTTTTGGCAGAAAACTTTGGCCCAGCCCTGACTGTGATCATTGACAAGTTCCATAAACTCTGTAGGACAGTCTGCCTGTAAAAACGGTCTCATAATTTACTGTGTCTCAGCAGCCCAGTGTGAGCTATAACTAGGGATTTAATAAAGCACTTCGAGTGAAAGCAGTAAGATCTCACAGCCAGTCAGAGTCAGAGCAAACTCTGGAACAAATGGAAATTATGATAACTAGGCCATAATCCAAACTCTGCTGACAAAAATTCAGCAGGCTGCGGGTTAGACTCATAGCTTTTGCCTTAGTTCATTAACTTGTGCTGCTTCTCTAGCTTTAATGGACACCCAGCCCAGGCCCCAGTTGTGAAGCATTTAGGCACGTGAAGCGTTTCAGCCAGCGCTCGCAGGTGCCGGCAGGGAGCGGGAACAGAGCTGCCATGCCATGCAAGCCCAGCATCCCCAGACTAGAGCCTGGCTGGGAAGCAAGGGCCTCAGGCTTTGCCAGGAGGCAATCCCCACAGGGTGAAAGCCCTGCAGTGCTGCAATCTTGCCCCCATGCTCCACTCCTGGTGTTGGCCCCTGGGCTGGGGCAGCTGCCCTGCCCAGCTCCACAAGAGCTGGTCACAGCCTGGTCCCTGCGTGCCCGGAACAGCCTCCCAGCCTCCCTGCCCCAGCTCTGTCATATTCAAATACTACGCTCAGCCTGAGCTTTGTTGCTAGTGCATGGAGAAACCATTTGGATCATGTTGAAACTTCCTCCCAAAGGTTCTCAGTGCCTCCCTCTTACCTCCTGAAGTGTTTAAGGCTTTGCCTATGAAATTGGCAGCGTCGTAGAAGAAGATACTTAAATCAAAGGAAGGATCATCAAATGCTTCTATTCCAAAGTACTCTATTTGCAGATCTTTGTAATATTTGGCTCCTGTGTTGATGCTATATGGCCCATCTGCTGCATTAAGGATATGAGTTATGTTGAGGCTTTGAATAGTAGTTATACTCCTAGCAGCCCACCTGTTGGAAGACAAGAAGGTTCATTTGCAACATGCCTAAAACATCCCGATTTAACGTTAGTGCCTGCTCCCTCTAGAGATGGATGCGGGGATTGCAGCTTGCTTGCAGCGTGGGACACTGTCCGCAGTGCTGTGCAAATGAAAAACGCGATGTGGCGGTATGGGAAGCAGCACGAGCACAAGCTCGCCTGTGGGATGCTGTTAGGTGAACACGTCTCCCAGCAGTTAACCCCTGGGAACATAGCTTGCTGCACAGACCGGTCAAGATCTTCCTTCAAATACTTGTGTAACAAATTCTGCAGCTAACCTCTCACTCATAATGTACATGAGTGGCAAGGGCAAGAATGTGCCCAGATGCAGCATCTCATTCCTGGTCCATCATGCTTAGCAGCTGAGTTCTCCTCCTTTCCAGCCATAAACTAGGACTGAAGCTATTCCACAAAACAATGATCTTTTACAGATGAATTCATAAGGAAGAGGAGGAAGAGTTGGAAAAAAAATCATAGAATCATAGAAATGAAGTGTTGTTCTGCCAGTCTGATGATCTATGTAATCTGTGGTAATCCAAAGAGAAGGAAAAAGCACCAAACAGAAGTGGTCAAAATCATGAAGCATTTGCATGAAAATTCTCATTTTATATTTTCAGTTTTACTAACCTCGAAAGCAAGTTTGGATTTGGAATGCCAAAATCTGTTTTGCATAACTCATTTGGGTCCTCCTCCACCTGGATCCTGATCCTGCCACCCCTGCGTTTGACTCTGAAGACTACTGTGGTCTCGTCTGCAGCCTGAGAGCACAGTTTCCAGGACAAATAATGCTGCTCACAGTTGACACCAGTTTGGGATGGGTTCTTTAAAGACTTTTGTCTAGAATACAGATAATTCTTACCTCGCCAAAATCTGCTGTGGCTCATGGAATACAGAAAAACACTCTGGCAGACTATAAATTACCCTTTTGTCCATCATACTTTTCACGACATTTTAACACCTTGTGTTATCAGTTTTGGAAGCTTGTGTTGTAAAAACATTCCTACAGACCCAATAACTGGTCCCCAGTGCACCACTTCCCTTCCTCCTCCTCCCAGAGGCCAATAACATCTTAATAATAGGACCATATGTTCTTACGCATCTCCCAGGTAAATATTTGGCCAGACTTGGTCCACGTGGTTATCAGACCCTCCTCTGAACCAAATCAGTCGCTGGAGGTCTGCTAGTGCTGGTGTTTCGTAGGATGCTGGGCCCCCTGCGCTGCTGCTTGGAAAGGAGTTGTCTCTGGTGTGAAGCATCTTGCTTCTCTCCTGCACGGACTCGGGTTGTATCAGAGACAGCTTTTCTGAAACAAATTAAGAGGAATTATTTCATACAGAAGTAATATTCCCCACGAAGCAGTCCTGCTCATTACCCTCCAAGTGGCATTACATTATTATAACTGATGTGTGCAGCAGGGCCTACAGGTGTTGCTGAAAGCATCCAGAGATCAGGACTGACTCTGTGGTACAACTCTACGGGCGTGTAATTCATCCCCTGAGAGAGCAGCAGCAGAAGACGATATGATTTAATTTCTTTTCAAGTAAGGCTGTTGAAAAAGAATGTCCTGTGCCACTCCAGCACAGCACTGACTGACCCTCATAGGTGCAGGTATTATTCTGTTACTGCAGTGCTGACGAGTGTAATATGGGAAAGCTCCAGTATTTTATGCTGGAGAGTTACAGAAGTGTTTGTACACACTCACTTCTTGTTAGCTAAAACTGCAAGTTTTTGAAAGAATGAATCATTGGAGTGACTCACAAGGCTTCTAGGGCCAAGGTGGGAATCTTGGGATGTCTGTAAGACATATATTCATGTAGTGTATGTGCATACATAAATAAAATGTACATGTGTGTAATTGTTCTTTCATTTATAAGGATGCATTTATACACACATACACAAGTGTGCGCGCGTATATGCATATAAATAGAAACAGCAAATTTGAACCATTTTTTCCTATATCTCAGGTGAATATCCCTGAACACTCATCTATATGAGTAGGCTTGTGTCTGTCTGCCTTAGCATCTCTTCTGGGAGCTGTTCCACTTTGTATAAATAATATGATAGCTATTTTGCCTCCAGAGAGAGGCCATTTCTCTCATCTGAAGGAGAGGGCACTTACCTGCGATGTGAAGAAAAAGAGCATCTGAATTTAGGAAAATTATAAAGCTGAAAGTTCTGACTTTGTTGCCATGTTAAAAATCCCATCTAGGACTCCCTTACAGATCCTGCAGCGGAATATGTGGGCCCCTTTTGCAACATTGTTTGCTGTTGTAGACCCAGGAGGCTCAGTCCAGGCAGAGGCAGAATGCCACGAAGAGCAAGAGTTCAAAGACATCCAAGGAGGCCCTTCTCTGAGACTTTAGGAGCATTCCTCCTGCCAGGATCTCATTATCTGGAATTGCTATTCTGATCTCCAGAGAACATTGATGAGCTTTGTTTGGTTGTTTGTTGGTATTAAAGCCATAGTCGATGTGGGAGCCGCATGAGAACTTGTTCCCATTGTGAGACGGGTGGCCTGTGCTTGTTCAGGGTTATTGTGATGTCAGCTTGCACAGTAATACCTGAATATCTCAATCTAGAGTTTGGGTTTATTTTCTCAGCAATTCTAGGAAGCCCCTGGTAGACCTTTAGAAGTCATCTAGTCTGTCCCTTGCCCCGCCCCAGCATCAGCCAGATGGATGTTGCTCCTAAAGCACTACCAACAACTTTGTCCTAATGGCTGGGTACCTTATTTTAAACAGCATACACTGATGTGGGACATAAGCAAGAATGCTTATGGGAAGATTAGTACAGTGATGCAAGACATAGTATCAATCACACCACATATATTCCCGTGACTTGCTTCCCCTGCTCCCCTCTTTCTCCTCCTCCCCACAAACGTTAAGAGCAGTTACAGCTCTTATAATTCCAATATAAAGGAAGTCTCCCTTGGGTTAACTACTTAGTAAGCAGAATACGAAAAGCACAGTAAAAAATGATGGGAGAGATGGAAAAACATTGACTGGTTTTACCTTTAATGATGAAGGAAAAGAGCTAAATATGAATAACTCTGGTAAGTAGAGAAGTAATATATGAATAAAAGCCTACAATTTTTTTTTAGGGCACAGAACACCAAGAGCTTCTGTAAAAGGGTATGTTATGCACTCCAAGCACAGATTAGCATGGAGAATAGCCTCCCCAAAAAAGATATTATATATTACAAGTCTTACTGCCTTGCAGTAGTCATGCCCTGTGCTCAAGAGCTACTGCCAGCATCACTGTGATCTGTTTGTACTTCCACCAGCACAGAACGTTAAGCTGAAGCAGTAGAAGAAAAGCAAGAAAAAAGATAACAGAGGTTCTACATCAGGAGATTCAGAAGACTGTGGGCTGATTTTCAAGGAGGATGGATGACTCTCAGTCACTGCAGGTATCAAAAAAGCTGAAGCTGTGGAGGTAAGCAGATGGTTCCTATGCTTTCAGTTGTTGTAGCCCCCATTGCTTTAAGCTTCTGTTTCAGTATGTCAGCTTGTTAAGGTAAGGGAGAGAGAGAAAGAGATTACATTGCCAAGCCTATTGTTCTGGACCTGGCTTTGCAGTGGTACTCTTGGCCTCCTAGAGCTGAGATCTTTTACTAATGGGGGAACTCAACAGGCAAATCCAGCCACTGCAGTCAGCAAGGTGCTTTGCAACAGAGCTCCCTTTCATACAGCAGTCCTCTTCCCCTGAAACGCATTAGCATCATTCGCTCCCCATGACTAATTCCAGAGAAGTGAGCTCCTCATGTCAACGCGCAGCATGGCTCCTTCCAGCCACACTGCTCTCTCCCTGCTGTGCTGGCCTTGAAACTGAATTACTCCATGGGGCCTTCAGGAGAAACTTGGAAATAACTATACCAGATGATTGGACTAATGAGAAAAATAATATGAATTTTTTAATTGAGGACTGGGGACTTAGCTCAGGGTTTCCTCCCTGCCCCCTTCTACTTCAAGATACTGCAAAGTTAGCAAAAGTGCTGCATGCAGATCACATTTTTCTATGCTTCCCCCTCCATTTGGCTCACAGAAGCTGCTCTGGGTTGGAAACAGACAGTAGAATGGCAGGATCCTCTGTAATGGGAGGAAAAGTCTGTCTTAAAAGGTCACTAATGCCTTCTGCACTGGTCTAGTCCGTGCAATTTAGGGAGGATTGTTTCTCTTTTGGAGCTGCAGCCTGGAAGTACCTAAAGCCATCTCATTAGATTCTTTGTTTCTATCTTTCTATTTTTTTTTCCCTACATACAGGAAACACTTGAGATTGGATAGAGATTCTGAAGGCAATCCAGGCAGATTAACCTCCTTGCTTCATGGGGAGCAGGCAAGGAGGCAAACACTTTGAAACCCTTCTGAAGTTAACCATCAGTCACCAAACATCCAGAGCACCAGGGTGCACCCTGACAGGTCTTGCTGGGCTCCACACCTCACCTGTGCTTCTTGCAGAGGTTTGTATCTCAACTAATGTTATCCTGCTGCTTGAGTACTTCAGTCTGCAAGGAATTTTTCTGTTGTTTGTTTTGTCTCCCAATGCTAGAATAAAAAATGTCATTTTCTCATGCAGATTTTTTTCTGGTAAAGAAAAAAATATGCACAGCCTCCACTGACTTGATTTGTCCAAAGAATTTAATAGATTTGTGTTGGACTTGTGGATTCCAGCCTAAGAAAACATCAAAATTCTGGGGGAAAAGAAAAGAAAAAAGAAAACTCCCTTATGCTGAGGATTTGAAATAGTTCATTTTGTTATTTCAAAAGAAAAAAGTAAAGGCCATTTCCCTTTTTTTTTCTATTTAAAAAAGTAATTCTGTTTTAGAATTTGAGTTTATGATTGCATAAAATCCTTTAAAATATGAAAACAAAATGAAGTGGCATGTGTGGCACCCTCCCTGGGTCTGCCCAGGTCGTTGAGTCACCGTCCCTGGAGGTGTTCAAGAAACATTTAGATATAGTGTTGAGAGACATGGTTTAGTGGGGTTATTGGTGGTAGGTGGATGCTTGGACTGGATGATCTTGTAGGTCTTTTCCAACCTAGCTAATTCTATGATTCTATGACTGTATGATTCCTGGTTGAGAAAAACATATTTTGTGTAATTAAACACACACACTAACTAACCAAGCATCCTTCGTTTTCACTCCTGCAGCATGTGGAAGGCCTGCTGCCATTTTGCTGTAGTGTTACCATGCCTCCTAAGGCCAGAACCGAGCTGCAGAGGCTGAACAGCCCTGAGTCCCAAGAGGAGCCCATAGCAAGGCAGCAGCGGCCCCAGGTCCTGTCCTACCACTATGTCCCCTGGTCTAGCACCTTCCCAGCTGGCAGGGCTCTTCTGGTGGCTGTGGTGACACCCTGGGGGGGGGAACAGGTGTCTTTCAGTGACATGAGGTGGTTGTGGCCTCAGGAACAGCAGGACTGCTTGTTTGGGGTGGACTTGTGGTTGCCACGATAAGGAAAACACTGAGTAACAGTAACATGACCCTGAAAACTCCTGCAGCCAAATATTCTGAACTCACTGAAACAAAACCCAGCAAACTAGGTGGTTCACAATACCAAAGCATGAGATCAGAATATAATTCACATGAAAAACAAACAAAAACAGGCCTGCTGAAGCATTTTAAATTGCTGTCTATCCTGTTTTTCTGTCTCTTTTCTCTGAGCGAGCTTCTCTGCAGTCATCTTTTCCCCTCCTTGCTCTTTTCTCACAGGTAGTGCTTCACACTATGGCTCTTTGTCCTCCTGATGGAAAAATCCAGATGGAAAGAAGTGTGGTTCACAGGGAAATGATCTTGTAAGTGAAATTAATCTTTCAGATACTGTAATGTGAAACCCAACCTTCCTTTTTGTTAAGAAGACCCAATCCGTGTCTCTACATTTTAGCCAAAATCTGATGCTAAGAGAACCCTGGAGTCTCTTGAGGTAGAACTGAAAGCTTCATGTGCAGAAACAGGCGTGTTTAAAAGCAATAGCAGAGTTAAAACAGCCAGATGGGAACCTAGCAGGCAACTGAGAGGGGAACTCTCTGTTTTCCTTGCAAGCCTACAGGGGCTTGTTTGCAGGAATTAGAATCTCTCACCAGCAGTTCACTGCAGCTCTAATACCAAGTGGTATTGAAAATGAGAAGCAGGTTATGGCTGATGGTTTAAATGAGGCACCTTTGGGAATTTTGAAATGAGATCCTGGACACGTCTCAGTATAGACCGCGCACATGGCAGAGCAATATTGCTTTCTTGGCTGACTGCACCATATATTATGGTCTTTTATTTTGCCCACGCTCAAGCAGCAGGGAACAGCAGAATTTCATTGCTCCTGCTCACTGCTTAAGCCCTGCTCTGCCTTGCCAGAGGCTGTGCCCCTGCCTCGCGGAAAGCAGAGGCAGTCCCTTGGCCCCCGCACGGGTACGTGCTCAGCGTAGCACTGTATTAACGCCATTTCCATTATTTTGGAGTGAAGAGAAAAGCAGAATGTACAATTAAGATTATGCTGGCTGCTTTTTTGTTTGTTTGTTTGTTTTATTTTCTGGGATTTTTTTTTTTTAGGAGAATTTATGATTTGGGAAAGATGCCAGAAGGAGGGCTCTGGCACGTGCAGCCCTCGCTGTAGCCATGGCTCTGCCAGCTGCAGGACCCTCTGCCCCACACTGCAACACTGCTTGGCTGGCTGGGGAGAGCCCAAGCCCTGGCATTCCTCCACTGCTCTGCCTTGCCCAATACCTCTGTTCATGGCCAGCCTTTCTGGTGGAGCACAGCAGCTCCTCTGTAGCGGGCTGGAGGGGACCAGGTTCTGCTTGCAAGGTGCTGGAGCTGGGCTGGGGAGCAACTGATCCACATGTGTTTTCCCAAGGCCATATCTTTCTATGGAGAGAGAAACTCGGTGCTGTTTTCAGCTCCATCCTGCCTCCCCCAGCCTCCCTTGTCAGAGCTGCACGGCCTGACACCTACCCACATCCTAAGGGTATGCAAATAGGGACGATGGGTGCAGAAATGGGGCACCCTCACTGCTTGCAGGATAGCAGCTTTGGCATCTGCAGATTCCAGGTTCAAAGGAGAAAAAAATAATAAATAAAGTATTACCTTAGCAGCTGGCATCTTTGAGCTATTCTGTGCACTATCCCCAGCAAGACAGCGCTGCCCTCCACAGGCTCCTACCGAAATTTCCAACTCGGCTGTGGATGTTTGTCAAGCCGGGGGTGATGTTCTGCCCTTTGGGCTCTCTTCTGGAGCACTCCTGTCCAGGGCACCACTGATAGGGATTAAAAACAAAAAACAGAAACCACCTCCAAACTACTGTTTCTCTTGGCACATCTCAACCTGCCTGATGCTTCTGCCCGAATTAAAATAGCTGTAGTTGTAATCCCACTGCTAGCAGTCATTCCCGCGCTGTGTGCTGTGATCAGCAGCGTCCCAGCTTGCCATGCCACTAACTGTTTCTAATAGTAGAAACTTCACTCCCATCTTATGTAAGGAGCGGAGCAGAGCGGCTGCGGCTTGTGACGTGCTCAGGCAGAAGCTTCCTGGGGCAGCATGTGCCTGAGGGCAGAGCTCCAGCCAGAGCAGAAGCAGTGACCTTGATACGGGTAAGGGCTCAGCAGCACTGCCAACCCCACACTGAGATGCTGTTGGTGTCATGGGTTGTCAATAGGTGTCAGTTATGGGCTCGATATGTGCCCATCTGACACACGTGTTGTCAAACAGGCTGGATTCTGAGAGGGGTAGAAAAAAGCTTTGCAAGCTTCAGGAAAGACTAACAAAGATGTTAATGTACTGCTATTAAAACAGGCTCCTAAGCACTAGCTCCTCTGCAGGCAGTATGGATTTGTATAACTGTGGATTATGGATTGTTTTTCTTCTCCTCAATTTACTCCTCATGTGACTTTTGTCTGACTGCTGCTGTCAATACAAAATTGACAGTGCTGTCAAGCTCTTGAGATTTCAGAATATCTGAAGGCACAAGTAAATGATTTTTCATATTCCTCAGTCATTTGGCAGTGGTGTCTTGCAGCTGCCTGTCTCTCCCTGCACAGTTACTGCAAGCAGTGAAGTGCTCTCCCTCTCTTGAAAGGGTGCATATGAGAAAGGCACCTTTTGATAAAGTTGACAAAGCTGTACAAACTCTTTGCAGTTTCTTTGCAGTAGAATCAAGAGCTGAAAGACTTCAAAACTCCACAGTGGAAGATCTATTTTGGCACTTAAGATTTTTTTCAGGGAAATTGTAGAGCTCTCAAGGGATGCTCTCAGCTTTGTTGCTGTGGAGTAGAGCACTTTTTCTTTAGATTTTTAACTGCTGTTTTTTGATTAAGTGATGCTTTACAGATCTGCCCCATGCCCAAGGCACGGTGTTGATACCCCAGAGCCTCACAGCATCAGGCAGGACAGGAGCAAGGGCCATTGTGCACCAAAAGTTTCAAGGAGGGTTTTTTCCACCTCTCACTCAACAGGTTTTATGCTGTTGTTTTTGTGATGCTTGCTGAGGCTTTGCATGGGCTCCAGACCGATGCCCAAACTGGTAGGGTGGGAGGGAGGATGAGCCCCCAGCAAAGCATGGCCCCATGGCTGCACAGGGCTGAGCTGTGAGCACAGGGAGCCTTTGCTGAGGGCTGTGCCTGCTGGAGGAGGTTTGAAACAGACACTTGGGGAACAGGCTGGACATTTTCCCAAAGCAAACCTCAGTGCCTCCAGCACAGCCTTGGGAAGGCTGTCCTCTGCCTGAGAAAGTCTCTGTGAGCAGGAATATGTTATGGATTGTGAGCTTCTCAGGTACTGGGAGCCATCCATGCACCATAAATAGCATTACCGTCTTTTCTTTCCAGTGCCTGGCATCCCAAGCAGCCATTTCTGCAGGTGCTTTAAACAGCTTTTACTTATGTTCTCTTGGCAGGCTGGAATTTTGTGTGTAGTTTTTCTTAATGTCTCTGAATTTTGAGTTTATTTCAAGGTGAAATATTGGCTTTTTTTGTTGTTGTTTTGGACTTTTTTCCCCTCCTTTTTTAATTATGATACATTACTGCCACATTTTTAGCAAAACTATGTGGGAAGAGCTGTTGCAGAAGAGTGAGGATTGAGACTAAGTCATTCATAAAGAATATCTCTGATTGCAGGAAAAGCAAAAGCAAAAACAAAACAAAACACTGCAAAACCTCAAAAAAGAACAAGAAAATTAATTTAAGCTTATACACATTTTTAGCAAGATCTTGAAAGTGATTGGTTTTAGAATTAAAAAAAAAAAAAAACATGTAACATGTTTTGGCATGATACGTGATGTTTCCATTGAGAGACCAAAAAGAAGTAATTGTAGAAGGAAAATCTTTACATGCCTATCAGAAAAGGAAATAAAGGCATCTTTTGTCAAGGAACTACAAAGCAGACATTTTGTTCTGGGGTAACCACCGAGGCACTGCTACTAAATCATCTGGTAGAGCTGGAAGAGCTGGGCGAGCTTTCAGTGCACAAGAAGGACCACATTTTTTCCCAATTATGCCAACTGTTTTGATTTACACGCTGCTGTTACTGACAGCCTTTGCCTCAGAGCAGCCCAGCAGCAGGGCTAGTGCTGAAACACCGTAGTTTTTCCATTTTGCCAGAAGATGGCAGAAGAAAGCAACCTTGCGTGTTTTAAAAATTGCATACTCACGGCTGGCTGTTAGAGAGAACTGTTAGTGATGTACAAGAAACTGCTGTGGCTAGATGGGAGAAAAATGTGAAGGGTACTCGATGAATTAAGTTGGTATTGACCTGGGCAGATACATCAACTGATCTACACTGTATCCTTTTCTATGCTGATTTTCTGTAGAAGAAAAGCCTTTGTAACTAGGCTCATTCTTCCTACACACAGTGCAGTTTAGCCTGGATTTGCTCCAGTTCTGAAATCTTTTGCAACAAACCAGGCTCTGTTGGTGTCCAGCACATAGTGCTTTCAGCCCATCTAAAAAGCAGGCTCATTCTTTCAGTCTTTTATTCTGTCATCCTGTACTAATTTCTCTTACCTTTCTGAGTTTCTCCACTTATGGTAGAAGAGCCCAAGCAGTGCAAGCACCTTCATCTTGCTGCTGGAAGAGGGGCAGGCACTGAATGAACAACGTGCCTGGGCACTGGCTGCAACGTGGGCTGCTGGGTGTTGCGGTGGATTAGCAACAGTAGTCAGCTCAGACACCTCCTCTCTCTTCTCCAGGGGAAATTGACCCATCAGCCACATGGCTGACACAGAACTTTCAACTGATGTGGTGATGAGGAAAAACAACTGACGATATGGATGCCCATTAGCTGGACTGCAACACCCTTGTCTCATGAGATGATGCCAAGGCAGACCCCAGGGCCTTCCACTCTTGGGATTCTGGTCCTACCTGGCTTTTTAAGGTATTGTTCTTCATATTGTTCTATTAGGCAACAAAACTTTGGTCTCAGGTTGGTTCTGTGGTAGCAGAAGGAATAAGCTTCATCTTGTGAGGAAAGCAAGTGATGGTACCTGGAACTGCTGGTGACATCACAAGCACACTGCTAGCTTATGGGGCTTTCTTTTGCCCTTTGGCAGCCCACCTCCATCACTGGGTACCCCCTGCTATTTGGAAGTGGATTAAGACTTCCTGAAAATGAGTAAGTTTAATAGACTGAGATGCCTTTGAAGCTGCCTCATCCAGAACATCCTGTAACTCAGGTCCTCTTGCTGTACTTTTACCAACTGATCATGTTTGTCAAAGCATCTCAGGGATATGCTGAATCCTGCTCTGGAATTAAGGTGAGCAAGCACATACGCTTTACATGTTGAGGTTTTAGTAGGCAAATATGTATGGGAGAAAAAACATTCTATAGGTGTCTCTGTCCATGCTTGAAAAGAAAACCCTCCCTGACCTTTTAGGACTGAAGACTTGATGTTAAATGCTAATTTGCCATCTTTTTTTTCCTTCTTTCTTTTTCTTTTTTTTTTAGTGAAGACAATATTGAGAAACTATTCAATTCAGGCAGTTCATCCCTAAAACAAAGGCAAATTCAGGGCTGTCAAGGAATTTGAAAGCCCTGGGTTGAAGGGTTTTGCAAAGATTTCCGCAGAGTAAGGGCTATATACTAGAGAGGGAAAGAGCACCCATACAGATGAGCTCAGAACGTGGGAAGCTCCTGCAGAACCAAGGCAGACATGGTTGTGGTGCTGGATTGCTGCTCATCCCCCGCCCATCACTTGACCATTGTCACAAGAAATGTGATACCTGGAGTGGTAGATCATGCGTAATCCAAAAAGCCAAATCTGGCCTGAAATGCTCACCTGGGTCCTTTTCTCTTTTCATGGCACCATCAGATGGAGGAAGGTTACTAGTGGCTTGCTGCCTGTTGGAATTCAGAAGTGTGCTGCAGAGGTGACATGCCTTCTTGTTATAGCTTTCTAAAAGTCTGCCCCACTTTCTACATCCGTTGTGACAACAGGCTGTTTGTGGGTCTGCTACTCATGACTCTAGTTTGCTGTGTCTTCCTAAGGTCCTAAGCAACCGTGATTACCTAATAATCCCGTCTCATCCCTTTGTTAGCTTATGCATCCAGTTAATGAACAGAAAAGTGGGTGATGACCAGTTGAATATTCCATCTGCCTCTGCTAGCAGAGGTGTTGGTGCAGAGGGACGGCTCTCTTTCCACACACACAGGCTGCCGTCTGGCCGGTGACAGTTCCCTGTCAGAGGATACTGTGTCTTGACTACACAGCTCCTCTGCATGGCTACAAGCTTTCTCAGTATGCCCTATTAGCAGCAGCCTTCCCTGTTTGCAGAGATCTGAAAGCATGCCGCCTTTTGGCACACCAATGCAGTCTGCTACCCCCCAGAGGAAATAAAGATAAAATCCTGGCCAAAGAGGAAATTCTGAGAAGAGTGCTAAGGTTATGGCTTTCTAAATATTTATCTTCGGTCTGTATCTGTTGCCTAGATAATAAGGTGACTGGGCTCTTACAGAAACCTATGAGAGGTTAAGCAACTTGGAGGAAAGCAGTGGTTTTCCTGAGCTGCAAGACAGAGGGTGTGCAGGGCCACTCACAGCCTTTGTGGCTGAGAATTTCATGTGGTGTCTCTTGCAGAAACCTTCAAATCTGATCTTTATGTATGGTCAATGCAGTTGTGCTCCTTTTTATTTCTAAAAAGAATTTATTTCCCTCCTTACTCTTTTCATTTACTTTGCTTCACTTACCATTTTCCTGAGTTTAGCAAAGATGTCTGTGGAAACTATAGAAGAACAAAAGAAAATTATCAAGGACTTCTTTTAAATGGGGAAACATTTTTCAAAGGCAGCAAAAGGGAATGTATCAGGCTATGCACCTAGGGACTATTTATGCCCTTGAAAACCTTTCCCTTAGATTGTTTAATTGGTCTGTGAAAAGCCATTGCCAGAAGAGGTAATTGACCATTTTTATAGAAGTATCAGTAACAAAAACATTCAGAGCTATTGTTCTAGAAATTAAAAATATATAAATTAAGAATTATGCAAAGAATATGTTTTGGGGCATAAGCCAGCCTCTCCTGAAAGTATGCAAATTCATTTGGTGAAAACAACAGCAGACACAATGAAATGAGTTGCATACGAAGAACTGAGATCTCAAATGTGATATTATGCAGAAGGTAAAGAGACTGTACTAGATAAGTAACAGCTCAGTGTGTTATCAAGGGTGCACTTTGATTTTGATGAATGTTAAAAGAACCTTTAGCCTTGAAAATAAAGAGGATAATCTCTCTCTAGGCAATGGCTGCTCATGAAAGTCATAAAATAGGAGCATTGGAGCCCTAATTTTATAGTGCTTTTTAAATGATTTTCAAATGGTCCAGCTGCTTTGTGCCATAATATCACGAGGCAGAGATATTTACGCCAGCGATAACAAGCATGCATCAGCCTGCCCGAGCTGCTCTCCGCAGGCAGCCGGCATTAGGCGAAACACATATGGAAAACTGATACTTGCCAATGCAGATTGATCACAACGACACCGTGGCTGGAGTGATCCTGGGAAGCTGCTTTTTGCACCAAACAACTCAACTGCTTTTCTTGTTTGCGTCTTGCCCGCGGTGTACAGGGTGTACGCCGCCGGTGATTCTGCTTCTATTTTGACTCTTGAGCACCTGCCAGTTACACACACCTCCTAGGCCATGCTGTCCTTGGTAGACTGCTTGGAAATAGGAGGGCTAATTCAGCCCTGGGTTAACCACTGCTTTTTTGTGGGAGTTTCTTCAAGGTTTGGTTTGCCCCCAGCATTGTTGTTCCCAGCTTGCACTGTGTTTGTTTGCACAGAAATGCACACATGCTGCAAATGAGCTCAGAAAAAAATGCTACATAGCTCTGCAGAGATGCTGGAGTTGCCACCTTGTCAATTCGGGTGTTTATTCCAGAAATCTGATTAGTATTTTATATTTGCAGTTCCTATTCCTTTGAAAAATACTGACAGTAGACAGATGCTCTGAGCAAGCAGAGTAGGGCTGAAAGAGTGGGTCCTTTATGAAATATTCCCGTAATATTAAATAACATTTTATGTGTTCACTAGCACTGGAAACACAGCGCTATTTGTGTTAAGAGAACTAAACTTTCTCCTGAAGTCAAGTCTTACAAGTTTTCATGAACAGAGTGGACAAGAAAATGGAAACATATTTGAGCACATTTTTTGCTTTCGTTTAAGCAAACAATTAAGGAGCAACTGCAAAACCCCACTGTCCCCTAAAAGATGGGAAACAGGCTTGATAGCAAAGCTTTATGTCACATTCCTTTGATCTTTATCTCATTTTAGATTGTCCAACATTACTTCCTGTCACTTTGATCTTATATTTCATAAGAATTTACGTAAGCGTATACTGTATCTCCATTCAATATCTAAATCCTGCAGCTGTTTCAGGAACCCTCAACTTGATGAATTGCTCAGTAATACAAAACTCTTTGAATAGCATTGCCTTGAGAAAAATGACAGAAAATAAGTTGAGCCAACCCAAGGGGAGCAGATCTGCTTTTTTCCAAGAATACAGGGAACCAATATCTTCCTGCAAAGTAGAAATGAATATATGTTGTGCTGTTCCTGGCTGCACTGTATAGTGCCAATTGCATTAGTTGATACTTCTGCCTCACTTACATCTTGTCTCATCTCTCCAAGATCCGATTTATGGAAGCTGAGATAAAGTAGCCTTCAGGGTATTACATTCATCCCTCTCATAAATCAAGAACCACTTTTTGACATAAAAGATGTGAGTCCAGAAGAAGAGGAAAACATATGGCACTAGGCTTTGTAAATGGCCAACTGGCATGTCTGTGATGGCTGTTTGCAGCTCTTGGCTGCTTCTCAAACCAGAAAGTAACATTTTATATGCCATGTATTCTGATATACCAGTACAAAAAAAAACTTCAGAAAAGAAGAAAATGGAGATTTTTAAAAACCTGCAATTTTCAACTGAAATCTCAGTGTCTTTCTCTCCTCTCACTAAGATGCAGCATCATCCCCATTTATAGTTGCTTGCTTTTTTCTCTCTTGTTTCAGAAGACACCCTCTGGTGATTACAGTAGGCCATGTGTAATCTTTTCCACTGATTTGGGCATAGTTATAGTAATGTGCATTACTTCTTATCTTTCAGGACACTGCTGTCCTCTCTCCTGCCACGGAGATAATATCTGTAAGTAGGTATTTAGACATACCCAAGTGGTTCAGTGAAGTTTAGTTAATGCTTCTGAAGTAATCTGTGATCGCTTAATGAAATTGCTGTGTTGGAGCAGTGGCTTACCAGGGGAGGAACTATTAGGCCTTATGAATGTAATCTGAGGTTGTACAGAAATGCATACCACAGTGAAAGTCCTCTGCAGATATTCCATAATGATGACTTTCCTGGCCACAGAACATTTGGTCCCCTTTGCTTCCCCGTGCAACGTGCAGCACTTGGTGACACCAAGCCTACGCAAGCCTTCCTTGTTATGGACTACGAAGCTGTGGAGAGTCGTGTATGAAAGCTCGCAACAAAAAGGAATTCAGTGTTTCTTATTGCCTTATAACGTTACCGTCTGCATAGCTCAGCACCTACCACACCTTGAGACTTGTGTAAGGAACAGTAAAGTAGTGATAGAAAGGTAAAAGGTTGTGATTTCTGAATATATTCAAAATAGATGCAGAAAATGTACAGTTTCCTTCCTATAACTTCTTATAAATTTAACAGGTATTACAGGCTCCATTTGACTACAGTCAGTGGGAATTACTGGCCCAAACACCCTGCAAAAATTCAGTCTATGAGGTAGCTCAGGTCCTCCTACGGCACGACTTGAGGTGTGAATGTTGCTCAGGTTTTAGTAACCATTTTGGCCCAAGGTGCAACTGTGTGATGTTTCTTTGCTGGAGTGGTATTAGTCTTGCTAATCTGATTAAGCTTCAGTTGATAAAGCTGCCTGCTTAAAATTCAGTGTGAAGCTGAATTTCTGCAGGACGTTTTACATCTTGTGCCCAGAGTTGCTTATTGTGTATCATTTCTAAAAATATTTCACCTTTCAACCTGAAGGGTCTTGGCCTTGCATGCCAGCAATGGCTAACAGCCAGACACATATTTAATAATCAGTTTGTTAACCACTTCAAAGTCCTCCAGGATAAAAGACACCACATAAAGTCTGCCATTCCTACTTTATTTATAGTGCACATTATACAATGAATTATATTTAACTCATTTAAAGAGACTGACCATAATATCTCTGATAAAATCATAAGGAAAAGTATGTCTTACAGAATACAGCTTTAATTCTAGATTGATCTTAAAGTTCTAGGTAGCTCCTGAGAAACTGCACATAGCTGGTTGCACAGAAACAAGCAGTGGCAGCTCATGGTGCTGCTTCGGGTTATTTGGCACAAGCTGTGGCACAGGTCCCAGTGATGGCAGTACAGAAACAATCGCCATTGTTGACTTTGCTGAGCACTGGATTGTGCCCTAAATGCAAATCTTCTCTCTCTTTTCCACACTTCCACCTCCAGAAGATTCCATGAAACCTAACTCAGAAATGTTGTTCATGTTAATGTTGTTGATCTTATTGATGGTGGCAGAATAAAGAAAATTCCATTGATAGTATGAACAAATTTCCAGTTTTGCTGATTGTAGGCTTTGATTCTTTGTATTTAATCTCCATGTTGTAGATTAGCTGTTGCACTGTCAAACCTCTACATTTTTATTCCAGTTAGCTGAAAGTTCATCTTTTGCTTACTACATGTGCACTCTGTTGTTATCTATACATTTTTTTCCACCATTTGCTATTTTTTATATTTTTAGTCCTAGTGGTCTACATGTTACACATTGCAGCATTTAGGAAATCTTTTTTTTATCAATAATTTTTAACTTGTGCAAATTAGTAAAGAGAATTTTATTCTCTTTTTAACTCATTGTAGTCTGTTTTGAAGGTTCTTTCTTTAATGAGCAGTCCCTTTGCTTTGTTCTGTGCTAATCTTTTTATTAGGGCTATTTTAAGGCAACTAAGCTTAACAACGCTAACTACATTAAATAGTTGGACAGCACATGTTAACGGGAGCTGTATTCCCTAGCCCTTCAGTCTCTAATAGCACTTACATACTGCCTGTTTAGAGCTCAGCCTGCTCTTCACCCACATGCTTCAATTCCACCTCTCAGTTTCTGGGCTGCGGGAATGCTGGGCTTGCTGCCTTCCTGGCTGGCTGTGTCTGACCATCCCCAGGCAGTGGCCCGTCGGTGGCTGCACACAGGGTGGTGTTGCTGAAGCATGCTCTTTGCTTGACAGTCCCAAACAGGTGGCTATCCCTGAAAGTGACATGTGCTTGGACATCTCGCCCAGTGGGCTGAGTGCTGCCTCCCCTATGAACAGGAGCAGCTACAGAAATAAAACTTCTGCTTTAAGTCAATGTTTTACCAAAAAATAACCACCCCCACAACTTCCCACAGAAGCAGTACTGCTGTGCTTGCCAGCACAGAGTTCTCCCCACAAAAGAAATGTCGGTCAGTGCAGTGGAGAGGCAGTCCCCAGTGTCTCATGTGACCCAGTTCTAATAATAAACTATTGGGAAATGGGACGGCTCCTGTTAGGGGCGGGTTCAAAATAAAGGCCATGAGAGCAGCTGTCATGGGCCTCCCCGCATGCCCATTGAACACACTGCCTGTGGCTGTAAGCTGATGCTGACAGAAAATGCAACTGCACAAGTGTGAGATACACTGCATTCTAATGCTCTCCCAGCCTCCTGCTGGCCACCGCTCATGAGCTTCCAAATCTGGTTGGAGTTTCTATGTATTTAGTAACCCTAAGCAGATTTCTGCTGCACAGTTTTTCCCATTAGTCCTCTAACGTTTGCAAGCTTCTACCCCCTGCAGCATCCTGGGTAAGACATCGCAGCACTAACCCCCTCCTCCAGCCCAGCCTGGCTTCTGCTGACTTCATCTGATGCCTTCAGTTCTTGTACTGGAGAATGAATTTAACGGAAGCTTCCACAGGAGTTCTGCATGTCCTCTTCAGGTGACACTCTGGTTTTGTTCTTGCTTTAAGCAGATTTCACCATGTGCTGTGCTCACAGCCACCTACCCACCACCTCCACTGAGCTGGCACTAGCCCTAGTGACCCACTTGCTCAGATGGATCAAGAATTGAATCAAGCTGAAAATAGCTCTCAAAAATCCCAAAAAATGTTTTTTAGGAGCTTGCCCTGAACTGTAAGCACTTTGCTGTGGATTTTGTGAGGTGCATTCTTTAGATAAATACTAAATGTAAATAAATACATATACATACATATATATACATATATATATGACCATGTTGAGGAAAGGCCAGCCTGGGTAGGAAGGCCTATGTGCCTTTTTGTCTCAAGGAGATGAAACACTGACAGTTCCTGCGGGGTCTTGGTTGGGTAAGCAAATTCCTCTGAGTGAGCTTACATGCTCTGGTCAGTTCAGCAGGCACTGAGCTTGCCTTCGGTCACCTAAATATCATCCAGGCTGGGGCCCTCTCTCAATGAGGAGTTTCAGCACCTTCAGTCTCCCTCATCGTACGTCCCCTGTTCACATGTGCATACCCCAAACAAAGTGCTGCTGGCGAGGCAGTATTTTTTTTTCTCTTGTTTGGGAACCTTCTGCATGACTCACCAAACCAAAATTCAAAATGCAATATTTTTCTGCTGACAGTGGAAAAGGGGGAAGTACTAACGTCATGTCCCATCACAGCCTGAACTATGGATAGTGTAAGTGACCAGCAAGAAGGTCTCTTTTCTTCCTAGCAAGCCACAGCAGACAGTGTTTTCTGTTTCAAGAGGTTACAGGACTAATTTACTGCTTTTGCATATGCTGATGGGAAGCCTTTTCTCTGTGCAGAGCTGGAGCCAATGGTGCACAGAATGTAAAGGAGCAATGCAGGCAGGCAGGAAATATAGGCAACACTACCTTTGCAGATTTAAAACAGTTCTGTGACTTGCCAGCGCCCTTGAAAAAGAGTTTCTAAGCAATTTATTCCATCCATTGGGGTAAGCTAGTCCTGCTGTACAAAATCACCACCATGTCATTAGTGGCATGGATGCCATACTAGCTCAGCTCCGCTCCACACTTCTGTGCTCCTTGTGAAACAATGCCCTCATAGGATGAGCAATACGTAGAGAGCAGGTACTAATCTACAACAGGAGCAGCTTTCACAGCTGTGGCTTTGTGGGACAGATGTTCAGGGGCATGCAAAGCATTATCCTGATGGGAGGTTCCATCAATCTTTCTCGCACGTGTCTAATTTTGCACAGCCTAAAGCCATTAAGATGCTTTATTTCACTCACATGAATTTCAGACTTTTCAGTGCCATGTCTTCAAAAGGCTTCCAGACTGAAATCTACTGTAATGTGAATGAAGTATAAATTATACTGAAATGTTAACTCATGTAAATCCTTATTAACTCTAACGGAGAACTTCAAAGCAAACCCAGCTCCTCCTCCACTGCTCTGCTGCTTTGTGAGATATAAAGATTATGGTAGCACTGGTGGGTTTTATATGCAATTTTCTATTTGATCATTTTTTACATTACAAAGTTTTGTCTTTCTCTTGCCAGTGGAGCTCTTTGGTAAGATTTAGGAAAATCTGAACAGACAGTTGAATAGACCTCTACAAGGATCTTAAATATGCTTATTTTGCAAGGCGTTGAAATAGAGAGGGATTTCTGCATTCCCATAAGCACTAGGCAGAATCAGCATCCATGTCTCAGCCTCTTCAAGAATTAAGGGTGATAGGGGTCTGGGAAGGAAGAATTACAACCCACAAGTCACCACTACTTACGTCTTCTAATAACATTTGCAAGCCTCCTCCAGCAGAGAGGAAATAATGAGGCCTGATGCTTCAGATGCAAACAAGCATGCAGAAATGTATTTACTCAGTCTGGCAGAGAAAGTTCATAAGGCCAGCTAATCAATAAATCAAACTAGTAGCAAAGGGCAAAAATAGATTTGATTATTGCTTCGCGGTTCAGCACAAGGTGACAAGGTAATTTTCAGGTAGAATGGTAGTATGAATTTCAAATGCTATTCCTGTATCAAAAATCAAGTCACTTAAGTAGCAGATTAACTGGTGATAGGAAAAGTGAGAGCCTCAAAACAGCTTAAAACTAACTTGTATCAATTAAGCCTAGCAATTGATTTAAGCTAACTCAGTTTCCTGCTGAATTTAGAAAACAGTGATACAAGATGGACTTAAATCAAATTAAGGGTGTTTAGGCAGGAGGGGAGTTGGACTGTCTGGTTTTTAGGCTTATTTTTAATTGAAGTTTTGAAATCTGGAACATAGGCAAGACACCTTAGTCAGGAGTCAGCACCTTTAGTCAGAGGTGGATGGAAAGTAATACTTGGACTTCCTGGATCTTTGACACTTTTTTCCTTCCAGGCTCTGGACTAATCCTTTGAGAAGGAAGAGGTCAGATAGATCAGCTTATGTTTCAGCTTAGACTTGGGAAGCTGGAAGGACCGGAGTAAAGGCAGGCACTGGAGGGAGATGTCTTTGCTCAGGTTCAAGTTGCTGGGGCCTGGGAGCAGTCACTGAGAGTAGGGCTCAGTAACTTGCAGATTGAGGAGTAAGGAGCAGAGGGATGGTGCAAAGGAAGTGCTTTATTAACTTAAAGCCAAAATTACTCTTTACCTGCTTCTTTTATGGATTTGATATCCACAGGCCCTTAGTGCAATCTGCATTTATTGTGGGCAAGAACTTGCAAACACACAGGCAAACGTGTGTCAGTAGCTGCCTGGTAATGGCGAGTGCCTGGGTTCGTACCTGATGTTAAACCAGAGATGATTCAAAGCCACTTACACAGAACTGATGAGTTTACAAAACATATTGAAAATCTGTCTCCTTTTTTAATATCCTCAATATACTACATAATATATAGTACCCTGCTGTAAGCATATTTATACAACAAAAACTTGTGGGTTTGCTGGCCCTGAGACCGCATAAAGAGCAGTCCAGAGGAAGTTTATTCCACTGATGTGGGTGTTCAGGGTGTCACAGCTCTCTGTGGCAGCATAATATTTAAGAGACCCATAAAACACGAAGGTGTATGCAACAGAGCATGAAGACCTAAGAAATTGTCCTCATCACATCACCAGGCCTGTAATGTGACAAGCTTTTCTTATGAAAACCGTAACAAACTGAAGATGATGGTGCTGTTACGCTCCTGAGAAAAGGGGACTCAAACATACAGTACTGCTAGATGCAATTATTGAACTTGCCTCTGGCATTAGCATAGATCAGGAACAACTTCAGTTCATCTTCACAGTTCCGGTGGAGCCCTCTGGTATGACTACACTGGGCACAACAGCTCTGTAGCATGTAGTGCTTAGGGGTTGATCCTGGTAGTGCTCATCTCAGAGGATGTCAGCTGCCAGAATGCACCCACTGACATTTCTGTTTTTGTTGTTTTACTTTGATGCATAGCTTTCTTCATTTTCTTTAACATGTACTGATCCTGGGAAGTTGTACATGCACAGTGGTTCTGAAGGCTGGAACTCATAAAAGCATATGTAAAGGTTTTGCCCTTTCAGCAGCCCTTCTTTTGCCGTAGCTGAACATCCAAATTTCGCAGGTGTTTTAAAAAGCCACGATTGGGTGAAATCCATCGATGTTCCTTCACTGTTTTGATGGCTTCAATCAATGGCAGGTGGTGATTTATCATGAGATATGCTAGGACTAGAGATGCTGACCTGCTTACTCCAACTGCACAATGTACCAAAATTTTAGCTAGTTAAAAAAAGGAAGAAAGGCAAATTATAAGCATAAAAGAGGAGCAGTATGGTGGATGAAGTTTTAAACTAAAAGAGAAGGCAACCCTGTCCTGCCTTGTCCAGTTTGGTCATGATAACACAGTAAACAATTTATTTTTTACCCTTCCAATAGACTACATGAATCATAGAATAGAATCATAAAATCATAGAATCATTAAGGTTGGATAAGACCACTAAGATCATCTAGTCCAAACAGATGAACTGCTAGCAGATAAGTCTAATTTGCAGTTGTTTCATTCACTTGCATGAGCAGTGCTATGTGGTTACAATCTGATTTCAGAAACACTGGTAAGTTAAAAAAAAAAAGACGAAGCAATGACGTTGTTCTATTGTGAGCAAGAGCAAAGCCAGACCCAGTGCTTTCAGAAGGGTTTACTTAGGTGAAGAAGAATGCTGCAGTCTGGCCTGAAAGGTTGGCACTAACACATCAGCCGCCAAGAAAGATGACTGGCCTATCACCATTACATAATAAGGTAATTTGTTGTAGCTGTGTTTCTCTTTTGAAGGCAGAACATGTGAGACAGACTGAAAGAGCTCCATTAATGCCAGTTTACTCATACTAAGGAGCGGTCTTTTATGTAATACGTGCTAATTAGTGTTTTATAGCACCAGTGCCAAGACACTCAGTCTCCTGTGCAACACGCTGTAGATTCCCTTGGGTAAAGGTGAATCTCCTCCCCAGGGGTGCAGCCCCGTGGGCCCTGTTCTCACAGGAAGCTCATCCACAGTGTGTGGGCCTCTTCACATAGGTGGTGGCTGGAGAAATCAAGACTTTCATCTCCCTGTTCATTTGCTATGAAAAATACATTTGCCATGAGAGAGTGTCAGAAGACTAGGCCAGGCAAGACTGCTTCCATGTCAGATATATGTTTTTTCTTCTCCTTGATTGAACAGGGATCCCTCCTGATATTTCTCTCTCTGTTCTGACTCCTATCCATTCTACCTGCCTCTCTCAGCCACTGCTCATACTTTTCCTCACATCAACTTTTCACCATCTTCCTTGCTGTTTTGGGGCCAAGCTGGAGCTATCCACATGCACAGTACAGCTTCCCCTCCCCGCACCACTCAGGTACTGGCAGCTGGCAGTAGGCTGCATACTGATCTGTCCAACACTGAGCTTGTGGGCCTGACTGGTTACAAGAGGCTGCATACACATACAACTGTGAACAATGGTCATTCCATACCTCCTGGTGTGTTCAGGGCTTTGTGGATAAATTCTGCCGCAGAGAAAAAGAACTGGCTTATATCAAAGCTGGGGAGGTCATGTGCTGGCACACCATAATAATCAATGGTAGCTCCATAGAAGTCCTGGCCTCCATGGCTGTACACTGTGCCGTGGGCAGCATTTAAAACATGGGTAACACCCATCTTCCACAAAACAAATCTGTTGTGAGCTGTTACTCTAAGAGGAAGACCAACATAAACAAATTAAGATTGAGACAGAGATACTCACAGGGCAGGAAAAGCACAGCGATTGCATCTCTCAGGCCATGTACTCAACATAAGCCAGTGCATTGTTTCCAAGGAATAAGTGAGAACCAAGTACCAAATTAGTCATAAAACTATCTCAGAAACTCTGCTGTCTGCACTGTAAATGACATCAGTCAGCAAAAACTATGAGCTGCCTAATGCCTCATTGATAAGGGACACTAATAGGCTGAAGAAACATAATGTACAGCAATGGCATTAAAGCTCAGTCATTCTGTGCAGCTGTACTTACAGGTCTCCCAAGAAGAGATTAGGCCACACTTCATCGACGTGGTTACAAGAGGGCCGCCCAGTGTTCAGGAGCTGCTCCAGCTCCTTAAGTGAGGGGATATCCCCCATGCATGTCCCAGGCCCTGGGGAGCCCGAGGGACCCAATACTTCCTCCCCGGACATGTGAGAGCTGAGGAAAAGACCTGCTCCCAGCAGCTGGAAGCAGCGTGCTGGGCACTGGAGTGGTGCCAGCAGCCACAGCAGTCACGGGGCAGCGGGGTGATGGGCTGGAGCAGGTGCTGACAGCAGGTCCTGCCACTGTCCTACACAGTGACATCCTCGAGCCCCCTCCCCAGGGCTGGCTGTCTTGCTGCACCTAATTGTGCCTTGCTGGTTCCAGTCTGCTCCCTGCAGTTTGTCCCCCCAGACCTACAGCCCCCAGCCCATAGGATGTCATGATGGTCCTTAGTGGTGTCCCTAATGCAGTAGTGGCAGCCAGTGAGATCTGACCATTCATCATACAGCCATAAAAATCCTGATAAAGGAAAAATGCGAACCTGTTTGGTGCAAGATGCAGGGCAACTATCTCACAGTAACTCAGAGGTACTTAAAAGTAGAGCTGCTATACTGCTATAGCTGATATATATATCAGAATAAACCACAGGTTCTACCCATACAGTCACTAGCAGACTAAACAGCAAATAGATTATGAGGTCTTGCCTATCACCAATAATCAAGAGAAGTTTATTTCTTGAATCTACTGATTTTTCACCAAATAGAAGAACATGAGCCTAGCTGTACGTTATACATCTATTCCTCTCTACTGCAGTTACTGCTTCCTCCAGTACATTACTACAATACACCTGCTCTCTTCCTCTGTTGAAGAGAGAGCAGAGAATTTAAATGTAATGGTTGTCAGATGAAACTTGTAATCTGCTGGATTAGTTTATATGGGAAGGTCTGGTAGTTCATCGTGCTGGATTATTGGTGGGTCCTTACCAGTATGCTAGTGCTGTGCTCCTGGCCTGCAGGCTTCCCAAAACTCAGTGATGGAGGTTCTGGCAAAACGCATGAAGTGCTGATGCTCTTCCTGTGTAAGCCTGGCAGCAGGCATGCAGAGTGCAGCTCCTCTGCTAAGGGAGCCCAGAAGAGAAGGCAGTCATGGAGCAGAAGCTCACTGTTGATATCTGCTGTAGAAAAGAGGTTCTGAATGCACATGAGCCCTTGATCAAGCCTGAAACACCTTGATTCTGCTTGTATTGGTTTGCTGTGAGGGAGAGAGGATTTATTTTACTTTACTGAAAGACTGAGAAAAAAAAATTAAAAAAAAACTACAGAAAGCATGAACTTATTTTTGACCTAGGTTTTGGTAGGATTTTCCTTCCAGATGTAATGCTTTGCCTAGGTAGCTTTGGTTTTCCTCAGCTTTACTTCCTTTGTGGTCCTTTTAAAGCTACTCAGGATGGATGTAAAAAGCAACAAGCATAATGACTCTCAATAAGGGAGAAGCTAGCTTTCTCTACAGCAGGGGCTTTCCAAGGTACCAAGAATTCAGATGTTCTCCTGACTGTTAGGACAGCGGACAACTCTAGGCCAAACATGTGCAATTATGTGTGATGGTAAAAATAGCTGCTGTGTCAGCTGAAGTTAATGCATGATTAGCAGCACAGGACAGAAGGCATTCTTTAAATTGGTGGACTATGCCTTTGTGATTACTTTGTAGGTAGTGCTTGGTGCAGTGATCCAGTTCAAACGTCCCCTAGCTAATAATGTAAGAGGTGGCAACCATGTAAACAGCCAGGGAGTGCTGTACTAGCATGCAGCGTGGCATTGCCGGGAAAATGTGTGTTGGTCAAAACCAGGGTGCTCATGGATGCTCTTCTATTTAAAGTGTTTCTATCAACCCCACCTGATGCCAGTCTGTGACAACTTTGTCTCTCTCATGAAAACTGGTATCAAAATCTTTTCACCTATTCTGAAAGGAGAAAATGTTTTATAGTGAAAATGCACCAGCACAGAAGCTCAGTTAGCATAAGCAAACCTGGTTGTATAGATACACTCACCTCCACCTTCAAAAGATCTACTCATCTCACTCTGCCTGCTTTCAGGATTTGTGTTTTGGGATGGTTAACTGTTGAAGAAGACTTCAACTAATTGAATTCTGGTATGTTTAGTTCAATATTAAGTGAGGCAGGATTTTCCAGTGTTCTACAACACTAATGTGCGTGTAATCCATGGCACAATGTTGTCTGCTTTAGCACATAGTGTTCACTCTCTTGGTTTTTGCCCTGACAAGTTCTTCTTGCCTTAAAAAATAATTTGATTTCTTCTTAGCAGTTCAGCCCATTTTTCTTCCATGATGAGAGTAAGAAAGTTAAACAGAAAATAGATGCTTGAAAGTTCACACAACTGATCTGAGTGTGTTTCAACACACATGCTAAGATCACAAACACAATATGGTAAGACCTGGTCGGTACAGAGAAGAGATCACCAAAAAGAAAGAAAAAAAAGTGATGTAGATCAAGTAGCCCTTCTAGCTAAAGATCCTCCCTTACCATGTTGTATTATTTCCTGGAGGGGGATTTTCATAAGCAATTCATTCTCTCTTCATGTGAGGCTTTCCTTTTCTGCATATGGTCTTAAGATTTATTGGAGATTGATTATTTCAAATTATTGAATGTGAACATTATTATTTAATGACAAAGGCTGTTTCAAAAGAAAAAAACATGTTACATTCACACATATATTTCCTTTCCTATATAACAAATTGCAATTGGAACTAGTTGGGAAATTTCAATTAAAAATTCCTTTCTTTTTTGTGATTAACTATCAGCCTTAATATTGGATCAATGTAACTGTGTAAATTGAATAAATAGTTTTCAATCTGAAGATGAACCCAGTGTAATTAAATATTCTAAAGATTTTTTCTTGGCAATGTGCAGTAGTTTTTAAAATGTCAATAGCGTATCGCTTGGCGTAAATTCTCAGTCTGACATGTCAGCATTGGCACTGCCTGTCAAACTGAGATCAACATAGCATGCGGTGACATGACTCACAGTGATAGAATGAGGTTTATTGGAAATTTTGGCTAAATAAAGCACGTATCTAGATAATTCGCTCCTTTAAGAAGCATCAAGTGCTAGCAAGGAAAAGTAGTTTTCAGTTTTGAAGTGTAGTGGCTCAACAGCTATTACATCTCCACTTTAATTCAAGAGCTCTAAGTCCTAAATTGTGCTCTTTATCACTTTTCTGTGTAAGCTAATTCAGACATTTTGGAAATATCTGTTAGGCAATGAAACTCAGTGGAAGAAAAATGGCACTGGCAGGGACAACTTCAGATAGATGCGGCGGGGCTCTCTCCTGTGCTGCAGTTGCCACACTGCTGATGCAGACCAGGCCAGCATCCAGGCACAGGGGTAATCCCAGCAAGTACATCTCTCTCTTCAACTTTTATGGCCGACACAGAGCTCTTGACCAGGAACTTACTGCATGAACATCTGTTGCTGATATAACATACTTTAGGTCCTGTATACTTCATATATATGTACACACAGAGACCATTTTCCAACCTGGACTTTAAAGCCTGGAGTCTGAATTCAGGGAGTTGCATGACTGTAGGTTCATGCTGGTCTTGTGATCAACAGTGTAGGGAACTGGGATAAAAAGCTTTTGGCTTCTACTTTTTGCTTTCTTATTGCAAATGATCTGGTGGATTTTCAACTTATTTTTTCATTTGTAGCTTAAACCAGTCTGTCAGATACAAGCAGAAGAGGAAATGTCTGTAGATTGTACGATGGCATCTGGAAGTGTGCAAGGAGTTTTAATTGGCAGTTGGTGAAGAAAGAAAATTACTGCAGAAAAAGAAATGAATTGACGTTGCAGAGAAGCATAAAGTCTTACCTTAACTTACCCTCCTTCCACTTCTATAACCTTGTTTTCCTTGTCAGATGACTGCCAGCAATTTTGAATACACATTGAATGTGGGTGTGGAGTAAGCAAAATTGCTTATTAACAGCTTATCTTCAGGTCCATTGCATTTTTTGCTTATTTCTCAGGTCATACCTTTCTGCTCTACAGTTTGTCACCAGCATGTTTGGACTTCTCAGGTTTTCATCTGGTGCACGTGAAGGGAAGGCGACCATTGTGAGGACTGAAACAGCACTTCATTCCTGTGCTGCCTGCAGAGGCAACCAGATCTTGGCAAAGAAAGTGGGAGGTCACCTCTAACTCCTGCACTTATTTGGGAAGCTACAGATTGTTTGGTGTAAAATATAAAAGCTGTGTGGAACAGGCTGCTCAGAGAAGCACCTTCAAACCAGCACTGGGGCACATAATAATGATCTGCAGCAGTGGTTTCTATTCTGCCTGTCCAGTGCTTCAGCTATTTAAAACGGATGCATTCCATTACAACTGAGTGTACAGTCCTGGGCAGCTGCATCAGACTGCCCATTGACTCATCAACTCGATGTAGTTTTGAAGCATTTTGAAATGCAAATTTTCCTTTGTTTCACTGTAGTTGCACGTGCATCAGGATTGCGAAAGATCCCTTTTTCCTCTGCAGAAAGAGAACAAGACTAAATTCTCTGAAAGGCTTAACTCACTAACATAATGGAGTGACACTGGCACCAGTGTTTTTTATTTCAAAGGAAGCAACAATCTGGGAGACTTCTATGGGACCTCATTGTAATTACATCAGTACAGAAATTTCTGAATGTTCTTCAGACTGCATGATGATGCCGCAAAGGGCTGAAAGCTAAATGTCAGCTGACAGACAAAATAAATTCATTTCTGGAGGCATTTGGGTCTAATTCGTCTGTCCCCTACCATCCCCTCCATTGGTATTATTTATTGGCTGTGGAGCACCAGAGTTGCCTGAAGGTTCCATCAGTCACTTGTCCTGCCCGCCTCTGTGCTCGGGATCACCTTGGAGAAATGACTGAGTGCTGTCAGCCTGCCGCTGGCATTCAGATTTGTTTTTTTCTACAGCCATCAAAAAGAATAATGGCGCAACCGAAGAGAAATGTTTTGTAATGGTTTGATATGGAAACAGAGCTTTATAAGGGCCCTGAAAGTTTTCCCTGCTGTTTTTTCCTATTGTACGGCTTTGAATGAGGGATGGGGGTATTGTCATGACAATGCACATTTTATTCACATTTATCCGTGGGTTTTGTTGTTATAGGTTTTTTTTAGTGATTGATTAGTTTCACTAATTCTACGTTCATAAATTTAATAATAAAATTAGTGAAAATTCTGGTCAGCGTGGTGAGAAACTCCCAACTTTCCCCCATCCAGGCTGAACCAAGGCATTGCAAGTGACGGTCAGATAGCCAGTACTGGGAAAAACAAACGACTGTACTTGTATAGAGCGTGCTGTACCGCGGCTCCAGTTCAGACAGGCTATGCTGTCATCTCGACGAGCAACAACCCCCGCTTCTCTGCGGCTGCTCTCTGCTGGGGCTGCGGGGCCTTCCCCTGCGGCCTCTAGGAAACACACCGCCAGCCGCCCACGGGGGCTGACCCCGCGCCCCGCGGGGTTTAGGAACGGGCATTCAGAACCAGGATCCCACAGACGCAGGTCACACCGCCCGGGCACTCAGCCCAACGCCCCTCCCGGATGCCGCCGCTCCGCCCCTTCCGCCGCTCGCGCTCGCCGCTTCCTGCCGGGGATGGGGTGGCTGCGGGGGCCGCCGCCGCCGCCGGAGGGAGGCAGGGCGCGCAGGAGCCGCTGCCGCCCCGGAGCTGGGCGCTGCGGCACGGCCGCTCGGCGCTGCTGAGGTGAGCGGGGCGCGGCGCGGCGGTGGAGATGGGGCCGCGGGAGAAGGGGGGCTCCGCGGCGGTCTCCGCATCGCCTGCCCCGAGGCTCGCGTCGTCCGTGGGTGCCGGAGCCCGTCCGGCCGCGGGGGAGCGTCCCCAGCCCCGTGGCTGCCGATGCGGCTGTGGGAGGCGGCGGGCAGCGCTCGCGGGCTGCGCGGCGGCGGAACGGCTGCGCGGCGGGCGGGCTGCTCCCGGCGGGGGCCTGCGTGCGGGGCTCCGAGGGCGGCTGGGTGGTGGGTACAGGGCTCTGAGGACGCGGGCTCGGGAAACGGCAGCACGGGAAGGTGCTGTTGTGCTGTTAGAGCCCCTCGCGAAATGGGGGCGGCCGCCGGTGCCGGGCGGATTTTGGGGGGTTAAGGCCGAGAGCTGAGAAAGTTGTGTCTGTGGCACTGTCATCCATCCCTGGGAGCGCGTTGGGTGGCTGTCACAGCTCAGAGACGAACCGCTGGGGCTGCTGCTCTTTGAAAAATACGGTAAGTTTGGGATGCCAGAGCAGTGCTTACACATGAGGAAATGATGTGCAGGTTTGGAACAAGCGAAAATGTGAAATCATCATGTTTTACATGCTGGGTTTTTCTTGCTGTGTGTTCCCCCAGAAGCGCAGTTAAAAGCGCAGCACGGCCTGGGAGCTGCCATCCCTCGGGGTCCATATCACCGCTGCTCCTCGCGCACAGCTCGGTGCTGCACCCACTAATGGCTGAGGTCCGTGAGCTGTGCCGCCTTATATGTGATAATCGCAGCTTCCAAAAGCTTCTGATTTCTTGCGTGTTTTAATGCATTTAAAGTGAGGAAGACTTAGATCTTCATTGGACTGGAGAGATTAGTTTGTCAGTGATTGTTGAGAGTAAGAGCAAACTAGCTCCACTACAAATACTGCTCTGATGTTAATGTGGATAGCAGGATTGTTTCTGTTTTCTGCTCTTTTCACATGAAAATGAGGGTGTGAGAAGAGAAGAAGGAGGTTAAAAAGGGGAAAGCAGCAAACCTGAGTTGTTTTTCTGCTAAGATGTATTCTCTGAGCAGCTGGATGCAGGATTTCTTGAAGCTGGCGGAAAAAAATCCTTGATATCTGACATTTAGCATGTGAAGTGTTCAAGGTCTTGTACAAATATCAATGAAATACTGTGAGGTACATTCTAAGATAAGTAGAATGGGGGAGTGCTCAATCAGTTGCTTGATAGTCACTTGTGTGTGCCTTGAATGATGGTGGCAGGATAGAAAACATTTTGTGAGCTGGTTAGCAGATCAGGAGTGGAGCTGCTCTCAGCGTTCACTTGAGTGTAGCACAGCCCATTTGGTTTAATGAGGTGCGGCAGTCGAGGAGAAGTATGTATTCTATTCAGCTGCTGAGCTGTGTAATCGCACTTAGTGGTTCTCGAGACAAATGAGTTTAGCTTCCAGGATTGTCTGTAATAGCTGCTGTCAGTTTTGCATGGAAGCATTCCATCGGAAGGGCTCTTTAAGCGTATGGAGCTAATCTTTGCTTTTACAGTGTCAGTTCTTTGTTTTCCACCATGCAGCACTTCCACTGAATGATTCTTGAAAAGCAGATCTTCCTTGATGATCTAAGGCTTACAATAAGCTGGACAGGTGTTACTTTGTGAGACTTTGTATCTTACCTTCATAAGGTGCACTGAGACCTGTGAGAACAGTTGTAATGCTGCAGATAATGTCACTTAGTAGAGATGTTTATGGAGCAACTCTGACAATGACGTCACTCAGTATAACTGGAAGCGGGATTTATGGGAGCATTGCTGTATTTGAAGTTAACTGTGGGCTTGCTTCAGGAAGTCTGTCCAATTTCTCAACCTCAGAGTGTTCAGGGTTTTCAAGAAGAGCCAGGGATGAGCAGCAGAGTAGTACAAGAGACTGCTGGTGTGTGACAAGGGAGTGGTTCTCTGTGCTCCTTTTCCAGCACAGCAGTCCTGACTGAGTGTGCAGGGCAGCAGCCTCACCCTGGCAGGCTGGCTCAACACTCGCTATTGTGTGTGGCTTTTCTCTGCAGCTGCACAGCCCATGTCACACCTGCATTGCGCACCAGCAGACGTTGCATGGAAATCTTTTCTCCAAAAATGTGAGGTGTGGTGCTCCTCAGCCAGCTGAGCGAGTGAGGGAAGCTGGGCTGGGATTGCCTACATTCAGACTTCAGCTTGGAAACTATTGCAAGGAAATGTAGGTTACATCCCTTGAGATCTGATCGTTCTTCAGTCATCTTCCTAGAATTCTTCTCAAGGATGGCAAGAATTGGAACTAGCTGGGAGTAACAGTCAAGAAGTGTGACAGCAAGGGGTCACAGCCTGCCCAGCACACGGGACAGCACAGTGCTGGTGGCTTTGCACAGTGAACTCCCAGCACCCTGCTGAGCATGCTACAGGCACTGCCAGCTTCTCACTTAACCTTTCTGCTGTGATGCTGGTGTACATGATCGGCGTCTCCGTAACAGGTCTGTTGCCTCATGTTAGCGTAATGATACTGCTACTGTCTCTTGACTATAGCAGGAACTTTCCGCCTTTGTACCTACCTCAATACAGTGACTCAGTGTCTGCATGCTGGAGAAGTTGTGGGCTTAGTGGTTGACTAGAGGTAATTCAGCAGAGGAAAACGTGCTAGAACTGTGGGTAATAATTCTGGGAGAGACGAATTTTCTGTATCTAAGTATTCATCTATTTCTCCTGCAGTAGTTCGCATTCAGTTGTGTTCATGCTGTTAACTGAAAGGCTGGAGAAGAAAAAGGGGAAATAGAACACATGATATGTGCTGCTGATGGGCTGACTAAATATAAAGTCAACAGTAACAGGAAAGTAATCAACCAGCTTGCTGCAGACATTGCTGATGTCAGGAGAAAAGTATATTTTGCCCTCTGACACTTAAGTCTGCGCTTGCTTAATGTTATTCACACGTTCCTTTATTTGTTTTCGGAGATGAAAACCGGTAATGTAGGAGGCTCTTGGTGCTGCTTTCTTCCAAAAGGTACGTGCAGTCATCTGGGTGACTCTTCTGTTATGTCGGTCGGTCACACAGTGCGGGCTGCTGGTGTTGGACTTCAGCACAGTCTCCATGTAGGCTTCTTAATATTTCCAAGTTAATAGTAGGACAAAAGAAATCACATAAAAGGTACAGGGAAAAAAATAAGGTTTTTAATTATTCTATGTATATAGAATATTTCTGCTTCTGTCTTGTAAGCTAACATTTTTCTTAAGCCTAGAAAATAAACAGTTTGGCATAGAGGTCTGTGTTATGTTCCAGGTGCTAAGATTGTTAGGAAAATGTACTTTTTCCTGTGTAAAATATGAAAGTGGCACTGAATTAGTAGTTCAAAGGAGGGTACAGCTTCTGAGTTTAAGGAAAATATCTTGTCATCAAAAGTGGACTTAATTGCTGCTGTTCCAATGAAGTTAGCTATGAGTTGTTATGCGATGATTAACTTTGCGTTTTAAGTGCTATCTTTGTCTTTTCCAGCTGGCTAAATGTCTTCCCTGGCAGCATTTAAAAACGGGAGCAGGTGCTATCAGGTGCATCATAAGTTGATGTAGACTTTCTCCCTGGTCTGCCCAGTCAGTAATGACCTTTGATGTTTTGGGTTATGCTTACTCAGTGTTGTGAGATCACGTTTATTGGATGCCGTGCAAGGGCTAATTTCCATTTATTTATTCATTCATTCATTTAAATTTCTGGAATACTATATGAAGAAACACTGGGTGGGTGTTGAGATTTTTACCAAAGGAACAGAGTTCTTACTGGGTAAAGAGAGTTTGCTGCGTTTGCCCTCAGAAGGTGCTTTGATTAGAAGACAGGTCAGTAAGTTGAGTGCGGTTTTGGTGAGTGTAAATTCACTGCTTTTGGAAAATGTGTGATGATTACAGTCTTATAAAAACATAGATTTACACGTGTGTACTTTATCTGTACTTCTGGATAGAGAAAGCTGGAAATTCTGATGAACAACTCTTTTTTTCTTTTTAGTGGAGTAAGATTTTTTTAAGTATTAAAAAATAGCAATTTTTTAATACTTAAAATTGTAATACTTTTAATACTTAAAAGTCAATTAATTGTTCATTAATTACAGATTAATTGTTTCTTGTTTTGTAATGAGTATGTTGATACAGTTACTTTGAGCAAGATCTTCAGTAGTATTAAGATAAATGAACAACTCTACTCTTACATGGAGAAGGAAGAATATAGTAGATAGAGACAGGTAATGGTTTGTGGATGTACTGGCAACTGTTTAAATCAAGATGTTAAAGCATATATACGTATTGACTGTACATGGCCTTTTGAGAAATTAAATCTGCGCGAAAAGTACGTGCTGTTTATGTGTGATCAAATCCACAGGGGATATTTTAAGGAGTATCACTCCCTTGGGCCTTTAAAAGGGCAACTTTGAATTGTGCTCCCATTTTTCAGCTCAACTGCTTCTTTCACACTACTGGGAAATGTTGATGGACCAAGGGAATCTCTTCTGATACAAAAGAAAGTAGTTCGCGGTGCTGTTAGATTTACAGTGGAAGAAGCGGCACTCGATAATTATGGGTGCTACTTCTGATGATGGGCATGGTACCTTTTTAAAAAGAAGAGTAGAAGTAAAGAGCTTGCATGTGTGGAAGAGCTGAAAAGTCTTGAATGGTTGTGTTGTGTTGTGTTGAGTGCCTATTTACTGTGTACTAAAGCTAAATAATAGAAATATTAAACAAACTATTTCTTAATCTTCCCTCTGAAAATCTTGAAAGATACATGTGGCATTAGTGTTTTGTACTGTAATGTGTTTTCCAAGATTTGGTTGCCGTGATTGAAGCATTCTGGTTAATTACACTGCTTTTTCTCATAGGAAAGAGCTGTGAAACTGTAGCTGTTTCTTAGACAGTAGCTGTACATAAGCTACCAAGTATAAATTATGCACCAATCCTTTCTGTACTGCCGTGGGTCTTAAATATTGAATAAGCTTTCTAATACTTTTACATCATTGGTAATCTTACTAGATTTTTTTTCATATATTCAATGTAATATATAAATATTTTTAAGTGCACTAAGTTATTTGTAGTGCTATGGACTAACCCCACAGTTTGAAGCTGTTATGATAACTTGATAGCCCCACTTGAATAAAGTGTTGCTGCAATGTCTTCCCTTCTCAATCAATATTCTAGAGTTAAGAAAAGGATTACTGAGAAATTTGTATGAAGAGAATACATTTTTTTTCAATTTTTGATATGATCTCTATTATGACCACTTCTAAAGATATTTTGAAATAAAAATTAATGCTTGGTTTCCAATGACATTATTTTAAAAGTATAAAATCCTAAATTATTTGCAAATATCTGTATTAATTACTCAGCTCATACATAGGTATCTAAGTTAGACAACTGCACCCTTAACATAGAGGTGAGATGGCCCAGGTCAGTATGACTGTAGATGCCAAGCATTAGATTTACTTGGGTGGGGGTCCATGCTACCAAAGCTTCCATATATATTTTAAAGCAGTGGAGTATGTCAGACCTGTTATGTACTATTTTAGCTATATTTCAGTTTTACATGGTTGCTGGTTATACTTCCTTCCTTAGTTTTTGAAGTGCAAACAGTAGACAAGACTAATGATTAAGCTACTATTTAAACAGGGAAAACTTTGTTTTTCGTTGCCTATTGCAATTCACACACTCAGATTTTCATTTGTAACGAATAAAAGGCTGGTTAGATCTAGGAAATAATCTCCTTCTGGATGGCTTGCTATGGAAGAGCAAGTTAAACTTAATTTTGCTGGACCAAAGGTGTTTAAAAATATTTACTTACCTAAAAATTATGCCTGGTTTTTGGCCGGCACTTACGTAAGACATCTTTGGCTTCTTAAGCATCTAAGAGTGCATGAAAGACAGTGATGTTCAGTAAAAGCTGAGGTCTTGTCTCTTTCTCCAATGTAAAACAGGTCAGTTTTATTGGCGGATAGAGAAGGACGATGGCAGGAAATAACCAACTTTGCATTCGACGTTGGACTACCAAGAATGTGGCCAAGTGGCTGAAGGAAGAAGGCTTCTGTGAATACGTGGATATTTTGTGCAATAGACACAGACTAGATGGAATTACGTTGCTGACACTCACAGAGTATGATTTACGATCTCCTCCACTGGAAATCAAAATCTTGGGGGATATCAAAAGGCTGATGCTGTCCATACGCAAGCTACAGAAGCAACATATTGATGTCCTAGAAGAGCTGGGTTACAACAGCGATAGTCACGTTGGCGCTGTGTGCGCTACTGTTGGCTCACTGCAGGGTGCAGATTGGTTTTGCAATGGTGAAGTACCTCGGGACTATGATGGACCAATTACTGACTTGAATGGCGATCAGTATCAATATGCAAATGGAAAAAACAAACATTCTACAAGAAGACTGGACCCAGAGTACTGGAAGACAGTTTTAAGTTGTGTTTATGTCTTCATAGTGTTTGGCTTTACATCATTTGTTATGGTTATAGTACATGAGCGAGTACCTGACATGCAAACATATCCACCTCTACCAGACATATTTCTAGATAGGTAAGAAACTTCCTTTTAAAACAAAGCAATAAGTTGATGTTTTGGGCTGCCTTTTTTTTTCATTCTCAAAGTTTTCTATGTTCTTGAAGATGGTTGTGCAAAATGGTAATAAGTGTAGTACACTCTCTCCAAAGACTGAAATGTGCTTCTGTTAGATGTAGGGATTTGATCATCGCAGGGGAAAACAAATTGAGCTGCTATTCTACCCTAGAATACCCTATTCTAGTTCATATTTAATTCTGTGTTTTTAGCTAATCACAACGTAGGAATTAATTATTCAGTCTTCTTATTCTAGTAGAAAGGATGATGGTCAGCTGTCATAGGCAAGCAGCTGTTTGCTTTTCCTGATATCCAGATGCTGCTGTGAAGCTTAACATGTCTTGCTATAGGAAAACTTCTGATGAAGGAATGTTTTGGTCTCAATTTTTAAGTTCTCTCTCAGTCGTCGTGGCCCACTGGTGGCTGACTACCTGGAGAAGATATACGCTTTTTGCTTTGGGATAGTTGGAAAACAAAGTGCCAGTGAGTGAGGAAATTGAGAGGGGATAGCCTTGATACTGTATTTGTACTGTCTCCCCACTATTAACTTGTTGAAAATTTTTTAGGGAAACTCTGAAGGAGCCCAAATAGGCCAATGTCTTTATAAACCACGTCTGTACTAGAACACTTTCATAACTTAAACAGTGCATGTGCATTTTGTTAGTATTAAGTAATATTTTCACTTTCAGTCAGAAAAGATAGACAGTAGCAAATGTGAAATCTTAGTCACTGACCAGAAATTATGTAGGGGATAAATGCTCCCATTGAGGAATTGCACCGCAAAGGGCTTATAGCATGGAGATTGTCAAAAGACAAGTCAAACTTTCTAAAAGTCACCTCTTTGTGGCTTTATTCCTTCTAATATCCATTTTCATTATCAGATTTCATGAAGTCAGTAGGGATCTAATCCTTTGAGGCAGTGTACAGAGTCTCTGTGAATTGTATATAGCTCAGCAAGGATGGTCCTCATCAAACATGGTGAAAGGAGAGAGAGAGAATGGAAGCAGTGGCATTGCAGGATTTTGTTCCCAGGGCAAATTCCACAGTATTCAGTGGCCAGGAGGATGGAGGAGGTCAGAAAGCAGCAGCTCACTGAACAAAAAGAGGATCACTGCAAATCTAGCGTTTGAGCAGCGCTTTGCTACCCCTTTGTACCAAAAAGAACACGTAACTGAAAAACGTTAGTCTCTATTTTGGTGAGGATGCAGAGTGGGAATCGTTGTTAGTGCAACATGTATGCAAGAAAGAATTGAATCTTTTGGTCAGCAAGGCTGGACAGTTTGCATACAGTGATTATCACTGAAATCTAGCTTTGAAAGAAATTGATACTTTTCCTAATGTTTTCCCTTGTAGTTCCGCTTCATTACAAGTACTTATGGTTTTAAGCTTTGCAGCGTTTTGTTAGTCGTGTTGACATGGCATTCTTACAAGCTTAAGCAGCGTAATTGACACGATGTGAGTTTGTGTCAGAATGGTTTGCAGGGAAACAATGGTAATGGAACACATCCTGTTACTAAATCCTGCAAATTAAGAGAGCACAGTAGAGATTTTCTTTGACTTGGTGAATTCCATGTAAATGTTTCCTGAAAATGCATGACTAGAAAGGAGATAATTTAATTACAAAATAATTCAAATTATATTTAACTCGGTCTAACAGTAATTTTGATTGTAGTTTAAAATATTGTGAGAGTAATGCAAGTTAGTTTTGTAGTTAGAACCTTGCATGTTTGTTTGTTTGTTTGTTTTCGAAATCCTGAGACTAGAAGGAAAAATTCAGCCTTTGTATTGAGCCTTTCTTGCTTCATCTTTTTTTAGTGTCCCTAGGATACCATGGGCATTTGCTATGACTGAAGTTTGTGGTGTAATTCTTTGCTACATTTGGCTGTTGGTTCTTCTGCTTCACAAACACAGGTATGGTGTATATATGTATTTCAAGTAACTGATAATGTGATTTAGAGGAAGGAGTGTTACTAGAATTTGAGGACTGTTTAAGACTTTACAATTAATAAGAAACATGTAAACTTCTAATGTGTTGTTGGAATGAATTATAGAGTAGATTTAATCAAAAATGTTGAGTTGTGAATGTTATGGAGCAGTCTGAATTTATTTTTCTATCAGACTTGCAGATAACTTCCTGCAGAACATGCATATTTCAGGGACTCACCATTATATGTTCTCATGCTCTAACAATTGTGTAGGAATGAAATTCCACAGGATGACTGACCAGCCTAGCAGTTTGCTGTCACTGAAGGGTAGAAAACCCATTTATGTGTGTGCCTATTATAAGTTAACTTTTCACCAGTTTGTTCATTTTTATCAGTTCATCAATAGAAGACATGAATGCCAAAGTTAGTACAAGTGCAGCTAATGTAGCTGCAGAGGAGTGGGGCTGTGGGGCTTTTGTTGGCTTGTTCCACTATCTCACCCTGTCATGTGGAATATTGCCTTTATAGTACTACTTTCAAGTAAAATCCAGTGATTTGGAGCTTCGTGGGACTTCATGGAATTAAACTGCGGTGGGAGAAAGTGTTATCATCATAAAAATACAATATATTGAGATTCTTACTATCGGTTTCTGTGTATTCTTCCCAGATCTATACTGCTGCGGAGGTTGTGCAGCCTTATGGGGACAGTATTCTTACTGCGTTGCGTTACAATGTTTGTTACCTCACTCTCTGTGCCAGGCCAGCACTTGCAGTGTACTGGAAAGGTAAAAACTTGAAATGCTTCAAATTTTCTCCTGTGTTCTTTTAAAAAAAGTTTTTAAAACATTTTTATTTAAATTATGATTAAGATTGTTGTGGCTGTCATGTTAGATGTATGTTAGTAAGAGCAGCGTGTTTCTTTTCCTCTCTGCCTCCCTTCATTCGTTGCCATTATACAGGTACTACACCTCTGGGAATCTTTGAAACGCTTGCTGTTTTGGTGGGAGGAGAGTCACTCGGTAAAGGGAGAAGGGGAACTTCCAAAGTATTTCATAGTATAAACTGGAGAGAATCCGTCAGAGAAATAAGCACTCAAGGCATTCACTTAACAAAGAAAAATTGAAAGTGGAATAATCACTTATTTTTCTTGTTGGGTGCATGGCTTTGAGCAAAATATTAGTATTCTAAGTAGAATTCTACTGAATGTGGGATTTCATCTTTTTATCCTAGCTTCTAGTTAGAAGTTTGAGCTGAATATTGGAAGATTGACAGTGACACATTATGAGGTAGAATGTGTTCAGGGGAAAAAAAAGTGACGCTTGGTATGTAAATGACTTGCAACAAAATACTTGCTCTAAATGCCAGGATTAATCAGAGGCACTAATTGACGTTACTAATGGAGCTCACCACCACTATAAAAGACAACAATGTGCAAACCTGTATTTTAATAAAAGACCCCAAACAATCAATGCTGCTAACCACACATAGTACTAGACATCTAACTTCTAGTTACCTGTAGTATAACTTTAAGGATGTATTGTTCGTGCTGGATGGGAACTTACTAAAGGTTAATATTACTGTCTTTTACACGTAGTTGTATGGCAATGTTTGGGCAAAACTCCAGCGGGCATTTGCAATATGGAGTGGCTTTGGAATGACTCTTACTGGAGTGCATACATGTGGAGATTATATGTTCAGTGGCCACACTGTTGTCCTGACTATGCTCAACTTCTTTGTCACAGAATGTAAGTACACAGTGTCAATATTTAAATGTCTTGAAGTGTTAAGAATTTGTACTGCTTGCTGTCAACCAAAGGTGCTCGAGTGTAAACACTTAAATGTGCTTAAGTATTCTCTGCTGCTTGCCCTCAGCCAAAGGCGTCAAGAGTAACATTAAAGTTAACAAATTCACGTCTCTGATTTTTCTCTGGTTTGTGGTGGTTCAGTTGGAGACAGACTGAAAAGGAACAGCACCACATCAATTAGTGGAGGGATAAATAGGATACATCTGAAAAAAAAAAAAAAAAAGCAAGCCAAGAAACTAGAAAGGCTTTGCAGCTTGCTGCTGGGAGAATACTAGGGAAGTTATTAATGATTTTCTGTTCCTTATACACTTCCCGAGGTATCTGTCAGCAACCTATCAGTAAAATCAGGCTAGGTGTACCTTTGGTATAATCCACAAATATAAAATACCAAACCTCTCATAAGTGAGAATATATGAAAGAGTTCTGTAAATGTGAACTGTGATTTGATGCAGTATATAGCAAGCTAAGGTAATTAGTCTGAGTTCACATTTGAGGGAATGACTGGAATAACAGAAGAATCTATATTTCATGATATTTTTCTCCCTAATGCATAAAAGAGGCATTTTCATTAACAGAAGTTGTTTGGACAAAATTCTGCTTTTTGTGATCCTAAGGCATTTTAGGATACTTGGTTCATTCAGAAAAGAATAATAGCTGTATTTGTAAAGCATTAATGAAGTGATTGACATATATAACTTGTTCTCATTGAATTTATTTGACCTGTTAAACATAAGCAAGATTTCTAGATGAAGACAATATTTTCATCACTTTTTTAGATGGGGAAAAAAAAGAACCACCACATATAAACTTAGTGGGTCTATGCCTGGATTCAGTAATGACTCAGGGTTTTGAGACACTCAAGGTCAGTTACTTTGTTTTCTCCTAGATACGCCAAGGAGCTGGAACTTCTTGCACACCTTGTCTTGGGTCCTCAACCTCTTTGGAATCTTCTTCATTTTGGCTGCGCATGAACATTATTCTATAGATGTCTTCATTGCCTTTTACATCACTACAAGACTCTTTTTGTATTACCACACATTGGCTAATACTAGAGCATATCAACAGAGTAGAAGAGCAAGGATCTGGTTTCCAATGTTTTCTTTTTTTGAATGCAACGTTAATGGTACTGTTCCCAATGAGTATTGCTGGCCATTTTCAAAACCTACTATAATGAAAAGACTCATTGGCTGAAGAGCGTGTGCGTCAATTCAGATTTTTATTAAGTGTTATGACTAAGAACCTACAAGGCTAGCTGGAGGGGTAAAGTAATGTGTTTTCATTCCGTGGCCACCCCCTCCTTGTCTTGTTTCTTAGATTCTTAGCCATATAATGGGGTTGCCACACTTCACAGGGATGTGTTTTGTTATTGCTTGAAGAGAAAACAATGCAGGGTCTGGTAGAGAGGCAGTCAGTGAATCGTCAATATGAACCAGAATACTGCTACCCTTAGTAAGGTTCTGTGTGAATGTTTAAGTAACTTTAACATCAAATGTGTGCTTGTGCTGAATATAATATACCCTTTACAGGCTCGATTAATCTCCGTTACCTGACATGCCATCCTTTCTGTATACTGACTAAAAATTTAGAACTTTATGATGACTTTCTTTTAAAACAGTCATAAATCTAATTCTTAAAACAAACTGTGTATGCTTAAAGATTGAGGACTACTGTGTCATAATGAGGAAAGCAATATAGTTCATGCTAAAAGGGTCTCCTAACTGTTGTTATTTAGTAACAAGTCTTAAGGTGTAACTGACAATATAAATGGTCTGCATACAGGTTGCCAAAAATGGAAGTCTGCCTTGTGGCTATGCAGTGATGATGTCTGGTTTTTTTTTTTTTGTTTGTTTGTTTTTTTTTTTTTAATGAGAGCTTACTTAGTGTAGTCTATTGGTTGTCTGTATGGTTGTTTGAGCACTGGGAAGTCTTCCCTTTTGTTTTAAATAAATGAGTTAAAGTAAATGCTACAGCCACTGAAAGCAAAGTTAATTTAGCTTTAGTGCGTTTAAAGCCACAGCATAATTTTTCTGTGTGGTTTTAATTGCTTTTTATACCCAGACCTGTGCATGCTTTTTAGGAGCAGCTCTTTGACATTGGAAGAACAAACAGTTCCACATATCTTACTGTCCAGTAAATGGATGGGGAAAATGCATGTAGTAACTGTTTCAAGAAGAGTAATAATAGTGAGTTTTGGAAGTAGTGCTCGTATTGATGTGCATTATAGCACTCTGTTGTCAACAATATGGTGAGTATCTCTGGATATACAAACACCGTATATTTTGTAGATATATATATAGACATACACTGTATATGTTCTTCTGACAAATACGAAAGAGACTAGTTCTTAATTAAGTTGCTCATTTGCTACTCTGAAAGATAGAAGTACCATAAGCAGTTGAGTTTGCGTTGTTAAAAAAAAATAGCACACTCCATAACGTGTAAACAAGGATTACATGGTGATCTCTTATGCAGTGATTTGTGAGAGGACAACACTAACATTGGCTGTAGAGGCTTGAAACACAGTTACTCTCAATGAAAACTGATAGGTAAAAGGTGCAAGCCATAAAAATGAAGTAGCCATTTTAATCTGTCATAATTTCAGAATAGGTGGTATATCATGGCCTAAGTCAGTCTTGGGAAGTAGCATGAATTAGTTCTGGCTTAGTTCAAGCTGACTTGACAATGTCTACATAGAAAAGAATCCTTTTGGAATTTTGTACTTCCCTGCAGTGTCTTCCCTTCGTAAACCTGGATTATACCATCTTGACTATCACACAGTCTTTGTGATATATGACTTTTGTAAGTTAATTTAGCTCCTATTCCACAGAGAAATTGTGCATCTTAAGGTATCTCTGCCACCTGTATTGAGTACACATACATCATACTGTTCTGCAGGCTTTATATTTGTAACATTCCAATTTTTAGTAAAATGTCAAGAATACTGTATTGGTCCGTCTGCCATAGCCTAGTGGCTTTTGCCATCCAAAGTGGTGAAATACGCTTACACTTAAGGGGAAAAAAATACTCTGAAAGACTTAGACTATTCACTTGCTGTCCTTGCCTTTCTGATTTCAGAAAAGCAATCTGAACATTCCTCTTGAGACTTCATAGTCAAAGAGCTCTGTTTGTTAACTTAAATTTGTCTTTGCAATGCATGTGCAGTTATGAATGCTGTTTTTTAAACTCTAGGAAAGCATTTGTTCTCAGAATGTGCAGGGTTGTATTCTGAATTCTGACATGTGGAGGTGTATGCTATTAGACTTGCAGAGCTCTTGATTCTGAAAAGAAACGTGTCAGTGCTAGCTGGCACAGCTGTGTATAGACTGAAAAAAATATTTTGCAATTTAGGCATACAGGAGAATTTTCCAAGTGCAGCCCCATGTAACAATGTTTACATAAAGTAAAGATATCATTTCAACACTTTTAAAAATAGGATACTTTGAAACGTAAGGCTTCTCTTTTTGTTCTAATTTAATTTTTCAGATTCTTTTAAGTAAATCCATGTTTTAAATCAGCATTGCCTATCAGTGTTTTTTAAAGGAAGCTTGTTCTTCTGTTCAAGCTGTTTTGCTTGCTGCTAAATATCTGAGTCTGAGATAAGCAATAAACAGAGGTTGGTGAGAACTGAAGTGCGTTAAAACATTGTCAGGGTAACTGTGCTCTTCTGTCTTGGAAGTTAATTTTGTCTATCTGTAAACACACAAGAGGAAAGCTTGAAATTGATAAAAGACAAATTCTGATTTCATGTACTAAAAGATCACAGTCAATCTAAAGAATTGGTAATATAAGGTTTATTGTTAATTAAGTGGAAACAAGTTGCAAATGACTGACGGGCTTAAAATTCTGTACCTCTTTTTTGCAGAGTCAGTACTTTAAAAGCGTTATGCTGCTTCTCTGCTGCTGACAAGCCTTTTTGAGGAAATGTAGCAGAGCATCATTGGGACTTGGATTTAATGCTAAATATGTTGAGGGCTATCTGTCCTCCTTTGTGTTGGTGCAGCAGTCTCTTTGCACTCTTCCGGCTTGCTGCATCCCTTATGTGCCAAGTCATCTTCTGTTGTCTGCAGGAGCATCCCCTTACTTCTTTTTTCTAGCAACTTTGGAAATCTAGTAATACTCAGAACTTGGAAATAGTCTTAAGCTCTTCCTTGTTATCACTTTGGTGTTATATGTGGAGGGAACGTCTGAAAATAAGTATCTGAGTGCACAGACCTGAAGGTGATAGGCACAGCCACTCACTCATCTTTCTTTCTATGTTCCTTACAACATAGCTGCTTAGAACGGCCTTCCTAGACTTCAGCTGTTCTTGAATAATGATATTAAAAACTTCCGTATATGTTAATTATTTTTATGTCCTTTGGCAAACAAGATAACACTAATACAGAGCTTTGGAAATGTAGGTAGGGCTGAAGTTTTTAATTGCTCACAACTAGCAAGAATTGGATCTTATAAGTATACTGCTCATGGTGAAGCGAATGGATTAACTGTTTAAGCAAATCATTAAATATTCTGATTTTAGTGAGGGTTGTCAGTTTAAGCATTTCCTTAGATTAGGCCAAGTGCATCCTGTGTATGATGTACTGATAAAGTAATGGGAGTAAGTAATGTCACTTTCTTTTCAGTATTTCCTTTTTTTTTTCTGCCATAGAAGAAAACATTCTGGTAGAATTTCCAAGAAATACGTATCTAACTGTCTTAAGAGAGAACATTTTTTTTTTTTTAATAAAACAAAAAGAACAGAAAAACTTGTTAAATGTTACGCAGAAATGTTACTTGAAATCCTCCAACATGCACTAAAGTGCAGGTTCCTGTAATCTCATTTTCTGTACGAGGACACTTCATGTAGTGTCTCATGTAGTACCAAAGGAAATATTTAAAGAAAAGGTGGAAGGGTGGAACTCGGGCATCAAAAGAAGTCTTTTGCAACAGTTAGTATCTCCTTGGTGCTGCTTTTTGTTGATTTTTTTTTTTTTTTTTTAAAGCAGCACTTGCGCACTTAGGTGCTCCCCTTGTCCATTACCATTTAGCTAGGTTTTTTGGTGTACTAAAGTCCCCTGAGGTTTTCAAGCATCAAAACTGCTGTGGAGCTGAAATGTAATCATTGAACATGCAGTTGAAGAAATAGCAGATGTCTTGGGAAAAAAAAAAGTAGGTTTTTGGATGTGAAGCAAAGGAGAAGTAGTCTATAATAAGTGACAAATAGTATTTCATCTGTCCGGTCCATGTAGTTTATACTATATATACTATACTTGGGGATTTTGCTGGAATTTGCAGGTAGTATTACTTCTGTGTTTTTTTGATTTTATAAAGAAATCCCAGATTATTAAAATAGTAAAAACTTGACCTGTAGCTATAGAAAACAACAGAATCTTTAAGTAGGAAGTCAATTCAGCAGAATTCCTAGCAGTGAGCCAGCTTGTCCTCTGAATTATTTTGTGCGTATAGAGTATGAAACAAGGATGAATTGCTAGACCACTGATGATTAATAGATTTCACTCTTTCTGATGCATCTTTAACATTGCCACTTTTAATTGCAGCTGTTTTTCTTGGGGGGGTTTGGGGGAGAGGGAAGGCCATTGGAATGATTGTGCAGATATCTTGCTTGTTGTACTGAGAAGAGCATCCAAAAAACCCTCACAGCCCTTCAAGCAGTATACTGTTGTTGTGAACTCTGAACTTTGCTTATAGCAGTTTCCTGGATACTTACTGTTTGTATCTTGAGAAAGGTGCAGTGAGCATTATGTACATAATTCAGTGACGTGCACGTTTTTAAAGCCAGTTTGTAATAGGTGTATAAGAACTTCAGATGATGAATGTGGAGGACAATAACCTGATGTGTTAGCCCAGTGATTATGTAGTTAAAGACTATATGTAACTTGGTATTGCTGTCTCTTTGAATTTGATTTTGTCAACTATGAAAAATTTGTCAACTGTGAGTAACCACAAACTGCATCGTACATGCTCCATAACATAATAGGGATGTAGAAAAACAAGTTTTCACACTGAGCTGTTACTTCAGTTTGTCTATGACAGAGAAAATAGTATTATGTAGTGGCTTGAAGGTATGCCAGTGAAGTATGAAGCAAGTACTGTAAATAAGTAAATATTGTTTGATTATAAACTCAGATTGAATTAATATATTGTTTTATATCTTTGTTGTATTAAAACATATTTAAAACTACTAAAATAAAATATTTGAAAGATGGCAAATGTTTGTTTTACTTCATGTGTAAAATGGTGGCTTTGTTATCTCTGTTAGCGTTGTGATCGTATACGTATACCTGAGCAGTCGGAGGTTTAGGGTTGCTTTTTCCCACAGTTATGTTTTACTGGTGTAAAAATGCCTGGTGTATCAGTGTGCCTCAAGTTTTTGCTTTGGCAAATCACTTCAATATTTTTGCTATTAACAAGTTAGAAAATGTCTTGTGAGACCTCAGCTAGGTATGACAGGACAGCTTTCAACAGCTCTTGTTTTTTTCCACTGGTTTGTATACTGACTTGCTTTACTGCAAGGCTGCTCACTGCCACACCTGGAGACATTAAGTCATCTTCAGCTGAAAGAGTGAAATTAACTACTGAAGTTTGTACACACGTTTTTGTGCACTAGACCTGTTACTACTTTCAGTTACTGATTTCAGCCACCTAATATTTGAAAGGATGTACAAGAAACTCATTCCTATGGAGATATCTAAATAGTTTACCAGGTATGCTGCCTGCCCTGGAGTTGTATGATTATATTTGTAAATGGCAACTTTGAAGTCTCTTTTGTGGCCTTAACCCATCTGAAACACTTTCATTAGTGTTGAGCCAGGTGCACTTTAACATACTCAACTGCTGGAAAGTTCTTTGTTTACCTCTCTCAGAATTATATAATCTTGATCAACCTGATAATTTAGAAAGTTCTTATTAAGAAGCTCTTTGTCACTGTATTATTATTAGCTGTTCAAGAGGAGATTCAAAAACAGAAGTAAGTGGATCCATTTTGGAAGGAGGTATGGAATTTTTCAAAGAAGTGTTGATCAATTTGAATACAAAAAGTTTAGCTTTTTTCTCCTATTCCTCTGCTCAGTGAACTCCTCAAAACTCAATCTGTGTCTTTGCATTGCTGGCTGTAATTAGAGGCAGTTGCCCTGAAAAGAAGAGGGGGATGGAGAGGACAAGCAGCAGGTGGCAAGATTGCTGTCTGTACTGTAGCCCTGGGAAGGGATTCTCAGTAAATGAAGGGGAAAGCAGTTCAGTTCACCAGTACCATGAAGGAGAGAGGAGGATGAAGCTCGAGGGAATTACCAAAAAATGTTCAGAGGTGCCTGAGCTGGCAGAGGCCCCTTTGGTGTGTGGCTGGAGGCAGTGGGGAGCCAGTAAGATAACAGCACTGGTGCCACTGCATATAGCTTCATCACAAGCCTTGTCACAAAGAGGCCTCCAGAGCTTAAGTAAAAGTTAAGATTTCTGTATCCTTCTGGCACTTTTCAAAAGATTCCAGATATTAAGTATTGAGAAAAAAAATGTAATTAAAAACTGTTTTAATGAGAGGATGTTTTCAAGCCTACTTTCATTAGGAGGGAATACCGGCATATCCTGAATGAGGGGGAAAAAAAATGTGATTTTTTTCTCATCATACTTGTTTCCTAATTATGTATCAAAATCAAAAGGGCTCTGCAAGTATCAGCACCTCTGTACTTCTGCAGCCACAAGATGAGTGGTGTCCTCCCCCATCCTACTGTGCTCCAAGATAAGCACGAGGATGGTGAAGGGAAATGGCTCCTGCCGAGGAGCGAGGCTGTGCTGGCTCTGCTCCAGGAGGCCTCAGAGACACGCCTGAAGTACTTGGCACCTTGATCTGCCAGCAAGAGCAGAAGTCAGGGAGAGAAGGCAATAAGCACATGTGCAAAGCATTATTGCTTGACTTCTGTAAAACAGCAACTGTTTTTCTGCACTAGATCATGCTCAGGCCGAACTAAAATGTACGTGGTGTTCAAATTATACTTAGGTGAGCTTCTTTTCCTTGTCAGTAATTTCCAGTGCATCTTAGCAAGCTCCACTTTTCTCTTGAAAACACCAGCTTGAGCCTCAGGGCTGTCCCATCAGTGAGTGTTGCGCTGAATGCCTCGGGGATGGCATAGTGCTGCGGCCTGTGCCACGCGGAGCGGCCGCCTGGTACAAGTGCTTCTGAGGAGGGGAGCAAACAGTTTGTGAGCCAAGTGCTTTAGCGAGGGTGCCAAAAAGTGACTCAATCTGTGAATAACAGAAGTTGGAGAATGTGTACTGCCTCTCTGTTACTTGCCTGCCTGCTAAGAATAGCCCTGGCTAAAGCAGCGGGGCACACTCCTTGCACATGTGACAGTCGTAAGCGGTCAGTCACAGGGCTGGAAATACCTATACAACGTTTTGCTCTGCTGCAGGTTGTACTGAGCATGCAGGAGGCAGCAGAGAAGGAGAGTGGTTTGAAACGGGCTCTGCTGAATGGTGTGACCAGGCTGAAGGCCTCTCAGATGGCTTCCTCACAAAGGTGGTCTGGTGACTCTGGTTTGCTTTTCATGAGGCTGCTTGTGTGAGCTCTGTGTCACAGTAACTGAAACCGCAGCTTCCATGGGAGGCTGGGCAGCAGGAAGGCATAGAGCTGCCACCTCTCTCACAGCGCTCAGACAGGCCTGGCTCTGCCTGGGGCACCAGGCTGCCTTGACAATAGAACCGGACTACTGCAGCATGCAGTACTACTGCTCAGTAGCTGTGTGCTGACTGAGAACAAACTGAGGGTAACGTGCCAGAATTAATACATTTCCTTCCAGGAGCAGTACCTACACGGCAGAGGTAAGCCAGTAGCTAAATCCACATCAGGGTCCCATGTGGGCATTGCTGTCACATCCAAAAACATGAGCTGAAGTCAAAGCTCTGCTAGCTGGTATGGTTGATGTATGGTTTGCAACTCCTGTCATTTTCACTGGGGCTTTTCAGTGGGGATGCAGACTATATCATTTGATTGGCATTGATTTGCCCTTGTTTTTCCACATACTATTTATGTGCACAAATCCCTCCAGTGCTTCCCCTGAGGCAAGGAACCACAGCTTGGCCCAGTTCTCTGCTGTGCAGAGCAGTTCACAGCATCTCCCCTAGCAGCGGGTGCAGTGGTTTGTGCCTCAGCCATGAGATTACAGCGGTCTGAGCCCACAGATGGCTGCTTGCCGTGGACATTCACATCCAGCCTGGGGTTGCCCAGACCAATGCCGATTAACACAGCTCTAAGAGGTGCTATCACACCCGACACATTAAGGAACCCTAAGTGAACTGGATCAGCTTGCTGAGTTAACATTAAGAAATCTCCCAGATAATACCAAATGTGTATATTTATTTCATAGAATCATAAGGTTGAAAAAGACCACTAAGATTATCTTGTCCGGCTATCAACCCATCCCCACTGTGCCCACTAACCACGTCCCTCAGTGCCCTGTCTCCAGCCATCAACCTCTGCCTGTGATCACTCTACACCATGTCCCTCAGTGCCACATCTGCCCTTTTCTTAAACACCTCCAGGGACAGTGACTCCACTGCCTCCCTGGGCAGCTTGTGCCAGTGCTATTGCCACTCTTTCTGAGAAGAAATTTTTCCTAATATTCAACCCAAACCTTCCCTGGTGCAATTTAAAGCCATTACATCTTGTCCTATTGCTGTTATTTGGGAAAAGGGGCAGACTCCTCATTCTTTGCTTAAACTCTTAAGAGGGAGCACAGGTTCCAAGCCTCCAGACATGGAAGATGTGGAAACCCATCTGGACCTGGGGACAGTGGGTTGCAGACCCCTGCTATCTTAAAGTGCAGCTCCACAACAGACCTTTGACTGTTCCTCCTGGGGCAGCCAGGAAGGTGCTGGCTTAGAAAGGCTTCCTTACCCCTTGTAACAAGAGTGGGCTGACAGGGGAGTTACCTCACCGGGGTTTCTGAGGTCACTTATCAGAAGAATAAAGGTCATTTGGATTCCTTAGTTGAGCGTGCTGACTTTCTTTAATATAAATTTTGAATAAAATCTTGCATTCTTGAAACATTCTCCTTTTTAGGTCACAAAGATAAATTTAGTTTTGTCTAAGAGCTTCTGTATATTAACGTACCCCAAAGGAGGGAATGAAGAGCAAGAAGGAAGAGATGAAGTTAACTTGGATTCACACCCATTTTTTCTTGATTCCTTTTTCTTCTTTCCCCTCAACCACAGATGTTTTAAAAAGCTTGTGCCATGTTACCCTTTTTAGTCATCACCCTGTGATTGTGTCTTGCCAGCTCTGCTAGGCAGGAACAAACTTGTCAGCTTGGTGCAAACACAGGCAGGGTCACTGAGCACCAACGCCCTATTTAGCTACAGGAACCCAAGCTGTGCTGTGGCCGATGTCTGCTGAGCCTTCCAGGAAGGGCTGTGCGGAATCTCATGGCAAAAAGCTCAGGATGGGCTGAAGATCCCTTCTGGCATAAGCTCTATGTGCTGCAACATCCTTTTGCTGCTTGAGTACAGGCCAAGGATGAAGGACCTTTTGAAGGTTTTTTTTTCCTGCCAGAAATGATTAAAAGGGAGAGCTGGGCAGCAGCTCAGGACAGCAGCTGGAGTGCGAGCACCCAGCCAGGAGTCTGCTTTTCTGCATTAAGATCACTGAGCACTGCATTTGTCTCCTGGATGTCTCTATCCTGCTCTGAAGGTTTCAAAGCACATTTGAAATTCATCCTCCTCTGAAAATGAAAGCAAAGATGTAGTCCTAGGCATGGCAAAGATTGCAATGGATTCATCAGAAAAACATACAGCAGCTTGCTTCTAAGACAGCTTACTTAAAACAGTTTCAATATCCTCAAATCATAGTTACTGACATATAAATTCCCTGAGCTGTAAGAAATCAGGACTGAGGTCAAAGAAATGAATGCACTCCTGGAAAAACTGCGTGCTTGTGCCTGCAATGAACAGCTGAGTAAAACTACAGGGGCAAAAAAGAGAGAAAAGCAACACGTACTCAGTTGTTCTTGGTTCCATGTGCTCAGCAAGCTCACAAAAATTTTTAGAGCTGCTGGCAGTGCTAGTCATAGATGTATGGAGAAGGGAGGTTATGTGTCGATTGGTGTAGGAGGCTCAGAGTCCTGTGTGTCACCAACTCAGTCAGCCTGGGTGAATATACTGCAGAAACTGCAGTTCTGTTATTTTTAAAGATTTTTATTTTATATAGGTGACTGCTTCTAGGTGACGTTTCTGTGGTGGCATAGCCCTGGGTGGTGGTGTCATTGGGCTGAGGCAGATCAGGCTACTGCTGGCTGCTGGATGGGGCCCAGCAGAACAGAGCCCTCGGCATGTAAGCAGCTTACAAGTGCCGCCTTTGTGATTCTGTAACTTCTTTCATAGTATAGTGTATAATACATCTTTTATGATTATCTTCTGGTCTCATTTCAGCTTTCTCCTACCAACATCTCATCTTGGTGGACGAATTCAATGTATGGGAGGATATTTTTTAGGTACCAGAAACACAGGGCTGCATGGTTACATCCCTGCTATTGCTATTATTTGTGACCTTGCACAGCATAATCTCTTTTTTTTTAATCTCTGGAGGAATTAGTATACCTCCCTTGTAGGAATATATCTAGGTTATTCTAATTACTGTTTCATTCATAAAAAGCTTTACATGTTATCCCTATCACCAGGGGAAACAGAGATGGGCTGCAACTGTAGTTATACTGAGTTGGCTGAATCTCCAAGCCTGCATGCAAGAAAAATGAAAGTGTTGAGGTAAAATATGAGAAATTTTATTAAACCTTTCCACACCTGAGGTGAGATAACTTAAAGCGGTTTGGCATTAATTTAATATTTGGCATTGTTTTTTTTCAAAAATGCTTTATAAACAAGGCTTTCACAATGTCACAGAATTATGAAAGCAAGAACACAAAATACTGCTATCAAGCCTTATCTATGGGGCTATTTGTTAAACAGGAGAATTTCCTGTCCTCCTGGTTTGCACAGGCGATTCTGAAACTCCTCAATTTCCTAAAATACATAATAATAGAAATAATTAAATATCACCTGTATATTCCATTAGGAATGGAAAAGCTCTGTAAAAATTGTCTGGTTCTAATGATGATTAATACAATGGGCATTGGTCTACAATGCAGACTTCTGCTGAATCCAGGGGCATCAACCAGGATGTCATGTTTATACCCTCATTCTCTGGTTTAAGAGAGGTGGAAGGAAGGAACAGAAATAATTAATTTGTTAGAGGTGAAGCAGTATTTCAGCCAGTTACTTCAGGTACACACTGCATGCTGGGAGAGAGACATTTAACACCGTATAATTAACCTGACTCTGTTAAGTAGTTTTAACTAACCAGGCACTTCTGCCTAGTAGAATTCTCACTTCAAAACAGTATTAACCACACGTATCTCCAAAGACATGCTAACTATCCATATGCTCTTAAATTAAATACTTAATAATTAGTATCAGCCATACATGCTCTATTTTGTAGTTCTTCATTATATTCTGTTTCCTGAAGCTCTGTTTTCTCCTTGAATCATATGAGTTATGTGGAAGCCTGGAGAATTTTCTCTTTGGTCTAAACCCATTCTTCTAGAAAACTTATTTCTATGTGATAAAAAATGAGCAAAGGATCACTTATTTCTCTGAAAAGGCTCTTTCCATATTATCACTCCTCACAAGCACTGAACCACGTGTTATTTCTCTGTGTATGTCCTAATTTAATGCCCAGGCCATGCAGACAATCACTCTGTGATCATTAAAACAGTTCTCGATATTTTCTTAGCTAGATGCATGCTGCCTGGACTAGTTTTGAAATTTATACACAGACACCCATGTTTCTCCCTGCTCCTCCATCATTTGCAAATGGTGCCAAACTTTCCTCTCTGAACCACAGTGTGGGAGAAAATCTTGAAATGCCTGAACTGTAAGATTATGCTGACTGTTCTCAGAGTATGAAATAGGTAAGCCAAGACATTTTCCTTCCAGACAGAAAGAAAAGGGGACAGCTAAGAAGCCGCTTAGTTTCATTTCAAATAGTACATGATTTTTCCCAGTGATTTGACTTCATTTATTGTAGCTATCCTGCCACCTCTGAATATGAAGGATTTCTGTCTGTGTAGATTTTTGAGCAATATCTTATCTGTCCTTCTATTATGTTCTGTTAGTTTTATACCTGGGTGCGCAAGTGTTTCAATGTGACATTAAAAAACGTGCAGTTATGTAACAGCTGTAAAGGAAGACATCTTTTTTTCAACCTCCACCTTCTATTGGGTTTTACAAAAGAGGTCAATATCATTATTCAAATTAAGAGAATTAATTGCTGTGTGTAAATCTGCAGCAAACCCAGATTTGTTCATTCTCAGCAGACACCTTTACTTTTGTTTCTGTCATGTTTCATTATCCCTTTGTGTTAGCACTCATCCTTCCAGCTTCCCGCATTCTGTTTTTTCTGATCTCTGCTTCCCTGTATAAAGCGATTGGGATTTGTTCACTCCTGAAGGGTTCCCTGTAGAGATTTCCCATTCTGTTCAGAACCACAGTCAGGTGTAGCATCTCAGAGCTGCAATCACATCAGAAATCTCATCCCACTTCTTCAGCTTTGGAATGAAGTATGCACAGTTGCTCCTGGGAGATGGTTTAGACCAACTACATTCATGGCAGAGATGGAGTGCTCTGCTGCATCACCGCTGGCACTGAGCAACCAGCAAGTAGCCAGAGCGTGACCATACATACCCACAGTCACGTTTCTGTAAAAGACGAAAATTCTGCCGTAGACAGAGAGTAGATCACCCAGCAGGCCAATGTTGGTATTCTAATATCTTCTAACCAAGTGAAAACGCAAACCCCACAGGACTGAAGGAAGATCGAGGTCCCACAGCAGGCCCTACCCCACACCCACCTGACTCGCCAAAGCAGAGGGGACAGTGGCACTTGTCCGCTGGGAGCCAAAGAGCATGTCAGCTCTGTGGCTGCTGCTTCCTTGAAGCCCAGGGCCTTTGGGCAGCAGCTCAGGTTGCAGCAGCTGTGCAACATGGCTCTGTGTCACCTGCTATGCTTGTCCTGGGCTGCCAACAGGGCCCTGGAAAGAGAGGCAACCTGAGAAGAAGGTATATGTTTGGCGAGAAAAGTGTTGAAGTGCAGGCTGCCTTGGCAGCAAATACTGAAGACGAAAACTTGGTCCCTCAAAAATCAAATATAATTGCTATTACTGTAGAGATGCCTTCAGGTTTGGGGCTGCACACTGGGAGTGGTTTATGGCCAAGACTATTGCAGTACTTTGAGCATAAAAAGCACAACCTGTAAATAACCTAACAGTATGACTGCAGGGAAGTACACCTTCCTTCTTAGGGAAGGGCTTGCCTGAGGGCACGCTACTGCCACCCCCCTCATGAGCTCAGCATGTGGCTGCTCTGCTCTGCACACATCCAGCTGCACCTTGTTTCCTGCCTTCAGGACAGTATTTAGAGCATCCAGGCTTCTCTCTGGCATGGCTGCAGTGAGAGACAAGGACTTTCAGGGAATGCTGCTCAGAAAAGCCACCACTCAGCTTCCTGCACTGCCTGCCCCTCACTGGGACAAGGCTTACACAGAGACAAGCCAGCTGTTGGATGCAGGCAAATAGATTGGTTCCACCTACACAAGGAAAATTTTGGAGGCCTGTTAATCTGTGGTGTAATTTCTTTGGAGCACTGACTTTTCTAAGGCATGTAATCTTCCTTCAACTGCTTATGAATAACTTGAGATGACTGAAAAACTGATGACCTCTAAAACTCAGAGACATGCCTCTGTCTGTTGCAGTAAGTGCCCTGTTCTGCACCATGCAAGCAGCGTTGGACTTCTGTGACATCTCTCCTTCCACTCATCGGGGACTTACAGAGAAGTCATTTGCTTCCAGCTGCAAGTCTTCACTTGGCAGGTACATGAATTGAAGGAATCATGCATGCATAAGGGTGTGTGTGTTTGCAGGACTGAAGAATAAGATAGAAAAGATTACCCATTATTTGTTGAATATCTGCTGTTTGCTCATGATCTGTTTTTGGCTCCAATGTGTATTTGTTGATTTTGTCTTTAATTCATGGCAATGTAAGAAAATAAATGAGATCTCTTATGAATAACCATTATCTTGGATTAGCTTAAATTTCAGTGCTTTACGACACCTGCTGATACTGAAGCCCTTACATACATTTGCTAAGGTTGTGGGAGTAATTTTGGTGTAATTTTACTCACTTGAGTATTTTCATGCCATTAATATTTTCCACATCAAAAACAGCAAGGCCTAATAGCCTTTCAAAAAGATGCTTCTGTCAAATATCCCCCCTCCCCCTTTTTTTTTAATTAATTAGGGACATTTTCCAGCTTATAAATCAAACCTTGATCAAAGTTCATTTCCAAATTCAGCCCTAACTGTCCAACTGCTAGCACTACATGGTAACAGGATATAAACCTACAAGAAGTAAGAATCTTCCATATCATGCAGATGAATTGAATGGCCACATGTAACAGCATGAGAGAGATGTTCTAAATATAAGACTGATCACCAAGAAAATCCATGCTTCTGTTCTTTTTGTGGTTCCACTCTTATCTGCAGGTATAAAATGGAAAAAAACACCTGAGGGAAACATGAGGCCAGGGAACAGAAGCCTTGAACAGAAACGAAAAGGAGAAACAGCATTAATACAGCACAAATGATCAGTCACTCTCCTATTTACTGCAGGTGGGAACTATTGCACCAATCACTCAAATCTACTGTCCCACATAACTCATTTAGGAGCACTAGGCTGATCTCTTTGAGTTTCTCAGTGTGTTTTGGCTTCAAGTCACCATTTGATTATTTAATTGCCCTTTCCTTTCCAGAAGGTGTTTCCTCCAGGAGAGAAGTTTATTAATTTACTCACTTGAGAACGTCAGGAAACCTGGTAGGTTGTAGCTCTAGCAAGAAGCAGAAGTTAGTTTTATTTAAAAGTTATGTATTTCTTCAGTTACTGGGGTCGAAAAAGAAAAAAAAATCCAGACAAAATAGAAACTACAACAGAAAGGAGGAAAAAAAAAAAAAAGATGGAAAGGAATTCACAGTCAACCAAAGGAAAACTCAGAAGACGGAATAAGTACAAGTTCTGTATGTTTTGGTTTTCGCTTCCATTCCTCCTTGCTTTTTTCCAGCACCTCTTCACCATCCCTTTTACTGTTTATTTGGGGTTGGGTCAGTGTAGCACTGATCGCATGTTAAAGGAGTGTATGGTTATCTCTGCAAGCCATAACAAGGACTGGGATCTAGTTTGCTTTGGGTGTAGGGCTGTGGGGAACTAGCTTTGGTTACCTAGGTAGCTGCCTCTCTCAGCCTCACTAGGGCCTGCAAACCATTTGCTTCCTTATTGGCTTTCCTAAATTTGCCTTTGGTTTTCCCTGTCATCTCTAAAGTCACAGGCCTTCTTCTTTTCACTGGCATTTCCCTGAGGTTATCTAGATATCCATCTATACCAGCTTATTTAAATGCATTGGCTTCTGCAAGGGCCTGTTGTTTTATGTGTACCTTAGAAGCTGATTTAAGTTATACTTTCTCTTAACTGTTCAAGCCAAGCTTGGGAAACAACAACAAAAAAAAGCTGTGTAAAACTGCTGGAGGAGGGAAATTAGAAGGCACCGAGTTTGTCAGTCTAAAGGATCCTGGCAGTATGGGCCTCGTCTGGTTGCCCTCCTTGGGTTTTCTAGGTCCCTGGTTTGCATAAGGGCAGTCATGTGTTAACAAACAAAAGGTACAGCTAGCCAAATACTCCTGCCTTTCAGACAATGAATTAACTATTTAGGCAAGGAATGCCTTTAAAAAAACAAAACAAAACAAAAACATAAGAACAAGGTGAGCTTAAACAATGCCTCAACATCTAGGTTGAGTATTTTCTGACTCTATATGACCTTCTAGCCATATGTAATGGATTGATAATTAGTAATCCTCACCAGACTTGTCTTCCACAGACCTGTCTAGTTTCCCCTGGAGCATGTAAAAACCTTTAACATCTCATGGTAAGGAATTCCCCTGAGGGTCACTCCTTTCGTGGAAAAAACAAACCCTGCTTTGCTGGTTCTGAACTCAGTTCCTGCTAACTTCAACTATTTCTCACCCGTTTTCTACGGGTTATAATTTTATCATCTGTTGTGTATCCCACTTGTCAATTCCTTTTCAGGATGAGTCATCTTTTATGTAGCTTATCATTGTTAGGCTTTCCTTAAAGTTTCTTTTCCACTGTATTTTTAGTCCTTGAAGGCTCAAATTTAGAGGGAAGGGCAGACAATGACTGCAGGTTTGATGCAGAAGTGAATATAAACTTGGAAACTGATTTGCACTATAGCTCTCTTTTTATTGGTCACATACATTTCTTTTTCAAGTAACTGTAATTATAATGTATGGATAGATAGCAGGATTTGTATTGAAACAGTATGTTCTTGTAGTAAACTTAGAAAACTTTTTTTTCCAAGTGATACAGTGAAGCACATGATTCATTGATGTCAGTCATGTATATGCATGGCTGTCATCGTGGAAAGCAGGGAGTTAAACGGCAAGTGGGAGGACACTGCTGAGTGGCATATAGGAAAGTGCTGATCAGCTTAAAGCGGAAACTCACTCATTTAGAGTACACACCTGAGCATGTGCTGGGTGATGAGGGCATGGCCCAGGCCCAAGGAAGAGAGGTCCAAAATAATGCTGATGAATTGCTGTGGCAGGCCTAAAGGCGTTCCTTTTATGCTGTGCTGAGTTCTGAGGCTATGCCGTGGGGTACAAAGGAGGATTGCAGGAGAGTGTGGGAAATGGAGACAGGCTCTAACTGCAGAAGCCTGCAGCATTCACAGGGGAGTTTGTGTACTGCAGTCTCCGACAGAATTGTTTCATAAAGCGAGTGATTCAGAACTTCTTCCTTCAGGGTGGGGCAGTAAGTACTTTACTGGATTGCTTAAAATGATAAAGCCAAACCATGACTAATATACAAAAAAAAAAAACAAACCCAAACTCACCCTACATCTGAGATGTAAGTAACTGAAATTTTATTCAGAATGTACTTATACTATGGGTATGAAGAATAAATGCTTGTCTTTAAATAATGAACAATTTATGCCGCAGTCTATTTTTAGTTAACCGGGCCTCTGTTACAGTACAGTCAGCCTGGTTGTCCATTGTTTGTTCTCTCCATGTGTTTTCTTAATTCATTGATACATATCCCTCTGCAGACTGCCAAGCTTTCTTCTTTACAAACATCAAAATTAAATGCATTAACCTGGCGGGTCTTCAGAAGGGAAAGCACTGGGCTTAGACAAAGAAGAACTGATTGCTCTAGATGCTGATGGCCATTGTCAGGCCTTACTGCCAGGCTGCCTGTTCTATTAACATGGAGAAGTGCTGTTGTACCCTGTGTTATCGGAAACCAGTAGAACTTGTAAACAAGCTCTTCCACTTATTCTTTGTATGATTCAAATATAATTTGCAGTTGTGAATCACTTTTACTTTTCTGATGGGTTTTGACCACGGCTAACACAAGCAAGTACGTGTCGGGAGTGCCTGTGCTGCAGCCGCTGGGCCTGCGGTGAGGCAGGCTCGGGCTGGGGAGCTCTGGCCGGGCTGCCGCAAGGCGATCATTGCGCTGTCATACGGCCGCTCCCCGCGAGCGGAATCGCAGCATACAGAGGGGCTGCAAGGTTCGCTGCTTGCCCCGAGCCGCGCTGTGTGCCGCTGTGCGTGGGGCCCTCCTATGCGTGGAGGCACAGCAGCAGCGCTGCGGGGCGGAGGTTTCCTAGGCCGCGTTTTCGCCAGGCAGGCGGCTCCTGGGGCCTGCGACCGCATACGGTCCCCGCCACGTGAGGGCCGCTCGACTGACTGAAACTCCCGAGCCGGGAGCTCCACCGGTCCCGGCGGACGGCCCCTCCCGCATCGTGCTGGGCGACACCCGCCCCGCTCGAGGGGAGCAGCGCACGCACCCCGGGCGCGGCCGTTGCGGCCCTCCCGCACAAGCCCCGCCCACCCGCGAGGACCCCTCTCCCCCGCGGGGGCTGCCCTGCTCAGCGCCTAGCGGCCCGCGTCGCCCCCGCCCGCCTGTGCGCTGCGGGCACGGCGTTCCGCGCGGCCGGCGGCTCGTGTCTCCGGGCTGGGATTGCTCGGGGCGGGCGGGCGTGCGCGCGGGGCGCCGCGTGGGAACGGGCACCTCGCGGGGCGGCCCCGACTATCCGGGGTCCTGCGGGGCGGCGGCGGGCGGGCGGATCGGTGTCTCCTTCACTTCGCCCTCCAGTGCCAGCGGCTGCAGCAGCGCGGCCTCCTCACGGCGAGACCCGCCCGCGCCCCCGGCCCCGCTCCGCCCGGTCCCGCCGCCCTCCCGCGCTAGCCAGGTGCCGGCTCGGGCCGCGGCTCGCCCCGCGGGGACGGGGGAGGCGGGCGGCCCTCGGGCGCGGGCGAAGGGCGGTGAGCGGGGCCGGGGCGCCTTCCCCGACGTCCCTCTGCGGGCTGCCGGGAGGGACGGGGCGGCGGGGGGTGGGGAGGGGGTTGGGGCACTCCGCCGCCCCCGATGGCCTCGGCCGTGCCCGGGCCGCGGTTACATAAGGGGCGGCGGCGGCGGGGGTCAGGCGCCAGGCGCGAGGCCCAAGATGGCCGCGCGGAGCGTTCACCTTGCGGCGGCAGCGGGCGCCGCGCGGCATCGGCCCGGCTCGCAGCGAGAGGGGCCTCCGCGCTGCTTCGGCTTTCCGAGCACGTAGCCGACCTGCGGCTGCTTGACTCTCTTTCGCTTCTCCGTAGAGTCTCTGCGTTGGCCTGGCTATGGCTGTGTCGCTAGAGTGCCGACCGCCGAGGAGTAAGTAGGGAGGCAGTTGCAGCAGGGGTAGTGAGTAGCTCTCGTTTAAGCGTTCGTAGCAGTGTAAGTGTAAAGGTCAGCGTTAGATAGGATATATTTTTAGCGATATTTTCGATATCTATTTATTTATTGTTATTTTCAGTAACGGAATACAATTTCACTGTAGTTATTGCCATTTAAAAAAAAACGTAGGGGTCTTTAGGTGTTTTCTTCCTAATTCTATGCCCTCTGGGCTGATCCTCAATGTCCTGAGGTCTGGAAATGGTTACTGAAGTCATTGGCATGCCTTTAATTACTGGGTGCGAGGCTCTTTCCAAGTATTGCCTCGAAAGAAAGCTGTGATGTAATAATTCTGACAGTCTTCACACATCATCTTGGCATTTTTTTTTCTTTTTACGTTGGAAAAAAGCATATTCAAGTAGCAGACTATTTTTTTTTTTTAGGGCTGTGTGGAAAGGGGGACAAAATGAAAATTTGGGTGTCATACCTACCTGATAGAAGTACTTTCTGTGTTCCTGAAATAAGGATTATTTGATATTTGCTGTCACAATCAGCCTGTTGTCATTAAGTAGTAGCTATATTTTAGGTGCTTCTAATTAGTGGTTTAGATGAAAGGCACTTCAAAACACACTTGAAGAAAATTGCTTCTAATTATAAGGATATGCAGATCTAGTGAATTTATCAACACTGGAGGAAATGGGAATGATTTTTTTTTTTGGCCTTTAATGAGCTTTCTGATGGTGACACTGGCTTACAGGGTGTTTTGTGTACCCCTAGATTTTCTTCTTGCATCCCTGTCAGTAAATGAATTAAAACTGCAGTCTGAAGGTCATAAGCTGTTTTAACTTCTTATCAGGAAAGCTGGGCCTGTAGGCTGGAGTGTCTGACAAGGATTAGTCAGTTTCCTGCAGTAGAGAGGATGCTTAACTTGGCTAGATAAAAACAGCAGTATCCTTTTACTGCAGTAATTCTATATATTTAGGCATAGATTCTTTAAAAGTATTTTTTTTAAACCTTAGGACATTATGGCTTAGCATAGATCTCTTGTCTGTAATGATTGTCTAGTCATCTTGGGAATATTAAAGACAAAAGAGAAGTTTATTTATACAGTCGTATTTTTTTATACATATTTTTTATGCCTTTAGCATAGATATGCTTTTTGACGCTTTTAAACTAGTAATAATTTTTCTTCTGGAGATGGTAATTGGATCTACTGAGAGGAAGAGTACATAGCTAAAACTTCTCAAAGCCCTTTTAAGCTACTGCTGAATTGAACAGTAGGGATTTGAAGTGAGGGAAGACCAGTGTTCCTATACTTCCTTGAAGTTTGGTCCTGTATCTGCTACTTCTTATTGAATAAATTATAGGAACCATTTTGTCTCATCACTGGGACTCATATCTATTTCTGCTATTGAGTCTTCTTTTCCTTCAGTTTACGCTCTTAGTTATTTTCTTAAGAATTTACTCCATGCAGGAACAAATTTATTTTAAGCTCTCCAGCAAGTGCTGGGTAGATTTCTTTACTGACTTGTACATAGAGCTTAGCATTTCTTACTGAAGAGGTTTTTTGGTTTTTCTTTTAAACTAAGCTAAATGTAGATGATTCTGCTATGATGCTGTTGAAGTTATCCTCCTAGGGTTTAGGAAGATGGAGAGAGCACCCGGGAAAACTGCAGTAGAAATTGCAGTAAACTAATGTTAAGGCACAAGACTGTTTATTGCACGCTAAATGTTTTTAAAATAGTAGAGGTTCATACAGTTAAGCTGTGTATGGCTGTTATAATCAGTGTATACTTTTTGTGGATGCTATTCTTAAACGGTCTGTTCTAGTGGAATGATGCCCTAAAGGAAATAATTCTGGGTCACTTGTTTCAGGTGAGTTTTCTTGCTTTGTAGGTAAGGCCAGAAAAGACAGACTTTTAATTAAAAAAGATGGAGTGGTGCTGGCGGGAAAGAGCCTGCTTTGATCCACGTGACTAATATACTAATGTAATTGTAGAGATCTGCAGGAGGTGAACACTTCTATAGTCAGATGATGATAATTGAAATCTTGGCTAAAAGTGCTTTATAAGAGTGGAAAGTTTTCAACTCTCAGTTGAAAATGAATATATGAGAGTATGGTCTTTATTTTTTTGGAGATTCACAAGATGTTTTTCTGTTTGAAACAAAACTCATACAGGAGTGAGATGAGCAGGGGATTATGTTCATCTGGCTTCCAGATAAACAAACATGACCCATTAAGTTTAAAAGAAGTTTTTTAAATTTTTGTTCAGACAATTAATTTTAAAAGGAAAGATTTTTGATTGTTTAGGCTTTTTATGATGCCTATCTAGCTTGTGTTAGTGCTTTCCCCTCTGTTTTTGTGGTCCTTTTGGGAAAATCACCAAGTCTGTGAAATATGCTCTGTTTTCTGTATTTTAAAACTTCAGAATAGAGTGCCTCGAGTAGTGGCCTTTTACTATTGGAATGGAAGGATAGTAGTCACCAAAGGAAGGTAGAGATGGAGAGTATCCTCACAGGGAGGAGGAGCATCGTGCAGATCTGTGAGACCTTAGAGTGGCATCCAGCAGGCCAGGGAAGCTGGATCAGATCTGGACTTGAATGACAGGTTCTTTAACAGCTCTGTGTCTGAGAAGAGCTCTCCTTACAAGTCCATTTCCCTTTCTCACTTGTATGACTTGCTTGTTTTAAGCTAACAAGGAGCTCGCCTTCCCCACCTTTGCCCCAAGACTTAAACTCTCGCCCTGTGTAGGAGGAATGATCTTCATCTGAATAGTTGCTGGTTAACAGCCTTTGAAGATCCTTTCCAAGTCTTATGTTTACCATATTAAATATTGGGCAAGTGATGTTGCAAAACAAATATGCTCACTTTCACATATTGAAAATGAAACATTGTGGGTCTTCTCAGATAACTTCCCTAAGCATCTGACTTTGTAGAACTTAAGAAAATATCTACCAGCATTACACCTTTCCATATTTCTCATTCTCTGGTTTTCAGTGAGCTTTTAGTTGGTTTGTGATAATTGAAGATGTAAGGAATAAATCTACTTGAAAAGTAAAGATTTCTCCTGTAGTCTCTTGACAATAAGCTGGTTACCTGTGCCAAGAAAGTGTTCAGTGTTCACAGTGAACATCAGAAAATCTGTAGATGTTTCACAGTATACTGTAATTGTTTGAACTATCTGGCAACTGGTAAATGCCCTGATGTATGAATCTGCCTTAAAAAAAGCATCGTTAAACGTTGTAGTAGCGTTTTTGCGTGTGTGCATAGTAAAAGATGGAATATTAATTGTGCCATTACCTTTCAGCTCCAATGGCGATTCCTCCATCATATGCAGACCTTGGCAAATCTGCCAGAGATATCTTCAACAAAGGATATGGTGAGTCAATATAGCGTATTGAGTGTGCTGCAGCAATGAATTGACTGCTTCAGCGTGTATGTGGAGTTCGGTGAATGCTCAACTGCCTGTGCTTCTGGAGAGGGTGGAGGGTATGTTTCTTTTAAAACATTTCCATCAGCTAATGTGCCAGTGGAGGCTTTTTGTGAGCTATTTTGATATGAAGTCTATTAAACCTTACTGCATTAAACCCATTAATGTTAAGTGAAGAGATGCAGAAGTATGCAAGGCTAGAAGCATCTGCTGTTACACAGCTTAGGAGTACATTTACACTTCCTTTACGGATCTTTGTGCCAAAGCATTTGTTGGTATACAAAACCATGTATACCACTGTAACATTAGTGTGTTTTTTTTTTTTCCTTGACTAGCAAGAGGAAAGACTAGACTGAAAGAATTCTATGAAATTTTTAAGGAGACGGTTGTGTTGTTTAAAAGAACAAGTGCTTAGTTGTAGTGCTTTTTATTTCTAGTCTTTGGGAATGCATGCAGGAGCTCATTCACCAAGATTATCACTCAAGTTTAAATGTAAGAAAATGAAATTATGCTCCTGTTGTCCTTCTTATGTTCTGGTGCTTGTGTATTTCCTAGTGACTTCCCATTCAGGCTTTTCTTTGAGATCTTTCTTCTTAGTGCTGAGGCAAGGATTTTGTGCAATAGGGTCACTCTTTAAAAGGCATTGAGTACAGAGTAGACACCATCCAGGGAACAGGAGAATGTGTTTTGTCTGTCAGTACATTAACTCTTGGAAGCCATCTTTTGTTAGTAATAAGTACAGTATACAACTGAGTGGCTATTCCCTGCTAATTCTTTAGTGATGACAGACAGAGCTCCTGGCTTGTTCTTAAGGTGACCTCCTGTACTGCTGTAGCATCTGAAATTTGAGTGTAACTGAAGTCAGCCTACGCTGGATTTTTTAGGTGTATGTTTATATTTGTGTATATACACACGCACATGTTGCAAAACCAACATCATGGAAAATGTGCATAGTCTTAGTTAAAACTTAGCTTTTTAACTGTAACTTCTGTTTATTAAGGGTTTGGGCTGGTGAAACTGGATGTGAAAACAAAATCTGCAAGTGGAGTGGTGAGTTTAAATATTTATTCATTGTACTTCTGGGGCTGTGTGTTTGGATGCTTATTTAATCATGGATGAGCACTTTCCAGATGCCATTAAGTAGCTTGTAGGTTGTATTACTGTTATTAATGATAATTTCAGAAGCACCTAAGGCTCTGACTTCATTCTGAATATAACACTTCTATTGCAAATGTCACAAAAAAAAATAGCTGCATTAATATTTGTAAAATAACAAGGTTTGCTAGCTGTACCTTGTGTCAACTATTTGTTTAGACTTAACACATTTTTTGCTGTTCAGCATACAGCTGTTTCTGTAAGTTTTTGACATCTTAATCCATGTGTGAAGTAGTTGGTAGTGAAACAGCACTGTGACTTCCCTTTAAAAGGTATTTAAGTGCTGCTGTATGGTCCACGAAGGATATCTTGGTCATGCAAGTGGTACCTCCTGCAACTTTCATCTGTTTCTAGAGTAGATTTTGCAAGATGTAAAGGCAGATTTCCCACACACCCCCCAAAACAGAAAGTTTTAAGTGTGTAACTGGCTGTTTAAAAACAAATGTGTGTGGGTTATGTGCTGTTTTTTTTGCAGAAGCCTGCACCCCAACTGAAACAGTTTGCAAGAGCCCTGTGATAGGTGTTGTGGTTCTTCAGCTTGTTTCTATCAAGGTCTAGTGGTTATCCTGCTAAAACTTACTGCATAATTCAAGCTCTCATGTGAATCCCATTTCAGTTACAACATCTCCTTCCCAAGAGTAGAATGTGCATACGCATATATTGAAGTCTCCTGGTTTGGTTTGATTTTTCTTTCTTTTTTCCCTCCCTAACGAGTACCAGACTTAACCTTTATTTCAGGAAGTTTTTTTTCTTCTTTTTGAGGAGAATGTTTATGGTAACAACTGTCTTGCTTTTGAGTTGCATTATAAATGTCTGTTTTGTAATAGCGGTACATGCTGCATTTGAGATGGAGGGTGAGAAGAGAGAAGTCTGTAATGTGGACGTGAGTCATCTGGTTCTTCTAGTCTGTGTTATGTTGCTGTCCCCCAAGTTATCTGATGTTATATAGAACAAGATCTTAGTGTTTGCTGAAGAAAGGTGTCTTCTCTTTTGTCACTTCGTAAGGCTTTCAGGATCACGTTTCTTCAGTATAACATAGATGCTGTCCTTTTTAGGAATTTACAACATCTGGTTCATCGAACACAGACACTGGAAAAGTGAATGGAAGCTTGGAGACCAAATACAAGTGGGCTGAGTATGGGCTGACTTTCACAGAAAAATGGAACACAGATAACACTCTGGGAACAGAAATCGCAATTGAAGATCAGGTAATAGATTAGCTGAGTATTCATTTCTTTTACTCAACTAGCAGAACTGAATTTATAGCTTTATCTTCTCATCCTTCATTTAGATTGCCAAAGGCTTGAAGTTGACATTTGATACAACTTTCTCACCAAATACAGGGTAAGATTTTTTTGCCTTTTTTACCTTGTGTATTATGCTACTCGTGTGGTTGGTAAATGTTCCATCTGTTGCGTCAAATGAACAGATGTTTGTTATCGATCCAAATTAGCAAACCCCAATGCTAAAGGCTTCTGCTTTTCCACGTTGCATCTCATTCTACAGGCTTAGCATTGGACACTTCACAACTGTCAATTTCTCTTAATTTCTGAGATAGAAATATTTAGTTGGACTATTACAGGAGGCATGAAGATATCTCTACTTTCATCACAGTGCATGCTTCTGTGATATCTGTGTAGTTTCTCGATGGGTTACCTGTGCTTTGGGCCAGTCTATTGGATGTATGTGCATGGCATTTAGATACGTTCTGTTGAGGCATATGGCTCAAGTTTGTCTGCTCGTTGAGAATGATCAAACTGTCTTAAGATTAACTGTTTCTCTGTTTCAGAAAGAAAAGTGGTAAAATTAAGTCAGCATATAAACGTGAATGCCTAAACCTAGGTTGTGATGTTGACTTTGATTTTGCTGGGCCTGCAATCCATGGTTCAGCTGTATTTGGTTATGAAGGCTGGCTTGCTGGTTATCAGATGACTTTTGATAGTGCCAAATCAAAATTGACAAGGAATAACTTCTCTGTGGGTTACAAGACTGGAGACTTCCAGCTGCACACTAACGTGTAAGTACTGACAATTGTGTCCGGTTCCACAGAAGCAGGCTTTTTCTGCCTTCCTTCTCGTCAAAATATAAATGCTTGAACTACCAAAATGTGCTTGCAAGGCACTTAAGCAGCATCCATTTTTTTAATATTAAACTTCCTAAATAAATGTTACTTTGTCTCTTTTTCAAAATGCTAAATACGCTAAATAATGACTTGTTAACATTTATAGTGTGATACATGCTACAGTTTACCAAATACTTGGAAATGTGGTAGCCTTGTTATGCAGAGCTGATCAAAAGACTTTACCCAGCCTTCCCAATGTGTTGAGCTGTATCTGACTATAATTTAGGAGGCAGTTGATCTGTTAGAGGTAGCAATTAGTGTTGCACTATTTAAGTAGGCCAGAAGCAGTTTCTGGAGCAAAAATAGTTCTGCTTTTGGACATTTTGAGTAGATTCATCTTCACGTCTTGATGGGATGAGTGCATTTATTGCTTAGAGCACAACTAAAGTGTGAGGCATCTTGATTCTGAACTTTCTTCACATTGCTGTAGTTAGAGGCTTCGGATGTTGTTCAGAGCAAGCTGACTAAAATTTTCTGAAGAACATGATGCTTCACTCTAATCTAATACATTGTTTTTGTGTGTTTATGTAAGCCATAACTTGAATTTGAGATGGACTTTCTTCTTCTGAAAGGAGAGAAGGGGGATTGTTCTGTCTGGTTTTGTGGAAGTTGAGGTTGGGGGAAGCTACAAAACATATTACTCTAAGATATAAGAATTTTACTGTGAAGCTTTGTTCATCTCCCCTTATACAGTCTAAAAGTGGGAAACAAACTTTCTAAATTCCTACTTAAATAGAACTTTGAACTGTTTAAAAAAAAAAGATTATGCAGATATAAGAAGGTGATTTTTTTCATCTATGCAGCAATGATGGTTCAGAATTTGGTGGGTCAATTTACCAGAAAGTGAGTGACAATCTTGAAACTGCCGTAAACCTGGCATGGACAGCTGGTAGCAACAGCACTCGTTTTGGAATTGCAGCTAAATACAAGTTGGATCCCACCGCTTCTATCTCTGTAAGTATGGTTCTGTCCAAAAGGGTTATGCTAAACAGAGGAGCTTTTTAGTTTCTGAGCATATGTGTTATTAGTACAAAAAAAATTATAGTCTTGCTAAAGCTACTCCTGGAATCCAAGTGATTATTAATAAAACATGTAGTACTTAAATGTTGCCTGCAGTGAAGTCTATTTTACAGTCTGACTCAAATGTTGTATTACTGTACAGAGCTACATATATTTGTATAATAAAAACCAAAAAAACCCTTCATATCTGATTCTGTAAGCTTACAGATTGGAGAGAAAAAAAAAACACACACATTTTGGGAAAGACTCTAGTTCTCATAGTAAGAACTGTACGAGGTGCTGGTTAAGAAGTCCATATTGCAGAAAGGTTGTCTTTGTTATGCAGTTGGATTTGAACTTGGACTATTGGAATCATTCTGCAGATAAAGTGATTCAAAGTCTGGAAAAAGAGTTTTGTATATACTTGTTATACTGGTACTCTGAAATGTCCACTACTTGACTGATTGGATATACAAAACACAAATTATTTTCAAATAATATGAATGTGGAGGATTCTTCCAAAGCAATTTGTTTTGGGAAACTGGTGGTGAGTTGCTGTGTTCTTCTCAAAAGAGTGAAGTTCACCAGCCAAACTGCATTCCAGTAACAATTAGTTGTCCCTGCCTCTGCAATCCTGCCTGCTCTTAAATGGATTTATATTCTTTAGTGTACGTTGTGGGGCAGAGGCATAGCTAGGGAGAGAGTCTAGTAAGCACAGAGATAATGAAAGAACAAGTAGTGTTGGGTTAAGTTGCTAAGTTCTCACTCCTGAATAATAACAAAGAACTCTTCAGTTAAAACATTTCAATTGCTTCTGTGTTTTTACTTATTTTCTCCAGGCAAAAGTGAACAACTCTAGTCTAGTTGGAGTGGGTTACACCCAGACCCTGAGGCCAGGTAAGGGCTTTCGCATCCATGTCTTTCATGCACGGCACAACCACTTGATTTCCATGTATTTATGTGCAACTATTTTGAGCTTTCAGAGTAATTTTGTCTTGAAGGTGAAGTAGGTGTTTGACAGCAAGTTCTGTTCACATAAATCTTTTACATAAGACAAATTACGCTGTGTCTAACGGTATTTCTGCATCATATTTCTCATTGATTGGCATAACAGCTGACTATAGTGTATAGGATAGCTTAGCTTTAAACTTGTTCTGTTTAAATATGAAAACACCTTTTAATGCTATATTACTATTGGTTAGTTCCCTATCTGAAAACCAATAAAAATCATAGTTGCATTCCCTCACTCCCTTGGCACAAATCTGCCTTTCTATGCATGGTTTTCCTTCTTCGTGTACACTTTAATGTAGAAGAATTCTTTGCTGTATTTATCAAGTGAAGTCTTTAGATATCCAGTTTATAAAATGGTATTTTAAAGAAGTATCTAGTTTGTTGGGTTCACGTAACTGACTTTCAGTAGATTTCATATGTAAATGAATGTAGGTAACTTTAGAGCAAAGTAATAAAAAAGAGATACAACTGTAATGTATGTAATGACAGAGGTTGAGTTGCATGAAAGCTTGTAATGACAGAGGTTGAGTTGCAGGAAAGCTGCTCTGGTTACATGTTGTAAACATGCTCTTTAAAATTTTACAGGTGTGAAGCTTACTTTGTCTGCCCTGATAGATGGAAAGAGCATCAATGCTGGTGGCCATAAACTTGGTCTTGGCCTGGAATTGGAGGCTTAAAAAGGCGAAGAAACTGCTGCAGAGAAGGGATATCAGAAGAATTTGGCCTTAAAACGTATTTCCAATGTGACCAGCAGGCTTTTTCCCAAAAAGAGTACAAGAGCTGTATTTGTATTTAGACAGTTACTTGTTAGCTGGTTTCTAGTTAAATTGGTTACCCGTCTAGTTACAAGTCTGCACTAGCGCAGTCACTTAAACATTATTTAAATGTATTTAACTGTTCAATGCGCTACCCACAAATAATGAAATAGACATCTGAGAAAACTGTACAATTGTGTGCATGTTTGTTTTATGTTCCTTTTAACATTCGATATTGCTGTTGAATGAAAAACGGATCAGTGGATATCTTGAAATGAGGTCAACAGTTTTGTCCAATCACCTTAAGTAGAAATACATTTGGTATCCCGAGATGACTCAAATTATGAATAAAACAAGTACACACATACTTATGCCTCAGATATTTTAAGAGTTAAGATAATAGGGTAGTGCTCAGTTAAGTTTTAACTAATGCTAACTCAAGATGTAGTGCTCTGTATCTTTGTGCAATTAAGGACTCACCCCACCCATGACAGTGCTGAATATAGCTGGTTTTCACCAAACAGTTAAATTCCTCAAGCAAGTCATGGATTAGGTTTTTTTGGTTTTTTGGGTTTTTTTGGCCAGGTAAGATTTGTCATGTCACGATGGCTTAATTCTCTTCTGTTTCGTGGGCAAGATTTACTGCATTACTAGTTGGCCTGCTCATGTAAAGAGCGCAGAGTGATTTCCATGCCATATTAAGGCATTTAAACACTACTCCTTGATGCTTTTGCCCAAGGGACGGGGGGGAGAAATTCCACAAACACGTGTTTTGCTTATATTTGTATGAAGTGAGACTTAACCTCTGCAACTGAATGTAATGGTACAACAGCCTGCTTAGCCCAAATACTGTGAGAGGTTTCTGCTTAAACTGAATGAAATAAAGGCTTAATTTCAAGTGGAAATGGAGGAAAATACATCCAATTTTGCTTTCTCATTGACAGGTAAATATTGGCAAGTATGGTAAGAAATGTGAAATAATAAAAAAAACCCTAGTTTTCTGGGGTAGAATTAAGAGGTGGCAGTGTGAGGGACAAATCTCTTATTGCACTCCTAAGGCCAAGCATAGCTAGCTGTGAATGTTTTTAATGTGGAATATATTACGTTCATGCAGCTCTTACTTCTAAGAAGAGGGATTTATTGTTTTCAGGGGAGTGCCTGGAGCCTGCTTTTTAGCATCTCATAGCTGGTGTGTGTGTCTCTACTTGATCTCGCAGCCTTTAGTTCACAGCAACTTCCTTTATAGGAAAGGAGGCTAGCTTATCAGGAAGTTCTGTCTATGGCTTACAAACTGGTTCACGCAGACTTAACTCATCTAAAAGTGTTCATGATTTACCTGAGATCTTGATCCATCCTGCATTGTTGCTCTCATACTCGTAAGTGCTCCAGTAAACTGGCTGTGTTCAGCTTTCAGCTGTGGAATTGTTAAGCCGCCTTCTTAGTGCAAGGTCTTCTCTACCTTCTGAGAAGACTGTCAGCTCAGCCTCTCGAGCAGGCTTGGTGTAGTGTCTTTGACCAGTTTTGTTACCTGGAGAAGAGAAAGTTCAGCAGCATGAGTAACTTTGGAATAGCTTTGGTACCACTGTCACTAAAATGCCCTTTTAAGAGCTCTTCCAGGGCTCAGTGATGGAAGAGGCAGCAGTTAGGGTGCAATTTGTTACTCTGTTGCATGCAGGCATTTGTAAACTGATACTTTGAAGTGTTTATGTATACTAGTACTTCTAAACCTAGAGACTGTGTGGCCAGACGATTGCATTTTCATCCAGATTCTTTTCAGTGTTGCACAGCATCTCCAGGCTAGTCCTGGAAAAAAAGTAATGCTGTGTGCCTGCATGCATCATCCAGCTGTTGCACTTGGGCAACATATAAGATAATATATATAAGATAAAGGACTGTGTTTTTCTTATGAGTAAAGCCTTGTTCACGTCCTTAAAGTAGCATGGCTACAGCACTAAAACTGCTCTCTGCAGTATTTTGATAGGACTCTTAGTGGTCTGGTACCTGGCCTAGTATGAGCCAGCTACCATAGCCCTTTAACATCTGTTTACCTCTAGCTGTCTTTGAGGCTGTGTAATAGGCAAATGAAGGAAAAGCAGGTACTTCAGAGTTTCTCTTCAGCTCTTCTACAAATTTGTGATGGGAAGCTTGAAGCTATTCATTTTATTCCATTGTCAGGTGAAGTGCTGAATAAGTCCTTAGCCTTTAAACCTTAAGCAGTTCTCTGTTATAATGCTGATAGGCCATGGGTGAAATACAAGTGCTGCACAGTAGTTAACTGAAAATGTCGAGGTTTTCATAAAATGTCATAAACCACTACCTTGAGTAAGAAAAAGAAGTTCAGTGTCTTATCTCTTGACATCTTCCAAGGAGGACTTATAAAAAAGGCTTTCCAACTTTCTCTCCAGGTGTGTTGCAGATGCTAGTGGTGTATTTGGAGTTCTGTGGTGAGGAATGTTGGTAGTGTAAATAGCTCCATTTTGTTAGAAAATGTGAAAAGCCTTAATGACAATTTTCAGCGCTAGCCAGCCTTTCCTCAGTGGTCATTCTGAACAAAATAAAGATGCTTGAGCTACCTAGTGATCTGAGCGTGCTTGTGCATACATGGCAATGAACTGTAGCGCTACATTCCTGCCCTATGCTGCTGGAATAGGGGTTGTCTGTGTGCATACTGCAAGGAGACTTAATCGTACTTCCCTAGGTAAAACTCTTTGCGTATGATGCTGATCCCCTCCCTTTATCTTGCAAGTTACTAGGTGACTTAAACTTTTATTGCTGTGGTTATGCTGTAGAAATTCTCCAGGTCTCATGGACTCATGATTCATAGTTCAGCTTCAGCTCATGATTCATGGTTCAGCTTGGTATTCTTGAATCTGCCTTTTGTGCACTGCAGTCTTTAGAAACCAGGAAACTTGTCTGGAGCTATTTTGGGCGTGGAAGCCTTTCACACCCAGCGCTGGGGCGCGGGTTTGTAACTTTCCCTTGGGTATTGCTGGGATACAGCCAGGTAGCAGCAGAGCGTACGTGCTGCCCTCTGCCGTCCTGTTCCGGCGCTGGGCTCGCTACCAGCAATGCTCTCTAGCGGGCGCAGAACTACTGCATTGGAATCTTTGGCAAAGGCGCTTCTACAGAAAGTCGAACCGAGCAGATATTACTGTCCGCGTTCAAATGATTCAGACCTGTTGATGTCAGAGGTCCTTCCTTCCTTAACAGTGAAGGCAGGAAGAACTCTGCAAGGTAAGCCGCTAACTAACATAAATCCTGGATCTCACCTTGCCACTGCTGTTTGTAACAGCGGGTACAGATGTTTTCTGTGCACTGCCAAAAAGGAAAACCCAAAGAACAGTCTGGCTGCGTTCTTCTGTGACATGGAAGGGCTGTGTTTGTTGCAAGCTGTCCTACTGTGCTGCTCAGCCTCCCCTTGCCATGGAGTACTTTTGTTCCTGATCTGAAACAGGAATAGAAACACAAATCACATCAGTTTCTGTAGTGTGTACGTTGCATTTTAGTGACGCTTCTCACTACAAAGCTCCTGGGCCTGCCTTGTGTTTGTCAATCTTTCCACGTGCAATAAACAACAAATTTATTTTTTAGCCTAATAGTGCAACTATAGTTTTTGCTTTAACTATGAGTATGATACCAATGCTCATATAAAGAGAGGCAAAATGGACATGTGCAGCAATTTCTGGGAAATAATAATATGCAATAAAATCTAGAAATGCTATTAGAACGTGGGGTGTTACACAGATTTGGTTATAATATCCACACTTCATTGCACACTCATGTTTAACTACTGGTGTTGGGAAAAGTGCTGACGGTGTTAAAGGTGGCAAGCAGGAGTTTCGGTTGGCGCCAAGTATTTGACCTTTACTATGGCACGTTTTCTACGTGAGAGTTTTCTGCTGAACGTGGTGCCATGCAGGTACTTGCAGTAAGTTCCTGCTGGTTATCAGTAGCACATGTGCCAGAAGTCTTTCAAGAATCTGGGGCTGTTGTCACGGGATGCGCTTTGTCCTGGGTCCACGGGGGCAGAGCTTGATGCGAAAGTAGCAGCTCTGCCTATTGAATTACATATTGTTCATGTCTGAATCTTCTGTGCTTGTTTATGCTCCTAGGAGCATTAAAACATGAGCGGGTACTACCCAATCTTACTAATCTTATTTGCTGCGCTCCCTGGAGCGCCTTTGGGTGTGCTGTATGAGTCACAGCTACAAGTGCTCTATAACCACGGCCCCTATGGGTAGGGGAGCACAGGGAGCAGCTCACAAGGAAGTAGTGAACTTCGGCCCTAGCTATTTTAATTGATCCACGATGATGTCATTTAAAACACACCTTTACCAAATCTTTGTAAGACATCCCTGGTTACTCCATTTAGGATATTGAAAATCGGACTGTGTTTAGGGTGTGGATATCACCAACGTAAGGATGTTGGGGAGAGGTATTTTTTCTGCGGGGATGAGACCGGGATCTTTTGTCCCGCGGCTGCTGAAGCAGCGTTCTTACGGCTGTAGCGACCCAGCGGTACAAGCGGCGGCAGGGGCTGAGCTGTGTCGGTGCTCCCCGAGCCCGGGGAGGCGGCAGCAGCACGGTGACGCGCGGCTCCTCTGCCCAGCGAGGCCCGTGGGCCGGCTCTGCCACCTGGCGGCCACTGCCTGCCTTGTTCGTCTCTCTGGGGAACGTAATAAAACCTGACAGAGCTCCTTTCTCGGCTGTTTCTTACGTACCGTTCGTCAGCTGGTTGATGCCATTAATTAATGGAGCAGATTGCCTTCTTGACTGCTGCTCTGCTCCTGCTTCCACAGCGCTTGTTTTTCTACTCTTATGAATGTACAAAGTCTGTCTTTCCTGGACAAAATCAGGTCAGCTTCTTTGGTGCTGAGCTGCGGCCGTGCAGGCCACGCTGCTGCCCTGTGCTCCCCACCGTCAGCTGCTGGGACAGCCCTGCCTTGCTTCACTCACCTTGGCTCCTTCTAGTCTTTCGGCCTTGTTTCCCTGCCCAAGAGCAGCACACCACCACCTACACTTGGCCTTTTGAGCCTCTCTGCCCTGCCAGGACCAGGTGAGGGCTCCCTCGCTGCAGCAGCCTCCTCGCCCTCAGCAGGGAGCCCCGGGGGTGGCAGGGAGGGGGCACTTGCTTGTGCTCCCTGGGTGAAGGCTGGTGGGTGTGTGGCAGCTCAGCTGGCAGCCACCTCAGAGGGTGTTTGGTGACTGATGGTTGTCTGGAGGACAGCAGCTAAGCCTACCCGTTCTAGCAAGAGATAAGATGTTTTAGCATGACTATGGTTTCTCAGTGTTTTTTTTTTTTTTTTTTTTTGGTGATGGTATTGCAAAGACCAAAGTGACAGGTCTTTTTATCTTTCCAGTAAGTTACAGCTGATCATGAGGTCACCTGGTGCTGTTATCACTTCTCTAATTGACAGCAAGTGCTTCTGGGAGCAAGAGGTTGGATGTGGGTTGTTGATTGCTGCATCTGGGTGTTCCTTTAGTGGGGTTGGCTCTGTCTGACTCCTGCATAGAGGAGGTGAGGGGTTCTTCCTGCCAGAAGCCAGCACCAGGTAGGTGTGTGGTTAACATCTGGTGTTTGGGGAATCAATGTTTCATGAAAGACAAGCAACTAATTTGGATGCTGTTGCTTAGCCTGGCTGTAGGCTAAGCAGGCTATTGCAGCCTTTGTAGCAGAAGGCAGATCTCCTTCCCCCAAATGTCTGATAAATATTTTGTTTGTATTTTATTCTCTTGTAGTTTGCTGTGACATATGTGTCATGGTTTTGTGATTTTCGGTTATTGGTATCCCACATCATAACATCATGTAGTGGATATACCTGGTTCTCAGAAGAGAAGGACTACTACAGTCCCCATGGTACTTTGCTCCTCTGTTACCATTTCCAGCCGGAGGGAAAAGATAAAAGCTCGCAGTATAAAAACTTGCAGATCATGAGACCTCGTCCCTTTTTTCCGCCCGTCTCTCGTCTTGGCAGCACCTCACTCTCCAGCCGTCTTATCGTCGGTAGTAGAGTAAGGCCTACCTTGATTTTTGGGACATTCTCTCTCTGTATTGGATTTATCAGCTTAAATTGTAATTATATTGTATTATAGTGTGTTGTTTTGCATTCCAATATCTTATTTAGTAAATTAGTTTGTTTCTCCTCAGATTGTTGCCGCTGTTCTTTGCTCTCAGGGCCATCTCCTTACCCTTTTTTCCCTTTTCCCTTTTCACGGGGCGTGGACCCGTGGATCCCCCGTCCCCTTCATCACGGAACCGGGCCAAACGCCCGTAAACCGTTGACACATGTGGTACAATGTTTAGTCTGACACAAAGGCCATCCCTCTGTCCAGGGTACTTCAGCATGTGGTTGGAACTGTTTGCATTGCTCCTTCGTGCTTTTTCCTTCCTGGAGGCTGTCTAAACACTGACTCAAAATTCCTGTTTCCTACTGTTTCTTCTTTGTACATTACACTTCTCTTTTACATCCCTTTTGTTTCGTGGCTTTTGAACTCCTTGGAGGAAAGGAAACAGGAGTCAGTCAAAATGATTTGGTGCTGCTGTAGCTGCTGTGGTGCAATTTTCTTTTATGGAGATGAAGCCAAACACAAGGTGGAAAGAAAAGATATTAAACACAGAAATGCACTTACAGCTTCTGCTGATGAGCCTGGCTCCCTAATTCCCTCCACTTCTGCTGGAGAAATATGACCACAGCACGAGGCAGCCTGGGGACCTAGCAAACTGTTATCTAGAACTGCCTAAAGAGAGCTGTTTCTCTGTTTGGAGGTTCTCAGCACCTCAACCTGAAGAAAGTAAGATGGGCTCTAATTAGGTCAGGAAGAATGAATTAAGAAGTATAGTACAGAAATGCTTGATCATAAAATTAAAATGTATGTAGTGCACGTCTGTAATTGAGGTGGTGAAAATTAAGATTGCTTATGCATATTTAGTCTTCTGTAAACTTCCAGTGTTTAGCTTTGCAGCCCTAACCATGTGTGTTTAACGCAGTTTGTGGGACAGCCATGAGTGCTCTGTAAGCTCAGTGAGCAGGCCCTGGCTGCTGGTGCTCAGTTCTCATTAAGGGTGTACTATAGCCTATGGCTGGGGGGTTTAAATTCACCCTTGGAGTTACGCTTGTGCTAAAGGGCATGATGGCATATCTGCTGGCACATGAGTGACTGTGCTGTAAATCGAGGAAGGAAATCATGGTGGTATCCATACAGGTAACCACAGCTGGGGGAGAAAGAGGAGTGAGAGGTTCTTGGTGGTACCTGGGTTACTTTCCCTTTACACAGGAGTTAACTGGGGGCCCCACATCTCTATGTGTTGATCAAATGCACCTGTACTTTTGCCTCTTTTGTCTCCATTGACAAGTCAGATTGGTGTCTGGTTAAGCCCACTGCAGCCAAGTCTGGGCAGCGATTTTCTCTCTAGCAATTGGGTCTATCAGATAAGGCTTGGTGCCACATGACCTTCATAGGGGTTGGGGGATATCAGCTTTGGAACTGTGGCTAGGGCACTCCTCTGGCTCTGGCTTGTGTGTCCCTGAGACGAGGAACGGGCCTGCACTGGCTGCAGGCAGGGCCAGTGGCACAGCAAAGCTGGCGCTATGTGTTTGTAGAATCATAGAATTGTTAAGGCTGGAAAGACCACTGGGACCACCTGGTCCAACCATCAACCTCTGCCTGTGATCGCTCTACAGCATGTCCCTCAGTGCCACATCTGCCCTTTTCTTTAACACCTCCAGGGACAGTGACTCCACCACCTCCCTGGGCAGCCTGTGCCAATGCCTGACCAATCTTCCGGAGAACAAGTTTTTCCAGATATCCAACTTGAACTCCCTCGGCACAACTTGAGGCCATTCCCCCCAAACCCATCGCTGCTATCTGTCAGACCCCCACCTCACCACAACCTCCTTTGAGGGAGTTGTAGAGAGCGATAGGGTCTCCCCTCATCCTCCTCTTCCCCAGATTGAACAATCCCAGCTCTCTCAGCCACTCCTCGCAACACTTGTGCTCCAGACCCTTCACAGCTTCGTTGCCTTTCTCTGGGCATGCTCTAGGGTCTTTGATGTCTTTCTTGTAGTGAGGGGCTGGGGGGAAACTGCCGCTTTTTGTTCACGAACTGTCTTGTTGAGGGTTTGACCTAGTGAGGTCATTGCATTCTGCTAGAGAATTAATGCTCTCCTGTGCTGGGGGTGTTTTTGAGGCTCACTGGAATTCTGTCTACCTCAGCTGTTCAAAGGGAACAGTGGAAGGCCCTGCAATTTCTTTCAGGCTGTATTAATCTCTTTGATATAATACATATGACAGCACAGTAGTTGCACAATTAACTGTGTCTTTCTGCTTTGGAACGACCCCACTAATTACTCTTCATTGAGAAGATGGATTAAGTAGTTTGGGAGAGTGTTTTATAGCAGCTGACATTTAGGTGGCTGGAGGATATGGAAGGTGACTGCGGGTGGAGATGGCACACCAGTGCCTGCTGACAGGAGGCTGAGAGGCTGTGGGTGGAGGCCCCGTGCCCACCTCTGCACATGGGGGTTCAGGCAGACACAGTCCCTGTGCAGGGCTGTTGGGAGGTCCTGCTGCTGCCTTTGTGCAGCCATTGTGGCCTTGTGTGGAGTCTGCTCCAGAGTAAGCAATAATGGTAGTAAAAAAAAATCACCATTTTGGATTGGTCTATCTCTATATTCTTTTAAGTGATGCTTCTTCTAACTCTAAGCCACTCCAAGGAGATATATTTTTTGCAAACCTTTAAAAGTAAACTCCTGATGTTTGCTTCCTAAAAAGAAGCATTTCAAATTGTAAACTTACATCATGAACAAGCATGAGGTTCCTTATGCACATCTCCATGTAAATCTTTTTTTTTTACATTTGTGAGAGTATACTTTTACAGGTTTCTCTGCACCTCTTCTACAAGAAATCTGTCTGGTTTTGTTCTTAGTTGTTTGCGGGTGTTTTTTTCATGCTCTCTGCTGGACCCTTTTGCTGTTTCTTGGGATTCTGCTACAGGTCAGCAATCCCTGAGGCCTCACCTGGAGTTCTGTGTCCAGTTTTGGGTTCCCCAGCTCAAGAAAGACAGGGATCTTCTAAAGAGTCCAGCAAAGGGCTTCGATGGTGATCAGGATCCTGGAGCATCTCCCATAGTAGGAAAGGCTGAGAGACCTGGGACTGTTTCGCTTGGAGAAGACTGAGATCTTATCAACACTTATAAAGGAATGCTCTACAGAGGGATCTGTGCAGGCTGGAATGATGGGCTAAGGCCAGTTTTTTGAGCTTCAACAAGGCCAAATGCAGGGTCCTGCACTTTGGTTACGGCAACACCATGCAATGCTACAGGGTTGGGGCAGAGTGGCTGGAAAGCTGCGTGGTGAAAAGTGATCTGGGGCTGCTAGTCGATGCTTGGCTGAATATGAGCCAGCAGTGTGGCCAAGAGGGCCAACAGCACACTGGCTTATATCAGAAATAGTGCAGTCAGCAGGACAAGGGAAATGATCATCCCTCTGCACTTGGCTCTGGTGAGTCTGCACCTTGAGTACTGTGTTCAGTTTTGGGCCCATCAAGACATTTGGACCCAAGACACTGCGGCCCTCAAGTGTGACCACAGATGGGCAACAAAGCTGTAAAGGATCTGGAACACAAGTATTATGGGGAATGGCTGAGGGAACTGGGATTGTTTAGTCTGGAGGAGGCTCAGGGTACACCTTATCACTCTCCATGACTCCCTGAAAAAAGGTGTAGTGAGGTGGGTATCAGTCTCTTTTCCCAGGTAACAGCATTAGAATGAGTGTTAATGGCCTCAAATTGTGCCAGGGGAGGTGTGGGTTGGATATTAGGACAAACTTCTCTGAAAGAGTGGTCAGGCACTGGCACAGGCTGCCCAGGGAGGTGGTGGAGTTACCGTCCCTGGAGGTGTTCTAGAAAAATGGAGGTGTGGCACTGAGGGACCTGGCTTTATTGGGATGGGTTGATGTTGGACTAGATGATCCTAGTGGTCTTTCCAACCTTAAAGGTTCTATGATTCTAAATATCTGAAGAGAGAGCCTCAAGAGGATGAGGTTAGGGTTTTTTCAGTGCCACAAAGTGACACAACAGTGGCAACAAACAGGAATGCAAAAATTTCCATCTGAACATGAGGAAAAACTTCTTTACTTTGAGGACTGTTCCAGAGATCTGGAACTAGCTGCCTGGAGAGGTTGTGGGCTCTCCTTCCCTGGAACAGTCAAAACCCACCTAGTTCCTTTCCTGTGTAACCTACTGCAGGGAACCTGCTTTAACAGAGGAGTTGGACTAGATGCCTCTGGATGGCCTTTCCAGTCCCTATGATTCTGTGATTCTTTATACCAGTGATGCCTGTGGCAGTGCTGTGCAGACACTGGGTGTCTTGTAAGCCCCCTTCTCCCCTGGAAAGCAAACTCCCCTGTCAATATTTTGGATTTGGGGGATTTGAATTTGGGGCATTTTGAATGTACAGACTGATTTTATCCCAGGTGCTCTACATGCATGCGATAGTGGGGCATTGCGTTTACTTGTGACAGCAGTAATAACACTCATTAACTCATTTGCAAATGTAATTTCACAGCGTCGGAAAGTTACTGCTTTCAGCTTACCAACAAACCCCATGTCCCTACCCCAGCATAACTCAAAAGGCTGCTATAAAAATGCACAATCCCTTGGTTTTTCAGTAGTTTGAATAGTAGGATTAAATTATGAGCCTTTAAACTAAATAATAATTTTTTCCTTGTAGCTTGAGATCTGTTCAATCAATAATCTTTCTGCTAACTCTGGGGAGAATTTTAGTTGCCTCCATAAAATGTTTTAATTATTTAAAATCATAAAATATAAGTAGGCACAATTTGCTTGGAACTCATTAGGGAAATATATGAATAAGAAGAAAAGATAATGTTTGCTTCTGCATTAATTTAAAGCAGTCTCTAAAATATGAAATCTAATCCTGGAAAGCAGTGACTTATCAGCAATGTTTACTTTTCCTATAATAGGAATAAATATTAAAGCAGCTAGTTATGTGCTTATCCCTACAGTATTGCACAGAGGCAGAAAGGATGATAAATAACTTGTCTGAAATCCCACATTAATTTCCCTCTTTTAAAGGTTTTATGTTTGTTCATTTCCTTTTTCAAACCATTGCCATTAAAATTATTATTATAAACCAGGTGACTTAGAAACCACGAGTAGTTGCAAATGCATGAGACCAATTTGTGCGTGATTAGACTTAGGCAGGGATAATGCTTTATCCTGAGGCACAGCCCTTGAACCTGGAGCAAACATGGCGCAGAACCTGCAGCAGGGGGCTTGGTTGCTCCTTGCCCAGTACTTCTTGCTTGGTATTTGGTTGGAAATCCCTCCCTGGAAGGCCTCTCTGGTTGCACTTATGGCTTTCCACGTGCTGATTCTGGGAAGCATAAGATAGTGGCGCTGCTGAAGTGAAAATGAAAGGAGTAGTAAAATAAAAAGTGATTGAAAACACTTGGTAATCAGTCCAGAACTCTTATGCGTGGGGAGCTCAGAGGTTACTTAAATGTGATGGCACGTCCCTCATGAGGAAGAACATCTGGAGCTGCTCAGCATGGCCACGCTGCAGCTGCAAGGTACAGCAACCATTGCTGTGCTGAGCACCAGCGAGGCTGCAGGGCCTGAGATGTGGTACCTGCCAGGTCCCTGCTATTGAGGAGCTAGGGAGCTGCTCATGTGTCAGAGGGGACTTGGATGAGGCTTAGTCATGTTCCTTTCCCTGTATCTTAAGGGCTTTATCACAAGAAGCACACCAATAGTCTTCGAGAAGCGGTTCACGGGAAGTGACCATGTGTAACGTGGCTAAACTCAAGCAGATTAAAAGCACTTCAGCAGCTCAGTCCTGAGTGCTTCCCAGGCCGTAGGTAACTCCAGAATCCTCCTGTCTTCCCTCCGTTTATGCTGGAGGAGGCCAGCACAAAGCAGGGCATGGCAGCACTGCTGAGTGAGTGTTGGCTGCTTGTTAAATGAGATAGTAAAGAATTCTAATTCTGCTTTGCAAGTCTTTTGTTTGGAAAATGATGAGCCTCTACTGTGTGAGCAACAGGTGTGATGCTGGGAGTCAGGATCAGACCCATAAGCTTCCATACGTGATCTCGCCATTAGAGAGAGACAAAGACTCGTGCTGCGTTGTCATGTGGTCTGTTCTCACCACCTAATGAAAGCCTAAATTCCCGTTGTCCCCGCAGATTCCCCAAAGCTGATTCACCACTTGAATTAAACCATAATTATATATTATCAGCAGTCACTTTACAGTAAGGTTGAAGGATTAAATGCAGTTAGTGGTGATGAATTCCAGACGCGCAGGGCAGGAGCCTGAAGAGAAGGCCAGCTTCTGAGTAACTACAAGATGAAGTGTAATGTATTCTAAATATTTGATTCAATTAAGCTTCCTTCTGCTCTTTGTTTCAGCTTACAGATGGCTCATCAATCTACAGTTTAGGGACACATTGCTATTCTTTCTAATGGTAATTACATGATCAGGATGGAGACAGGTCTGATTAAATGCTTGCACTGCACTCTGCATATTTAAAATGGATCCGAGTCAAAGTGCTAGCCCACTGCATGCAGATTCAGTCTCTGGCACTTAACAGAGCCATCTGAGCAAGACCAGTGTCTTCGACTAGCCTAGGTGATGGGGACTTTGACTATTCCTACCATTCAAGGAGTAGGAGTTCATAAAGTAAAGAACTATGATCGCATCTGTTTTTGAATTTTGCTAAACTGCTATTTGACTGTTTCTTCCCCAAAACTTCATGATGCCTGCTGACTTTTTGGATCAGCTTTACAGAGAAGATAACTTGGATTTTGCTAGTAACATAGCTACAGAGTCTGTGATCAGTCATCCACTGACATCTGCAGGTTTAGGAAAGGCCATAACTTTTAGACCAGGGCTTGTATTCTCACCAGCTTGTAGCCAGCTCTACAGCAGATCCACACTACAGTAGATGTAAAGAACAGCTTCACAAGGTCTGAAATCACACTTCACTTTGTTTCATTCTCCCTGTTAGAATGATCTATCTGTAACAAAACCTATTCTCCTATACAAGAAACCAGTATCTTTAAGTATCTTTCTTTTTTCAGTATCTTTTTTTTAGTGTGCTCACTTTCATTGTGCAGTTGTTTATGTGGTGGTGTCATCTGACTTCCACAAAGCAGCATCCAAAAATGATGAAACAGTGATGAGCTGCTTGGTGTCTTAGCTTTACTCACCGAACTTTGTAAGCTTTAGCTCATTTCAGCTTGCCTTCATGCTAACCTGAGTAAAAGGGAATTGTCTGTTATTTGAATGTTCTTGTATGACAAATGTACTATTAGGAACATCTGCCTTTTCAGTGGATTGTCAGTGAAACTTGCTGCCTACACATCCCTGGCTTTGTGAAACACTTAATGTTGGTGTCTGTGAAGAATGGGCTCCTTCTTTTCAGCAGAGATAATCTATTAAAGCCTGCTATTGATAGAGCTCAGAAGATCTAGGTCCTTTAAGGACCTCTGTTTCATCTCTTGCCTATTAGCTCTGCCTTCCCTGTAAAACCAGGTACCACTTTTCTTTCCCACTTCCTGCCTTATGTGGTGAGCTCACCAGATGGATACAGCCAGCTTGGTTTTAGTCTCCTGATACTGTGGATGTTACAAACAATGCTATGATCTCTAGCAAGAGTTAATTATAGCCATGGACACTGCTGTAGATAAGGTATGAATAGATCTGTTTGTTTCTATCCTATTTGCTAGGGCAGAGCCTTCACTCTTACAGAACCTCAAAGAAATCAGAGGGACTTTGTGCCATTGCAGAGCTGGAGTTTGGCAGCTGTTAGCTTGGTTTGGAAGCTCAGTCAGGAAGTTACACAGCCCTTTGGGGCCAAAATACAAAGAGCTCTTACCCAGTTTGAGTGTCTAGTACTGTTTGTAACCCTTACCTTTTTTGTTATCCACTTAAGTAAAATTGTAATGTGGAATATGGCCAGAAGCTTTGCATGAAAACATGACAACCTTGTATATTTCTTTAGCCACTCCATCTGAAAGCTATTAACAGACATTAAGACTTCAGTAAGGTGTTATTTCTTTCTTGCAGATAAGAATACTGAGGCATGAATAGGTTGGCAGCTTCAAGGGCAAAACTATACCCTGAAAAATAAATTGGGCAAGCTTTATGCCCTACTGAAAATCTCATGTAAGGGCCAAACAAACCTTGTCCTGGCCTCCTCCCAGGCATGGATTTTACCTCACAGCAGCCAGCCCTCATTTCAGTAAAGTACTTAAGCATATCCTGACGTGCTATGCTGAATCAGGGTTTTAACTGGAAGAGACAGAAATAGAACAGAGATCTCCTCACTCTGACACCACCAAGCACTACTTCCTTTCCTCACAACTTTCCCACTGTAGCATATCACCTGAGGCTGGTAAGGCTTGTGCCCTGAACATCTGCCCCCTGCCAGGACCCCAGAAACCCAATTAACATGTCACAAATATGAACCATTTAGCCAGTTCCAACAATTATTTTGAGGCTTGAAACCTTTGCCCACAGTGGCTTGAGTTGTTCAAGTGCGTTGTTTGAGGAAATGAAATGAGGATTCTCTTAGTTCTGATATGGCTTCTCTACAGGAAGCCAAAAAATCTAAAATCACTTTTTTTCTTCAATATAGATATCATTCAACAGCCAGTAGAATGCTAATTTAGGCTTTTTTTTTTTAATTGTGTTTTCTCTATACTAAGAATCTCATGCTGAAACTGAAATCCCTAAAAATGAGTTGGAATTAGTACGCGTAATTCATCATGGAAAGACGCTTCCAGCCAGATTTTCCTTTTCCATCTTCAACAGAATATGTTTCCCCCTTACATATCTCTTATTTCAGGTAAGCTGAGCTCAAAAATTTCATAGAATGCATCAAGATGAAAGAAGTAATGAATTGCAGCAGCAAATGTAGCTACGTGGGTGTCAAGAACGCTACAGAAAAAACAATGTTACACAACAAAACAGTCTTTGGGCACACATGAGTTCTAGGGAATGCTGTGTACTGGAAATCCTGTTTGTCCTTTAACATGCTTTTAAAAATACTTTCTTTTCAGATAGCATATACTTGAAGCTTCTCAACATAGTATCCTTCAACAATTACCAGCAATTTTTAATTTCTGGTTCAAGAAGGCTAGCACTTTCCTTGATGCCATATACATCTAATTTTTTTTTCATTAAACTCTGCTGCTTTTCCTTTTGACAAAAAGACTGATTATTCTGCTATTAAGAACAAGGCTCCTGAGTACAGCTACCATCACCTGCTGTCCGGTGGTGCAGAAAACTCAGTCTACAAGCCCTGTGAATGCCAGCTAGATATGTCATTTTTTCTGCCTTGAAAAATTATGACTTTAGCTACCCATTTATTTTGGAGGAATAAACACTAAGGTTCTTGGTGCTTCACAATCCCTAGCAAGTATCTTAATACCAAAAGAACATAAAGTAGTCTTCTCGAGTAGGCATGTAATTTTTACTTAGTCTTATTACACAAAAATGAGTCACCAAAACAAATTCTCATTTGGACTTTTTCAACTAAATAGTGTCCTCTAGAGTCTTTTGTGGACAATGACCCTTTAACCTTCTGTTCATTTACACTGCCATTAAAAAAATCGAAGTGTCTAAGCCAGTGATGGTAACTGGGAAAAAACAGGAATTTTACTGGCCCGGTTTTGCAAGAAGCATGCAGGACGTGCAAAGACCCAGTGAAACTGGGCAGATTCACTCTTTCAGTTAAATTGAGACAGATGTTCCCAACAGATGGGAACCTACGGAAATAGTTTGATGAATACTCTTACCTGCATGGATTCCTAGCATGTAAGGAAGTACTAAACAGCCCAAATTTTATGCTGCTTTTAGAGACTAATCACATGTGAGCTCCAAGTTCACTCTGTAGAGTGTTTCCACCTCTCCACTCCTCAAAATGTGTCACCAAAACATGTACCTTAGCCCCTTCTTTATTCATCTTGCTGTGTCTTCTGCAGAAATAACCCAACAAAATGAGCAGCAATAAGGCAACCAGAAAATGGACCTTTTTTCCACAAACAGCTGAACTCCAATCTCCTGGTAACAAAAGATTTTTTGCTTTGTCTTTCTTAGTTATAACAAAGTGGGACCCATTTGCTCTTAATTAATGCAAATTTGTTCTGAGTTACACCAGCATTTTTATTTTGTCTCAGCTTACCTACTGCTTTATCTAGCTGCTACTCAAACCCTTTCTTCCTGACCAAATTCAAGACTTACTCCTCAGTAGTGGAAGGTGCAATTAATGTCCATTCTAAGCAGTGAAAACATAGGGGAAGAGTGTTCTAGCGGTTAAGATTTGTTTCTGAGAGTGATTTTGGACTTCCCTATGATCTTGCCCCAGTTACGTAATATTTCTGTATTTTAATTCCCCGTGCCCTCACCTTCCTTTTGTCTCAGCCCCAGTAGCCTCTTTCAGGGCAGAGAAACTCTTGTACTGACACAGCTGGAAGTCAGTCATTCTAGATGTATTTATTTTTTTCAATCACTGTCTTAAAAAGACAATTTTCTAATGTACTTCCTTCATTATAATGAAAATAAGAAGCCATAGTACACCTCAAAGCAAATCTCTCTCTTCAACTCAGCTGCCCTTACAGTCTTGCTGCTTCTGAAGTCTACTTTCCCAGGCTGCACTATCCTGTGGAGGTATAGGTTAAATAATCATTTTTGACAGTGTTTTGTCTGCATTTTTCCTGGTGATGCGATGCTTGCTGTTTCCCATGTGCTGGGCTTCCTCCATTTACAACTTGAACACTAAAGTCACTCCATCCCCCATTGGGATCATGCTGATGTTGACTCGTGCATCTCTGACAAGCTTCTCATTGAGGTGGTGGATGCTCTGTGTTTCCAAGTCATCCTTTCTTGGTTTTAGCACCCTTCCACTCCGAAGAACCTAGTGAAAAAAGCAATGTCATGCACCTCATTTGTTCCAGTAAATTTCCTGGATCAGAGAGGAAGCTCTAGAAAAGATTACATCCGTTTTCTAGGAATTATCTTATTTCAAATTGCTTACGGTCTTCATCGTGGAGTTTTCATAATAAAGCGGGACTGGGAGTCCGCAGAATTGGGTAATTATACTTCTTCTGCAGATCAGAAGCCAAAACAAACAAAAAGGATGACAAACGTATTTTTAAAAGGCCCTATCCAGCGGACACCATAAACCTGAAGGTCTCTGAAGTTTATGATCATTCTTTGTTACTAGTAAAAGTCCTTAATTTATAACTTACAAGCAGTTACTGATTACAAGTAATACCCTAGTTCTTCTGTAAATAGTAGAAAACACTACAAGACAAAACAAACGAATACAGATCATTATCTGTAATTAATTACAAAAGATATAATAAACCTTTCATCTCAGGCTGTTTGTGTACTGACATAAATTTAACAACTACTTCTTACTTACGTAGGCAAGAAGTTCTATATATAGTGTTGTGTAAAGCTTATTTTAATAGCTTTTGCTGAATTTTAAAGCTTCCTTTGTATAATATGGAACAAAGATGTTGCAACTCTCAACAGAGATGCAGGTGAGAAATCAAGTCATTAGAATCCCACAGGGACTTTATTTTCCCTTCCCAGAGGGGAAAGCATTAACTCCCTATGCTACTATCACTACAACCACAGTACTTACATTATCAATAGCTATTATTCCCCCTTTCTTTATGAGACGCAAACATTTTTCATAGTACTCATTGTAGCTTTCTTTATCCGCATCAATGAAAGCAAAGTCAAAGGTTTCTGCTTCTCCATCAGCCAACAGCTCATCTAGATGGGCAACAAAGTGAGTCGTTATGCCCTCATTAATGCTGTGTTAAAAGGAGGAAGTAATCCATTTGTGTTAAAGTTCTCATTATTTAATGTTTCTAGTGTTTTGACCAGGCAGCCTATTCCTCCACAGCTAATTACTAGTAAAGCTTAATACACAGAAACCAATCTGGATAAGATGTATATCATAAAACACTGGGTCACTGAGTGTTACCAATGAGAAAGAAGTTCAAGGAGCAGGTATAAGAACCCGCAGGATACAGCTGGGGCTGCTGAATGGTGCAGTACAAGTAAGTAAAGCAGTCTGAAATGGGACACATTCTGCACCTCCAGCTATGTTCTGAGCTGATTAAGAAGAATTGTGTTCTGAACTGGATTACTGTTTTTCTCTCATTTAACAGCAGATGCTATATGAGAATCTGTAGTTGAGGACCAAGTGCCATGATGCAGGTCATGAACAAACCCTGCCAAAAATCTTCAGCGCAGTAAAAGACAGCTATAAGTATTTCCTCTCTGGGCCAAGGCAAGTGGAACTTAGCTTTAAGGTCTTATAAATCATCTTTTTGACTGAAAATTCCAAAACTGCTGCTTCAAAGAGGCTGATTGCTGTCTTCCTAAGATTCGCCACCTCCTCTTCTCTCCCATCCTCATTCTCTGTCAAAAGAATTTTTTTTTTCTGAAGCATTGCCTAGACAAAGCTGTCCATCAGACTTCAAGGACTGTGCATCCTGGCAGATTGCTAGTATTTTCCTCTTTAGAAAAGAAGGATGAATTTGGAAGTAATACAAGGTGATGGATGGGTCTATGGATCATCAAACAACCCTGCTGGAATCTGTCCGTGTTCTGCTAATACCTCCTCCATTCCTAACAAGTTTACTCCATTTCAGAATATTTATTATTCCCCTTGCGCCACATCTTCCCTTTTTTGACTCAGAAAAGTCATTGCTATTCTAATGGCCTTGCGTGGTTTTACTGCATACTAAGTCTCGACTTCTCTGAACCCAAACCAACTATTACACCTTAAATTTTATCTTGGCTTCTGTATTTCCTTTTTTTTTTCCTCACACCTCAGCTCTTCCAGAAGGCTCTTCCTCTCTACAACAAAGTTTTACTTACTTAGAATGGACACGGGATAAGAAAAACTGGGCTTTGTCTAATTAATCTGTTTTAATCAGCTTTTCCAGAAGCAGCTGACAATAGCACTTTGTAGATGAAACAAGGCAATGGACAGGACAGCTGAGTTATCAGCATAGCTTGCTACACAAGATAAGCATTTTCATTTCTCCGCCAACACATTTGAAAACTCTAAAGTTGTGCTTCGTCTTTTTTTTTTTTAATTTTTTTAAAGAACTCTTTAGATAAGAAAATCTACTTCACTGTTAGCAAAGTTATCAGATACAGTAGTGTTTCCTGGATTTCATCAGCATTATTGTATTCCTCTTTGGTTTTTAAGGAAGGAAAAAAAACATATTTCAGGTAACCTACCAAGCGTTTGAGTAGCTGGCTTAATCCGTAGGTCAATTTTATGATCTACTCCTGCCTAGGGTGAAAAAGAACAGAGATTACAAAAGTGGTCAAGAAATAACCACTTAGTTGCTTGCAGTCAGGCAGTGATTAGTGTTAAGATATATTTTCCTATTATTTCTAGGATTTAGAGAGTGATTATTTATTTTCTCAAAATAAGCTGTAGCAACCCTTGTCCTAACAACAGGAATGCTTGTGTGTCTTAGATAAGTCTTAAACAAGTCTTAGATACCAAAATTCCTGGACATGCAAAACAGACATCCCAGACATGTAACAGTAAAGGTGCTACTTACTTCTTTCCACAGTGGCTTTCCAATTTTGGCATAATCTTCATTTATGTCACAAGCAATAACTCTGCCATTATCTGGCAGGGCAAGTGCCATACTCAAGGCATTATATCCTGTGAGAACTCCTAGGAAAATCACAAAAAAAGCCACCAACAATTACAACCTTCTGAAAAACTGATAAATAGTATAGTAGAACGCTCCCTTCAGGAATAATAAGAATTAAAAAGCAAAGAAAACATAACAACATTAGAATCAAGGATGGCAAATTGTTAGTGGACTCAAAAGGCTTTCCACTCAATTTTAATGTTATGGGAGTTGGGCAGATTTTTTTTAATCAATCTTGCAGCAAAGATTTGTGTCATGCTTCTTTATTTCCTCTCCCTAGGAGTTTCCTAGACATACTGGGCAAAGTCTAGTCCCATATCTGAGGAAACCCACTTATTTAAAAGTGGAGCTCAATCCTGAGCCAAAGGGACTGGATCTACCCAGGGACAAAATATCAGGGCTTCATAAGAGAGGACAAGGGTAAAGGTGGTGGGAGCCATACCTGGCTGCTCAGCATCAGTCTGGCTTTGGGAGATTCTTTTAACATAGGAGAGTAAAGGGAAATGAATTGGATGCTGGGCCTGTGCAGCAAACCATTTTCTTCTGGCAAGAAAATGATATGGAAAAGGAGGAATACACCATGCCCTGCAAGGTTGCCTCTGAGTTGTTGAGACACACATGCTGATGCCACAAACACTGAATGCACAAATAGACAAAGCAGCAAGTATTTGCAAATCAGATGCTGCTTTTCACACTGTAGCTTGTCCACCTTAAAGCTGAGACACGGAGGTAGTACCTTACTTGCATTTGAAAACCTTATCTTATGTAAACATGTCTGGATTTCGACAAGCACAGCCAGGAGCTTTATTTTACTACAGAGAAGACAAAGTGACACTCTTACCTACTTCAATAACTTTCTTGGCTTTAATGAGTTTGATTAAATTTGCCATAAACTGAGCCTGGTCACAGGACACCATCATTTTGCCCCAGGGATAATCTGCAGTGAGCTAAAAAGGGGAAAGAAAGAATATATCAAACAAACAAAAAGAACCCAAACCAATATCCTAAAAGGGGAAAGGGAAAACAAACAAAAAAAACCAACAACCCCAAAGCAGAGAAAATATATGCTCTTATCTTTCTCATTTTAGATGGCATTGTGCTTCATTTATGAGATAGAAACTATTTTGAATTTAGAAGTAACTAAGCTGGATGGGGGGGAGGTCGTAAGCAGTGGCTAGTTATTCAAAGCAGTGATATGCCCCAGACTTATCTATGGCTGTGGCAAACTCAGAAACATAAATGATGAAGAACCTTAGTAGAATATTGATTTTAAATGTCCTTTATTTCTATATATACGTACACAAGTGGATATATTTATTTTCTTAATAACAACCTTTGTTGCTCTTAAACTTCCAGGATGTGTATGATGTGGGTTTTGTGTTGTTTTTTTTTTTAATTGGTTGGTTGTTCTGTTTTTAAACGATTAGGCCTAAGCCTGTTCTGAAGGTTGGACCATGTAGTGCTGGCTTCATAGCACAGAGCTGGAGGAGTCAGGGCAGGAGGGCCCCAGGCACTGCGGAAGGGACAGAAGGAGAAGCAGGGCTATGCTACAGCAGTTCAATGGAAAGGACAGTCCTACAATTTCCTTTCTTCTCCCGAGTCCCATGTGAACCAACCAGCCCCAGCATATAACATTTAATTGCTTTTATACGGGAGCATTTGATAAGACCCGATTGTGAGGCAGGAGGAGCTTGTTCTGAGCTCTGGAGCAGGCTGGGGGCCATCACCTCTCTCAGGTACAGTTTCCTTATATGTCAACTCAAGTTAACTTCTAGAAGTCATGTGTTAAAGTCAAGTGAGGTCCAAACACATGGATAAGACAGAAGGTTGAAAATGTAAACCCATACTATCAAATGAAAAACTATGCTGGGAAACAAAATACCCACCAAGCGCAGCTTCTTCAGAATCGGATGTTCCCTCAAGGAATGATCCAGTATGTATTGCCAGAGAGGGCTGCTTTTTCCAATAATACTCTTGTGTGGTTTGGATGTCCCAAACACTAGGGATGGGTATCTTCTACCTTCCAAAAAAAAAAAAAGAAAAAAGGATAACTTTAAGCTCCACTAATGAAGTTTTGCAATTGTCTATTATACGCTGCTTAAATAAAGCACCAAAGTTAGAGTGCTTTGCTCTGAAAACTGCAGTGACTGCAAAGCAGCAGGACAGCTCAGTTGATTATGTATACACCTCTGAACTATACAGCCCGAGGCTGCAAAGACTGAAAGGAAAAGGTTTGGGCGCTAGATGTTTAGGTGTTCAGCAACTGCAGGCGAGGGCCCCAGAGCGGCCTGACCTTGCAGGACACATACCCGCTGGGGGTTACACAGGGCAAGCGTTGCAAGTCCTGGGGCAAGCTAGGGAGAGACCCGTGACCGGGGCGTGACACGGCCGATGGCGCCGCTTCCTTAGCCTGGGGCCGTCGTCCTGCAGATGACAGAGGCGCCGGGCTCCGGGGCTGTAAGCTGATGCATCTCCCCGGGCTCCGCGCTTCCATCGAACCCCACTGCAGCCCTCCCGCCTCCTGCTGGCAGCGCGCCGCTAAGGAGCGCTTTCGTGCCACGGCTTCCGCCGCCCGTCGGTGTCACGCGGGACGCGGCCGCTCAGCCCCGCGACCCACCCGAGGGCGGCAGCGCGGCACACGGCGCTCCTGCCCGGCCGGGGCCGCGGGGCCGGGCCGCCTTGGCGAGGACTTTGGCTCCGATCTCTCCAGCCGGGCTGCGGGGCGCGGCTCGGGCTCCGGCGGCGCGTTTGTCGCTGCGGCCCGGAGGAAAGAGGGGACAGCACGGCGCTTACCTGCCAGCAGCCCGGTGGCGAAGGCGACCCCCAGCATGGCCGTGCCGACGGCCACCTCCTTGGGCACGCTGAAAAGCGGCATCTCGGGGCGCGGAGAAGCGGCTGCGAGCGGCGCGGGGCGGCCACGGCGGAGCGAGATGGGGCGGAGCTGCCCGTCGCGTGGTGTGGGGCGGCCCGGGCCCGCCTCCTCCCGGCCGGGCCGTGGTTTCTGTATTTCGTTCATGCCATGTGCGGCGTGAGGGCGGGACAGTTGAGGGATGCGGCGTCTTCCCTCGAGGGAAATGTGCATCTGATGGAGCATCTGTGGAGTAAGGGCTGTGCCCTGCTTTCTGTGAGCCTGGCATCTCACTGCTGCTTCCTTGGTTTCCAAGTGTGCCCGGGTGGTGTGTGGGCTGGCAGCACTGTGGTGGAGGAGCTCCTGGCAGAAATGTCCCCACTGTGGCCTCCACCAGTCCTGGAGGTATGCATTCTCCTTTCTCAGCACCCACAGTGAGGTGCGAGCAGGTTCCTTGTCACTGTGCCTGAAAAGCTGTGGGTTTCTGGGTGCAAAGAATCAGGCCAAGGGTAGGGAACAGGGCCTGGTTTCCTCTGCTCTCGTGTCAGGCCCTTCTAGTTGGTTAGAGGTCTCCCTCCTGCCCTGTTCTGTGGCTGAGGGACCGGACTAGTGGTGACTGCTATTTTGTTTTCTTAGAAACCAGACTAAAAAGCACTCTGTGCTCTGTTTCATCACAGAATGCACAAGTAAGTGCTGAAAGGACCCTGCAGTGCCATTTGCAGGTGGGCCTGGGGTTTGGTTGTCATTTTGTGAAGTTTGGCAGTGCCTGGCAAAGCCCTAGCAAGATGCAGAGATCCATCTTCTTGTTGCTCTGGGAAAATGAGATCGTCGGCCCTGCACACAGACCAGGACTGTGCAGGCATGGAGCGGGCTGCATGCTGGCCTCAACAGGTGTAGGATGAAAGCAGGTAGTGCTTCGCTTTTGGCACATAGTTAATCTGTATAAAGCCTGATGAATTGTGCAGCAATAGGTTAGGATGGTAACTTTTCAGCTATGTCCCTAAGCTATCAAAACTGTCCTGTGTCAGTGCAGTTAGCAGAAAAAGATTCTCTTGTAAGTACGTCTTAAATGCAGGATTAAGTATTTCAGCCAAGGCAGAAGCTGTACTTATTTTTATGGGACACAGATTTGCCTATCACTGCATTTTTTCCTGTGTGTTAGACCTTATTTATAAGGGCTAGGGCTAAGAGCTCATGTATTTCTCTTGCAGCAGCTCAGCTAATCATGTCAGGTGCTAAGGAGTCTGCTGTGCTTTCTGACTTGCAGAACAAAGCAAGAAATCTGATCTATCTTGGCAGATAAAATATCTCTCAGTTCGCTTTTAAAATTTATTTGATTTTGAAGGCTGTGAATGTTGTTAGTTTCTTTTTTCTTCCCCCTTCAGTATCTCATCACTTTCGCTGTGTACATTTTGCTTTTGTAAATGAAAGCATTTCATCCCATCTCTCAGAAGATGAGTTAACAGGAAGCGCTGGGATACGTCAGTTTTAGGCCAAATAGAACTGCGCGAGACAAACTCTTCTAGCGGCTATAAATCAGATTTGTGACTCTGTAACTCCATCTAGTGATCATTGTCTATAACTGCAGCAGGAGGGGGAGAGCAGCTGTGGGATTCTCCGCCTTTTTTATAAAATGCTCTCAGCTTCTCCTCTTCTTGAGAATAACTGCGAGCAAGAACGCCGTATTGGCCTCTGGACTGACAACTAAATGAGATGCCTCGCTTGTGCCTCTCTGGGAACCTCAAGGTTTCTGAAATCACCCAGAGAACTAGTGAGCAGAATTACTAGCATACTTAAACAAGTCTGAAACTTTTTTTTGGCCCCAAATTCTTACATGGTAATAGTTTACCTGCATAGCAGTGACAGGACTTTTAGTATCTTGATATATATATTGTTTCTTTTAGATAAGGAAATATATCTACAAATATCCAGAGAAAGATAAAATAGTTATTCTTTTGGTCTCAGAGTGGCAAAGTAATCCAAGTTCTTCAACTAAATTAAAAGGATCCAGCTGCTTTTCTTTGAGCCATCACAGTTTTCATTTTGCATAGCTCTGTGATATATTACTGGACAGTAAACTTTGGCTGTCATGTAGATTAATTCAGACACATGCATGCAGTGTGATCTGGCCACTTGAGCACTGAAAGACTTCTTGAGCTGGGTAGGTGAAAGCTACCTGGAGATAGAAAGTGTGCGTGAAGTAGGTAGGGATATAAACCCCACTGCTCCCTATTATCTATAAGATCAGTTCAATTGCACAAATTTCACATGATATTGGGATCACAGAATTGTAGGGGTTGGAAGGGACCTCTGGAGATCATCATAGAAGGCTACCAGTATGACCAAGCATGATTTCCCCCTGGTGAATCTATCTTCACTATTCCTGATAACCTTCTTCTCTTCTCCTTGCCCAGAAATGATGTCCAGAATAAGTTGTTCCATCACCTTCCCAGGGATGAAGGTGAGGCTGACTGGCCTGTTGTTTTCTGGGTCCTCCTTGTTATCCTTTTTGAGGACTGGAGTGACACTGGCTATTCCACAGTCTTTAGTACCTCTCTTGTTCTCCATGACCTTTCAAAGATGATCCCGTTGAGGCCCGTGGATTTGTGTGTGTTGAGTTTGCCTAGATAATCTCTAGTCACATCTTTCTCTACAAAAAGGAAGTCTTCCTTTCCCTAGACTCTCTTACCTCATGGGTCTGGGATTCCTGAAGGGCAGTCTTAGCAGTAAAGACTTAAGCAAAGACGGCATTAGAAGGCATTCAGTAACTCTACTTTTTCCATGTCCTCTGTTACCAGGACACTCCTCTCATTCAGCAGTGGGCCCAGATTTTCTCTAGTCTTTCTTTTGCTACCGACATACTTAAAGAATCCTTTCTTGTTGCCCTTGACCTCCCTCACCAGATTTAATTTGAAGTGGGCCTTAGCATTCCTCGTTGCATCCCTGCATGCCCTGATAATGTTCTCATATTCCTCCCAAGTGTCCAGAATTGGGAGAAGTGGGATTGTTTCCAGTGTTCTACTTGGTCAGCATATTTACTGTGCCTGGAAGTGCCTTCTACCTACAACTGCATCCTGAAAGGGTGAGACTTTGACAGCTTCTTCAGACTGGAGCCAGAACATGATCACTTTTGTGAAATGTAAATAGGATAGGTAGGATTCAGACTGGCTAGTCAGCAGCTGACCTCAGGATGTGCAAATTCTCATTTTATTCACACTGATAACCTGTCCCACAGCTTCACTGTCACTAGGAGATTGATGTCTGCACTAGCTTGTTTTTCCACCTGATACCTTCCTTCAGGGAGTGGTTTGTTTGTTTGTTTGTTTTGTATGTGGGAATGTGGTACACCATCCACTTTACTATCTTCTCTTTGTATATACTTCTGGTATAAGTAGGACTAGGGAAATATTAGCCTACTCACTTCTGGATTTCCACCTTTTATTTGCAGCTATTGCTCAGCCTCATTTTTTTAGAAAGACCAGTAGGACTGAGCATAATGGGGCAGGGGTGTAAAATGCTAAATGAATTGAAGCGAGTTAAATAAGCTATTCCACTGTAGTTATTTTTATATATTTATTTGTGTGTGTGTTTCTTTCCCTCTTCACACACAATCATCTTAATTGTCATCTTGCTGAACTGTAGAGAAGTAAAATCTGAGGGTGCTGACCCTGGGGTTGCTCAAACAGCGATTGAAAGCCTACCTGCAACACGTGCTCTAAACCATAGTTCCACTGGTTTGGTTTTACCAGACCTATGGGCAACAAAAGTTCTAAACCACTGTGGCAGCTAATATGGTTTTACAAGATGAGGGTAGGTACAGATGACTCTTCTGAGAATATTTGCCCTGTGGTGGAAAATCATTGTACACCACAGACAACCTGAAGGAAGTGTGTGTAGACTTCTTGGAACAGCAGAACTCACAAGAAATAATCCCAGAATGTATGTTGAAGCTATACTGGCCTATGACGTTAAAAATAATTCAGTGCAGCTACGTGTTGTGTCTGCTGGTGTGGCTTCAAGCATAATTTAAATGGTGCTCACTTCAAATCTTGATTACCCACACATTTTTTTCCTGTGTTCATGATGAGGATAGCAGTCACACAGTTTTCTAAACCACAGCAGCACTCACATAAAATGTATTTAGTTTAGTGAGTAAAGTAGAAATATGTTCAGAGCTTCTGTAGAGATGAACGAAGAGGAGGCAGCGGTCTTTGCCTCCCCAATAGCTTAGAATATGAATGTAAGAAAAATGGCAACAGGAAGGGAGAGTATGGAGTTAAGAGTGTACCGGTCAGATTGCTTGACAAGTTTCTCAGAAGAAATCAAAGCAAAGAAGTTTTAAGGAGAATTCAGGAAGAAGTAGAATGAGGTTTGAAGCTGGTTAGAAGGAGTTCACCTCACATATGAGTGTAGAAGAAGTAAAAGCCTCAACATAAAATAATTGCTGAAAGAGCTCTTTGTAGATGGCATTCTGGATGGATGGGACTTGAATGGGATTAAATCTGTGGAAAGAATTTACAGTAATCAAGATGATGAGAACTTGGACATAAGTTTTCAGCTATGAAGGTGAACATAAATAAATCATCTTGGAAGTGTGTCAAAATCTTTCTGATTATTTTTGTATGGTTTGAATGTGAAGGCCTGGGGGGAAATCAGAGTTGAAAACGAAGTATTATGAGTTGAGTGATAGGCAAAATGTCATTTTCATCTGTATTGATGTAGTAGAAATGTCGGAGAGCTGAGGCTGAGTTGATTTTAGACATCCTCAGAGAAGTGAGGGAAGTAGATTAGGATTTTAATCTGGTTGCAAGGAGATAGGAGGGAAGAGGGAGACATGTCAGCATCAACATGGTAGATGAATGTGTGTACAGATAGGGGCAGTTATCAGAAAAAAAGTGGAGCTGTGAATTCCCATGCCTTTTACACTATTCACAGAGAAGCAAACCCATAACTATTCTATTATATGTGTTTATTATTATTATTTAGTGGGTTTTCTTAATCTCTTTGGTGAATACCAAAGGATAGCATTGTTTTCTCTATTTTTGTGTTCTTTCATCTCTCTGTCATAGGTGTTGTAGATAAAAACACATATGTAAATGTTGTAATTTTACACTCTGCAGAGAGTATCCCCTTGGAAAACGTAGGTAAATCAATTTATGGTGGCATATTTTAGAGAACTATATATGGAATTATTATTATTTTTATTTACATTTGAGATTTCTTTTTTCTTCCAGTTGGATTTGCTATTGTATTTGTTCCATCCTTGTTAACTTTCTAATACACTAAGCATTTCATTTTACAGTTCTGTAATGCAGCATTTGTCATTTAATGGCAAAACCCCCTTGACCTTAGAAATACTCATACCACGGGTATCTTCTGTAGCAATTTTTTGCTATGGCTGTTCACATGTCTTCTCAACTGAAAATCTTGGAATAGTAAGAATGGTACATTGCTGGGTCTTTTGTTTTTGTTTTTTTTTTAAATCTGTGATAAATGGAATTGCTCTCCAAAATTTTCTTCTGATAGTTGAATTCAGTAATTTGAAATAAGACTAATAGTTTCTAAAACACTCATCATTGCTTCTCAAGTCATCTGGATTTTTTATCAGACAAACTGTAAGTATCAAATCTCCATTTAATATGATTCATTGTCCAGCTGGAGGGTAATCACTAAAACGGAGCACAGACATGAACAATGACTTTAACTAAGTTGGTTTGGTTATTTTCATCTTGCTGAGCTACTTCTATTGCACTCAGTCTTCTGCGGAAGCTTTTAAAGTATGTCTTTCGATAACAGCTTGTAAAGGCTGTGGTACCTTCACATCTATTTCAAGGCTAAGGTATCAACATTTCAAATGCTGCTGCTGTGAAAGCTGGTGATTCATGAGCCCATAAGCCTTACGCCATTAAACTTGCAAACAGCGAATGGTTTAGAAACGGTTTTCAGCTAGAAGCGTTTTGACATATTGGTAAATATTTTCAGGTCTTGCTGGCTTACAGGCCAACATTTTGAATATATATGACTACTTTTTGCCATCTCATTACGAGAGTAGGTTCGGCTTTGGACATGTAGGTATCATGAGGAGAGATAGCTCCTGCCACGGGGTGTAATTCCCAGTGCAAAGTAAGTTAATGGCTTCTATGAAAATATCCCACAAGTATCAAGGACTGGGGGAGACCCAGTAAAATACCTCGTTCAGTGGCTCAGCTTGACAGATCCAATGATAGAAGCAGTTCTCCTGACAAAGAGAGTTTGTCACTGAAGGGTGTCGTTCAGAGGTGCTCTGAATGTCTCAAAATAGGTGACAGGCTATGTTCTGAATGATATTCTTCTAGGTTATGGCCTAGCCTCACCCTTGGAACGGTTGTGAGGACAGTGGTGCAATGGATGCTCACTGCTGAGGAGTAAAACTTGGTATTAATTTTCTCCTGCGAATGATCCCCATGTAATTGAAATAGGTACAACTTTAGTTGTACTGCTTTACTTACAAAGTGTGCTGTAAGTCTCAAGATGCTGTGACATGTAAGACTTAAACTGTATAGTGCATAAACAAAATGTGAGAATTTTTGCTCCTTATCGCCCTGCTGCATGTGATAAAATGTAACATGCAGTGAACAAATCAACCATAGCCATAACACCTCATCAGCCAGGCTCTACTACAAAATATATATATATTTGATATCTAAAGAAATCTGTTACAGGCCAGCAGACTGTGGTTTTTTTCATGCAATCTATGTGAATGGATGCTAAAGATAAAGGCTTGTTTTAGAGGCCCTGTGTTTTTTTTCCCTTCCCTTAAGGGCATTTGCCCTAATGTCTCCAGTGCACAAAAGCAACAGCATAACAGGAGAGGTGCAGGCTTAGGGGTGTGCTTGTTATAATTTTATGTATTTGTGCTCTTTACTGTTCATGTTTTTTTTTTAATTTTCTTTGCTGCTCTATTTATTTGACTTTCATTGTTAACAAAGGACTCTGTAACTTTTTTTTTTATTCTGTTCTGGCCTCATTTTGTTATAAATTATTGTTTAAAAAAATCTCAGCTCCATTTAATATAAGCAATTGGAATGCTTCTGTTAAATCTAATAATTATTGTTTTAACGGAATCCTAACTGAGTGAACTTTAATTTTTCCAGTGAAAGTCATCCCTTTGATAAGAACAAGGCTTTCTCAGTACAGTATTTTGAAGTTGTGTATTTTAGTGCTTTCTTTTAGTGTTTTGAAGATCAGAAGACCCTTCTGCTTCAGTATACTGTTATGTAATAGTACAATATACTAATATATTACATTTTCACTTTTTAGTCTAACTTTTATGCATTTTGAAGTCTCTTTCTTTTCCTTCATGTATGGCCTGGGCTTGACTTCATAAGAATCTCTCACTGAACTATAAACTACCTTTATAAATATCCTTTTTCCTTGAAAGCTATATCTTACTGCAATGACCAAAGTTTTGTCATGTGTTAGATTAAGATGTCTGCCTAAAATCAATAATGCTGAGGTAACAACATTGGTTTCTGCTAGGCTCTCAATTACTTTCTCAGTTGTTTGTCATAGGAAGAATATATGATCAGTTGTTTTCCCTGCAGGCTATAAAACCAGCCTGTTCTCCTTTGATCACTTCTGCATACTTCACTTTTACTCTCCTACGTGTAACACAGATTTTTAGAGCTTTGGACCCGAGAAGTAGCAAAATGATTCTTCTGTAGTCCATTCCAAGGGATAATAGCCTCTGTATAAAGCACCATAAATATCCCTGGACAACTCTTGGCTCTTTCAGGTTGTATTGCACAATCAGTAAGGAATCTTTTCCTGAATTTGCCAAGCTCTTTGAAGAAATTTCTGGGAAAGATTTACTTCAGTTTATCCGTTGCACCTTGCATTCCCTGGTGCCATTTTGCTTTTGAAGTTGCTGCAGTTTGCCACACAGGGGAAATGCAGTCATACTTTGTTCTTTCCTGGGAGCTTTGCTTTTGTTCTCTTTATCTCCTTTATCTGAAATAATTAGACTGTACCTTCACGATGTGAGCAAAGGCTCTCCTAAGCAAAGGAATACTTGAAACAGCACAGTCTCTTGTGAAAATGAGAGCAGCTGTAATGGGCTATTGAGTCAGCAACTGCTTGTTATCTTAAGTTTTCCTCCCTCAGAAAGTGGCAAGCGTGTTTCAGAGGTAGCAGGCCATTTGGAGAAGCTAAAGTTTTGGTCCCATCATATTGCTGAGGAGAAGCTGTCTTTGCTGCCTCTGGATTTTCACATGCCCTGTTTTGTATATAGAGAAGATGGCACAGAAAATTGAACATGGTATTCTGGTGTTAAAAAACAAACAAACAGACCGCTGCTCTAATTCAGAAAGCAAGAAATTAATTTGTTCAGCAGTAATTTTTCATCCAGGTAGTGTGTGTGAAAGGTTGGTCAGGCTTGGTGTGAACATTTGGATTTCAGGGACATGCAAAATAAGTAACAGTGCTGTACCCTGGCAAAGCCCTACTGAAATAGTTCACAGCGTAGAGCAGCTTTATAGTTAGAGAACTGTTATGTTTCCTAACAGGGTATTTGTAGCATGTTGTAAACAGTAACTGTTGTAACTGAATCCTAGGCTGCAGTTCTTAAAACCCAAAGCTCTACCCAACTGGCAGGAACCTTAACATGGTTTGCCTTTGTCTTCTGTCTAATTCATGTAGGCGTCGGTGGAAAATGCCAGAGTGTTTGGGAGCTAGGCCAGGAGGAGGATAGGTATGCAGCTGGTCGTCTGTCTCACTGCTTTTGAGAGCACAGGTAATTACTGCGTGCCGTATACCCTCCTGATGAAATGCCTTTTGGAAAATCAAAGCTGTTTGGTTCCAAGGCAGAGGCAGTTTCTCTGGCCAAATGGGGTTTAGTAACTCTTCCAGCCTAGCTGCAGTGTCAGTCGTGAACTGTTTAGCTTTTTGATGTTTATGTACACACAGAGTAGCTATATACTCAAAATAAGCCATGAAGTGTGGACTTGGTGCTTATTGTGCATTCAGCTTGGAGTTAAAAAGGGCAAGTGACATAATGGACAATGTGGGTATGTCCCATCATCACAGGAAATATGAGGCTGACTGTTCCTTCCCAATTCTGCACCTTTTCCGTGGGTTTCTGTACTGGCTCATCCTTAGAAGTAGTAGTTGTTCTTATGGTGCTAAAATAAACTTGCGGACCCGAATATGCACTGTGCTTGAGAACCTGTCTCTGGTCTGTTAAATCAAACCTATTTCTAAAAGCACAAAAGTGGAAACTGGTCTGTTCTTAATGTACAGATGCAATACAATAAGAGAAAACTGAAAAGCAATTTAGACACTTTGAAAGAAGGTTTATGTTTTGTCCTGAGGACATGCATATAGAGAGCTTTTAGGAGAAAGCTGTAAGGCTGTAACGTGTGCAAGCACTGGAGGACTGCTCTTTGTCACTATGCAGAATCTGATGGTGTGTGGGAATCTAGGAGATCCTGGAGGTTTGCTGAAGCCTTAGGAAATTTGGTTGCATGGGGAGGATGCCAAGAGCTCTTGTTAGGCATCAGTACACCTAAAACACCCGACTAGACACATGTTGGATGTTCCTGAACCGTTGGCAAAATGTACTGCTTCCTGATGTTGCAGGATAATGCCGTAAGTTTTTTTCTAGTTTTGTTCTCTGAAGTACATCAAACCGAAGCAAAGCCACTCCTGTTCCTTTCCAGTGTTCAGTAGAATTACACCCAGTCGACCTTTGCTTCTATTCTCTGAAGCATAACTGAGATTTCTTAGAGCCTTGAATCCATGAGGTAGCAAAATCATTCTTTGGGAGTCCGTTCTAAAGGACAGTAATTTCTCTGAGTGAAGTATTACATATATTCCTAGCACAGACCAAAAAAGCAATATAAGTAGTAATGGTAGGAAGAAAGAAGCTAGAAATGTTTCCCTTTGCTACTTTCCTCCATTATAAAGGAATTTAATCACCTGTTAAGTCAATGCACAACATCAGCACAGTTCAATTCCTCCTAGATGTTTATAACATCAAAATGCTCACTTAAATAAGGATTTATGACTGTCTACATATGATCTGTTGATCATAGGGCTTACTTCTCTCTCCCTCATCTTCCCCTCACCATCTTCCTTCTGAAGTTTCAAAAACCATGGAGCTAAGATCCTTTTTCTCTATTCAAACGTAACATGGTGAGTGATGGCTCACATCTCTGCCTTCTCAGGTTCATGTGGAATCTAATAGTTGCTGCAATTAACTCCTTCTTTTTACTGTTTCATAGCATGCTCGGAGTGGTAAGATATTTCACAGTTGTGTAAAGCAGAAAAGGCACTTTTTTTGTCCTATCTTCAAAGGGGAATCTCATTTGAGAGGAGAATTGTTATGTAGATCTTCCTCCTTTGCGTGTTGGTGTCTAATTTCTTCACAGCAGTAATTCTAGCTGAGGCATGAAAAGGCTGGTGGGTTGTGAGACTCGTTCTTTCCTGTCTTCTCTTTCAGTTACACATGGACACCATGCTTTTCCTCCCCAGTTTGTAGCTGTGAGGAACAACCTTCCCAACTACCTAAGTACTTAGTCTTAACCATTGAGTGCAAAGAACATGCCTTCAGGTTTGGGATACTCAATTTTGCAAGTTAGTGCTTCAAAAGGCAGTGAGCAAGTAGGGTATTTGTAAGAGCGATTTGAGAAATTTAATCTGGGCTCACAGTACTGTGATGTCTCATTTTGATGTGTTCAGTGTTTCCATATGCTGGTCAGCACTCCTCTGAATGCTTTCAGTACAAGTCCTACCCACTGCTATCGATAACTGTCCGCGTTTGATATGAATATCCTCAGTTCCCTGGATTTTCTTACACGGGTAAGATAAATATTAAAGGGGTGATATTTTTTTTGACAAATTTCTGGTAGAAAAACATGATGTGAAAATAGTGCCAAAAAGCAGAATTCTTTAAAAACAAACAAACAAAAACTATAACCCCCCCACCTCTGCTGATCTCTGTTATTGCCTTCTCTGGAGCTGATTTTGCTGTCCTTGAGGAGGTCAGAGAAGGAGAAGGATGCCCATTGCACATCTGCTGCACTGACAAGCAACCAAATGTACCTTTTGGCTCGTGGCTGACATTTTGGCAGCAGAAAGCTTCCAGCTCCCACCCTTCTACAATCAGATGGGATGAACAGCAGAGCTGTGCTATATTGCATGTTGGCATACAGGTTAAGTACATATGAGTCTATTCATCTCAAGTTATCCTTTCAGATCACTGCCCGGTTCTTGGCACGTGTCTCCCTTTCTCTTGGCATGCTTTTTTTTCCCCCCCAGCAATTTCCTGGTATGTAGTAGTCATCCTAAGCGGTGGCGCTGCTATTGGAAAATGAATGGGCATATTGCAGTCTGGGGGAAATGTCGTGCCCTTCTGGTGTGGGTTCTGAGTAATACAAGCTGCAGAAGGGTGTGTGTAGTGGGCATGCAATAAATTAAACGTTGCCTTTGCTGCAGGCAGGAATAGGAAGAGGGGCACTCCCTCATTCATTCTCTCTTTCTCATCCTTTTTAGACATCAGAGAATGGAACAAGCCAGTCATAAAAAGCAGGGCCAGGTCAGGGTAGATAAGTACCTTCACCTGTTGTAAAATTCAGAAGAGCATTTAAATCTCTGCCTCCCCTAACACTCCTCTAGAGAGTCACTCTATCACTTGTAATAGCTTGCTTGAAAATGCATTGGAACAGCTGAACTTCCCTGGATTAGGATAGCTTTATGCTATGTTCCTGCCCTCTTCTGGACCAAAAAAGCCCTTCAAACCCTGATTCATGGTCTCGGTCTTTATGATGCATTGGTTGTAGGCAGCTAAGCTCTGCAAAAAACAGGAGGCAAGCAGACACAGTCAGTGAAAGCACCTGTTCATGTAATAGGTTTTTTGTCTTCTTATCCTATCCTCTGTATTTGTTTCACCCCTCTCATTACTTCTTGTTTTAAATTAAGTCCGCTTTTTGGGGCAAGAGCTGTTTCTTATTGTGCATGTGTGCTGCATTTGGCATTGTGGAATCCTTTTCTGGCTGGAGCCATTACTCACCACAGTAATACAAACACGCATGTGCTCAGAGGGCGGGGTAAATGCATCCTTTAAAGCAGAGAGGTCTGTGAAGTTGTGTGACTTTAGCAGCATCTTGGAATATAGGAATACATAGTTGGTGCCAGTGGAGCAGCCAAGAGGTTTATAGCTCCCCACAGTTCTCCTTTACTTTGAATCATCTGGGAGTGGAAATTAAACAGTCAGGAGAAAAGCAAAACAAAAACAATGCAACTTGGGACCTGAGGTCTTCTGTATAGCTTTCCACTGCTTGCGTAGGAAAGTGAAGTTCAGAAGAAGGACAACAGTCTCTGAGGCAAGGAATGTTAATATCAAGGGTAGTTAAAAAGTTGAAACAAATAAAAATGTGCTCCCTTGGTAGTCAAACTGCTACCACGGGAAATGTGAAAGTCTGAACTACCATTTTGACAACTGCAGTGTTGAGGCTTATCCTTTCTATTTCCCTCTCAGAGGGCTCCTTTTGTGCTGCTGGTGCCTTATTCCCTGGTCTGATGCTGATTAATGTCATGGAAAAGGAGATAGAAATCCTAGTTTACCTTTTGTGAGCTTAGTTGTGTCATGTGGTCACTGAATTCACTGAAATTAGAAGTACTCATTCACCTTCCTGACTCCTGCATTGTGTCTTAAGTACCCTGAGTCAGATCCCTTGACTGTATAGGTGCTGTATCTGTAGCAGTGCTGATCAAAGCCTTCTGTAATACAAATAAAAACAGAGACTAAAGCATGGTTGTCCAATCTTTTGGCTTGCTTGCGCTGCATATAAAATATATAATATATTTACTATGTATAAATAACAAAACTTATATTTTTAAAATACCTTTTATTAAAACATAAGGAATGAAAGAGGGTAAAACCCCATAATACACCTGGTCTAAAGTGTTTCAGTCTTCTCCCACTCCTTCACTCACTTCCTTTTTTTTTACCAATGGCTAAATCAGCTTTGGCAGCTGCTGCTTTGGCTGCAGGCTTTTCCATTTCGTCTTGTAGGCTGACACGCATGTGGTGAAGTTGCTCATCTGTTGAGGGGTGAGTGGGTGAGAGGACAGGGTGATTTTTCAGCAAATGGTGGGTCTGACAGCTCTGATGTGTTTCCCTCTGGGGACAAGTTCAGCTCTGGAGGATGAAAGCCTGGTTTCTTTGGCATTTGGTGAGAGCAGTGCGGCTTGAGGGTATACAAATGAGCACAAGGAAACAACACAGAAGCATTTTCCATGGATGTCAACGGTTTACGGGCTGGTTTGTCCCAGTTCCGTGACGAATGGGGTGGGGGACCCACGGACCCACGCCCTGGGAAAGGGAAAAGGGAAAAAAGGGTAAGGAGATGGGCCTGAGAACAAAACAGCGGCAACAATCTGAGGAGAAACAAACTAATTTACTAAATAAGATATCGGAATGCAAAATAACACAATATAATGCAATATAATTACAATTTAAGCTGATAAATCCAATACAGTGAGAGAGAGTGTCCAAAGTTAAGGTAGGCCTTACTCTAATACCGATGGTGAGACGGCTGGGGAGTGAGATGCTGCCGGGACGAGAGACGGACGGAAAGAGAACAGGTCTCATGATCTGCGAGTTTTTATCTTTCCCTCTGACCGGAAAACAGTAACAGGGTCACAAAGTCCCCTGGGGAATGTAGTAGTTCTCCTCTTCTGAGAACCAGGTACCCGGAACTATCCACGATCCAATTGGAGCATTAACTCTTTAACTCCCAGTACGCTATATGATGCTATGGTGTGGAATGCCAATAACCAAAAATCATAAAACCATGACAATAGACTGTCTTGTTCCTAAAGCACCTGAAATGTGAAGGCAGTATGTAGTGTAATAGTCTGCATATTTCTTATTGGTGGAGACAGTAAGAAGGTGCTGTTGGTACAGAAGAAGTATCCAATCTGATAGCAATTGCATATAAAAGCCTTGTCTCCGGTTGCCTTCTGTTGTGGAGGCTCCTAGTCTGGAACCTTCCTGTTGTCCGCTGGCCTCGCTAAGACAGATGTGGCTATTAACAAGTGGTGTTACTCCTCATCACTGCATGCAGCTGATGTTGTCTTCCATACCTGGCTATTTTCCAGCTATGTTTATTATAGACTGTTTTCTATCTTCATAGTTTCCATCAAAGTTAATTTTTTTTTCTGTTAAATATCTTCCATGCTTTGTTGCAGATGTGGCTGCATTTCAGTGGTGAAAGAAATAGTTCTTGTACATGGTTTGTTTGTCCTCATAGGGAAGTTGTTCCATCCCTTGGATCATTTTTGTGGCCCTCCTCTGGACATGCTCCATCAGCTCCATGTCTCTCCTGTGCTGAGGACTCAGCATCTGGATGCAGTGCTCCAGGTGAGACCTCACAAGCGCAGAGCAGAGAGTCAGGATCACCTCCCTTACCCTGCTGGCCATGCTTCTTTTGATGCAGCCCAGTATATGGTTGGCTTTCTGGGCTGCGAGGGCACATTGCTGGCTGAAGTGAGAGTCCTTGCTTCGCTTTTTTCTTTTTTTTTAACACGAGAAAGATTAGAAAAGCTGAGGGTTGTGTTTTGCATAGCATGTGTATGGCAAGATGTGCCTTTTCTGAGGACAGGTTTGTGGGTTTTAGCAAGTGAAAGAGTTGTTAGCTTATTCCAGCAGCTTGTTCTGACTCATCTGACACCTCTTTTAATTTTGTACTACTTAATACAGTTTAAGAAACACTGTGATCTATAGCCTGTGTTTAATGGAGGACCTGTATGCTGGATTTCAACAAGAGTTATACTGCTGACTTGGTTGAAAGCAGACTTTGGTCAGTGTTCAGTGCTTTGGAAGTCTTACGTAGCTAACTGCACTTTCCAAATGACTGGTGAAGCAGAGCTAACATTAGTCACTGCAGACTACACTATGGTGTGTTTAATATTGATCTACATGCACCTGCAGAACCAATATCTCAAGCCTGTGCTGACAAAGCATTTCAGGGGAGGGAGTGGAAAGATGGATGCAACACAGAGTCCGTGGCTGATTTATACATGCTGATTTATCGAGTTACATGCATACTAGAAATTTGTAAAGTACAAATGTGTACATTACTGAATGAGAAGCTAGCCTGAATATGAAAAAAATCTCCAGTGTATAGTGTTTTAGATACTGTATATTTATATGATTAAATCACACGTCAGCCAAATGTTGCTGATCTCTGTATGAGGGGTGAGGCTACAAGTAATTTGGCTTTAAATTTTACAACCAGGCATCCTAGTTATTTTGAAGCTTTACATTTGAAGGGTTATCACATTGCAAGGACTGACTAACTGTAGCAAACATTAGCACTTTGACAGAAATGTTACAGAAGCTCAAGCAATCTAAGAGTGACACACCATCATCCTGTAAACCCTGCAGTAGATCTAACAGGACATAGAGAGGTGCCAGGTGTTGAGAAGTTTTCTACAGCAATATTAAATATTACGAGTAGTAGGTGTCCTTAAAGATCATATGGGAAATACATGGCAAAGCTTAGTTATATGATCATAGAATGGTTTAAGTTGGAAGGAACCTTAAAGACTATCCATTTCCAGCCCATGCCCATGGCAAGGACACCTCCCTCCAGATCAGCTTGTCCAGAGCCCCATCCAGCCTGGCCTTGAACACCTGCAGGGATGGGACATCCACAACTTCTCCAAGCAGCCTATTTGAGTGCCTCACCACCCTCTGAGTAAAGAATTTCTTCCTGATGTCTAATCTAAATCTACCCTCTTTTAGTTTAAAGCCACTACCCCTTGTCCTGTCACTATACTCTCTGATAAAGAGCTTATCTCCAGATTTCTTGTGGGCCCCTTTAGGTATTAAAAGGTTCCCCTGGAGCCTTCTATTTTCAGGATTGATCAGCTATAAAACTCTCAGCCCCTCTTCACAGGAAATGTGCTCCTGATCATTCTTGTGGTCCTCCTCTGGGCTTGCTCCAACAGGTCCACATCCTTCTTATTTTGGGGGCCTCAGAGCTGAATGCAGTGTTCTATGTGGGGTCTTGCAAGAGCAGAGGAGCAGGTTCCTTATTCCTTGCTTTACATTCTGAAATACTCTATCTTGGTAGAAAGAAAAGGATTGTGTTGCTGTGACTTCTCTTCATGCTTTGATTCTGTACCAGCAATTCAGAGAGTCGTGCAAGCCCTGACAGATCTCATTTTTTGTGCCACATGAACATGAGTCATTACTGACACTTCAGATTCCAGGATCTCTAGTCCTTCTAGGCAGCATAATTGTATCTATATTACAAATTAAATAGAAAACCCAGAGAGGGATAAAGATTTCTGGAAGTAGAACAAGCCACTACAGTAGCTCTTTCTCCCTGTAAAGCACTGGAGTGCTGGATGTTACCTCCATTCTATTGCCGTCATCTATCTATTTCCCAGGTAATTAAACTTGGTAAAAAACCCTGTGCAAAGCAATTGTTGTTGGGCAACTTTTGTTATTCCAGCTTGGAGTAAAATAATCCTGGAGCAGAAATGACTTAACAAGTTATGTAGTCTCCTGAAGCTTAGTCAGGCTTTGTCCACAACGTAGTTAAATCCCTTCTCTTGTAGGATGCTAACAGAGAAGTACTTATTGTAGGGTGTAAAAAGTGTTGCACAGCAAAAGTGTTCTAATATCTCAGTATTTGCTTAAAGCTTTCTGTACGTTTAAGACTTGCTCACACATAATTTGAGCGAGGCCTTTGTTTTCTTGAATGTGTAAAATTTGGATGAGCTAGTAAGAAGAAAGTGAATGTTCTTTAGGTAGAAAGCAACAGTCACTCAAATCCCAGGTGCAGAAAGGATGCTCAATCCTTGCCAGAAATATTGCAGTCTCTAATTGCAGAGCAGCTAGTCTGCAGCCAAGCTGGCTCTGGAGGAAAGATGGAAGTATTTGATCTCAGCTGTGTTACCACCTGTATCACGCCAGGGAAGTTAAATGCACTGAAAGAGCTCTGCTTACCATTGATTTTATTTCTTCCAAATGAAGAATGTGTTGATAAATGGCTGATGAAATGAGGTAGCAGTGGGTAAATGGGCACCCTACCATAATCTCTTTTTTTCTGTCTGGAGCCACTAACCCTGGCATTAAAAGAGCTGCTACTTTGCAGTAATGGCAATGCTATGAAAGTAAATGGTGGGCCAGTTCCTGCCATTTGAGATAATTTGATGAGAATCTGAAATATAATCAAATCATTTAGAACCAGGAGAAAAATACATTGCTTTGAGAGCTTCAGACCTTGCTGTTATGGTCATTCCCTGCCCTTGCCAGTGTTCATTTCTAAGAGACCTCCTTGGATAAAGTGGCATAGAACCAGAGGTATGGTTGTATGGTTGCACTGGCACAGTTGTAAAGGCGGGAAGAAGCTGTCTACGCACACACCACAGTGACAGGAGATTGTGTAGTGCCTCTAGGCTTCAAAGAGTATCTTAAAAAAGAATCAAAACTACAAAAGACAGAGACAGGCAGAAGAGGAGGCTACTTTGTCTGTAACTGCAGTCACTGAACATAGGGACAACTTCCGAATGTGTCACTTTGTGTCCTGGCATGCCAGTTATCCACTAGGATTGAGTCTTGGGAATGTCTTGCACTGGAGCTGTTCTCACTGAAGCTGCAAGGCCTCTATTCAAGGAGCGATTAAGTGGAGCCTTCTTTAACTGAGAAGCTTTATTGCAGATTGCTGCTCTTGAGTTAATTCCCAGAAGTCTTTTACTGCAAATACAGTATAGAGTTACCTGATCCATGAAAGAAGGCTAAAAAAAAAAAACAAGAGACAGAAAACCAGCTAACTTAGCATGTGGCAATTAAGAGCTCAAAGTAAGGAAAGAGTGGCATTAAATTAAATTGACTTAATTAGATTGGGATTCTGTTCATTGGGAACACTGTTCATTGGGATATTAAAACCTACAAAAATCAATAACCTCACAACTGTCATGTATCGGCTTAGATGATCTATGCTGACTGACCAGTTCATGTAATCTTTCACTGTTGAGGATGGTTGGCATCAAGATAAAAGGAAGTAACCAGAATGTTAAATGAGAGGAATAATATATATAAATATTCAACTGTAAAGTGAAATGTACATGGCAACAACTTGATTATGTCTAAGCTATGTGAACTGGCCTAGCAGGGTCTCTGTGGAAGACAGCATGCACAGATGGTTAAAGTGGCTTCTCTGGGTGATTTGGGAGCACTGGTAAAAGCCTGGAAACAGGCTGGCTAAAAATGTCACATCAAAGCAGTGCTGCATTAGAAAATGGGCTTTTCAACTAAATGTAATTCTTCATTAAAAATGTAACTGTGAAATACATAACCATTCCAGAGAAAAAACCCTCAGGTAATCAGAGAGGAGGGCCAAAAAGACTTTATCTCCTTACAGGGATCTTTGAAGATATTTATTTTTGTAACATTGTTCTGGAGAGGTTAAGTACAAAAGTTATTTTCTTGTTTGAATAATTCTAAAGTGACTATGTTTAATTTTTACCATAGTTTCAGATCAGGTTGAATTGGTTTGAAGAGAGTGATGAATGATGCCTTGTCTAGTAGAGGCACCTTCCTGTGCACAATAGTGCTTTGTTTTACACATCTATCAAAGAAATAACTGGGGTGTTGGAAATGACACATGGATTTCTCTCTGGCAATAAAGGACCTGACTGGCTGTGTTACATTATAGTGATAGTTGCAATATAACAATCTTGATGGATAAAACAGTATCTAACCTTTGGGCTGGGCTGTTTAGGTCACCAGTTTAAAATTGGAGACCATCCATACCAGTTTGCATTTCCATCCTTATTGTCTAACGCTCTGCTTTTGTTCTGTATAGCTGATACCTGAATTTCCACATGCTACGGAAGTTCCATTGCCTATTTACTCTACAAATGGTGTTGTACTTAGTCTGATTTGCCATGCTTGCTTTGTACTTTTACTTGTAGTCATCTTCTCCTCTGAGAGTCCATATTTAATATTCTTAACGGCAGAGCAGATCAAATCCATCTCTGTGAAGATGAGCTTTTGAACTTGATGGTGAGTGAATGATTGACAAGGTGCAAGAATTTTTGTGTCAAGGCTGTGACATGTCATTTGTTGAAAAAGCTATTCAGCTGAATGCTCTACTCATCTGAAAGCTAGGAGAGTGAGAATTATGCCAGATTCTCAAAAGGATGCTGCTTGGTGTCTAGTGGCACCATTAGTGACATTTTGACGCTAATGAACAAGAGAGCATTTTCTGCACTGAAAATTATGCTTTTTAAGGTTAGAAAAGGATGCTTTAAGAAGTCTGTACAACACTGTTGCAACTCCTATAAATGTCCAGTTTTGCAGCAGGTAATGAAGTTACAGCTTGTGGATTGCCGTAGTCTATAGAGTGTTTGTTGATCAGATGGTGTTAAAAACTGCATGAAAGACAGCTGAAACAGTTTAAATGCTTCCCTGCTGGTGCTTCTCTGTGTAAGCAATTGCTCTAGGTGCTATGTGGATGTTAGAGGTGTGTTAATGGGAGAAGGGGAAGATGCTGAGGAGATTGTCTCTTGTTAAATTGTGTTCTCCAATGTGAAAGAAAGCATAAGAATTGCAGAGTTGGCTTGACGGAAGTTAACGCTCTATTCCCAAGTGTGAAAACCTAAAATCTTGCAAATATTGAGTGCAGCCACACAGTGGTCAGAAATATTGTTATTAATTAGCAGCTGCTTCCTTGTTTTGTGACAATATGCTGCAAACGAGCAAGGGCTGTTCAAAGAGCTGCATGGATGTGAACTTAATAGTTCAAAACTATAGCTTCTCTGTTGCTACGAGCTTGTCTTGGATTTTACTTCTGAATTAATTGGCTAGGTCAATTGACCCTTCACCATAGTGTTGTTGCTTGAGGGAATTAGTAGAAGTGAGAGATGGAAAATACTTCCTCCTTATAGAATCTGCAGCTTCCCAGCCTCACCCTTCCAAATCTAATATGGGTTTAATTCTTTTAAAAAGGATCTCTTGCCTATGTTCTCTAGATCTCTTTGGATTTGTGCTTCCTAATATTGTATAGGAATGTTTGCAGAAGTCCTAAGGAAATTCTAAGAAAATCTTGATGTCTTTTAATTCCTTCTGCTAGGACTGGGATCATTTCTCTACAGGATTTTCTTTTTCTTATGCGTTAACATTCTTAGGAAAAATAATGCATTTTTGGGGGTGTAGAAGAGGTAAAAAGGTTCTCTGGAGACCAGTCGTTCCTAGTGGTGGAGGTCAGCTCCACAGTGGGGCTCCGGTTATAGATTTCATTCTATTTCTTACAGATGCTGGTAAGTTGCCACATCTCTTCCTCTTTCATATTCTAGAGCCACAAGTGGTCTGTCTAACGACAGCAGCACAGCCTATAAGATCAGAGCACTGAGCGTGTACAGACATGGCTATTGTTTTTCCTTTTGATGAAGGCACCATATGCTGATTGCTTTGCTTTGAGTTTTTTTGAGAACAAAATTCATTAAAATCTTTTCACTGCTCTTTTTTTCTGAGACGAGGCTGGCTAGGGAGATAGAGGAACACCCTCCTGCTATACCGTCTCCCTGAAATTGTGGCCACAGATGCTGTCTTGGCTGCTGGTAACAGCGCTAGAATGGCAGCAGCCTTCTGCAAAAGAGGCTTAAAAATAGACCCATTTGGTTATGCTTGTTCCCTTAAAGGGACACTGTCAGTTTGATTTAGTCCCAGCATTTTAGCTTGCTTGCTCTCAGCTGTGCCATCTCTTCCAAGTTGCCAGCCAATTTGGCCAGCTTTGCAATGGGATCGATATTGTTTTACATACAGGCAAATATGCTTTGAATATAGTGAAATAAAGTTTTACTAAACCCAGTAAATTGATGACACGTCTTTTTTTGTTGTTGTTGCCTGGGTCTGTTACCATCAGTGTGAGGCACAACTAGTATTCTCAGGCCAGTATGATCACTCTTGCAGTTGAAGTCCTTGTGCTGTCAGGTTACTGGCATTAAGTACAGTTAAACATGTGCTTTGAAAAGATATCTCTTTTCTTTACAATACTGCCTCACTGCTCATTTTTTGAGTTGGAAATCACATTCCTCACTTTCTCCCTTTCCTGCTGAAATTAATTTGGGTAATGTGGTGGGGTAAGATGGGGAACACTCAGTCACCAGCTCCCAAGTACTTTCTATCCCCTTAAGGCCCAGGGTAGCTCGTGAGAGTGGTTTCTTGAAATTACTAAGCCTCTTGAGATTTTGCCTTTTGTGACCTCCCTTCTTCAGAACAACACAACACTGTTAGTGTGTCAGCAGGCAAATAACAAGCTTGGCCTGCAGCACCTCAGATGAGACCTCTGTCATCTACCATTTTGGAAGAATTGTCACATCCAAATGTCTTGACTCTGCCTAAAGTCAACACAGTTTGTATTGTATTGTATTGTAGCCCTGGGGAGCAGAGCAGCTAGTTTCATGACCGTAGTGAGCAGTAAGCAGACCCTGGGTTCAATCCTGAAGGTTTCTTACTTCATTTTCTCATTGCCTACAACATTTGTTCTCCTCTGTGCAGTGGTATGGAGATTGATAGCACTTAGCAAAGGCTGTGAAAGCTGATTGGAGCAGGCTGAGAGGGGATTGTAGAAATGTGATTTCATGCAACTACACCTGGCTTTGCAATGGTACTATCAATTTAATTTCCTCCTCCTCCACCATCTTCTCCATGTTAACTGCTTCTTTCCCTCCTGGTGCCTTATTGTCCTTCTGCAATGCCTCTGTTATTCTTTGACATGTCCCAGTCTCTTATGTCAGCTTATCACTTCCATCTTGGCCCTCTGGCCTCTTCTTAGCCCAATTTCCACTTGTCTATTCTTTTTTTTTCATTAAGAGTTAGATGATTGCTGACATTTCTACACTTCCCTATCTCCTTACTTTGAGAGTTCAGCATTGATTTCAATTAGAGTCTGCCTGGGAGGCCTGAATGCACAGGTGTCTCTGATCATGGTAATAAGTCATTGTTACCACCCTCACAAATGTGTTCAGTTGTGGTAGACTCTTGTGGTTACTTTAGTTTTCAGTCTGGGACCAAGCTACTTGAACTGTGGTAGTGTTCTGTGGTCTTCTCCTTGTTTCTGTGGGATGGACAGGTCTGCAGACAACTGTGGAAGGCTTTTCTCAGGTATCTTGCAACTCTAGCTTTCTTCACTGGGTGATTTAAGTCCTTAGAGGTGTGCTAGATTGAGGGGCCTGCTAGCTAGCGTTTTTGACTTTTCTCTTATTGCTTTTTAGGATTTGGTCCTCATATAGTTGTGCTTTGGTGAGACGATTGAGACATGTCTTGCCTTAGGTTGTGTTAGGTAAAATGATGCTGGAGACATTTTGTCCCATGTTTGCATGAGTGGCTTGTTCAGTACTGGTGTGTCTGTCTCTTGGGGTCACTAATGCTTGTTCCTGGATCTATGGAGGATGTTCCAGAAACCTGGAAGAAACTAAATTGTGTCAGTGTATAAAAAGGGTAAATAAGGCAAACCCAGTAATTATAGCCCTGTCAACTTGACATTGATCCTGAGCAAAATAATGAAATTGCTGATAAAGTTATTTGAATAGCAAACAGTTAAAGAGAATGATATAATTAGTGTCACTCAAGATGAGTTTATGGAAAATAGATCTTGTCACACTAACTTGATATCTCTTTTATGATAAACTTAATTGATTACAGAGAATACTTCAGATATCTTTAAAACAGTTGACTTGCTACCACAGGGCATTTTGAGAAGAAAAAAAATTAAAAGATACAGAATTAGCATGGCATACACTAATGACATTGCTAACTGGCTGGTTGTGACATGTTTCTAAATGTGATGTTAAACTGGTAAACAAGGAATCATTGCTGAGTGGGTGTGTTTTCAGTAAGGTCCTGCAGCAAAGGGTTCCTAGCTCTGTTGTCTGATTTTTTTTTTTTTAATAGTTGAATATGAAGGAAAATAACAGATTGCTGGTGATTAAAGCCTGCAGGTATGTTATCCCCTAGTCTTGTGTAAACTGGGGGGAATGGCATTTTGCACTACTGGCTTTCCAAGCCAGAAGTACCATTTAGTAGAATGTAATAAGCAAGTGTGGAGCTTCTAATGGGCCCAAATGTTAAATATGGTATCTAATAACTGAAGAGGTCACTCTTACAGAGTGGAAGACGCTCTGGGGAAAGGGAGAGCACTGAGAGGTACTTGAAGCACCTGCTTAATAATCATTTCTCAGGTTACCAGAAGGATTAGTGAGGTCTTTCATTTAACAATTCCTCATTTTTACATTGAGAGTCAGGAGGTAATGCTTTAGTCACTGGTGCAATTGCTTTTGTGATACTATGCCTCAGTCTTGTTTCAACAGTGCTAGAAGGATACTGACAAATTGGAGAAGTATCAGAGGCAATCTGTCAGAATGATTAAAAGGTCTGAAAAACATGTCCTTCAGTGACATGCTTTTAGAGCACAATCTGCTTACTTTATTGAATTGAGGTTTAGAGGTGACTTGACCAGTCTGTAAGTACCTGTATTAGGACCAGAAGCATTCTTCCATTTAGCTGACAAGTGATTGCTGCTTGCTGCAAGCTGAAGCTACACAAATTTGGGCTAGAAGAAAAAGCCCTATTTGAAAAGAATGAGGGTAATTAACCACTGGAGTGTTTTAAAAAGGGTAGTTGTGGATTTGTTATCATTAGCAATCTCACTCTCTTGACAGTGTGCTCTGGTTGAAGCAGAGAATTCATTTAGGGGCTGGTAAGATCTGTGTTTTATAGGAGGTCAGACAGGGTGATTGCTTTGGTGTCTTTGAGCTGTAGGATCTCTGAGCACATTACTCCAGTTCTTGTCAGTACTGGCCTGTCCAGGATTGCTCCCGCATGTTAATACTTTAGAAGAAACTCTCTCTTGTTTTAACTTGTGTAAAATGGATGCAATTTAACAAAATTAGACATTAGTTCACATAATGAATAACCTTGATTTTATCAATTTGCAGCTCTATTTTCTGCAATTTGACAAGTTTAAATGGCATTCAAGTAGCTTTTCATGTAAGGTGTCGCTCTGTTTCCTTACTAATGCCTGAACAAGTACCTTGCCTATTGTCAGATTATTAATTCTCTGTTATTAAGTACTCAGGTGCTTCTTCGTTGAAAGGACTGTCAGCTGCCAACGTGAAATAGTTTAGATTAAGAATCCAGCCTGCTAGAGGCTCCTCTGCTTCTCCAGACTAGTATCTTATTGCATGAGAGTCCTCTTTCCAGTAAATTCTTCTCCCTTCTCTCTAGAAAAATTACAATTACTAAAAGAGGAAGCCACATCCCACTTCTATGTGCGACATAGGTGTGCGTGTGCAGTCCTTCCTGCTTCATTTAATATGAGACGAGTGGTTTCCTGCTTCTGCATTATTGGTTCTGATGTTGTTGTTCTGACTGTGCTAGTAGCTGTATCATTTGGAGCTTAGCAGGATTCAGTTGCTTGCCTGACTTTACCTCACAGTTGAGAGGCACTAGGAGACCTAACATCATTTTTTAAGCTGTCAGAGGACTCTGGTGTGATTCTAAATCACAGTTTCCTGTACTCAGAAAAATCTGAATAATGTCAGTGTTTCCTCTCTAACCTTTTGTTGCTTAGGGACTTTGGCTTACTGAAAGCTTTCTTGGCTTTTCCTGAAGGTCATTCTGTGCAGTACAGTAGGAAGACCTGAGAATCTTGTCATTCTTTCTGTTTCTCAGCTTACAGAGCATATTGTAATTGCTAATCAACACATCTAGGGGTTTGATGTTTTTAGAGCTGCCTGGATGCCAGGTGGAGCATACAATATCAGGGTAATGGACACGCACACCCCTCAGAATTGCTTTCTAGAGCCTGGTTGCCTTGTCCCATCTCTCATCCCTCTAGCAGCACAGCTTGGACTTTGCCTGTACTGTGATCGTGTAAGAGGATGGCCTGTGTTAAATCGGTGGAGATGGTGGGTACACATTAAAGTGCCATTGTGTACAATACTTTTTCAGTTGTCTGCATCTGCATTATGGTGTGGGTGTTTTTTTAAAATTAGATGCCAGACAGGAACTGTGCTTCTGGCATAACTTAGTGGTAACTTAAACAAAGGAAAGTATTGGTGAAGGAGGCTCCTATCCTGAGGCAGTTGGGTGGTAGTGGAATAGCACTGGTGCTAGCACATGTGGAGCTGTATCTCACTGCTTGGTTTTCATGAAGCATTATTCTGAAACAGCCGGTGTTAAGCTGGGCCATGCTTGCTTCTGACTTCTGATCGTACTGTGACCACACTGAACCTAATACCCTTCACTTCACTTCTGCTTCTTGCCTTAGAATGCTTCTACTGGTGGAAACTGCATGCCTTCAGTCTGAAGTGACATATATCCTTTAGCAGCTGAGAGAAATTTAGACATTTTAATTTCTTCACTGTTCATTTCCCCACTGTCATCTGGGAGCATGTTCCTTATGCTCTGTTTGGTCCCGTCTTTTGCCATCAGCAAGACTGTCTTTGTAAAGTGAGGACCCCCTGTCTGAATATGAAATAAGGAGGCAGGTGGGGAATCTATTGTTAATTATGCACTGTAGTGTCATTCAGCTGCTTGCATAATGCCTAATTAAAGTGGTTATATTCTATTGTCTCTCAAGCTCTTTAATTGAGAAGTTAATCGGGTAAAAGCGAGCCCCAGCTTTGAATCCCCGGCTGTTTGCCTTCATGCTTGCTTTCTTTACCAGAAACTTCAAAGAAGTTGCTGTTTAGGCAGTTTATATAAATACTATATTCTGTGGCTCATGGGAAGTTCCCATGCTTGTATTTTCAGAGTAATTTGAATGAGAAGGTGAATTTCTCCCTTCTTGACAAACTCTTGATTTTAACTGGAGTGTGTATGGCTGAGTGCAGAGGTTAACCTTGTGTTGTTGTTTAACTGTACTTGTTCACAGTCAAGGGAAGTTCCCAGTGTCTGGAAAAGTGGTGATGAAACTGCATGGTCCGTAAAGGTCCCTTTGAACCCAAGCCATTCTGTGACTTAAAACAACAACAAATACAAGTGTGGCATGGGAGAATTGTAGCATTTAAGTCTATTCCTTAATCCTGCTATGAGATCTTAATTGGAACCTTTTTGCCCCTCATCAACTGTAGTTATTTTTTTAGTATAGAATATGTATAAACATAAGCTGCAACCTTCTGTCTTTGAAATTAATTGGCTAATATTCAGCACCAAAGATATATTTGAGCTTTGAAGTGTATCGCTTTATCTGATTTGCTGGGGAAAGATGGGCAAGAAAGAATAGCTTGTGCAGTTATGTAGTGCAGGGAAGCTTTTGAGGTTACAGAGACGTTGACAGGAAAATAATAAAAGTGGAGAAAATAAGTGATGATTTATTTCCTTTTTTTTTTCCCCAAAGTAGAAGTGAACTGATTGCAAAACCTGGATCAAATCTCTATCAATGTAGGGAAGTCTGGATCTGAATGTAATGTTGATGTCTTAATTCTATTGATGATAAGCTTGTTTTCAGTCCAGTTACTTGATGAAATACTGATATGTTCTCTGTGGTAACCAATGTGAAGGTCCTCAGTAAGCAGCAGATAGGCAGGGTAGCTACTAGAATTTTGCACTGTGGCCTATTCTTTTATAAGCATTTTATATTGGAGGGTGCTGTCATTAAAAGTGTAGTTTAATCACAGCTTAAAGAAGTATTAGCCTGCCACAGAACTCACGTTCTGTCTTGTTCTTCACCCTCATGTAGAAAATTGATCTTTCAGATACAAAGCAGAGATCTGGAGAAAAATAAATAAAGAATATTTTGAGCTTCTCATTTTAGTGTGGGCAAGGGAGGTAGGGGGAAGAATGACATGCTGGTTTATTCAGTTGTATGAGGTCACTTGCAGGTGGTGTGTGGTTAGCATTTTTTTTTGTCTTGATGCAGTATTCAGGAAATGGTCCCGTGCTGGACAGGATTTCTAATCCTTAGGTATGGATAATGTTTTTAAAATACTGATTCTTGATTTTACTTGGAAGATTTAAAAATAAATTTAAAAATAAAACTGTTGCTGGGAATTCTATTGGGTTTTACTTGGGCTTCTGTCAAGCACAAACAAATAACATATCTAATGAAAATATGCAAAGAAGCCCTTAAGTATGCTGAATATGAGAAGGCTGGCATACGTATGGAAAGCTGTATCGGTTAAAAATGGTGCTGGGAGAACTGATGTTCTTGGTTACAAGAACCTCCAAGTACATTGTTCTTTCCTGCATTTAATTTTGAAATGAATTAACATAGGGATATAGCTTTCAAACTTGCAAATCCCGATTACTTCAACTTCAGCGAGTGTGGAGCTATGAAAGTAATATATGCTGCTGTTTAAGGACTTAATTTGTATTGAGGTACATGAGTATCAGTGCCTGAATTTGCGCACAGAAGCTGAAAGTAGAGTAGCGTTAGGAGGAACTATGAATTGGGACTTTGGTTCACATTGAAGATTTTTTTGATGAATGGCTTTATATAGAGACTAACTTATTTTTCTTTTTACTGTTGAACTTGAACAGTCTTTAAGAACTTAAAACATACAAAAATAATTTTTCATTTTGCGTATCTGCACTCACTTGACTTTTGAGTTTTGTTTTCAGTGATTTCTGATTTGAACGTGTCTTTTATTTTCTCATGGCTCCATATCAGAACTATGAGCTTGGTCTGGTTTTGATACACTGCCTTATTCATCGCTCCAATGTCACCTAAAAGAACTCTTCAGAGAACATGGTTTTAATGGTCTACAAACCTTGACAATCTTACTTTGTTCCTTATTTCACTGTTAATGCTCTGAGTATTGCTTTATTGGCATTCAGTACTGTTGCAGTGGAATGAAAGGAAAACAATTGACTGAGCAGATGTAACATGCAGAATAGTGAGCGGTCAAGTTTGGACTCGGAAGAGACAGTGTTGAATTCTCAAAATTGACTGTAGGGTCAGTCCTGCAAGACCATGTCCTAATTTTGGTCAGTAACTTCTGGAGGTCTTACAGGGCTGACTCTATTGCTGATGAAGTTATTCTGTGGGGAAGATGGCTTGGATGCTGTTTTGGGACATTTTGTGTGGTCTAGAGATTAGAGAAGACTTGCTGTCTGTCCTTGGTATTACTCCTAGTTTGTCAGGTAGCTGGGGGAGGCTGTTCCTGTTTCTCATGTCCAAGTCAGGTTTGTGTCTGGGGTGGAGGATTCTGATTTCCTTTAAGATCCAAGGGAAATATCAGTATATAAAACCTTCTCAAGGAGCATCTGAGTGTGCTCCAAGTCAGATTAAAGCCTGATTATTTCAAATGCAGTAGAGCCTAGATGGACTTTACCTTTTAAACAGATAACTGTTTGGGGGGGAGGGGGGGAGGAGAAAAGTAGGGAATCTTTGCATTTTTTTATTTCTAAAGCCAAGTTTCTGATGATGAGATTGGCCATCAAATAGTGATTTTTGTGGTTGTTCAATCCTTTTTGTTGTTGCACATGCTTAAGAGAATCTGGGACTTTGAAAATGGCACAGGAAATATTTATGCTGGGTGTTCAGGCAAAGAATTCCTGAAGCTACTTGGTTAATATTATGTGCTTATTTGTAAGCTTTGCTCTGATATGTGGAGTGCCAGCAGGTGGCAATCAAGAATGTCCTGGCTGATGTCTCTGCATTTTTTTTAGGACCATGTGGCTTCCTATGTATTACTAAAGATCAGCTTTTAAAAGGCATGAAAAACTGGAGTGCCTGGAATTAATGGAGACTTGTGCAAAGGTTGGCTTCAACCTCTCTGCTTAGTCTGCAATTAATAATATTTGCTTTCCCCAAGGAACAGATATAGGTTAGCTGTTCATAAAGTCCTTAAAGGTGAAGTACTTAGAACTAAAGCTACAAGCTTGTTCCAACTAACCTTTCTCCTTTTTGAGCTACTGAGAACAGTTCAAATGTATGGTGCAAGTCAGAGCACCTGCATGCATTGCAGGGGAGCTGTGTTCTCAGGCCTGCTCTATCTGATGAGGGGAGAAAGTATCTGTGCAGGATGACACCAGGAATCTGCATCAGTACAGTCAGAAAAGAAACTGTGTGAGACTTCAAAAGCATTATGGCTTGCAGAGCTTGTGCTGCCATCAGAGGTCTCAAAAACTTTGTTATTCTCAAAGCCATTCCAGTACAGTAACCAGTGAAGTCACTCCAGGTGCATTAAATGTCATGAATTAAAAACAGCTACCCTATTACTGAAATAAGGCAGGGATATGATTTTTCTGGCTTCCTTCCCCCTCTATGGGATAGGAAAACATTACTGTTCACTAACAAAGGTAATGGTGGATAATTTGCTGGTAATTGGATGAACAAGTTTATTTTTGGTGCAGTGGGGAAATCTTATTGCTATGCTTAAAATTACCAATGAAACAGTTTGTAAAATCAAATTGCACCTGACAGTACAGCGTTTGCCTCTAACATTTACCAGCATGGCAAATGACTTTTTCCCACATCTGCCCTCAGCTTGATCTTTCGTTATGATAGGAAACTGTAATGAAAGGAAATGGAGAAAGGTGCAAGGATTCCTCTTTTTGGAGACCTTTTTTTTCTGCAATGACATGACTGTGGCATGAGGTCATTTGAAACACTGATTGCTTTGTACTGGTATTGTTAAAGCACTGTGACCCACATTGCTTGAGCACTGATCTGGTCCAATTAATGGATCCATGAGCTCTGATTAATTATAAACCTGACAGCTGCTTCTAGATGTAGTTGGTGCTGGTGACCTCTGATCTGGAGAGGAAGATGCTGACTTCCTTTGTGTGTCTGAGATTATCCAGCATGTATGAGTGATGCTCTGTAGAAATCATCCTTTTTAAGTAACAAATCCTATATGTACCGTTTTTTAATTATTTTTAATAGATTTTAGTTTCTTGGTACACTGGAAATCTGTAATGCCAAATAATTTTCATCTCTGAAATTTGCCTCTAGTCTTGTATTTTGCTCTACTTCAGAAGAATGCATCCTTGTAATCATCATTGCATAATTTGTCGGTAACTTCATTGGTGAACCTTTCCCACAGTGACATTTTCATCTTAGCCAGAAGAGCTCTGCTGAGAGTAACTCAGATTTTCCAGACTGTAACTGCTTACAGAGAAGGGAAGTTGGGCCTTGTTCTTACTGCTGCCAAATCTTTGTCGCTGACACTTCCTCAGGTATTATATCAAATAGTGTGCTGAGGTACTTAGTACACATCTCCCTCCATCAATTGCTGGGCCAATTTAGTGGGTGATGAGACTGTCTTGTACAAGATGCTATGTAAACATACAATAACAGAGTTTCTGCCCCAAGAGGAGTGAACATGCACAGAGAAAGAGGAAGGGGAGAGAGAGAGAAAGACCAAGTGGTATCCTGCTCTGTGGACCATGTGTCTGAATAGCAAAAGTGCCTTCTGACTGCCCCTGGCCAGTACCTGCTAAGCTGGTGCTCCTTTAGATTTTTGTTTCCTGACCTTCCCAAGCAGACTCTGCTGCTTGGAACTATTCCTGCTTTGTCTGGTGCGCTGTACCTCTGGCACATCATCTTTATCCATTTCCATCCTTCTACTTGTGCTCTGTTTTGGGAAACACTAGCTTATATATAGTTGTGTGTATGTTTTCACTGCTGTTCAAGAGATGGTTTGACAGCTACTGTAGCAAGCAGATGTGACATCTCTGCTGGCCTTTGGATCACTTGCTGCCTGTTGTTCAAAATGGCCGTGGAGTTTTCCTACACTGGGACTGTGTTGATGTTGCCAATAAGCTGACCTGAAGTATCCTCTGCCAGTTGAAATGCAGGGATTTGTTCACAGTTCCCAAGACTCAAACTGTTCTTTGATTCTGTGCTATGAAATAACCAGTTGCATACATGTTTATACATTCTGACTCGTAAGTTGTGATGCTGTCATTTAGCCTAGCCTTTGCAAGTTCTGAGCATTTATCTTCAGCAGAGCACCCTAGGAAGGCTCAGATATTCCTGATAAGGCACAGATCTGAAGGAGGATGTCTTCTAGTCACCATGGAGGAGAGGAGTATCATCCCCCCCTTATTTTCATTCCATTCTCCTTAATCCTGCACATAACAAGAATGGCTGAGGTTCTAAAAATGAGCAGAGCTTGTACTAACGTCTGTGTGTAAAGGATATGACAATTTTCAGCCATTGCATAAAAATGCAGTGGAACTAAAGGATGTTTTCTGAGTATTATATGCACATAAAGAGCATACGCTGCTCTGTAACAGTTTAGAAACAATGTTTCTAGTTTCAGTGTGGCCTCTTCTTGAATCCACTGATCTTTACAGATCTCCATTAAAATTTTTTGGTTTCTTCTGTGTTTCCAGGGACAAGACTGAGCATAAGTATTGCAGATGACAATTTGAATCAGTAGTCTATTTGAACATTGATGGCTTTTAAGTTTTGTTTAAAGGAGCCAAGAAAGAATGAAGCAACATGCTGTAGTAACTTCTGGATGAGAAGAGGACAGGCGACATTACTCTGATTTTCAGGTTGACTCCTCTGCCTCTATTCTTCTGAGAGGCCTCATCAGCATACATGAGAAGTTAAGATTGTTTTGACAATGTACATTAGCTTAAATTCATGTAAATCAAATTTCTTCTGCCAGCATCTTGCCTCGTCCCCCAGCACGTTTCAGGACAACTGGAGAGTCTAGAGCTTCTTAGCTCTCATCAGTTGAAACAATTTACTCTTGAAACTGCCTGCTCCGAGTCTACCTCTCTTTTGTGTTACACAAAGATCCAGGAAAAAATGGAGATTCAAAATCAGCCTGCAACTTTTCCAAAGACCCAGGCAGCAGGCAGCCATGGGAAAGAAATAGAGCAAGAATGTAACACTAATGTCATTTTACTGTGGGATGTTTCTGTATGGGAAAGGAATGTTCATACTGACATGTTCTCTTTTGACGGGTGGTCTTTAATATTTCATGAAACCAAACTAGTTCAGAAACATAAAGAAGCCTTTTACTAAAGTGATTTTCTAGAACAGAGTTGGCATAATACACATAGGCCAGGTCCAGCCAGAAAACTGTCAAGCCTTTTCCTCCATTTTCACTTCTTTAATAAGCCAAGACACATTGCTTTTATGCTTCAAGGCATCCCAGGAAGCTGGAGATCCCGTGTTTCTGAATTGGTATAACTACAGACATTTTTGCTAAGATTTATCTACCGAGTCATTCAGCTGGTCCAGAAAAAATCCTGTGCTTCAGTGCACAGAAAGGAAATTGTCCAAAGCTGTTTAGGAATGTCTATGTACTAGAGCATTTTATTTGAATATTTGGATTAGTCTGAAATTGTGCATTCGTCTGGTATACAGCATGAACACACTGTGAGCAACTTTTATTTCCTCTAGCAGATAAGTTAAGCCACTTCCTGTAGAACATGTCTGTTATATCTTTCTTATAAGACAATTTCCCTAAGTTCCTATAGCTGCTGGGCACAAACATTATTTATTTTTTCTGAGTAATAAGTGGGGAATTTTTTGGTGTATGTTAAAGATCTCATGTGCATGTTTCCTTTATGGCATCTTCACTGTTTTTTCGCCTTCCAAAATAATCTAGATGTAATCTAGACAATGCCATTTTCCTTGTGCTTCTGCTAGAGACTGCTGAGATCATACTTCATCATCTGAAAAGCTTTTGTTCCATTCTTTACGTGCTCCTGAGCTAGACCATGCCTAAAGTGGAGCATGTCAACATCTTAAAATCTTAAAAACCCGATCCTCCTGTATATGGGCTGCAGAAGGGCAACGTTCAAATAAACATTTAAAGCTTCCTGGATTCAGATGAAGCAGAAAGCTTGGATCAGTTGGTCTATTTGCCTGAATCTGCTGAACAAAAAAGTCCAAGTATCTCATTTTTGATGCCCTTCCCTGACACATTTCATGTCAGCATGCATTATGATTTTTTTAAACAGTGTACAGCATCACCTGCAGCAAGAAACTCTGCAGCTTTCCACTGTGGGTAGGGGTAATCACAAAGGATAATTACAGCGCTATTAAAACAACCAGAAAAGTTCTGTTAAAGAGAACTAGTGACATAAAGCAAATTAGAACAAGGAGGGCATAAGCGTTTAATGTTTTGTAAATTTACTGCTCTCTTTCCCAAATCTCATCGAGGAATGAGTATGATATGTGACTGCAGAGGTGATTAACATCCACAGTGGCTCTGGTAATGTGAAGAAAGCTGGTTGACTTTGCACAGAGAGTTTGTGCTGCTTGTTTTACTCCATGAGGATTTTCCATGGATCATCTAAAGAACTGCGAACAAGATTTTCTGTTGCATCTTGTAAAAATGTCAATAGTCAACAAGAACTGGTTGAAAGGATTTGAGCATCCACACAGAACCAGTCATGTTGCTTTGGACGTGTGTGTCATATTTGGATGCCTACGTGCTGTCTTCCCTGTGGAAGAAAACTTTGCCTTTTCCAGTTCCATGTCTGGCCTTCATTTAGATGGCCATTAGCCCTCTGTTTTTAGGATGCACTTCTTGAGTACTCTGCCTTTCCTTCTGGCAGGAGTATTCACCTCCTTCAGGCAGAGTTAGTTTTGACCCCTTTTATAGCTCCCAGACTGGATACCATGTTCCAAGTTTTCAAAATACAGCAGCAGATATGAAAACACATGGTTTTATTTATCCCAGAGAAATAGAATGGGTAGAGACAAGTAGATTAAAAATAATAAAACCTTATGTGCATATGAACTGACCTCACTTCAGGATTTCCTTGTCAGCTAAACAAGTTCTTCTTAACTAACCACTCTCAGCACTTCTGACTGTTGACACAAGCTGACCCTAGCAACCTCTATCACTTCAGTAATCCCCACTTCCAGTTATGCCATCCCTGTGGTGCATAGGCTGCTTTAAAAATCCTTTTCAGGTACTCAGAAATTAATTTGACTTTCAGTCCTGTAGTGGGGCAGTATTTCCATGGGAGGAACTTTCAAATGGTGAGCTCAGGTGTTGCTCCTTCAAGGCTATTGAAGAAAAGATGCCGCCTACATTCTTAAACTGAAGAGCTCAAACTGGATTTAACCTTAGGCTTTCCTAGAACCAGGCACTAGATAATCCCTAAATCCCCAAATATGTATCCTATTGATAACAGCTACGTTCTTCACTCAATCTCTAAAAGTAATTGCTTCTTTCCAGGAGTATAAAATTGCCTCTGATTCTCGGGGCTCTTTGCAGCAGGTATGCAGTTGGCATTATTAGTATCATCTGAGACTTGCTCTGCAACTTCAAAGAACCTATACAAGTTTCTCTTTTCCTCCCCTTAAACTAGTGATGGACCAGAGCCTGTACTCTAGATGCAAATATGTATGCCTTCTTATGTTTCAATTTATTGTGGTACGTGGTGTTGTGGCTGCTTTTCAAAGCTTTCTATTTGCTGCTGATACATTACGGGTTGCAGTGGAGGATGGTTACCTGAGAACTGTCTTCAGCTCAGGAATCCCCATGCAGTTTTAGATAGCTCTAAGACAGAAGACACAGGAGCAGTAACTGGTGATTTGTCTTCTGCTTTATCTTCTGTGGTGCTTCTGTAGGCTCAGGAGACATCTCTGAACTAATTAGCAGTCTGTAATTGGGCAAGTCAACCAAGCTCTTGCTGGCAGCACGCTTAGGAAGGAAGCAAGCAGTGAAAGAGTGAGAGATGTTCAATTCTTCTGCTTTCAGTAGCAGTGGAGGTCTGCATGAGAAATTGTGGAACAGCTCTGTCAGGAAAGCGAAGATGCTTCTGTGGTGGAATGTCTTGTGGTACCTCACTGTAGTCATCACGGAGATTTGTAAGAACGTTGCACACTGTCCATTTTATAGTAAAACTCAAGTAGGTCTCTTTTCATTTAAAAGACGAGGTTTTTGATAATGATCACAGTGATCTGAGGATCTCTCTTTGTTCTTGAGCTGCAAATTAGACGCCAGTATTGTAAGGAGGGTTTCCCAGATATTTTCCTCTCTTTTCTAGATGGGATGTTAAGAAGTGATTGATCCTTATTTATTATAAAGAGTAGATGTAATGTTCACATGTAAAGCACTGGTTTTACCTTATATTACCTTGTTTACCTTATAGGCAGTACTGCTGCCATAAAGATGACATGCTGCAGACTGTTCATGTCAGATGCAATGTACTGTGTAAAAATCTGGAATACTCTTCTAAAACAGAAAGTTTTAGAAAAAAATTGCTTGAGCAGTGAGTCAGAGCAGACTATTTTCAGTGTTTCTGGACAGATAGAGGTCAACAAGTCCAAACTTAGCTGCAGCCAGAATCTCTTCTTATCTGCTTCTTAAGCGAGTAATGGTCTTGCAGAGCATTTTTGTCTTGAATTGAATGCAGAGGGCTCAAAAGCTGCTTCTTTCAACGCCAGTCAAGGAGTGATGATGTTACACAAGACTTTCTTAAAGATTTGGGAAAATTCAGTGTAAAGAAGAGGAAGATGAATCTGAAAAACCTCCAAAACATCTAGGCATATCCAGCTCTTAATTGTATGATGGAAATCTCTGAACCATTTGCCCATGCCTTATTCATAATAAAAGTTGAACAGTGATACTAGACCTGTATGACATAGCTTCTTTAACAAGACTGCTTTAGGTCTTTATATAATCATTAGGAAATCTTAGCTAAATAGATCTTGATCAAAATTTGCTATAAAGGAAGTACAGAGGGGACCCCCAGCTCCTATTTTGCCTTTGCGAGGGTTTCATGCTTCTTGTGGTGGATGATGCCTGGTCATGTAGAATCTTGCTATGATTTCAGATGTTTTTGTCTTGGTGGCAGAAAGTGAGCCCTAAACAGATGTGTCTCCCTGTCTTGTTGTTTGTTGCTAACTATGAACTTCATCAATAATTCACTAAATTTAATCAAAACACTTCTTGTCTCAGTGGTCTTAAAAGCAGACTCCATGAAAGGATATTTCTCCTATTTGTTAGGCCTGAGAGTAAGGGAGTGAGTAATTCCTCCTCTCAGAAAATGATAGAGTATTATTTTTTTTACACTGCAATAGATACAAGTCATATAGCTCTGACTTAATATGTGATGTTCTGCTCCTATTATATGTGCATTTCTCCTCTGTAGGAAACATTATGTCTTAATCTGTAGACATGTCAGTCAGTCAGTAAGTCCTGATGGATATGATCCTTGACAGAAAGGAGCAACAGAGAGTGAGGTGAGTGAGGAGACCGCAGGGACAGATCTTACTTTGAGCAACCTCATTTAGTGCTCTACTGGCAGACAATGATCAGAGCTGGATTTCCTGAGAAATATCATATTAGGGAGTTACTTAGTAAACTTAGGTGTGGACTGTGCAATAAAAACTCATATCATTGCAGCTGAAATATACAGAAAACTATTTCAAATCTGGACAAAGTTATGCTTTTTGTGAGTGCTCATTTAAAGAAAAAGCACCAACCAATAAACCGAGCAACAATTAAAAAAAATTTAAAAAAACCTTGAAATAATTTCAGATCATTTTGTGTTCTACTCTTCATGAACACTTATTTTCATGTAAATATTATAAGCTTTGTATCCAGCCATTTAGTTAACAGAATACATGAATGATTCATGGTAGCCCTATATATAATGCATAATTAAATCATAGACTGATGGAGTGGAATTTATTAATTGTGAAGACACTTGTGTTACCATGATACTAATTTATTTCTTTCAATTTTATTGGCATATTGCTCACTCATCTGTGATTGCCTGCTTTGTTGCATTACCCAAGAACAGTAACATGTTGCTAAAACAAATTATCTGGACGTTTGGATAGGCTGTTTGTTCACTGATGGGAACAATATGTATTTAGCAAAAAGATTTAATGTAAATTATTATACATGGAGTATTATTTTAGCACAGAACCATCACACTAAAGCTGTTCTGATGAGCCGTATTACTTTGCTAAAAATGCAAACAAAAATCATCAGAAAAACCTGCAGGATTTCTTGCACAAGAGAAGGCAAAAGTTCATAGAATATGATACTGGGATAATTACATGATAACATATACATTTTAAAGAATCATTGCAATATTAGACTGTAAATTTCAAGATGTATTTTAGCTCATTCCAAGAATTTGTGTGCCTGCCTAAGACTTTTGTCTGATTCCCATCACTTCTTGGGGGGAACTTTGGGAGGAGATTTTTAGTCGCATTAGTACATTGCAGGACATGCTTTTGTTAAAGAGAATTTTCATAATTTTCATGTCTTAACAGTGGAATATTCACTGGAAGTGGTCCTTAACTTTTGATTTCTGTTGCTACAGTGTAGCATTTGTTTGAAAGCTAGTATTTGAATGAAAATTAGGAACTTTTCAGGAGAGCTTAGCTCTCCTTTTGTGTCCTTATACTTGCCACATCTATATGAAAGTTACAGTCATGGCATTTAAAACATAAATGACAGAATTTTTATAGATTTGAGAAAGAACAAAAATATCATGCTTGGGCAATCAAATCAAGCTGCTTTGTCAGAAAACAGTCTGCAAGAAGCTATGGTGACTGCTGAGTCTTGCTGCATAGTGAGAGCAGTGTCCATAGAAAAACCTGTGTATTTCTGTAGCCAGAGGCTGATACTGTGTTAAATATTACCAGCCAGTTTCTTTTGTGAGTTGGGGAAGAGGGCCAGAAGGAAAGAAGAGAGCGCCTAAGCGACCCTTCTGCATATCACTGTTAAATTTCACTCTCTTATACTGTGTGGGATGTAGTAACTAATGTTGACTAAAGTGTAATTTGCAGTTCTGCCGGGGAAGGCTATAAATATGTGGAGGATCTTCCACCTCTGGTGTACTTTGGTCATCCTTTGGGCTCTTGCACCTGCAGTGTTGGGGTTAGGAAGTAGGTGCTGCTCTTGTGCAAAAGGCATAGAGAGGTGATCTTTTAAAATCCCTCAAAATGGATGGGCCTGAGCTTGCTTAGGCACAAAAGTTATTTCTGCACTTGACCTTCTGGGATGTGGGTGTTACCTTTGTTCTGTTGAGTGGGAGGTGGGCTGGTGTTCATTGCTCGATATGCGAGGCCTTCCCTTTGTTTGGTTGTAGCATTTACTGTGTTCTGCCACTTAACAGTTGTCCTAAAAGATACTAGAACAAAAAAGGGGCTGGAAAAATAAAAATATAACACTGCTGTTTTTTCTTCTTCCAAAGTAATGTTCAGTCTGTTTGTTTATTTATTGTTGTTGCTTTCTTTTAATTTGTGGGGTGTTTTTTTGGCTGGGGTTGATATGGATTTATTTATTTATTGTTATTACCTGCCTACTCGGGGCCATAGAATGCCAGGTGTTGTATGGACGTATGTTAAGAATCAGTCCTTACTCTAGAGGTTTGCCATCTGGTTAGGCAAGCAAAAGCAAGGTGTGGTAAGTACTATCGCTGCTCTTTAGAAATGGAGGAATTGATCTGACACATACGGTAGTAACTGAGACCCCGACTTAAAAAAGCTTAAATGACTGGCTAGGCCCCCCTGGAATTAATGAGTCCAGTTTCTAGCCTAGGATCTTGGGTATGAAACTGCTCTGTTGAACAAAAACTATGTGGACTGAAGATGCAAGAACTGCAGAAACTTACTTTTGAGTATTGCTACTGTCCTTGAAATCTAAAATTTTAAGTACTGAGGCAGCTGAAGAAAATTATATAATGCAGCTGAACTTTCTTGACAAGCCAAAATCGTTGTTCTAATTCTCACTCTGATTTGTAGGACATGAAATCAGACTGTCTGCAAGTATATTGCTAAAATTTCAGTTTATCACAAAGTAGTATATGTATAATGTTTCTGTATGTAGTCACTTAAGAGCTGTTCTTTTGTGTTTTATGAGTAAGCAGATTTCTGATTTTCCTGGGCTTTAGAACAAGGTCATCTCCAGGCTTATCAACATGCACCTCTTCAATAATACTATGAGGAGTAGATTTCAATGTACTGAGTCTGTATCCATCAGATAGAATATATTATCTCTGGTATATTAGTCATTCTGGACAATAGGGGAAAAGTAACTTCTGCAAAACTATCAGAAGATTAGTATTTTTCTCTTGTGAAATTAATCAGAAAATTTTCCCTCATGCTGTATCTTTTTTTTTTCGATTAAGAAGGGCAGTGGGGTTCCAGCACATCAGGCCCTTAAAGAGCATTTACTCCAGTGTAAGGCCATGTGATTAATGGTGTCTTCTGAATGAGGCTTAAGAATGTTTGTCTGTTAGCTTCTGAATCAGATGTTTTGTTTCCTTATTGTAACAGTCCCATTAAGAAATAGTGATGTACTTAACAGTAATGTCTTGGTAACTGAAATAAAACACAATGTCTTTTCAGTTGCTGAATGTAATAATCCCAATAGCCGCAGAAAGGACCTTGCCATATCTGCAGTAATCTTTAAAACCAAACTGCTAAACTTAAGATACTGGCCTTTGAGGGCAGTAAACTGTAATCAGGATCTAACTGTATTTGTTCTGAGTTTTACCTCTGCTTTTAGATACAAGATTGGACGGAGATCTTAAGGATCTATGAACCTTAAGCTATTTGTGTTATTTTGAATCCATACTTTTTTAAGGTCCAGATTTCTAGCTGATATTTCTAAATAATTGCAGACGGCCAGATGAAAAAAATCTAAGCTCAAGTTTCTGTAACATGTTCTTTTGAGACAGGAGGTAAAAGTCTGATTGAACCTTATCCAAACTGGTTGACTGCAGCTTATTTTTTGCGCAGTTAGCCACAGCAGCTTCCTGAAATATCTGAATGCAGCTCGTTTCTAATGAATGAAGAAGGTACTTGCTTTGACTACTAGTGCTAGAGATGGGTTTGCCTGAGGCAAACCTACAGGCTACAGATATTTCAGCTGGCCGAGTACAGTTCCAGAGCTGACTTGAAGCCATGCAAGACAATAGATCTTGGTCTCTAAATAGATATTTGCAAATGGTGCTGAAGTGAGTGTTAGAAAGAAAGGAGCCAGGCAGTGTATTGTATTGATAATAATGGTTGAAAGGGTCACTGAAAGGAGTGAAAAAGAATGTTGTCTACCATGTCTTTTGCATACATAGTCCATACAAGGCAAGATGCTTTTTCAAACTACTTAATTTCAAAGATTCTGAACATACACAAGAAACAATCTCAGATTACATAGCAAAAGAAATATCATTACAGGGAAATTGTGCAATAGGAGATGGATCAAATTGTGTGATAATTAAGGCAGATGATGCAGACTAGATGTGTGGATCTTGTTGGAGCCAAATCTTGCAATGACTGAGAAGAACTAATAGCAGCAGTTTTTAGCTTTGCCCAAAGAAATCAATGCTGGGCAGGATTCCGGGCAGGATTATCTTCTGGAACTAAAGAGGACTTACTGGACAAGAGATTGGGAAGAGAGAACAAGTAATTGTACTTTCAAAGCAAATAGGAGTAGGAAAGCAAAAAGAAAAAGCTAGCAGCTCAGAATACATTTTTTTTTCCTTGCCCTTCTGTGACATGCAGACAGGATTGACTTTGGCTTTGGTTTGTTCTTGGTTTTTTTTTTTTTTTTTTGCATCTCTATAATGCCACTTGGTAGAAGACGAAGATACTCTAACCTCTTTTACTAGAGATATGTCTGATGAAGCTGCTGGAAAAGCTTGAGTGTTCTAATGGACAAAGGTCTGGTTAGAGAGAGCCTTACATATAAGACTTATATAAGTCTTATACCTCCCTCCTGGGGCAGAATAATGGGATGCCTCTTCAAAATCACTAAATTCCACCCTAGCAATTTAAGTTTTAATTTATTATTTTATTATTATTTTTAAATGTTTGATTTATGTTAATAGATACAAATGTTGATGCAGGAAGATGAGACTTTAGTCAGTGCAGTTTTGACCTTAGCTGTACTAGGTTGACAGGTTGCTGTCCCATGGTGGTTCTTGTCTCTGGTCAACTGAGAATTGCTCATATGATACAACATGGCTAAAATCAGTTAGCATAGAAAGAATATGTAACCCAGACAAATCATTTCATTTGAAGTGGCTTAGGAAATTATTTCAGAAGCAATTATGCCAGTAGATCTGAGATAAGGTGTCTATGGGGGTGAGAATACGTTGGTGACAAACACCTGGGATGGGCTAAAAGTGGTGACTTTGGGACAGGACACCTGACTCTTGCAAAGCTTGAGCAGAGGGGGAAATCCTAAAAGTGCTTTACGGAAATCAAGACATAGAGTTTGCAGGGAAGCTTTCTGGAGTGTGAGAAACTATCACCCATTTAAAATTTAGGATCCAATCAGTTGCATCTCTGAGCAATATTGATTTTTCCAAGTGGAATGTGTCTTCCTTTGGGATTACTTCACCAATTTAGGCTTCAATTGGTGTAATCTCAGAAGAAAAGTCTTGCTTCTCCTTATAAACTGTTCTCACTGGATGTCGTGTAAATCTTTTCCCTTTATTCCTTTGAAATGACAGGGCTTTGACCTTAGCTTTCTTAATGTTATTTAGCCCATATGGAATATCTATAAAAATAAGAGCTGCAAACTCTATTAAGAAAAGCACATATGACCTCCGCTTGTAATAACAGAATGCAATTAATGTCAGGCCTGTTTTGATGATAAATTGGGGGTAACAAATAGATTTTGCTTTTTCAAACAAACCAGTATAAAGGGAAAAAGGAAAATGAGCTTTCAACTACTTACAAAGATTTTAAAAGATCTTCTTCTCCACCCCCAACCTGAAAAGAAATCAATGCAACTGAGGTTTTAACTAATTTGCAGATTCTTAAAGAAGAAGAAAAAAAAACTAAAAAGAAGAAAATAACACAACATCAAAAAAAAAAAAAAAACCTTCTACAGGCAAATTAAACGCAGGAGTGTAATTGAGGATAGGGATGTTCTTGTGCTGCAAAAAAAAAAAAAATAGAGGGGAGTGGAAAAGTTCCATATGTGAAGCCCCTTTAGTAATTGTGTAGGACCTCTCACAGCAGTTCCCAGGGGATGGGTTGAGGGTCTTGTAGGTCCAAAGGTCTTCACAGGTGCATAGAAAAGCACTGAGAGAGGCAGATTGCTATTCATGCAAGAAATAATTTCTTAAGTGAGGAGAAAATCAAGGTGCTACTGTAGTCTGCAAAATTGGTATGTATCTTGGAGGGAAGCATCACTGAAATGTTTTGTTAGTATGCCAGAGTTGGGCTTTATACTTTACTTCTTGACCAGAACCCCTCCATGAGGCAGAAATTTGCTCTAGGGATAAGGATTTGGCCTGCAAAATTGCTTGTCTAGGAGTTGGCATCAAAAGCCATGTGATAACATAGCTCAATGTCAGTCTCCTGTCTCTTTCCAGAACATTAATCCAATGAATATTGTGAGGAGGTGACAGTTTTCCATATTCCTAACTTTGTAGAAGTTTGACAGAGCTGTGCACTGGGTATAGTGGAAGTCATTTCTTTCTCACAGAGACTACCATTCAGCGTAGTCTTATGTCTATGCTAACCTTACTGAAACAGGAAGCTTTGATTTTTCTTGGAAGTTGCTTCCATTCCTGTAATGCAGCCCAAAATCATAAGGCATAAATCAGTAAGATATGAACTTGATTAATGTTTAGAAGATGGAAAACCTCCTGTATTTTAGTCTAAGATAGGAAGGTTTCTCTTTCTGTTGCTGTGTAATGAATTTGAAGGTGTGAATCCTGATGTTTTGGAACATGGAGTTTCTTTGCATTTTAGACCACTGCTGCCACCAAGTGGAATAGTTTCCTCTCTTTCTTCCTGGAGTCTTAAAGAAGCTTGCACTTGCCTTTGCACCACCTGCTAATTCATGGAATGGCAGTAGTTTGGATTTTTTTTTTTAATTATCCAAGTAATAAAATAGGCTGTTGACTATACTTCAGAGTTGTTGGCTTGAGGTAATGTCACTGATGCCTAAAAGACCCCCGCGGTCTATCAGAAGTGACACATGAGCTTTGGGAGAAGCAGAAGTAATTGACTAATTTTAATATAAGAAACTTGAAAATACAAAATAATGTACTTGGCTTAAGATAGTTGACTCAATTGCTCATAGTGTATTTTTTTCAGTTGCTCTCCTTGATTTGTTATTGTAGGTGACATTCATCCTTTGCATCCTCTTCTTTCTTTGTAAAGACACTTGTGCCAAAAGAAGTGGCTGCTTTTCTAGGTCGGTAACAGTTGAAGCTTTCTGGTAAAGTAGGGGCTGCTAAATGAAGGTGTGCATTAATCAAAGGCAGCATCAGCATCCACATAAAGATATGTAGTGTGGACTTCTTGAGAAATGATTTGTTTATCCCTTGACAGCTTGGTTTGTTATCTGACTGATCATGAATCTAAGGGAGTTTCTTCAGTAGACAGTGATGCTCTTACTGTTTCCCACAGCCTACACCAGTGTGTCCCCAGGAAGGTGATTCACAGTCTTGTGGATCAGGGGAAGTATCGTCAATGCCATCAATATTCTGTTGCTGGCAGCATTGAAATTGAATTTCTATTTTCATAAAACACGCTTTAGCTTGCAACTGGACAGTGTATTTTCCTTTCCCAAGAGTTGTCTGCAACTGTACCTGAATACACATTTCCTAAGCAGAAGCCTCTCAATAAGTTCTGATGAAAGCTTATTTTCACTTGACTTTGAAAATAAACAAGCCAGTAATACTGGGATATTCAGTCACCTGAAGTAGTCATTTATCTGCCTTCTTACAAGCAAGTGTTACTTGAGCTCTTGGTTCCTGAGGAGTCTTGGCTTCATGTGGCTATGAAATAATGGTGAGGCTGAGAATATTTCTTTTTCTGGTGCTTCCTAGCTTCATCTGCTTGACAAATGGTAGTCACCATATGCATCTTTACACCTCATTCAAATGTGTTTTTGAGCTGCGCTTTTGAGCCATTATGGAAAATCTGTGTTATTGTGTCAGGCTGTCTTTGCTGAGGGTTGGAAGATGTACACTGGCCACTGGCTTCGGCAGAAGCACAGTGAAGATCTTTAATTTCCTCAGCTGACGAAGTTGTAATTGCTGCTTTGAATGTGTTGGCTCTCAACATGTTTTGCCTGCAAAGGCCATTTCTTCTCTTACGCTCTTTAGAACAAAGTTTGCTGTTGGAGAAAGATGCTGAAGGCAAAAATCCTCTTTAGTCACAGAACACATCCTAAGTGACCCAGATAAATCATAATACTTCAGACTGGAAAGAAGTAGAACGTTGCTTCATTTTCAGATCCCTGATTCAGGAATTTGTGACTAGGGCATTGGGGATACTGGTATGCAGTATGCTTTTTTGTTGTCGTTGTCGTTTTGTAGATGCCTGTGCATCAGGAGGTAGCAAGCCAATGCAGTCAAACAAACTACTCTTTGTGAATGTATGAATATATGTAGTTGAGAAACATATTTGCTGTCCTTGTGGGTAGCTGTCATATTTTGAATTTTTTCTTCTTCTTCCCTCATTGGGTATGAAATTAAACACAGCATGAAAAGTCAGAAATACTTCATTTTAAAGATGTCAGAATGCTTTTATCTTGGAACATTTCAGTATTGCATAACATTGTATATGCCAATATTATAATAAAAATGCAATGCGAAATTAAAAGTCAGGATGAAATACAGCCACAGAGCCAAAACCAAGGAAGTTAAATTAAATACTCAATTTAAATATTCCATCATTGAATTCAATATTTCAAAAGGTTGCAGTGTTGGCAAAATTATATTTGCCACCTGAAAACATTTTTTTTTTCTTCCTTGGTTGAAGTGTTATAATTGAATCTAATTGTGAATTACTGAATTCTTTAGTCAAGAGACTGAACACATTTCAAGAAAAGCCACTTGATGAATCTTCATTGGTAATATATTGAACTGGATTTGAAATTCTGATTTGGAAGAATTTTTTTCTTTTGTACCTAGTATCACATTTCTAACAAATCTACTCTGGCTCAAGTTGTATTCTTCACTAGGACAGGGAAGTATAAACATCTTCAGGCTATGGTTGATGAGAATAGAATCATTTCTATTTTTATAATTAATTTTCTGTAGTTTTGTGCACTTGCTAATTAGTGAAAGAAGCAGAGTCTTCTACTTGGAAGACAAGAAACAAGTCACAAAATGACAGCCATGAGGCTGAGGTCTGCCCCATTGTGTCTTCAGGCAAGCTAGTCTCTGAGTTGAGCTGGTTTGTATTTTGCTCCTTGTGCACAATTGGTAGGGCTTCTTTATGATCCTGTAACTGTTCAGTAGGCCCTATTAGTAGAACCTTAGGCTTCCTTTGCTCTGGATTAAAAACCATACTGCGTCAATCTCTTTATGTAGTGAATTCACTACATTTTTTTTTCTGAAATATTAACTTCATGCAATTCAAATTCCAAATTGCTTCACAAACCCTAAACAAACCAGGATTTTAGTAAAGAGCAAATACTGTGAAGAGTGGATATGGCTGTATGGTTTGTATAGTAATCAGTTTGTCATGTTGTTCTGCAACAGTAATGTTGCAGATTGCTTCCATTTAATTTGAGAGTGGGTTCTGTTTTGCTCAGCTCAGAAGTTAAATGGCATTAAGAACTTATAAGACCAGATGAGCAAAACAGACAAGGAATCTTTTGCACTGGCTGTTCCCCTCTTGCCCTTTTTCCCCTCTCATTTTTGAGAAATTCTTGCCAGTTCTTAAAGCTCCCAAGGGAACAATGTTAAAACTCCGAGACCATGTAAAAGGTGTGTGAGGGGGAGGTAATATTAAAATAATACCAAGTTCTGCTAATGGTGTTTCAAAATATTTTCTGATGAACAGAATTACTTGGGAATTTGGCACCTTGGAAAACATCCATTCTCTGTTGACGCATGAAAAAGATCTTGACTTTTTTTGTTATGGTTTAGCTACCCTTTACAGAAGTTCTCAAATAAATGTTACTTTTTTTCCATCTAACTCTGATCATGAGCTCCCAAGTTTCTCTAGCAGTAATGTGTCGTGTTTGGAGTCCTGTCCAGCTCATTTTGTTTTTTCTTAAGGAATAGTGTTTCAAAGTCAATAAAGGGGACTGCACATCCAGCTTCCAACTGCCTTTATACTTCGGAAACCCTCCTCCAGCGTTCTTTGAAATTTTCCTTTGTTTTCTCTGCTAGTTCCTTTGACTGTAATATTGTGTGTTTCTCCCCGCAGTCGTCACTCAAGCCCGTTTTCCACTGGAGTCAAATAGGCCATTCAGTAGCTGAATATTTCATTCCCTGTGTGAGGGTTTTTAATAGCTGTTGCAAAAATAATGGTAGTGACACTTAGCAGAAAGTCCTGCTTGCCTATATGTGAGCTGAGGCATGTTACTCTTGGTCACAGAAACCACTATCAGTGTTTCAGTCATTATGGTGTAGCTGATTATTTTGATACTTTTCATTGGATAGTGCAAGGCACCTTTCTTTCAGCTAGTTTTGGTTAATTTGGTTGGAACTCTCAATGACGGCATGGCTTTTAACCAAAAGTAATGTTTTTTCTGGGTCTCAGTTCTGAATCCAATCCATTTAGATGACTGGTCTCATTAGAATCTTCCAACGCAAACAGTAGATTTGGGTTTCATTCAAATGGTAATGTCCTGAAGTTGAATTTATTATGGTACTAGCCTTCTGTACAAAGTCAGTCCTGAGAAGAAAAATATTTATTCTTGGCAAAATGACCAAAACTTGTTTGCTTTACCTTGTCCTGTAGTGTTAGGTCAGTCACCATCTATTTTACAGCTTTGCACCAGCATGCATTGTTTAATGAAAAAAAAAAAAACACTAGCCTCTCAGGAACATTCAGCAATACTGGCTTCTTGCCTTAATAAAATGAATGAGAACCCATTATTAATGAACGTTTTACTAAACTGTCTAGTATAATGACACACAACTGTCTGCACATTTAAAATACTACCTTAGATGCTTTTGTAGGACCTATATTAACATCTGTGAAAGAACAACTAGTTTTATTGTTAAATTTCCATATCAGCCTCTGCTGCAGTAAAATCCATAGTCTGAGTGGATGTCAGCTTGTCTGGGATAATTAGTCCCGAGAATCTGTACTTAGCATCTGATTGCTGTATTTCACTTCCGAATATTTGGGGTGAGAACCAGTAATCTTTGTCTGCTGGGAAATATTTATACTCATGAGATAAGAAAGCCACCTTTTAGATTTTTATTTAAAGTTTCTCATCGAAGTTTCTAACCGCATCTCTGGTGCAGTATTGTTCATATTGGCACAAATTATACTGTATGCTTCGTTGCTCGACTGTTCATGTTTACATCATGCAAGTAAAGACCTATTTGACTGAAAGTCTTCTGTGTGTTTGAAAGTATTTCGTTCCCTCATCAATGGTAGCTGTAATATCATACTATTCAGAAGCTAGGAGGTAGATCTAATCAGCTATAAATGAGGCCCACTGTCTGTTCATGTACATGAATTGCCATACTGAGGTGGATTATGAAGTCCCAGGGCTGGAAGAAAAATTTTAAGTTGCTTTTGATCCGTGAAAATTATTTCTCAATACTGATAAGGCCCGTGTTGTATAAGATATGTACTCTTATACTACTTTTCCATACTCTTACCTTTCTGTTGCTATTTATCGTATTGACAGCATTTTGCAAATGTAATGTTTTGTTTGATATGTTAAATCTGAAATGCTAAATAATTTTAAAAGAAAATAATTTTTAAAAATTGTTACCTCACACACTACTTCTTAAGAGACTTTCTCTATAGGAAGGTACAGCAGAACGGTGTCAAACTAAGTAATCGCTTCCAGATTTTTTTATGCCCTGCCTAAAACTGATTCATAACTCTTTATCTTATAACCCAAGTTAAAAATCAAGTTACATTCATAATGTACTGCCCACAACAGCATCAGCTCTAGATGTCTTTTTATTTAGAATGGAGGGAGGATTTTACCTTAGATTTCCTTGGAGAAGTTCTCTATACATGTTGTAAATTGTACTCAAGAAAATTTTGTCTTGGGACACTTAATGTACCAGAGAAATAAAGCAATATTTTTGCATCTATCTTCATTTATCTAGATTTATGTAGAAATACTGAATTTGCTAGCAGTAAAAGATATCTTATTCTGTAAGTTCTCTCATCTGCAAATTTACTAAAATACTTCCCTACTCGGTTTCAGCACCATCAAAATATACCAGAAAACATGTTGGGTAGTTAGTCCAGTTTTCTGCTCAAACTGGCAAGCCGAGTAGCTGTCTGGCAATGGCATACATTAAGGAATTTTGAACTATAAGGTAATGGAGGGGGAGGAAAGATGGTAGTTCAGCTGGGTTGCTCGTGTATGCTCAGAACAGGTTAGTGTGTCCCTCTTGTGAATCTTTTTATCTGTGTGATCCAAGGGAGGACAATGGAAACATGCTGGATGGAGCTTTACTGGAGAGATTTGGTTTACTCTGTAGGACCGTTGTTAGCAAGCAGGAGGACAAGGCAGGGGGTGGGGGAAGGACAAAGTCAGCTTGGGGTAAGTTTTCGGAGCTGGTGGCTGGGAAAAATTATTTTTCTTGTCTTTGTGATCTTGTTTCATTTGATGTAATGGTACTGAAAGACATCACCTATGGAATGTCACAATGGCGTTTTTACAGTAATTTTGCAGAGCAGGCCCATGTGGCAAATTGTTAAAGGAGGCGATGTTGCTCATATCCTACACAGAGCTTTAAAAATACACCAGTGGTATTGAAGACTGCTCCATGGTTTCCTGAAGATAAATATTTTTCTGCTAAGATAGTTTTATGCCTGAACAGCCAATATACTGAAGGGTGAATTCTAATCTAAGCTTCGCTGATGTAAATCCAGAGTAACTCTTGAAATCATGGGATTTCCTTCTGATGACTCTTACATCTTTATCTGAGTTTTAAATCATGTGTTTATGTCATTTGGTCATTTTTGAACAAGAATTTTGTGACTTTGCTATTTATCCTGTTTTCACCACGTGTGTTGAATTGATTAGGATAAGCTTAACTTGTAGTCTTAAATTGTTTGATTAATCAATTACTTTCTTTGCCTTCTCATACTGTAAGTGGGGTTCTAAGTGGAAGGAAAGTGCTTATTTATGTTTTTTAAAATGTAACTTTGCTTGCTTAAATGTAGATGATGTTCCCTACTCCTATGTGATACATTCTACTCTAGTGATCTGGCTGGGCCACTGATATAAGAACAAACACAAAATGATACATATTAAAAAATCATATTAGCATGATATTTCAATTTACTGCCCTGTTGCAGCCTGTCTTTCCATTTTTCCTCTATTTCTGTTGCTTGGAACATCTCTCTCATGGTGTATGTTTTGTGGCGGTTTTTTTTTGTTGTTGTTTGTTTTTTTTATCACATGGCTCCATGTGATAAACTCATTAAATCTGGGGATTTCTGTATATCCCAGTAGCATATTTCTCACCTAAAGCTGTTGGCATCTTTATCTGTAATCATTAAGAAAAGTTATTTTGGGAGACTTAGTAGAATTCATTTGTTTTGCTGATTTCTTCATGGCTATCTGTTTTCTGTTTGTAATGGTTTCAGTATTTATCATGATAAGCTATTTTATGTAAAGCTGATGTGCCTTGTACCAGTTGTTCTCCATTTACAGTTTTTACTTTGAGATAGAGGGGATAGCTATGCAAATGGAGGAGTATGAAATAATAATTGTGCTCATTCACAAATACCTCCCAAGCTCAGAAAGGCTATTTTAGAGCTCCTCAGAGACATAGGGACTATTGGGGAACTGAATTTTTCAAGTCAAACTTGTGAGTTCATCTTTTCAAGACAAGGGAAGAATTGCTATAAATGAAATCAATATCCTTTTGATAAATGAGACTCATAGGCACATTTGGTTCTCTACGTGCTGGAATTGAGACCCTTCCTTGAACAACTGATGATGCAGCACATCTTCACCTTTTGAAGAAATTTTGCTTTTGCAGTAGGCAGCAGTGCAGTATAGATGAGAACGGTTCTCTTTATTGCTTGGATGGCAGCAACATTAATCTAAAATTATATATAATTTTTAATATTTACCTTGAATCTCTTTTAAGCTCTTTTTAATGGATCAAGATCCTTTTTTAAGAATCTTCTAATGGGCAGATATTTGAATTTTGAAATTCTACACTGAAGTAATTCTTTTATACCAAACTGAAAAGAGTCAAATTGTACGGCAGCCTCCTCCTGTACCCTGAATCTTCTCATCTGTGTCTGTCTTTTATGCTGAATCCTTTGAGGACCCCTTAGGGAGTTGCCATCACCTTTCAAATGTGGTGAGAGTCACAGTGAATGAAATCCAAATCTTTTGAATGAGTTCAATCATCGTGTTGGCTGTGATATCAAGAAACTTGATTTGATACAATGTTCAGCCGTCTTGCTTATCGTCTGATGCTTTCTTGGGGAAATAGGAAAATCAATTGACTTGACTGGGATCATTCATTTAGGGTTCTGTCAATTTGCAAGCAGCTTGCTGCTATTTCTCTTTGCTATAGTAAAAATCTAAGAGGCCTTTCTGACAGGATGACAACAGTATTAAATATGATGCAATTCAAATACTCAAAACTTCAGATAAAATTTTACACAATTCTTATTTATATAGTGAATAATGGTTCTGAAGTAACTCATAGGGGGCAGTTGGACTGTCCAATAGATACCCTAGATAGCAGCACTGATGTTCTGGAGAGCCTCTGTAGCGATGATGTTGTCTTTCATTGCTAGTTTCTCTCAAGCTTGGAGGGGTGAATCCCTCTTTCTCTTGAAAAACCTGACTCTCTTGAGGGGAAAAACAGCGGATGTGGTCCTCTGTAAGAGGAACCCTAATACAGTCAGTGATGTTTTCCAGTTAAGGAAGTGACCTGATTTTTCTGTTAATGTATTCTTTCCTCTAGGTTTCTCATTTGTCTATTTTATATTTTATATACTGCTCTATGAGTGAAGAATTTCCACTGACATCTAATCTAAATCTCCCCTCTTTTGGTTTGAAACAGTTCCTCCTTGTCCTGTCACTATCAGAGCATGTGAAAAGTTGGTCTCTCTCCTGATTATAAGCTCCTTTCAAGGATTGGAAGGCTGCAATGAGGTCTTCTCAGAGCCTTCTCTTCTCCAGGCTGAATAAGCATAACTCCCGAAGCCTGTCTTTGTAGGAGAGATGCTCCAACCCACTGAGCATCTTCATGGCCCTCCTCTGGACCTGTTCCAACATGGCTGTACTAATTCCAGGAGCCAATCTAAACTGAAAGCTATGTAGAGTATCTATGCTATTTTGCAATATAAACACGACTTATTTGCTGATGGAAAAGCTAAATATCTGTGTTGATGGAGGTGAAAGGTATGGTATACGTAACAGATCAATGGTTACCTTGAGATGCATCAAGAGGAAGAAACCTGAATGGATGATGTCCTGAAAAATCTGAGCCCCAAAGAGTAAGGGTGTTGCAAAGTAGACACTTGAAATAATGCATCATTTCTGAAAATCTTATTAATTAGAACTACCTGGATTTGTGGCTGTAAACAAATTTTATTAATGAGAAAATGATAATGTATGTTTATTTGAATTAAGGAATGTGTATGTATATATTTATCAGAAGAATGGTTTGTTCTCCAGTATATAATCTTTACAGCTGCTTGCCATTTTCTTCTAGCATTGATTATTCTCAACTCATCAGCTACTCTTCACCTTTTACATTACTTGTCATAAATTGAGAAAGAAGGCATATTTCAGGGAAAAAAGAAGAGATCATTACAAATGGATGGTGAGATTTACTGATCTACAATGTGAAAAACTGCTCAAGTTTGATCCTTTAATAAATCTGACCAGGTTTATATGTATGTACATATATGTGCATATAATGTTAGATGCTGAATTATGTATTTTTTAATAATTCAGGTATTTTCTAAGAGACCTAAACTATTTAAAGTCACTTTCAATACTTGTTGCTTTTATTTTTTTTTCTGTGATTCACCTACTTCTGTCAATTCCTCATAGCCTGACATTTTTTTTCCTTCCACTCTGATTTTCATTTTTTTTTATCAGGCTTTTGTGGTTTTATAGTACAAATATTTGTATTTTATTTTTGTTAATTTTTATTTCTGCTCAGGATCATTGTAGGAAAAAGTTATGAGTGAATTTAGCTATTAGCAACCAGTCTGGAGTTCAGGTTAATTTTTATGCTGTTTCATACTACTGCTAAAGCTTTTTTGAAAGCCTTATTGCTGTGGCTGGACTCAGTAGGATTCCCCATAAGGCTCAGGCGCTCAGTGTATGGTGGACAGCACTTCAGATGATGGCCCCTAGTTAGTGCCTTCAATGTTCTCTGCCTGGCTGCTGTTAATCCTACACAACTGGGCAGTTGCTGGCCAGTTTCTTTAGTGAATTCTGAAGTCAGTTGGATGCTAATGTAACAAAATAAACTCACAACAAAGGAATATGATGGTACTCAGTCGGGACAGAGCAGAATGTGGTGGGTTTGTGGGTTTTTTTTGTAGCAAGACTCCTGTATGCCTCTCTAGTTGCATTGAGTCATGTGTCTTTGGAGTCCATATCAGCATGCTGTGAGTCCTGTCACAGAGGATTAGGAAAAAACCTTTCCAGGAGGGATTACATGCATTCCTGAGCCACTGCCCAGAGGAGTTAATTAGAGATGGGGGGAGGAAGGCGGGAATGAGACAAAGGCTGTATTAGCCATCTAATTTGGAAGAAAACTGTTCTATCAAATCATGATTATTGCAATCATTGCACCTTTGATGGACCTTCAGTAAGAGCCAAGTATTCATCGTAGACTGCATAAATTAGAGACATGGAAAAAAAAATCCTGTGAGGTCATCTAATCTGTCCCCTGGGGCCAGTCCCCTGCAGTACAATTTCTAATGCTTGTCCAATCTATTTCTATACACCTCACATGATGAGGCTTGCTTCTCCTTGGGTAGCTAGCTGAGAATAATGTGGGAGCAACTGGGCAAATAAGGCACTGTAGCATTCTTATAAAAGTGGCAGTGTGTGCCTGCATGGAGTGCATGAGTTTGCCTCGTATTAACCTGATTAGACTGAGGAAAGTGCTGTACATCCAGCTATGGCACGGAGTCTCCTCTGATTTCAGCCTCCTCGTTGCTTTGCAAGTTGCAAAATGTTGCACCTACCAGTCTTCCAGGTGAGGCTGTGCTGCAGCCAGTCAGTTCTCGCTCTGGAAACATCTCCATGATGCTTATGCTAAGTGTTCTCTCTGGTTTCTTCTCATTACTCTGTTACGCTCCCTTTTACTGGATTAAATAGTTATTCCGCCTTCCTGATTTTAACATCCATCCAGTATTCCAGTATTTGTAGACCTTGATCATGTGCCCATCGCCCCTGTTCCCTGCTTAATCTTCAGTAAACTAAGTTATTTATATTGGATTCTTTCAATCTTTACATATAAGTTAGTCCACCCTGTCTCTTAATCATTCCTGTGGCTCATACCTGATCTCTGTCCAGTATATCAGTATGATTGCCTTAATGAGAAAATCCAAAGCCAACACAGATGTGCAGATGAGCTGTAGTTGCAACAGAGACATAAATTATCTTGGTGACCATCACCCAAAGTGATTCATGGAAGGAATGGAGAATGGTGAAAATGGATGCCAATGGCTAACTTAATTTGGATCCATCTCCCTGTATATGTGGTCTACATCCATACCTTTGCTGATTCCTCACTGTTTATTTGCTATTCAAATGTGTTTGCTTTAATAACACATTTAATTTCTGGATCAGATATATGAGTTATTGAGTAGAGGCAAATACATTGAATCCAGTGAATGTGTTGTTGAAACTTAGTTCATGAGGTGTTTATTCCTCCAGATTGATGGCCACGATTTGAAATGATGTGTGAACTTGTCTTTGGTAAAACAAACATCTTTTGTTAATCTTTGTTTAATGGGCAGAATACGCAGTGTACAGTAATTCTTATGGCAAATTTGCAACTCTCCTAAAGCTTGTTGTTAATTATGTATATATTTTTAATTGAACTTTTAGTTTTGGGAAATCTCACTCCTTGGCATTTTATTTTTTCCAATTTTTTCTTGATTTAGTGAGTTTACAGCTCCCTTATGTCCTATATTTAATTTGTTTTTGTCTGATATCTATTCTAGTGATCCTTCCCCCGAGGGAACTCTGATTATCTTAAATTATACCTACATAGCCAAATCTTTCTTTTATCTAACTATATACATGGCACCGTATCCACAGAATGTCTCTCATTTGTCTGTTTGCTGTTATTAGTTGGAGAGTGCTATGTTTCAAAGGACATTTAAGGTTCTAAAAGCATTGAAGACTTGATTTTGCCTCAGTACAAAGAAAATCTTGCTCCTGCTTCATTACTGCTGAAGGCTAAATATTCTGTCAGCTGTTCTTGAAACACAGGTAAATTTTACATGGGTAGGAGTGTTTTGATGGCTATAATTTTTGCTCATAGTTTTAATAGTGAAGTTGAGGCAATCTTAACATTTTGGCTTGCTTGAAAAAGCAGGCTCATCAATCCGAGAAGATTGAGAAACACTGTCTGCCTTCATCACTTCTACCTCTTTGTGTCCTAAATCATTTAAATTCACTCTTTTGAATGCTACATTGCCCTTTAGGAAATATGCATGTTGTGGTCAGAGCTCTGAATCACTGCGCTGTGTCATGTGAAACCAGTGCGACTTTTGCTGCAGCTCTAGCAGGTATAGCATCAGGTAATGCTGCACAGAAATGATGGGTAACTGATCCAGGGGTGCTAAGTTGAAACATCTTCCTTCTCTTACTATTGGAGCCAAAAGAATAAGGCTATGAAACATACAAGCGTGTGTTTTTTTTTTTTTTGTCAGACATGACATGAACAGCTAAATAATGAAAGGCAGGCAGAGGATTTGGTGTTTCTGGGCATAAAATAATTAAATGATATGAATGCTTTAAATACACAGCTTCACAGCCAAATCACAGAATCACCTATGCTGTAGACTAGGGCCCAGAGCTTTCTCACTGCCCATGTGGCTGTCAGTTTTTTGCAGTGAGGAATGGTTTATCACTGGCAATTCTATGCTCACAGTACTATTGCAGAGATTGTTGTAACTCAGCAGCTTTCTGGAGGATGTTTCACATCGAGCTTAAGAAGTGGTGGGGCTGGAGAACGGCAGCCAAGGTGTCTGGAGGATCTGTCAGCATCTCAGACTGAAGATTTACTGGCAGCCAAGAAAAGACTCAAAAGACGAGAAATCAGTCATAAGTTTTCTGTTAAATCATCAGGTCTTCTGGCTCACACAACCAAATCTTATTCATAAATGATATACTTTTACTGCTTTTTTTTTAACACCAGCAGCCATTCAGCATAAGGTCCCATGTTACATTTTTGGCTTTCTTTTCCTGTGCCATCTGTTATTATGGTGTATTGTTGAAAGGTTGGTGTTGCTATTGCACATGTGAGAGTAAAACAGAGAGACAGGGCATACTGTGTCAATTCATGGTGCCAAAACATGGGCTGCATTTTAAATTAATTTTAGGGAGGTTGAAGCTAATGGTCTTTTGTAAGATTTCCAGATTTGAGCAGACTGACAAAATGACACATAATGACTGCCTTGCTGAGCAGGGCTGGCTTCTGAATGTCATTCAGGAATTGGAGCAACCTCTCACCTTTCGTTTCTTTTCCCTCCATCCCCAGCTCAATCCTCCATTTCTGAGGAGGCTGAAATTACCCATCTCATGTTCTCATTCAGTGCCTCTAGCTGGTGCCTTCTCACACAGCCTTTGCCTGTTTTTTTTTTTTTTTTTCCCCCCCTTTGTGCTCATGTAATGTTGAGGTTCTCGATTCTGGATGTCCAACAACAGCCTACAGAACATAAGCACCATGGGAAATTCATGCTTATACTGTATAGGAATACACTATATATGTAGTTGGCCTTTCTTCATAATTCACAAGTTGGGTTTCTTTGTTTTTTTCTTGTTTCTTCCTATCCAAGCAGTTTTGGCTGCTTTTCACCTTTTCTCTTAACCCATTTAACGAAGTTTTACTTTCAACCCACTTAGCTTTTGTTCTCACCTGTTCTTAGTTCAATTTACCTGCAGAAAGAATTAATGATGGCGTACCAAATGAGTGAGGCTATACATGATAAAAGCATACACATTTGTCATTATCTAAAAATTAATACTTATATAGGAGGTGTTACATAGATGTAGAGGCATGCTGAGAATGGCTTGCTGTTTTGATGCAGCAGGATGCCTGTCTAGAATATGCTGTGCACTTTTCAGATACCTGAACATTGATGGAAAGATGGAATTGAATCCATATTTCTAATGGACTAGAGGCTGAAGTATAGATATTCGTACTCCAAAGGATGCTGAGGGAAGATAATTTGTTGTCTGTATTTGATTCTGTGAAACTGTGAGAGTAGAGGACTGATGTATTGGATGTATAATTTTTGAAGAGAAGCTGAATTGAGTCTTGAAGATTCTGGCTATCTTTTCTTTTTTTCTCCTTCATGTTTTTCCCCTCTCTTTCCCTTCCTCCTCAGTACACATGCATTGGTGTTCAACTCATGTTCATCCTTTCTCTTGACTGCTGATTATGCCATTGTTCTCCACAAACTCCAAAACTCTTTGCAGGGTCAACCCACTTAGCTGTTACTGCTAACCCATTCCTGTCCACGCAGGAGAAAAAGCAGTTCCCATTGGCAATCCAGAGGCCATGTCCTTTACCTGCAGAAATCTGTGGTTTCAGTGAGTTCAGTGGTGGGACATGTGCCTTCCTCCCTGCTGGCTTTTTTGTACTGGGGTATTGGGTGTGTGTGGCTGGGGAATGGCCTCTGGTCTCAAGGCAGATTACTGCTGCTTCATTGGGCCTCTTGCCTGTTCCTGCTCTTACACAAAGAATGTGTGCTGCATATACAGCATCTGAACTGTCTTTAAACCCTATATTAGAATAAAATAGGTTTTCAGGAAGACTGGGGAAACACCTGAGGCTATAATTCAGAGGAGTCTTCATTCTAGTTTCATTGCCTAGCTCTGTCACTGGCTCTGCATGGGCTGGGACACTTGCTTTGGTGATATACAGGCAAAAGGAGAATGAAAGATGAGCTTGAGGTACTCATGTTGAATCCTAATTTGAAGTAACTTCAGTTAGTTATAAATATGGTAAGTCAGCAGACTTTACTGCAAGGATCTTCTGTTATCTTTTTTGCTGTCCTTTGTCTTTCTTTTTGCCAGTATGTGGTAAAGACTTCAGAACAGAGATTAGGATTCATGGTGAAGAACTGCATTGGATATCATTATGCAAATAGTAATCCTTCTGATATATGTATGTGTGCATGTGTATATATGTCATTTATACTGATATATATCATATGTAGTGAGACTTATTCAAAGAAATACAAAACAATTGAGATTGGAAGGGGTCTCTGCTCAAACCAGGGACTGCTAAGGCAGATTTAATCATCTTCCTTGATAGCCTCATAATTGTCTTCTGAATGCAGCCTAGGGTGCTCCTGACCTTACTTGCTGCAAGCATATGTTTCTGGCTCATGGTCAATTTGCTGTGTCTGCTAGTTGGACAACCTGGGGATAACCTTCTCTAGAAAGCTACTTTTCATCCACCTTGACTCACAGGCTGTGCTGGTGCAAGGAGTTATTCTTTCTGACGTGCAGAGTTTCCCATTTCCCTTTGCTGAACTTGATGGGATTCCCACTGACCCATTTTTTTTCAGCCTGTTAAGATCCCCCTGAATGAACAAAGAGCTCATCTGTCAACCACTCCTCCCATTTTGTTAACATTTACAAAAAATGTTAAGGGTACGTTCTGTGTTGTCACCAGGTCATTAATGAAGACGTTACAATCTGGCACAAATACCAACCTATGGGGTATACCAGCAGTGACTGGTTGCTGGCTGGGTTTAATGTGCTGATCACAACTCTTCGACCCTAGCAATTCAGCCAGGTTTCAGTCTACCTCACAGTCCATTGGTTACTCAGTGTCAAATGCCTTGTGAGAGTCAAGAAACAATACCAGTTACCTTTCCTCATCCACCAAGCCAAGCATCTCACTGTAGAAAGCTGCTGGGCTGGTCAAGCATTTCAATACCTTTTTGTCTTATCAACTTGTCACAATATCTTGACATATACATTTTCTTATACTTTATTTCAGTATCTTATTGTGAAAATATACATTATTTTTAAAGCTTTATTTTAAACAAAAAACACCAAGAATGTGTTTTGCAACTGGAAGACTGGTTGTCCAGACTTCTAAGCTCGTTGCTGTTTTTCTAATGTAACAGATGGCTCAGGTTACCATCTGTGTGTATTTAAGCGTGTGTGTGTGTATATATATATATATATATAATGTGTATATAGTAAATCTTATGAAGATAGCAACTTTAAACACTTTATTTCTCAGCTGAAGAAAATGCAATATAAGTACAAAGTATTTTCTCTTTTCTTTACAGTTTTTCTTGTTAAAACATAGGAACTTCAAGGGAAGATACTATACGTTTAATGTCCATTGTGAGCTGTAGATACTGGCTGTCTGTCTCTTTATTATTGCTAATCAGAGCTGCATGGTTAATTTCCTCATAAGTCACAATGAATATTTACCCTGGAATGTGTCATTGTCCTAAGTGAATTTAAGGCTGCTGCCTCTTGCCAAGAGGACATGTTTCAAGAGCCATCTGTTTATCCTCAGAGTCTGGATAGTAGAAAAAAAGAGCCTGAAGAAACTGTCCTGTGCTTATCCATTTTCATGCTGTGTGTAAGCTTTATTAAGCTTTTGCTGCAGCCAATGTTTTCAGGTTTTGTTTTCTTTAAGGCTAGGTATCTCTGCTGTACAAGTGCCACTGGCCTGACTTCAAGTGCTGCAAGCATTGCTGCCGTTAATAGAACTGCATAGTGTGAGACAGTGATCAAAACTGTCAAAGTCTACTATGGACAAAGTCTCTCTGTCTCATCAGAGCTGGACAAATATGTGAAAACAGATTATTATCTTTCTATTCTTTAAATTTATTTTTATTGTGGTTCACATTCATGATAATTCTGTACATGCTTTGCTTTTATTCAAATAGCAAAACAGTGTTTGGAAGCATTTAAATTCTGACAGAATTGGGGTTTTAATGTCACTTCGATTGTTGTGCTTGTCTAGTTATGATTGAAAAGTAAATGGAATGACTAGGATGATCTAGTTTACTCTGAACTCTCAGCACTTGTGATGGGCAACTTGCAATGATAATCTAGAAATAATTTTGAGTCATTAACTTTTATGGAGATACATATGCTCATAACACTTTATGAACAGAGAGGTCTTTTAATGTATTTAATTTCAGCCGGTTTTCCTGGCTCTGCTTTCACCTCTCTCTTGATGAGGCTACAGTTGGGATGTGATAACGTGAATTAATTCTCCCTGACCTGTTCAGTATGTGGCGTCTCCCACAAGACAACATAAAGGTGGTACAGGTGAGTACCATACAATTCAGGAAACTATACCTACCTGAATTCCGCCTCAAATTTCTGTTGTGCAGTACTCTTCTCTTCCTGGTCAGAGTTGTTGGAGACTAACATCTTGTAATAAGGAATAGGTGCTGCATTCAACCATTTTAATGAGTATATTATTGCTACATCTGGCTTTCATAGTCAGGAAACTGCACCTTGGGACCTCTTCAGATGAGAGGAATTCCATATGGACAATTATGATGACAGAATATGGCTATCTCACACAGAAATTACTAAAGTGTGTTTGGCTTTTAAAGACCAAGAAACAATAGACAGCTAGGACAGATCTACTCACTGTGGAGATGCAGGGAGAGATTCTTGCCACAGTAACAGTGATGATAGTTGATGACCTCAGGGGCGTTAAGTTTGTGCCCTCCATTGTCCTCTGGATATGAATATGCTTTTTGCATGTGCATGAGTGATATAGTCAAAGGAAATGGGTGTTAGATAAACCAACTGCATAAGGCAGAGTTCTGCTATTATAGAAATTGAAAAGAAAACTGATGCCTTGAAAGTGATGAATGCTTATTGCAGGAAGTTTTTCCTGTCTTTCCCAGCTTGGAATATATTTTCTAAATGGAGCTACTATTTCTTTTAACCTGCAAATCCTGTCTTATGATATTAAGTCTTGCTTACTTGCTCCCTCTCTTTCACTTTCCTTCATCTACCCTCACACCAACATATTATTTATCCCTTTGAAGGATCCCTGAAAAGGATACATCCACACCCATTACCCTGCCTTGCAGGAAAAAGCAATGAATGCATAAATTATGTTACTCTACATGCAAGCACTGTAAAGAATTGAAAAATGTTTTTTTCATGTGAGTGCTCTGGAATTTGATTGAAAAAATCTGTAAACTAAAAACAGAATTAGCCAAAGGCCTAATTCAAACCTGAACTTAGACTTTTAGTGTTCATGTCTTTCTTGGGATGCATGCCTACAGGACTGAAACCTCAAACAGCAGAACAGATTTCCCCAGGACAAATAGGGTGGCAGTGATTTCGCCCACCTGTGGGAAAGTTTTGAGTGAGTAGACCCTGATTAATCACATTGCTGTTGCTTTCAAGTCTATTTAAAGATTTCTCATGAAATGTGAGAATTTATCTAGTAAGAATTCTAAAAAACAAACAACCACACATCATATGACAGAAAATGTAGAAGTGGTCTTTCAGAGGTTTCTTTTACACAAATGATAAAGAAAAATGTTTAGACAAGTGGAGAAAAGGGAACAGATAGCTATTTTTTCTTGCACTATGAAGGTTTCTCTAGCCACATCCAGTGCTAATTGAAGAAAATAATGTAATTTCAGTAAAATTATAGGGTAAAGCTGAGCAAACAAGAGGAAAAGATTTCTCTTTTAAAAAAAAAAGTGTCAAATATTTTTTGCATATTGCTACAACTCTGAGGGCGAACACTTATTCTCAGTAACAAGTGGCCAGAAAATATTTATCCCATTTCTGGGTTTTCAGTTCACATGTAACAATCTGTAGTGTGCTTTATAAGATGGCCGCCAGGAAGAGTGGGGAAGCATTCACGAGGAGAAGAATAATTCTGAGGGACGTTAAGGATATTGAAAGTGTAAAACAAGAACTCGTGGAACTCTTAGGGCTTTACAGCATACAAAATGTGGAAGCTGTAAGACAATGTTTGCAGGTCACTTGAAATAATAATTAAAAAGAATTCCAAGAGTGAAAGAACTTGTAAACAAGGACTGGGAACACAATTTGAAAGCCTAATGATATATCCTGAAGAGTAGACTGTCATTTTAAGCGGCCTTGTGCGAGCTTGTTTGGGGACCTTGTGTTTTGTCTTAATCCTAGCATATGAAGTCTTTTTCTTGAGCAGTATCTAGGATGTGAACTTTGAACATGTTTTTCCTGATTACTATAGGACAGGTGTACAGATAGGGTTGAATAAATGCCGTGAAAATGTTGTAGTCACAAAACGGCTATAGATGTCCTAATTCCAGACACTCGGCATTATATATTAGACAGCAGCTCTGCTCAAACAGTAAAAGAACACGTCACTATATATCCCCGTCAGATTAAAAAACTAATTTGAAAAGATTAATGTATTCCATTCCTGTTAGCCTGAATCAGATACCGCTGTGCCTACAGCAGCACTGCCTCCTGATTATTGAATTTTTATGGCCCTGTAATTAATTGCAGATTCCCTGTTTTGTTCTATTTCTTTTTCTCTGACATTTTAATTTCAACAAAAAGCAGCGGTCTCCATGCAGCCTCTCTCAGGAGATCCTAATGGCCTATAAAACAAAATGACTTATAGATATGGCACCCACTTCAGTTGGCTAGCGATTGTTCGAAACCTTGCTGATCATGCGGAATTTAATTTTTTCCCTTCCTCTACTGTACTTATTTCTTGTCTATTAAATTGCAGCTCCAGTGTCCTGACTAACAAATGGATGTAACAAAGTGCCACCCTTCCGTAATACATTACTGTTGCCACATGCAAATTTTTCTTAAAAAATTGCAGTTCATTTTATCTAATTATAAATGAATAAATGACTCCTGCATATGAATAGAATATTGTCCTTGACTCTGCATGTGAGAATTTTATGTTCTGGTAAATCACTTGGATTTATTATAAATTTAAAGAATCAAATGTGTTTTAGATTCATTTTGCATTTTCCTCCCTCCTTTTCCTCCATCTCCCCAAAATACTGGAATGTGCAAAATTGATTTATTTCTGTACTGTGGAAAGGCATGTTAGCATGACTCACCATCTCCCAGTGAAACTCCTGGAGCTACTGAAGGCAAGTAGTACTGAATTATTGTTATTTATATTACAGCAGTGCCTTGAGATCAGAACCCCATTTTTCTAGGCACTGTACCAACACATAATAAAAGATCATCTTTGCCTGAAACAGTTTATAATCAGATGAAAGCATCCTCAAAGGGAGGGAAGGGTGTGGATTGTGTCTGGGAAGGTCAGAAAAGGATGGTAGAGAGCAGCAGTGTCGGGGTGCAGAAAGATAATGGATGAGGTGGGGGCTGGGCTGGGGTTGCTCTAGACTTTGGAAGGGCGGGTTATATGGGAAGCAGGGATGGCAGGAACCCAGAATTGCCAGAATGCATTCCAGAAATAGTGCCACAGCCTGCTGCAAGCATTTTCTGTAGTCTTCTCTGTCTGCACCTTCCCTGGGTGGAACTCGGTCAGTAGGTCTTGTTCCTCTACTTTCTGGGTTATCGTAGCTGTCTTCTCACTGGTGCAGTCCTGGACAATGTCCTTTCTGCAGAGAAGTGGCTGTCAAAATGAGGGAGTGTGAGATGGCTGCTGGGGTGGGAGGGCTGAGAACTGTTGATGAAGAGATAGTTGCACTCGCTGGCTGAAGCATTGGTAGTTGAACCACAGCAGCACCAACCTTGAGACTGGATGTGAAACCAGCATGCAAATCACACTATAGAAGCCCCGTACTGCTAAAAGCAAGTCTGATTTTAGATGAGTTTAACTCTAGCTTTCTGCAGGTACACCTGCCTTGCGACCACACCCAAGAGTTGCAGTGGGGCAGCAACCTCTGAGATCTCTGCTTGGGGTAAAGGACTGATGTATCCAGGCAAGCACGTAGCACCTTCCCAGGCTTGGAATCCAACGGCATCCATGCACGCATGGGTGACAAGCAGAGTGACAAGGAGTCGCTGATGCAATTCAGCATGTATTGTCTTTTAAGTACATGCTCATCTAAATGGTAGCTCTTTGGGAGTTGGTTGATGCTGACTGTGCACTCCTTGTTCGCTTCTTACACTAGAAATACCTAGAGGATACAGTAATAAAAATAAATAGGCTTGGAGTCCTATTTGCTCTTAACTGTAAAATGCAGGTAGTAATCCTCTCATAGCTATTGTAAAACTATAGAGTATTACTCGCAGGGCTGCCAATTGCATGTATTTCTAAGAGCAACTAGGCGTTCTCAGTCATATTTTCTTTCTTATGGGTGTGTGTAAGAATAAACAAAAACCCCAGCCAAGAAGTCCCCAACTTTTAAAAAGCACAACGAAGACAAAACAGTCTTTGCAAACAGTATAGAAATCTTTGCACCGCTTCTGTGATTGCTTTTAACAATTGGCATGGGATGCCTGTGTTGCAGTTACCATGCACATTCATCTTGCCAAAAAGAAGCTCCTATTCTATTCTCCTCTGATCCTGACCACACCTGCCTGGCCTGATGTCCTTTATCTGGTGTGTCTCAACTGGGCTGGACAGATGCTGAGCAACATCAGGAGCTTTGCTGTTTGACATGTCCCTCACCAGGGTGCGATCTAAATGCCCATTGGAAAGATATTCAAGAGATTGCCTGATCTGTCTCAGCAAGAACCCAAAGTAGCAGTTCTGTTTTGAATTTCATTGTGACCTAGGGTAATATCTAGTCCAAAGAAGTATTTTCTTACTTGAGGGGTAGGGAGATGGAAGCTACTTTCATGGTATGCTTAAATGGATTCTAACTAGGGAACTGGAAAATGTGCTTGTGCCAGCTGAAGTCTCCTTACTGTGTGCTGGCAGTCATCTGCCTGCTCTCAGCCTGGGGACAGCGCTCACGGAGGGAATTCAGGAAGCTTTGTTTTCAGGCTGGCATCGTGAAGAGTTAAAATCTGCGCCGATTATATCAGTGAGGATAGTTTTTCTATGCAGTTTTTGTCCTTTTCTCCTTATGACTGATTAATTACAGGAGGTCTAGTGCCTGAAACTCCCAGTAGAGCTTCATAGCATGGTATGGCCTCTAAGTAGCCTGGACTGTAGGGGGACATCCTGGTAGTACTTTTCTGTGTGGTACTGAGGGAGGAGCAGTTTTCCAGGAGACTGAACTGATTCTATTCATGCCCTGTTTAACTCTAGCTTCGTGTCTCATTTTATCGACCTCTAGCAGATGTGGTATTGTAGTTCTTGTCCATGTCGTGTCTATCTTACTTCACCTTTCTTTTCCCAGACCCCAGACTTCTGCTATGGTTTTCTGCGGTCAGTCTGCTGAGCCATTAGGGCTGAGCGAGGGCATCACCAGTGTCTGTGTGCATGGAACTCTGCATTTACCTGCTGAAGTTGTTTACAGAGCTGGGTCTGGAGCAGTTGTATTAAGATGCCCCAGTCCATGAGGAGAGACAGTCACCAGTTAGACTGCGTCAGATGCATGGCACTGGAGACTTCACATTTTTTACCAAATTTGTTAGCACAAAGCATACATCTAAAATGTTTGTTTTGAGCTTGTAGAGGTTCTTTTTCTGTATTGAAGACATGACCCTTAGACAGCTTGCCCGGACCTGGACAACAAGCTCAACTGAGTAGTTTAAATGAGATACTTCTCTATTTATGTACTGCCTCCCAGCCAGAGGCATAGAAATACTATAGTTATGTTTGCTTCTGGCTGTTTGGATTTTAAGAAATGCTTAATTTCCTGTTGTCATTTTATCTGGCTTTGGTTTTGCTGTTTGGTGCTAAGCGTGTGCAGAGAAGATTATAGCATCTGCAGAAAAGGAAAGATGCAAGGGCAGGCTGGTGGATTGGGAGCTCCCTGGCTGTGGCTGTGCACGATGTTGCCAGAAGGCCTGAAGTAGGAACATGCAACAGAACTGAGCAGATGAAAAATGTTTCTGGATCTATAAAGCTTTCATCCCACGATGCACTTAAACATTAGTTATTTATCTGTGCGCTTCACAGTAGACGTTTTAGCATACTGTGGTGTTTTAACCAGACCAGAACTGATAGCTAAAGGATTGCATTGCATGGAAGACAACATAACCACCGGTTATACTTGACTAGTGAAATCTAGGTTCTAGTGTTGACTCCTTCAAATTATTTTCTATTGAAAATATTGTTTGTTTTTTTTTCCAGTTGTTTTGACATTTCCTTCTCACATTTTTTGCTTTGCACGGAAGTGCAACTATTATAATAGCAATCATGGTTAGGAAGTACTTTGGTGTCTGCTGGTTTGGCTCTTGTTCTACCAAGAGTAATTTCTCCTCCTTTACTTTTCTCTTCAAAAATAAATAAATTTTAAACCCATCATTTCAGTGCAAGATTTGGTGTATTTTTAATCACTTTTAGATAACTCAGCTAATCTTTGCTTACGAAAGCAAGAAATCCAGGTGCTGTTTCTGCAGTAAAGGTAATGGTGCAATTAAGTTCAGGAGAAAAGTGAGGCTTAAAAGTGTTAGAAGAGAGTAATTTGGGGAAAATGAGGCATAACTATTTGCTTAGCTGTGAGTATCTGGACCAAAAGCCGTCTTTAACCTCGGTGGTTCTGGATTTAGGTGTTCTGAGAACACATGCATTTTGTTGGTTTTGTCATAGTATCTACACTGTCCTACAGGATGTGCAGAATGCTTTTGTGTACTGAAAAACTGACAGATGGGGAAGCCTTGAAAACATGTTTCAATATAACTTAATGAGAACAGAGTATTTCAAACACAGGAGACAGGCCAAAAGGAGAAGCAGAAATAGCTGTAGGACAGGTTTTGATGTGGGTTCTCAGCTGGTGTAAGAGCTGTAACCCTACCTGAGTTGTTAAAGTTGTGGATCTGCTCTGAGCATGAAGCAGAGAACATAGTAGGTGATGCATTATAAAAGATTGGACTGTGTAAGAAAGAACAGGGCAGTGGTTAAGAGAAGGTTACGGGAATCAAAACTTCTGCCTTCAGATTTATTGCCTAAATGAAAAATTGAAATATATATAAATTAAGACTGGGAAAGCTTTTGAAATATTTTCTCTTAAATGCTGTAACTGAAAAGTGTAAGGTCTAATTAGTTGACTTTGTTTTTACTGGTAACAAGCAAGTGTATTATGTAACTTCATTCCAAGCAGACATACTGGAGATGAGCTACAGAATTAGGAACAGTATTTCAGTGAAAACATCCTAGAGTTCAGACATTCCTAACGCCTGCGCAAGTGTTTCGTTTCTTGCAGCACATTGTGCTCCTATTTAGATCCATGCAAATCTAGAATAGTAACTTCCAGGTCATGGCTGTTAACCTGGTATAAGCAAAAGCAAAGCTGGGTCCTCCTTGCAAGAGCAGTTCTTAGTTTTCAAGCTAACCAGTCTTGCCTTTGCATCGTGTTTTCTATATGTGGAGAGTTTAAACTCAGGAAGTTGTTTTTAGTTTATGTTGCAGGTTAATGATGTTGAAAAAGACTGACTTTACTTAATTTGAATATGTTACCTTAACGCTTCATATAGAGCCTTTCATCTGGATGATTTTATTTCTGTGTAAATTCTGGATGGTGCTATTTTTCCTAGTGTAAAGGGTATGCAAGTAAATTTCAAAAGATAAATGAGCCTTTGTACTCCAATATACTTTCTCTACAATCCTATGTCTTATTTATAAGTCTGGAAAATAGACAAAATGGTGATGTTTTGGCTCGCAGAGACTTCAGAGTGTATAAATAACATATATTATTGCATATAAATTATATTGGAGTGCAGATGCTCATTTATCTTTTGAAATTTATCTGCATAGTTTAGCGTTTTCATCCACAAATGCCTGAAACCAATCTGGCACCCAGAAGAAATGATACATTTCTGTGCCACGCAAATTACACTAAGGGAAATGCCCCTTCGGGAGTCAACCAGAACATACACTCTTTGCCACCACACCCACAAATACAAATTTGTTCCATCAAGGAACAGAGTATTGGTTCTCTTGTTATTTACCCATCTCTGCATTACCTACCTACCTTCCATTCATCAGAATCCCTGTAGGCAGAAGACTCAAACATCCTTTGTGCTCCCTGGTGGCGGAAGGGTGTAGGTTTGTAAACAACCCTTGTGGTATATTCTGCTACTTGTTTGCTGCTCAGGTTTGTTGATCTCCTCTCCGGATAGGAGCTGGAGACCTGCAAACAGCACAGAGTGAAGGCCGCTGTCTCGTGGTGGCTTTGCTTGCCAGAATGTAGAAAGAGTGTTTGTGAATGCTTGGCACAGAGTGGCACTGGGAGGTCCAGATGGAAAAGTGAGGATGGACGCAAGAAATACAGACAGCAAGTGGCCTCCCTCCCTTCTGTTGATGGTTAGGAGCCCCTGGTATGCATAAACTGCTGGAAAGGCCACTTCTGGCCTTATCTACGCCCCATGTGTTCCGATATTGGGAAATCAAAATGACATTTGATGTGTAAGATGGGAAAATTTAGAGCTGATGAGAGCAGTGGGTTCCTGCATCCTTCTCTCCTCATAGATACTCACATCCCTACTCACTCTACGCAAGCTGCCTAAGAATCATATTCTGCATTCTCTCAGGGAGTTTGAGGGTAGGGCTCTTTCAGGAATCCCACAAGGTACTGTCTTTAAGCCCTTCACTGTTCTTAAAAGTCTGGCTCAAAGTGACTTTCCAAGATCGCGTAGCTTATAAATAATGAGGATGGAACTTGAGGTCTTTGCTTTCATCCTTAGTGTTTTCCAGCACATAGAAAATACTGCCTCATGATTTCTGCTGTTTTTGCTATTGCATTCCATCAATACCAGTGATCCAAAACCCCCCACGCAAGGCAGAATGTAATTGCTCAGGAAATGCATCTCCCCAAGTAAACCCTGTGGACTATATATGCTCTATCTTGTTTTTAAATACTATAAGTGCAGATGTGAGAGAGTTTTATTGATTCTTACGCACTCCCCAGTACACAGCTCTATTAATAACAAATGCAACAGTATGTTATAAATACTCAGAACACCAATGCGTTAGCATAAAAACAGCAATAAATTCCCATCCTTCGTAATAGTGAAAAATCCCTAATAGCACGTTCTGCAATTTGCCCACACAGAGAGCAATCAAGAACCATGCCTAATATAAAGGTGCTACTGTGAGGAGCCAGAACATACAGGATAATTTCAATTTGTTTTTTGAGGAGCTGATCTTTGAAGAGGTCCCTAATGAGATTCTGCATGGCTCAGAGAAACCTAAAAAATTGCAACAGCTTAGCGCTGCACTTTGCCTGTACTGTTAGCGTACCAAGTGGGAACCAGCAGTTAGGACTATCTTAATAGGTTTATCCTGTTCTCCTTTTATGTTAAGATCTGGAAGTTATCCTGTAGCCACATGAGATATCTATTAAAAAAGACAGACTTTTGCCTGAACATGAAATGTGCAGTTTAATGCTAATTTCTGTAAGTGTCTGGTTTTGGACAATTGCAAGTGGGAATGTGAAATACACTTTGATGTAATGATGAAATGACAAACAGGTTGGGAGGTTTTGTGTCCCTTTGTGTGTCTGTGCATGATGCTGCTCTCACTCAGGCCTGAAATTCAACATTTTGGCTTTGATGTGTACAGTGGATTCATCCAGACAGAGCAGTCTAAGAGCTGAAGCAAACACATCTCCAGTGTGTCTCAGGATAACGTTCCCTGGGATGCTTGCTGGCCAAGTAGACACTGTACAGTGACTATGGCATCTGGCTATGATTCTCCTGGTGTTTCTGGAATACTCCTTTCTGTACCCGTTCTTCCAAAGGTGTGTGTTAACTTTCAAGTGGTCTCTTGGATGCTGTCAATACATTCTGGTTTTCTATGTCTATCCTGGCTTATGATGGAGACCCTGAGGGATGGCCATTACAGAATTAAAAAGCAGTTATGTGTAATTATTTGGACTTGGACTTACTTAGTTCCTTTGGAATTGGTGACATGGAGTGATAGCCGCATTAGGGACTGGTGATCTGATATCTAGGGTATTTATTTTTTGTGTACTCTGAATTTATCTTTCTCAGTGCCATACATATACATTCTCCGTCAAGATGTCACCCCACCAAGAAGAGATTTGGGGGTCTTTGGTCTTCTTTATTGATTTATTAAACCCATTTTCTATTCATTAGATTAATTTCATTTTTACAGGAAAAGAAAAAAGCTGTTTATTAGAAGTTGTGTAAATGGATGGTAACATCATACCTTCAAACTATGTCACGCCATTGTACCTAAAAATGCTGGAGATGCACAGCCAATTTCTGCAGTTACACATCAAGGTGCAGGTACTAATGGAGCAGTTTTAATACAAAGCTGGGAACAGACCCTGTCTGAGGTCCTCGGAATAAGCATTTAGATCGAAGGAGCAGGGAGGCAATTTTCTCCATTTTCTGGGTTTACTAAACAAGTGGAACAGATAGACTTGTGAGCTGTTCTTTAACCAATGAGAAGTTGCACCAAATGAGTCAAGGAAGGGCTTTATTACTACTTTGCTGGCAATAGCACTCTATGTACTTAAAGTTATGTGAGTGGAAACCTAATTCCCATGGGGAAGTAATGTACTCTAAACTATAGTGTATACTTGAATTGCCGTTGTATAAAAATGTTGCACTAGGGTTATAGGAGCTAAGGATCCCTTGTGTCACAAATGAAACCCAAGAGGAAATACATAAATACAAATAATTCCAGCTGCAAGCATACTATTTAAATGGAAATCTGGGTTTAGTTTTATTTTGTGTCTTACTGACCACAATTACTACTATGGTAGTTTCTACAGCTAGTTACATTTCTGTTACAACGTGCATTAGTCCTTAGTATAAGGTTCTTAAAGGGGCATAAGATTTTCTTTTTTTTTAATAAGTATTTTAATGTAGAAATAGATTGATCAATGTTTGTGTTAAGCCAATTTCTTTAGGACAAGTGTTAGCTTAAGGCAGCATTTGACTTGTACTAGTTCTGATGATATTACGTGAATGAGAAAGCACTTGGCTCAGGCTGAAACTATTACATGGTAATTTCTGGGAGATACCGTGGTAGAGGTTGCAGATGTAAACAGGCAATGTTGTAGAGGCATTCCTGGACATGCTTAATGAATACCAGGAGTGTTTGGTATGGGACCATACAGAGCTGTCCATGGATACTTTAGTTTCAAGAGTTAATGTCCTGCTTCTTATAAGCCTCCACTCCAAATTAATCATAGGTTTTTAAGAGACTTGTAAATAAAGGGTGTTAGAACTCAGCTAGGGACATCATAAAGCACAATCCTTTATTGTATGCAATAAAAGACTTTTGAAAATAGCTCATGATTCACTGTTGTCTTTCTAAGAAGTTTTGCATGTTTCAAAAACCAGAGTATGTGAGACTAAAATTCACCAGCGACACAAATTGTGGGATTTTTCTGGATGTGTTACCAACCATGTAATATGGATGATAGCTAGGGGCAAGTCTCACATCCCTATTTCTACATATCAGTTGCATTTGTAAGTTTGACAGTGGATAGAGAAGGGGAAGCCAGGTGTGAAATGACTAAAGGCATTGATTCACATTTGTAAAATATTGGCTACCCCTAAGTAATTTCTGCATACGTGAATGCAAAATAAAAGATTTTGCAGAAGAGGTTAAAAAAAAAAAAGAAGTTTTTGATTGTAGCTGAAAAAGTATCTTTGCTTTTCCCTTTGTCTTCTCAGACCTTCCTGAGATGTTCAGAGACTTTTTTTTTAGCACCCACTGTCCAGCCTTTTATCCAGCAGACTTCGACCACCGTGCAGGTGCCTAACTTGCTGCATGATGTTGATGGTGCTTTGCTGTCTTGCTACAGCTGGGGTGAGCCTTTTCCGTGGACCTACTTGAATGTGGTTAGAGATAGCAATCTTATGTATAGTGGTTCATTCCACATTCACTGTGCTGCCATATAAAGCAAGCTTTATAAATGGCTTTATCAAGAGAAGATGGTGCCCAGTGTACTCAAATGGGGTGGGAAGAGAAGTTGGTCTGTACTTTTATTTTTCAGCCTATGTGCATTGGAAGTTGTTGCCTAGTAGGGTTTTGCTGGGAAAAAAAATCATCATGTAATTAATACCAACATGTGAGAGAAGGTTGGATCACTTGGGTATCCCTGGAGATAGGGGAAATGCTTCTGAGCTGGATCTCCACATGCCATTCATAGGACTGTACTACACTGCTGTCATTAGTAAGTTTGTCATCTTTTTTCTCTCTTTACCTCCCGGTTTTTGTCATCTCTCTTTGATAACTTGAGTCTTTTATACTTCCTGATAGAGGAAATCTTTCTTTTACTTCTTTGTATTTCCAACAGAAGAAGAGAAAGTGGCTTGCTGGCACATTGACTGTGCAGTCTCTCACCTCCTGGTTTATAACATACCTTTTGTCAGTTCAGTAGTCTTTGATTCTGCATCTGGGCAGAATCGGCATTTATTTTGCACTTCTGAATGAGGTGAGATAATCTTTTTGGGTATGGCAGTGCTGTCAAAGGATATGTAGCAAAGAGCCTTGGATTATCAGTCTTTAATTTGTTCTTATCAAACTGCTAGTGTGTCTTGGTGATAGTTACTGATGATTTTGACAAGCTAGCATCCATGACTCTTCAGGCTGCTTTTTAGGCACCGTTGAAAAGCAATGAAATGAATATTTTTACCTTTCCTGTTCTAATTCAAATATCACTGCAAAATGTATATTGCAGTAAACTTTAGACTATCAGACAGTCATTGCAATGTTAAAGCCCTCTGGGTGAGTAAAAGAAATAGCAACAAAAGAGATTGAAACCCAGCAATAATATGTGACAATCGTTATGATGACTTTGCAATACAAATACTTTCCTCTTTTAAGGAGCCATAAATTGCATCAAGATAATGACTGTGTTGTCTCCTAACTCGTCTTTTTGCACAGCTCAGATTAAAGGCCACACAAAAAAGCAGCACAGGATTAAAGCCAAAATACTGTTTTTAAAAAATAATCCTTCTCAAGTTTGCCCGAGTCTATATTCTATTAATTTAACAGTCCTAAAATGTTTTGTGATACGCGCCATGCTTCTAAACCGTGTAAAGGGAGATGCTCCCCCAGGCTTTCATGGAAATTATGTTTATAGTACATGCCCCTGTTTTCTTCTCGTTCCCTTAAGCAGAAAGGTCCGCGCTGGTACATTTTCACTGGCAAAAACGTATACATCATTTAAGTCATTACAGGTCGACCGCTCATTTGTTACAATAAACTATATCATCCTCACTAGGAGGCCAAAGAGAGCCTGTAGCCATGAATATACATCTTCCTAGGGTAACTCAATTCAAAGCAGCAGCGTGCCATGGTAAAGTATTACTTAATTTATACTGCTAATGTTTAACATTGATTCTGTGTGGGAAAATAAAGCCCAACGCATTTTGAGAACCTACATCATTAAGGTTTAATAATTTAGACCTAGTTCATGTGATAATGAATTTACTGACAACTAAAGTGCAGTTTCAGTACTTACATTTCTAGAAATACTGACTCCAAGACTAGGTTCTCTAGGCAGGAAATGTATATTATAGAATTGTTTGTATAATTTACCAGTCCCCACTCTCTTAAACCACCGTGAAAAATATATCCTTAAGTATGTTTACTAACTAGCACAATGCGATGCTTCTTTCACTCTGTACATCTGGTAAGCTATATGCTACTAATACGATCTAATAGGGTATTTGTATTTCAAAAAACTTCTTAATTGATGGAAGCTGCTTAATATTTTTAAATCACAAAAAAAAAAAAGCGAGGCCTTGTTGTGGTCCAAAGTGCTGCACTCGGCTGCCATGAGCTCAGCTGCAGTCAGTTGGAAGGAGCCAGCTGTTAGGCGTCTGCTCCCTCTCCTGCCACCTCATCCCACTCAGGGCTGCTATGCAACTATTGTGTCTGCTGGTATCGCCACAGAAACTATTTGACAAATGGCATGCAGGTCATTTCCAAAGCTCAGGGAGGGGGGAGGGGTTATTTATTTTTTAAATCTGACATAGTGCAGTCCATCTGCCTCCTTCTGACCTTCCTGTGTCACTGCTCAGGCTGCAGCCATCTTCTACTGCCCCTGTGGGTGCCTTATATCAATCAGGCTTCCTTTCAAATGGCTAAAATAATGGGTGTCCTCCACGCGTCCGAATGTGTCAAGGCTCCTGCAGTATAACTTGAGGCAGGAGTCAGGGGCACGCTGCACCTCGTGGGAGGTACTTACTCAGCAGCTTGCTGGATTTGGCCTTGTTGCAGGATGTTTCTGAATATCCTTTGTGTAGTCTCCTTATTTGCTTTGTATGGTGCTGCTGTTTGTGAAATGAAGGGGAGTTGGATGTTCTGTAGCAGAGCTTTCCTAAACTTCCCCCTGTTCTGGGTGCGTGCAGCTGGGGGTGAGAGAGGGGATTGCTGCTGTTTCAAGCTTCAGTAAGGCTTGGATCTGTGGTAGTCCATCACCTCCTTGGAATTTTATAGCTCAAAACCCATTATTGCCTCTAACCGTGAACTGGTGGCTATTGCCTGACAGTATTTTGAATCAGATTGGAGAGAGAGTGCTGACATTGGGTTCCACAGAGAGGCAGTTATAATCTTCCATACTACTCAGAGAATTCAGCGTCCAAAGCCTAAGAATTTCCAGATGATTAAAAACGTTAGCATTCGTGCTTTCTGAGAGGCATAAACGCGACTTGAGGCTAATGAAATACCTGAGCATTCCGGTGCTGTCCAGGAGAGGGCAGTTCACAATTATACAGAATGGACAATTATTCTCAGTTCCTGAAGTTATTATTATTACTATTAATATCAGCAGGATGGCTAGTCGATCCATATTAGGAAAAAGTCACGTAATTTCATTGAACAGTTCTGCATTTCTTCAGAGATATTTCTGACTTCTGCTTAGGAGTAAAAGGTAATGCAGGCGTGTAGGTTGTAGCCTGTGCAATTGTTTCCGTGCTTTTTCCTTTGATCTGGGCCCAGAGCAAGTTAATTCATCTCCTAATGCATAAATTTCATCACAGTTTTCTTTCCATTTCTTGTGTAATTGCAGTATTAAAGTTTTCAGCTCTTGGCTAGAACACCGTCCCAGCATGTGTTTAGCTTGATGGGATTTGAGTCTTGGTTCTTAAAGCAATATAAAATATTAAAATAAGAGTTTAAAAGAACATCTCACAGTCTTGCAAAAAAAGCCTGTTCACAGGAAGTTTCTGTTCTTGGTTTGTGGGTTGATCAATTCTTGATTCAGTTCTTGGTCAGGAATCTTGAGGCAAACGTTACCGAAGCTGAAACACTCCCCTCCATGACTTGCCTGCCATTCATGCTAAAATGCCAGCTAACTGTATTTGAACTTCACTATCCATCCTTTGCCCTTTAGAAAATGAAATGCCATTATAGGAAGCATATTTTTAATGCTAATAGGTGCCCACAAATGAATTATTACATCTATTGTTGTTTACTGAGTTCTGGTTCTTTAGCAGACAGTACAGTCATTGCTGTTTAAGGTGAAGTAGTGCTGTTCTGGCAGCCTGGAAAGAAGCCATTTTCCTAACTAAACGCCATATACTTTTCTCTGCCATCCACATTATGCAAGGTGTCATTTATGCACTGTTGTCCTGATTGTTGAGGTTGTCTCTTTCTCTTTTTTGTTTTGTGCAACCTCTCTTTCCACCGTGTTGAATTTTCTTCTCTTTTAAAACTCGTTGAAATTCCCTTCCTCACCCAGCATGCTATTACAAATTGTATTTTCTGTTTAAATCTAAACTCTCTTAGAGCTTTTGTTTCCTTCTCTTGTCTTGCCTGTTCCCATTCCCTTTGTAATGCAGTTTCTTAATAAGTCTAATATGTGCCTAGCATCAGCGTAATGTAGGGTAGGTACCCTTGTGACTTTAACTGCCTGCAGTACCATTGCTGTACTTTCCCTGTGAGGGGCTAGTGATTCAGGTAAGTCTTTTGTCCATATTAGCTTGCAAAATAGTCATATGTATTTTCTGCTTTCCATCACTAAATCTTGTTAGGTAACTGATTAATATCTACTTTCTCTTTGTTTCACTTACTAACACAAACTTAGACAGCTGATACGCTAGAATTGCCATAAGAAGCATTTTTCTTTCCATGAACCCAAAAGACAAAATGACCTTGGAGCTGACTAGAAGCTGTGGTTGGATGAATGTTGCTGAATTTCCTTGGAATGCTTTAAAAGATTACTCTTTTCACAGTACATAAACCCTTAAATGCAATGGGGATTGCCAAGTGTCTAGCCCTCCGCCACAGTCACTCATGGTTTGGTCCTTGCTGTGGAACATCAGGCTATCAACATTGTGGGGTAAAAAGTAACAATGCGTTTGCTTTTTCCATTTGGACTACTCTGAGTAGGGTGGTGCTGCTTGCTGATACTAAGATCACTGATTTGCTTAGTCTGCTTCTGAAGGCACAGACCAAATTCGCGTCTCAATTTTAGTCAGTGTGTACTGGAAGCTGGTCCTTTGAACATAAGATAATTCATCGTCAGAGAAAAGTAGCGTGGGAGATGCGAGCTGTTGGGTTTCTCAGTGGCTATCAGTGATTGTACCAGATGTTGCTGATGTGAGGCTAAATGTATTTTACCTTTCTTGCAGCATTTGCTTCCTGATACTGCTGGCAGCTGCTTTGTGACTAGTTAACAAGTGAGCCCGAGACGTCTTGTTAGAACTGATCAAGTATATTAACATGTACGGTATTTCAAAAGAGAAAAATCATACATTTATTTCAGCTAATCTTATACATGAAATGAATGTGCTTTCATAATGTTACACAATGTAACCATAATAACACAGCCAAGATGGTAAATTCATTTTAATTCCACAAAATTCATAATTGGTGACATCGCCAGTGGGAGCAATTGATCTCTGCTTTCCATTTGTTCTTGACTGTTTCCACTTCAGTGAATTAAAAGAATTGGGCTGTTGGGACCCCACCCTCTTCATACAGCATATTATGCAAGAGCATTGCCTTCAGAAAATTGCTTGTAATAGACAATGCCTGCGTTAAATAAAAAAGGCAATAGTCCCTGGCCTGACTCAGTATTTTAATCCTTTTCATGTTTTTATTATACCTTATGCCATTCTGTTCTGTGTTGGAGCTAAGGAACAGGTGTAATTCAGTGCAGCTAAATTACATTATTTGAAATTAATGAGTTCTGTGTTTATTCTTGTAAATTAATACAGTTTCTAATAAATCAAAAGTGAATGTGCACTTCTGTGTGTTTGCCTGCATATTGCCTCGGTGGGGATAATTAACATCTTGTGACAGTGAAGTCATATGTTGGATCTGAGTTCTCATTGCCAGCCTAGCGCAAATTATGTTGCTGCTGACCTATATCATGACTTTATTGATGCAGTAGAGGTTCACTCATTCAATATATTCAAATCACAGTCTCAACACTTTACAAAAACCCTCAAAGGTAGTTAATAGCTTAGAAGGTAGCATAATATGTTTTGGAGTATGTGTAGTTACTATCCTACTTATTTTTCTTAATGTTGTCTTTTTCCATTGAAAACAAACAACTGAGTACTCAAATGTTTCCTTTTTCTCATCCTCACTTTGGTGCTTGGACTTTCTGCTCACGTTAAACCTAGACTTCTGTGTGCTACTGAACTTTGTGAAGTTTTCTTTATTAGAAGTACTTGATGTGACATACATGACATCCATTCCACTGCCTCTATACTTCTGCTTGCAAAAACTGTTGCTTAAATCTTCAAGTATCATTTTATGCAGCTTAATGGCAGCAGGCCATGTTCTGGTCTCAGACCAGATGAAATCAAGAGCAGTTGAAGCTTGTGAAGCTGAGCTTCCTCTTCAGTTGTTCAGCTGAGTCTGAATACTTTTAATGTAATATAGTGATATTTGTATCATTGAGTTTTCTTAGGCATCTACAGTAAGTCTCTCCTTCTGTTTGTGGAAGGATGAAACTGTATTTTCATTTTAAATTAGCTCATTCATTTTCTGCTTTCCCTTTCTAAAGTCTTTTTATGAGTGGTGTTCCTGCACTCACTACCATGGACATGCGTTGGCTTCTCTGCTTCTAAAGGCTTAATTTGTTTCTTCATGTAAAATGAATAAAGTCTGTTGGGTATCATCAGCTGTGCCCTACGTGCACCAGGCTACAATTAGATAATGATCAAATATCCTAAAGCAGGTGGATTGTGGCCTGGATCCTTAGAAGTGGAAGTCTGCCAGCTTTCATCTTTCAGGTCTCTCTCCAACTATTTGGGGGATGCAGAAATAATTGGTAATGCTCTTTACAGAACCCTTTCCTTTTTAGAGAACTTTCCTCTTTAGAGAAAAGATACCACCACAAATATCTTTTGACAAAACCTAAGTTCCACAGTAAGTCTTTGAATGATGTCTTGGCACACAGACAGTGTTGCCTTTGTAGTTCTAGTGCCAGAACAAAGTGCTGTTCTTTAGTGGGAAAGTGTATAGCAGCGTGTACTTCGTTTCCTTTGGAAATCAGAAATAGGGATTCCTGCTGTTGGACTTGAGTAGTTTTATCTGGAAATAGTGGATTTTTTCTTGTTCCTCCATATGGTGTATGTGAACCATCAGATTTACGGTAGTTTCTTGGACTGCTAAATTTGGCACTCAAATGATTGAGGTTCCCGTGTCGAAGTCCTGCTGACGTGAAGCATGTCCTTTGGTGGCCCCATAGGGGTTTGCTCTCTTGAATCAAGACCTAAGTATTTTATTCAAAGCCAGAGACCGTCATAAGTCAAGCATAAGACAGAACCCAAGTGCTGTGACTCCTAATTGTCTTCTACTTCTTTTAAGCAGAACAAAACTGTTAGGTGTAATTCCTCTTCACTTCTTCATAACGATTAATCACCTCTAGGTTTCTAGTTTCACTCCCTGGGAAATAACATGGCAGGAGAAATCCCCACTCTTTATTCCCACTCCTTGCAGCCTTTGCAGCATTTTGTCTTCTTTCCAACCTGTGAAAATGAAGTGCCTGATGATTTCACTTTTTGATTGTTGCTCCTTCTAGGCCTTTCAGCTCTCTTTGCAAACACTATCTGCTTCCACACTGAATCAGTTTAATAGTGAAACTATTACTTCCTAGCTGAAAAAGACAACTTTTGTACTTTCAATTAAAGGAATTACTGGGATTAGGAAGACAAAGACCCACTTCTGAAATCAGCTTTAGCAGCTTTTATGAGGATCAAGTGATCACTTCAAGTTTCTCATTCTTTTTTAGCTGACTGCCTCTCCTGCTCTGAAAATGTGCTGTGTTTGTACTGAGACTGGAAAGTTACATTCAGGCTATAGGTGTCTGATGAAATGAATCTGATTGATCGTACAGTTTGGAAAATTTATATGTGCCTGTTATCCTTTGCAGCTGCCTCCAGTGGTGTTCTCAGAGTTTTATATGAATTTTAAATGAGCCATTATTATTTTTAAATGAAATGTGATGCGAGTGAATAATTTTGTAGAGCCAAGGCAACTCTTTCAGTGCCTGCATCTTTCGCTATAACAGCTCTCTTTACTCAGATTAGCAGAGTCAGCATCATTCCAGTAGATGCTAAGTTAAAGAAAATAGTCTGGTTAGTGCATGGAACTGGGAAAATCTGTTTCTCAGGCTAAAACTGATTCCTGTAAGACTGGCTCACGCCCTTCACATATTAGGAAGCTCCAGTGCGGACCTGCATCTTGCATGTGCTTGTCTCCTCTGCACCATTATATCTAATCCTTGTAGAAACAGGCTAAGTAGCTGTGATTTAAGAGTAGCAGGAGGTAGGTCTGTTCAGGCTCGCAACACTGAAGAGACTGATCTTGCATTTAAAAGGGTCGCAGAATCAACAAACACCCCCCTGCCCCCCCAGCTTCCTTCAGCATGCTGTTAGTCGCTGCAGGGAGACCCGATGTCAAGCAAGTAGTCCGACGGTCTGGTTTCTGGCTCTTCTTTGCTGCAGTTTAAGGTGACGCTACGTCTGTCTACGTGAGGGCTCATGGCCCCCACAGAAGTTTTGGCAGGCTGTCACGTCTACTTGTGTTAGCAGTTTCATTTCACAGTTGGTATCACTAAACTCAAACACCGCACTACGGTTTGGGCTAAGAGAGTGGAACGTAATGGGCTTGGCTGAGATGTGGGCACACACTCCTCTCTGCTGACTCTTCCTCAGTGTCATAGCAACCTGGGCAGCTGCCTGCAGACCTGGAGAGGTCGTTGCTGGGAGCAGTGGCAGGAGCCAGGTGTGACTGCAGCTGTAACCTGGGACGAGGCAGCAGCCATCTCCTTGGTGATGTGCCCCCTTCTCTAGAGCTGCCCAGGGGACACGTGAATCATCCTCAGCTGGTCGGTGTGAATATACTAGTGGTGCTCAGAGTTACTAGTGCTCTGATTCGTTTGTGCAGAGTAGTTAGCACCTTGCCATCTTAACAAGGGCCAGGCTACATACAGCATGTGCTGCTGCTGCTTTTCTTCCAGAAGAGTGTGCGTGCTCTACATATATTTACACGCCACAAAAATTGTTCTCTTTCCTGACAGAAAATAGGGAACACAGAATCTTTCCTTTTTTATTGTTAGGTTTTTTTTTTTTCCTCTCTCACCATTTCTACAATAATGCATAACTATGAGCAACAGTACTGCAAACAGGATTCCTGTCTGTCCCTGTAAGCTGGCATTAAGTTATTAAGACTAATTGCTTGTGCGAACAATGCCTTAATCTAAGGCACTTCTTAACAGAGCATTTTTAAAAGGAGGGAAAGACAGGAATTTTTAGCAGCTAGGAAATGCTAAAGCTTTCAGAAAAGAGCGTGTGTGTGTGCTCCCTGTGCACGTATTTAATGTTTTTCAAACTGGAGGTGTTCTCATTTTTGTATTAATATTCCTAAATGCCATTACAAAAAGGAAGTGCAAGAGTAAAATACCTCTGTTTTCCAAAGTGATTTGCAACCTCAGGACCTCTTAAGCTGCAGGTTGATGGATCTTAATTTTGTGACACTTAACATGGCACTCCCAGGGAAACGTGTTGTGTAATGCTTTAATCATTAATTACTATCATTCATCATGCAGCCCTCCTTTTAATGTCCATTAGCATCATGTGCCACTCATGAATGCCTGTAAGTGTATAAATGTGCTGGTAATCCCACTGAGTAGGTTTACATTAACTGTAAATTATCTTCTTGACCAGTTGGTTGGCCTTCCTGGCTGATGGAGTTGTCTTATTTGTAGCATTAGCAATGAGTTTGGGAAATGAGATACGTAGAAAATATGTGCAGGTCTGTCTTAAAAGCTAGGATGATCTGGTGCCTGGGGATACATTGAGAAGTGTTAGCTCAGTAGTGCCAGCAGGCATCAACATCTTTTTGAGACAAAAACCAACAGTCTGTGATCCACATGGCAGCGATCTTGTAGAGATCGCCTAACACTTACCAGCTCTGCATACTTTAAGCCAGTCCATTTAACATCCCACAACTGTTTAAAAAAAAAAAATCCAAACAAATCTAGACAAGCTGTTAGAAGGGGGGAAAAAAAAAAAAAGGGAAACATGAAAATAGTTAAATGCAAACAAGTAAGAGGGACCTTTGCCCACAGCAGCTTCTGAAAGCCAAGTGTATACATGTGCCTGTTCTTTGGTTGTGTGATTTTCCTTGCGTGAGCATAATGTGGGCACTCTCAATTTCTAGGAACTTAATGTGGCTTTGGTGGGAACAACATTATGTTCTGTACTGTTGCATTAATGATTCATGTGAAACATGCAAATCAAAATATAACACTTGACAACATTCCATTAGGGAGCAGTTGAAAAACTCGGGACAGAAACAAATACAGAAGCATCAGTTTATGTTGCATACGAAACATTTAGTGTGAAATGTTGGTCATTTCGTGCCAACAATCATTCTCTTGCATTAGTGCCAATGCGCTTGTCTGCTGTACAGTTCAAAACTGGACAGCCTTGAAGCTCATCTCCCAACACGCACAGAAGTACTTTCATGTAGGGGAAGTCATGCAAGATGCATTTTGCTGGTTGGAACTGGATTTGACAGCTCACCAAGCAGGAGGATGTTTTAGTACAGTCCTTGCTGTGCTTGTCTTTGCTGGTTAGATGGAGTTTGGTGTCTCCAGGATGCGTTGTGGGATGCAGCTAGTCACGAAAGGATAGATCTTGATTTCTCATACAAATGCAAAAGGAATTTACAAGAGGTGATTTTACAGAACATTTTAAATTATTTTATTGACTATGTTTGCACGAGGGAGGTTTCTGCATTCTCCTTGTTTCCATCAGAAGTACTTTGTTTTGGTGATGGCCTGTAGGTGTGAGGCTGCACCTACAGTGCAGCAGCAATTTTCACTCAATGTTGTTCCATTTTCATATTTTACTTGTATGTTCAGCATGGGGTTTTACATGAAGCTCCACTAACAGGCTGTCTCTCTTGGCAATCATCAAATCTGTTTCTGTGGAAGATGTTCATAGGACCTCTGGCATCAGTGGGAGGAACTGGGTAAGAGTATGAGCTCTACTGAATGAGATACAGGTTTAATTGAAAAACGTTTGCTGCATTGGTTAGGTCTTCCATTATTAGCAAAGTTCTTGCTAGTGGAGCTGTTTTTTTTTTTTTTTTTTTTTTTTTTTTTTTTTTTTTTTTTTAACATGGATAACACAAGAAGCAGGTTTGTTCATATGCAGCTTGGGGCACCTGTAGCGTGGAAGGAATCTGGTTGCTCAGATGAGTTCCTGGGAGATTTGAAGTCTGAGCTTAACCATTATTTCTGTGCTTTTTGACAGTCCCATTAGTGTAGCTGAGTTCTGAGGAAGGGAGAGAATTACTCTTTCATCAGGTACGGAAGGAAAGTTGTGCAAAATGACCTCTGCAAGAGCAGAAAGCTTAAATCTCCTGTTTCATTGATGTGGCAACTGTTACTATCATTAAATTCACTCACAGGAGGGGAACACACAGTTTTTATCTGGGCTGCAGAACAGTAACTGCTGTATTCACAGGAGGCAGCAATTTTCCTCTGAGGTAGAACTGCTGAATTTGTTGTTTTCAGCACATGTGGGACACAGGAGACACACTCTTCCCTATCAGCTTTGTTAATGCTGAGATTTCTGTCACCTGTCAAGGCACATCCCCACAGACGTATCCCATCCAGAACACAGAATCTGAAGCAGGAGCCGAAGTGGCCATGGCAAAACTGATGCTTATTTATTTATTTTTTTCTCTGCAAGAACTATGCAGACTGGTGAACTAATGGTCTTCCCACCCGCAACATATGGTACAAATCCACTGCCTGCCTCGTGTCTAGTAGGCATGCTGCATCCAGCCTGTTAAGGGAATCATTTTCCTTGGTACAGATTAGAGACTTCCAGTTCATACCTGCACTGCCAAGAAGTGCAAACACCATTTCCCAAGTGTCATGTTAATTAGTCATCTAACCGAGGGATAGAAAGATCCAACAGTGAATTATGATGCTACCCAAATTATAGTTTTCCAGTTGAAAGCATAAGTAGGACCATGGGATTGGGTCAACAATTACCTTAGGAAAGGAAAAATACCTGGAGTGTTCAACAGATGTCCTGACTATCCCCTTCTGGGAGAGAGCAATCCTTCCGCTTCTCTTTAGCAGACTCTGGCTATTTGTTCATGCTTCTCTGGGGGCTTATTTAGTGGTTCTGGAAATATTTTAAAAGACATTTAAAGGGAATTGACAAATGCTTGACCTGTTTCAGTGTCCATGAGCTGAGTTAAATTATAGTGGTATCCTTTACATGCAACCCAGAGGCCTGCATTTTAAAGCTGAGGAAGACTGTAGGAATGTTAAATCCATTTCACTGATGGAGTCCAACATATGTTCTGTTTGGATGTAGCATAAGGGTGAGAGAGCAGTGGAACTATGTAGGAGTTTTAGATAAACCCTTCTTGATGGAGAGGCTCAGGCTCAGGTACGAGGAAAGATTTACAATAAATGTGGTGTAGCTTGCCACTGGGTTCCTGCTGTTCCAGATGTCATCTTCCCTGTCATCTGAATGTGTCTACTGGGAGAGGCTGCAGAAGGGAAGAGGGGCACTACCTGTACATACGTAAGAAAAATAGAATGTTACTGTGTTCCGTACTTTCTTTTCTGTAACACTGCCCTGCTCGTTTTTCTTGTTTTTTTGTTTTTTTGTTTTTTTGTTTTTTTTTTAAAAAAAGGGTTGCTGATTAAGTTGAGATATTTGGACTGTGTTTATCTCTCTGCTCCTAGACCATATCTGACTCTGTATTTTGCTGGCTCCTCCACATTTTTTTAGTTTATTTATTTATTAAATGTCCACTCTTCCTTTGTCTACAGATATGTGTCCTTGTGTATCTAAGGCTCTGTCCTTTCTTCAGTGCTCTGTCTGCTCTACTTCTACCTTCTCTATCTACAGCAGCTCCTGAGTCTCTATCTGCTATTTCTTCGCTATTCCCATTTATACCTACTCTTCAGTTTTAAGTATCTCCCCTTGTCAAGCTCTGGGGGCACCTTAAAGAACTCTTTCTGGGCAGCAGGTCTCATTGCATTTGTGAACTTCCCTGGGAGACTTAAAGCATTTTTTTTCACAGTGAGTCTTCATCCCTGTCCAGCTCTAGTTTCTTTTTTTACTGTAGTTCATGGAAAAACCTAACTTGCTGTAAAAAACTAAGCCTGTATCTGCCTAATAACAGCCCTTTTCATCTTAGTTGAGCTGTTTCTTCTGTGTAAGTTGAAGAACAAACCTTGTGTTAGCCAGAGACTGATGCAGACTACAGCCACTCCCTTAGAAGTTCAAGTTAAACTTGTCCAAGTGTGACCCCCTGCACTTAATTTGATAAGTTTAAACTTAAGCACCAAAGTATCTTGATTTTTAGAAGATTTGAGCAATTGCAAGTGGGTGGAGCAGTTTATCTCAGAAAATCATAGAATCATAGAATCATAGAATGGCTTGAGTTGAAAAGGACCTCAAAGATCATCGAGTCTCAACCCCCCTGCCAAGTGCAGGGTCGCCAACCACTAGACCAGGCTGCCCAGAGCCACGTCCAATCTGGCCTTGAATGCCTCCAGGGACGGGGCATCCACAACCTCCCTGGGCAACCTGTTCCAGTGCGTCACCTCCCTCTGTGTGAAAAACTTCCTCCTAATATCTAACCTAAATCTCCCCTGTCTCAGCTTAAAACCATTCCCCCTTGTCCTGTCGCTATCCACCCTCACAAACAATCGATCCCCCTCCTGTTTATACGCTCCCTTCAAGTAGTGGAAGGCCACAATGAGGTCTCCCCGGAGCCTTCTCTTCTCCAAACTAAATAAGCCCAGCTCCCTCAACCTTTCCTCATAGGAGAGGTGCTCCAGCCCTCTGATCATCTTGGTCGCCCTCCTCTGCACTCGTTCCAAGAGCTCCATGTCCTTCTTGTGCTGGGGGCCCCAGGCCTGGACACAGTACTCCAGATGGGGCCTCACAAGAGCCGAGTAGAGGGGGACCACCACCTCCCTCTCCCTGCTGACCACTCCTCTTTTAATGCAGCCCAGAACATAGTTGGCCCTCCGGGCTGCCAGCGCACACTGCTGGCTCATGTCCAGCTTCTCGTCCACCAGGACCCCCAAGTCCCTCTCCGCAGGGCTGCTTTCAAGTACTTCTTCCCCCAGGTTGTATAAATACCTGGGATTGCCCTGGCCCAAGTGCAGCACCCTGCACTTGGCCTTGTTGAACCTCATTAGGTTCTCGTGGGCCCACTTGTCCAGCCTGTCCAGGTCCCTCTGGATGGCTTCCCTTCCTTCCAATGTATCGACTGCACCGCTCAGCTTGGTGTCATCTGCAAACTTGCTGAGGGTACACTCGATTCCATCGTCTATGTCATTGATAAAGACATTGAAGAGCACCGGTCCCAGGACTGAGCCTTGGGGGACACCACTCGTGACCGGCCTCCACCCTGACATAGAACCATTTATCACAACCCTTTGGCTGCGACCAGCCAACCAGTTCTTAATCCACCGAACAGTCCGTCCTTCAAATCCATACCTCTCCAATTTGGAGAGAAGGATGTGATGAGGGACCCTGTCAAAGGCTTTGGAGAAGTCCAAGTAGATGACATCCATTGCCCTCCTCCCATCCACCGATGCCGTCACTTCATCGTAGAAGGCCACCAGATTGGTCAGGCAAGATCTGCCCTTGGTGAAGCCATGCTGGCTGTCTCGGATCACCTCCTTGTCACGTATGTGCCTTAACATGTCTTCTAGGAGGATCTGCTCCATGATCTTCCCAGGCACAGAGGTGAGGCTCACTGGCCTGTAGTTCTCCGGGTCATCCTTTCTCCCTTTCTTAAAAATGGGAGTAATGTTTCCCTTTCTCCAGTCACCGGGGACTTCACCGGACAGCCATGATTTTTCAAATATGATGGAGAGCGGCTCGGCAACCACATCAGCCATCTCTCTCAGAACCCTAGGATGGATGTCATCTGGCCCCATGGACTTCCACACATTCAGTTTCATGAGGAGGTCTCGAACTTGTTCCACTGTTACAGTGGGACAAAATCTGCTCCTCTCACCCACACCTCGAGGTTCAGGGTCCTGGCAGACGCAGGGAGCCTGACCACCAGTGAAGACCGAGGCAAAGCACTTATTGAGCACCTCAGCTTTTCCCACGTCTGAGGAAGCCAATTCTCCATCCTCATTTACCAGAGGGGGAACACTCTCCTTGACTTGTCTTCTCTTGCCTGTGTACCTGTAGAACCCCTTCTTGTTATTTTTCACATCCCTAGCCAAGTTCAGCTCTACCTGCGCCTTGGCTTTCCTGATCCTATCTCTACACATGTGGACAACAGCCCTATATTCCTCCCAGGCTACACAACCCTGCTTCTACTTCCTGTACATTTCTCTCTTTTCCCTCAGTTGAAGCTGCAGGTCCTTGCTCAGCTATGCCGGTCGCCTGCCTCCTCTGCTCGATTTCTTTTGCTGGGGAATGGAGAGCTCTTGGGCTCTCAGGAGGGTGTCCTTAAAGAGCTGCCAGCTCTGCTCTGTTCGTACGCCCTTAAGGACAGTTTCCCAGGGGATCCCACCCAGCAGTTCCTTGAGCAGCCGGAATTTTTCTCTCCTGAAGTTCAGGGTCCTGACTTTACTCTTTGCCAGGCCTGCATTCCTCCACATCACAAACTCCACCAGGGCATGTTCACTACAGCTCAGGCTGCCTCCAATCTTAACCTCTCTAATGCTCTCCTCCACGTTGGTGAGCACCAGGTCTAGTAAGGCTTCACCTCGGGTCGGTCTGTCTAATACCTGGACAAGGAAGTTATCCTCAACAGACTCCAGGAATCTGGTGGACTGTCTGCCGCCCGCCTTTCCGCTATCCCAGCAGATATCCGGGTGGTTGAAATCCCCCATCTCGACAAGAGCCCGTGAACGCGACATCTCCTGCAGCTGGAGCAAGAAGGCCTTGTCCACAGGCTCCCCCTGATCAGGTAGCCTGTAACAGACCCCAACCACTAGATCTCCTTTACTGGACCGATCGCTGATTTTAACCCATAAGCTCTCAACCTGGTCATGGCTGTTACTCAGACACAGCTCTTCACAATCTATTCACTTCCTGACGTAGAGGGCAACTCCCCCTCCCTTCCTGCCCTGACTGTCAGGGCAAATCAGGACACTTTCACTCATTTCTCCACATAAGAACTGAGGCATTTATATTTTACGTTTCCAGGTTTTGCAAATGTTGACTGTTGCGTATAGGGTTCTATCTCTATTGATAATACTGGAAAAAAAGGATTGACTGTCACCCCCATCCTCTACTCTCTTGAAAACAAAAACCTCAAGTAATGTTTGCCATGTCTGAACTGACTCTGCGTTGTTGAACTTCTTCCCTTCCTGCTAACAACGGGAGCCATGACTGAATGGAGTGAAATGCCGCAAGAGAAACTTCTGCGCTAGGCTGCTAATTGATCAGTCTCTAACATTCATGCTGTTCAGGAGAGGATCATAGGATTATTATCTCAAACTGACCTGAGCTGTAAACTTCTCAGATATGCCCTCAAAATTAAAGTTCCTTTTCCCTCTTGGAGGCATGGAGCAGTACCTTTTCTGAGATGTGCTCTTTTCCGCCTTAATACTTGACCCACAACTTTCTAATGTGAAAAATATTTTTGTCTTTTTTTTTCCCTGCTACTTCAGCTGTAACAACACTGGATGTTTGCTTGGCTTGGGTGGGAAAGTGGAAAATTCTTCCAAAATTTAGAAACAGAGAGCTTTCTGATGTGTGCAGTAATCTTAAGGCAGTAAATTCTTTTTATTTGATTTTAAATGCATAATTTAGTATACAATATAAAAATGTATCCAAGGGGGAAATGAATTTTTTTTAATAACATGTTTCCCAAGGCGAGTGGCAAAACGTGTGCGTTGATGGGAAAGGGAGGGGAAAAATTTATATCCTCAAGGCATGACTTGTGGTTTTGAATAAAATTGAGATTGGTGCTGCTGTTGGCTTAGTTTATGCTAGGCAGAGATGGGTTATACTGTTCACTGGGAATTCAAACACAGGCAAATTAGGTTCACTTATAAGACTTGGATGGTGCATGGGTTTACTCCTCAGCTTGCACTACAGAAGTTATCGACTTCTCTGCTGCCCAGAAAGAACATCTGTGTTTTGATGATAGCTTTTTCTCTCTGGGGAAATCGTGTGATCCTGATTCTGCCACCCTTTTACATGTAAACCATCCCTCTAGCTCCAGTGAGGTTCCTTGTGTAATCTGGGTGTCGTATAATAAGGGCAATAGTTTCTCTGTTTGAAGGCTGTTGCTAGACAGACTGAAGCTCTCAGACATTGATCCAAATGGCAGTGATAAAGAATCACTTGTCTCCAACATCAAACGGATTTATTGAGAATAAATAAATTATTCGTTTAAACCTGTGCTTGTACATCTTTTTTGAGAGGGAATCAGTTGTTTGTGTTCTGTCCTGTCTAGTGCCTTCAAAAGAAAACATGTGTTTTCTTGCACCTAGGTTCAATTCACGTGGGTGTTTGTGTTTTTTTTAATAGAGGCGTTTTTAAACTCATTTGATGCAAACTCAGAAAATCAACTTGATTTCAGTTTGTTTGAGCTATACTCATTTAATCTGAATTAGTAAATACAATATTATTTTGAAAGTGTTTGCAAGACATTTTACCTGTGTGTCTCTGTCATCGTGTGTTAAGAAAAAGTTGCACAAGAATCTGAATTGCCTGAACTTTATAAACTTAAAATCTGGATTTGTCTAGAACTTACACGTGTTTCCATTGAGCAGCATCCATCTGTTGTCTAATGCTTCTCTAAATGTTGCTATGGTATATAGACCACAGAATAAAAAACATTCTTAAACTTACTGTTCATGGAAAGAAAAAGGAGCTCAGTTGCGTTCTCTCTCTTGGTAACCGATGAGTATGGGGATATTACAGCACCTGATTTCTGTAGTGCAACCTCTCTTAAATCTGTAGCATTTTGGAGTTCCGTGAAGGCTGGAAATTTGTAGTGCATCTTCCTGTGCCTTCTCCATCAGGCACTGCAGTTGGGGAAAATTGCATTCTGAATGAATTTTCTTCAGAAGGAATTGTGTTGTGGGATGGTTCTTTCTTAAATAAGTTAAAATGCAACAGCTTCTGATGTTATTGATCCTGTGTCCAAATGCAGGATTTTAAAATAAAAAGAATAAATGGTGAAAATAAGTGTTCCAATCAAGGCCTGTCTACAGGGAGGTGTTGGGTCTGGAGAGCCAGTGGAACTGTGCCTGGTGTAAAGGTGATTTCCCCAGAGGTTAGAGCCCACATAGAGATGTGGGAAGAATGAGATGCGAGTGAGTCACACTGCCTTCTTGCTGCTCTTGGCTGCTAAACGGTCTCCCAGGACATCACTGCAGCTCTCTGCGTTGCCTGGGGCAGCTCTGGTTGCGCTGGGGCCTCAGTCGGTGCTGTGCTTGGAATGAGGGGCAGTGCAGGTGGCAGCCGCCACCTCCTGATCCACTGCCCACAGCAAGGCCCAGCTCATCCCAGCCGCAAAGCCCCCACCCTGCCCTGCTCTTCCATCCTGCATCATGGCGTGTGAATGCCTGCTGTTCTTAATAGGAAGTGAATTAGCCCACAGACGAACATTCTGTAATATTAGGACTGATACTGGTTTCCTTGCGAAACGTGGCTAAAGTAACGGTTTCAGTTCCTTCCCCGTTGCATTATTGGACTTTCTTACAGGTTTTTCTATATTGCTGCAGAGGTATTACAGACCAAATGCCAGATGTGTAGCTTCAAACTGTAGTGCTGGGTAGCCCGATATTGCGAATATCACCTTCTATGAATTACTTGACGTAGGGATTAAATTTTCTGTTGCTTTCTTTGGTTTGTGAAATGGCCCTTTTCCAAACAGCTCCTATTTTTAAAATAACTTACATTTACATGAAGATTTGAAAATGAAAGTCAATTTGGGTCTAATCCTGGCTATGTAGGATATTCAGAGCTTTCAAAATCTGCTCTAGTGAGAGAGGGGCATGCAAGACCAGATGCCTGGGTTATTTCATTTACCACACATTGAATGTACTTTTGCCATTTTGTTCCATCAAGACAGTTGATCAGTTTATGCTGAGCTGTAATGAAATCTTGCAGGCTAAATGCTTTAAACTGTACATCAGATGATGTGCTTCAATCAAATAAGGCACCACCAGTCTTGCTCCTGCCCTGGTGCATTGTGGGAATCTCTGAGGATGCTGCCATGCAAATTCTTCTCACTGTGCCCAGCAGAGGGTGATATTGTACAGTAGGTTGTAAATCTGCGAGGTGTTGCACCTCACGCAATTATCTGCAGCCATTCCTTAGGTTTTCTCATTTTAATCCACCGTTTAGAGCTATTACTTAAATGATATAGACATGGGTGGTGTAATTAGAATGTACTATATCTGCCATTAATTTATAACATATGATAGGCTTATAGATGTCATAAAAATATATATTGAGAATGCTGTGAACTCTGTTTAACCCTAGTATTTCAGAAAAGTTTTGTTTTTATGGCCAAACTGTTTCAACATGGCATCAAGGTTCTTTGTTCTAGAAAAGATGCTTAAAATGAAGAGAAGCATTTCCTCTCTGGATTTGACATTCACTTACTGCACTGGAATTAGTACATGGAAAAAAAAATGTCATGTTGTTACCATTAAGCAATCCCAGCTCGGAGTTGAATTTCACTAGATCCAGGAACCCCTGAAGTTTAATGCATGGGATATTCATTAAAAGATGGAACTCAAATTTGTGTCTCTTGACAGTATTCATGTTTTCCACAAAGTCTTTCTTCTGGTGAAATTCAAATGTAGCGTGAATGTTCTTTGGTGTCTTTGTCTCCCTCTTGTGGCTAGACAGATTTTCAGACTGGATATTCAGAAACATTTGGTCTCGCTCTTTAGGCTGAGGCTGTCGAAGCACTTGTTTCTATTCTCAGATGCATATTCTCTATGCTCAGATGTAGATATTTTTCTTGCGTGCTTTCAGTTGACGTGTGCAGCAGGCTGTGAGGTTGCAGTGTCCATTTTGCTGTATTCAGCCAAAATCTTGGCGTTCTCTAAAACAGTAATTGGATGTTGCTGTTTCTACAAGAGCTGTGCTTTCTTCTAGAACTTTCCCTTGACTCAGGGATCACTCCCATGTATCCAGTAACTGAGAGTTTCTAATTTTCTGATTCAGTGTTACCCTTAAAGGACGTGTCCGGCATGCATCTGAAATTTCCCAAGGAGCTTTACCTCATGGATCCGGTACTGGAATGGGGAGAAGGAGTGGGTCTAGTCTAAGGGGGTAGCATTATGTGATCCCCTAAAATGCTGACTAGTGAAACAAATAAGCAGGAGATACCACTGCATGTGCTTTGGGAGCAGGGAGTGCTGAGTTTCAGGCGTATTAGGAGTTTGATGGGATGCACTGTGGTCCCAGGATGGCTGCAGTAGTATGGCATGCTTAAACAACTGGTTGGTGGATAAATAAAAAAAAAAACAAAAACAAAAAAAAACAGTGCAAGATTTGACCATCTGTGAATGTGCGGGATGTGTGTGGACTTCCTTCAGAGACTCAAGCTGCTGAAAAGCTTCAGTCTCTATGAAAGATGGAAACAGTTCTAAATCTTCTGGGTGCCACCTGTGATATCTGGAAGACCTTGATACTAACTTTAAGGATTCTATGATTCTGTACATTAAATAAAGGGCTCTTTATGCTGCAGAAGCCATTTCTGGCTTCCACACCTTGAAATTAGTATACTTGTCCTGAAAGAAGTGAAGAGGACTCAGTGTGCCCGTGGGGCTGTCAGTGCAGCGACAAGCCCCAGCCTAGATGTGTGAGCACACCTTGCCAAGCACCCGTGCAAGATGTCCTTACACAGCCTTGCTTTGTCAGCTGGCTGTGCTGCCCGTGGTTTCACCGGGTGCACAGTCAGGTACCCACATGAGGTTAGACTCATCCTCAGTTTTGTAGGGAAAACTGGATTCATTTCAGCTGCAGCTGGCTCTTGCGGAAATAAGGAACCATGCCGAACCCCAGGCAGCCGAATGCCTCCCTGCTTCACACTGGTAAATTCCTGGCAGTGAAGTTCCTATTTCATTCAGTGAAATAGCTCATACCTCTGCAGTTATTATGCTCTGCTGCTAAGCTACTCTGGTTTTCCCTTCTACTCCACAGCTCCTTTTAAACTACCTTATTACTCAAACTCTACAACAGGAGACAAGGCTTCTAACAACAAATCTGTTTTTATTTGTCCTCCTCTCTAATACCCCTAAATCAGAGTGTGATCAGACGTGGAGTGGAAGTACCCCAACCTTTTACAGCACTCGCCCTGTGAGATAGGGAGGAGGTGAGCTCTGGCTCTAAATCTTCCCGGTGCCACCCTTAATGACAGGGAGAGCAGGGTGCCAAAGTCTATTATGTGCTGAAAGGCCCCTAAGTGTTATTGTAAAGGGCTTCTGCAGACCCACCATACATTTTCATCTGAAGGTTTTTAGGCTTCCACTGCATGGGGAGAAGCTGGTGGAGTATTTGTGGTGTGTGCCTGCCATATTTTATAGTAAAGAGCCCTTTCTGAACAGCTCTCCTTTTTAATTATACCTTAAAATGGTATTAAATGTTGGCTCTGTTCATGCCAATTGCTGTTTGGTTGTAATCACTGCAAGAGCTCTTGCTCGTTGGGACATCAATTTTCTTTTCATCGATGCTTTGCTTTTATGTTTGGAAGGGAATTTGAAAGCACATAGGCTGAAGCAGGAAATATTGCTGAGGCACACAGGATGATAAATTTCCCTTCTGATATGGGAGAGTCCAAGGAGGAATATATGTTTTGTTCCTTTTAAAAAGTTTTCCTTGCTAGACGATGCTTTGAGGAAGGTGGGGGGAGGACAAATTTGTACTTTATGAGGCAGAGGAGGGTGCGTGTGTGGGTTTGTTTTTTCTGCCTCTTAAAGTCTACCTTAAAGTGGATATTTTATTGCCTGCTTCTCCTGACTTACGTATATTGGTAATTGAAGGAGAGTGCTGAACTGCTGGCCTAGTGCATTATTTGTGTTTTCTGAGGCTCCAGGATCTTGAAGGAGGTGATTATCCCGACAGCTGCCTCGTGGGGAATGCAAGGGGAGAGGGGAAATTGCCTAGATGGGTAGATGGGCTCACCTCTGAAAGGTCACGAGGAGAACAAAATGCTGATGTATTGATACCTTGTGCACCCTCTCTCTTCAGCTTGACACAAAAGGTAGCTTTAAATCCAGAGAAGGCTGTGCCATTGCGGGAAATAGTTCACATGTATTTCTGCTCTTCTCTCCAGCCAACCAGGGTTTTCCTCCATAAATCACCTCCTCCCTTTTCTGGTGTGGTTTTTCATCTTCTCCTACCATTGTTCAAGAGGAAAAGCCATTTACAGTAATCAGCTTATCTTGCTTAGCCTTTAAGAGTGTTAATTTTGCAATATTACATCTGAATATTTTACAAGGAGAACTCTTACCAGTGACCTTTTGCCTTCTTGACTAACAAAGGCACTACAGAAGCTGCAGCCCTGTAGCACAGGGACAATGGCTTCCTATGGAGATTACACACAAGCTAATGCACTTCTTGGGGTTTCTGGGGGAGAATCCTTCACAACACGTGGGTTGTTGACTAATTTTATTTTCTGTCTTTCAGCTTGAATTATGTGCTCATATTTTCCATGATAGAGAAGTCTCAGATCCTTTAAAAAAAAAAAAGTGTATTCATTTCGATCTTTTCATTTTTTCCAGGTTTAGGCAGTCATGTATGTATTGAATTTCAGCAGCCTTGGTAGATGCTCTGTAATAAACTGTCCATCAGGGTTAAGGTCTTTTATTTGCAGGAGTCAAATCATTATAATTTCCGTCAGTTCTGAAATTGTTTTAACTTAGACTCATGCTTCCCCCTCTCCTGTCATGTTTGGGTGTGCATCCTGGACACTGGCCTATAGCACTATAACATGCCTTGGTGTTTTTGTCATCTCCTGTGTGTTTGGCCATACAGCAGCCCAGCATCCATAGGAGGCCTGGACCTACTTAGGGCACTTCAACACCCTGGTGAGCAGAGGAGTCTCTTGGGGTACTACTGGCTGGAGTTCAGATACAGCCCTATGTGCTCAGTGCTTCCTCTTTGGTGCTTGTGGTCCAGGTAGAAGAGAAGCAATTCCTAAGAGCTTTAGAGATGGGAAGATTTCTGTTCTTCCTGAACCCCCACTTCCCTGAAAGCTCATTTCTGGACTGCATACTCCAGTGCAGTGCAGTTGCCGGTATCTTTACTCAGTATGTTTGTGAGTGTTTTGTGTTGTGGTTTCATCCTTGAGGTTTTGTTCCTCAAAGTCAGGTGACAGTTTGCCTTCACAAAACTGAAGGCTAAAATAACCAAGTAAAAAATGGTGGTGGGGGGCAAAGGGAGCAGGAAGAAGTCCTTGAAAAAGCCATGATATTCCTCTTTAATCAGGCAGAGGCAGGAGATGTGTAGGCAAGCTGCAGAGAACATGATCTCTGTTAAATTAGCACGGCCAGGGGCGGTCTCTAAAACTGAGTGTTCAAGAATAATTACAAAGTTCAATGTCAGCTGGAGGGAAAACTTGTTTTGACAAGCTATGCATTCAAACCAGTATAGATCAAACTTTTTTTCCCCCCCTCATGTATATTCTATTAGCAAAGAAATTTTAGAAAAGGGGAGCAAGGATGTGTGAAGTATGGTGAACCATAAAGTATCCTGGGATTCCAGTAATTTATGATGAAAACAGATGTGATGGATGGAGCTACATGTCAGCTGTAAGCAAGACCCTAAAGCCCCTACTGTAATTTGCTTGGAGACAGCCAGCTACAATGCACCTTGATCACATCTTGATTGCATGTGACCAAGAGTGAAAAAAACAGAAGGCTTCTCTTTTTCTTTTAAACAGCTCCCATTTACTCACAAATTTGTGCCTGAAACTCCTTTCATGTAAATCATTTCACTATTTATTTCAGTTCAGGTTGGTTAATAAGTTTACTTTTTACTGATTTAAAGGGCACAATTGACATTTTAGCTGCAAAAATATGAGAAGCATGTTAAGTGCTGGTTGCTTGTTTCCATTAGCCCTCAGGAAAGATATAGGGACCCTGATGGTTTTAGTGAGGTCAGTGTTTAGCATGGACCACTTCCAGGAGATTAAATGCTGAGAAACTCTATAGGACTAGTTATTCTGCTGATGTATACTCATCTAATTCTAATAAAACCAGTGGAGGTCTATAGATATCAAGTAGTTGAGGATTTGTCTGACATGCTACCAGTAGTCATGTCTGCCCATCTGCCAAGAAAACAGATTAAACACATCCTAGGGTCCAGTAGATTTCTGTCAAGCAGTGGAGTGGCAAAGATGCTTCAAGGAAAAAGGAATCCACTTTTCTCCTTTCAGCACCTCCAAATCAAAAGAATAAATTTTTTCTCCTCCATAAATGAAAACAAATACTCTTGATTGTTACTACTTCAGCTGCTACAGGTTTTGAGTTCATTGTAAAACTTATAGCTTTCCAGTTTTCTTCTCCAGTTTCTGATGCACTGAGCTTAATGTCACCAAGAATTAGTGTTACCTACATAGTGCCATTCGTGTTGCCGTATACTTTTGCAAATAGATTTTATTATGAGTGGTAATAAGTTTAAGGAAATGCTGTAAGAACAGAGAAACTTCAGAAATATCCTGGATGTGCAAGACTTTAGGTTATCTTTTACACGTCAATTTTGGCAGCCAGCAGTTGAAATTTGTGGGGAAGTCAGTGAGGTAGAGAAGTGCTTTCCCCACTCTCACCCATTTGAATAGTTTGCAAATTGTCATCCCCCATCTCTCAGCAGTGAACCTCAGGTGGATACTGGGTGAGAACTGTGGGGCACCTGCAGTCAGCCATTGAGGAGCCCTGGGGCAGCAGCAGTACCCGCTGGCTGGCAGCGGCGCTCCCTCTGCTCAGTGCCAAACTTCCTTGGTGGGGCTCAAGCATTGCATTTGCTTCTGAGTCTGTTCTGCATGCACCACAAAGCACGAGTCGTGTGGGGACAGAGCCTCCTTTATCTTAATCCTCGCCTTTTGTATGTTGTTTTTAAGGTATTTTAATGTGCTTACAATTACAAGGCATCCTTTTTTTTTTTTTTCACCAATAGGACCTTTGCTTTGTATAATGTGTAGGGGTCATAACACAACATGGGACAATTCAATTTGCTGAAGTAACTGTAGAAGGGTGTCTCCTTGCCTCCAAGAACTGATGCAGAAACTTAGGCAATGATCTCACATGCCTTACTCCAGGTTTTGTTTTTATTTTAATATTGTATAAAGGGTTCAGTTATAAATCAGCAAGAACTATAGAAGGCAGAAGTACTGTGCTGATTTACACTGAGAACTGAGGTCCCAGAGCAAACCAGAGAGTAAATAGGCTATTGGCACCTCCCAGCAAAGTCTGACAAGTGTGATAAGCAGCGTCCAAGGTGCAAGCATTGCAACTTTGCCACCATACACTCCAAATTAGAATATACACGGGAGAGATTATTCATTTCACTCTAAAATAATTTACTAAACAGTTGAGGGTTTTTACACTGACGTACAGCTCATAGAGAAATTGATTGCGAGTGCTTCGGGGTAAGGCTGCAAATACACAGAGAGCCTTATAATTGTTCTCTCTTCATTACTTGCTTTGCTCCCTCTAAAATTCTCTCCTGGTGTGAGTTTGGGATTCCAGATTTTCTGAGATGATATTGAACTTACTCTGAGACTTTGTATATGGTATCATGTTTGGATTTGACAAAGGGTAAATTAAGGGTTTAACAAATTTGAGGGTGAGATGAGAGGTTGAGAAACTAGACAGACTTGCCTTAGATTGGATGCTTAGACTGGCTTTTCTGCACATAGTATGACAAACTGTGAGATGGAACATTTTCTGCGGGTGTGCAGTGGCTTTGACATAAAATGTGGCGAAGCTGAAGTATCATTATCTAATGCTAGGTTTTTACATACGCATTTATTTGCTGTAATCTCTTTCAAGATTTTTTTCTCCCTGAAGTTATATATAAGTTGGTTTTGACTTTCTTAGTCTTACTTTTTGGTTTCATATGCTTTCATTTTTGCTCATTTTTTTCAAATAAAAAATTTGCAATGACTTTTACTCGTCATAAATAATAGATAACATTCCAGTTCTCCTTCCATCCAGAAATACACTTCTCTAGAAAGCATTTTACTAGAAAGATGCTATGGAAACCAAGAAAGATTGATTATGATGATGGTTGAGCATAACCGCTAGAGGCTCTGAGTCTGATGCTTTCAAACTGATGTTTAGGGAATACTAGCAGACCAACAGATGTGGATCTAAATAAGTGACTTGGAGCATAAGGCAGCATGATGTCAGGAAAATATGGTGGGCCGTGACTATTAACAGGCTCTCAGTTTAAGGGCATTTCAGAAAAACCTCTTGTTATTATTATGTGCCTACCTGGATTTAGCTGGTTACAGTCTCAGGTCATTCCTGCAAGGTCACACCTTTTTAAGATGAAACTTAGAATATTTGTCTCTTGCTATTCGTTTATCTTAAAGTCTGTCTGGGCTGTGGCTCTGAAATCCTAGTGCACAGCTGTGGGGTGCTGAGCCCGCAGACCTTTGGCAATCCAGGACAGCTCTGCAGCGCACACAAGGCAGCTGTTTCCAGAGTGGCAGTAAGGACCAGCTTTATGAACTGCTTCTTGGCAGTACCCTCACGTAGGAGGCTCTCCAGCCTTGCCATTGCATGCCCATGCTGCCAGCCCACCTGAAGAAAGAGGCAGGAGTCTTTCCATGGCCACCCATCAGCAGGAGGAGGCTGTAGAGCTCTTTGTTTCTGCCTTTCAGCCTCATGTTATGCAGCTCATTCTCCTGCTGTCCACGTGTTTGGGAAGAAACTGTAGCTCTGTGGTGAAATACGAACAGTCTTTCATGGAGTTCAATCACTTAATTAGGGATACCCTCATAGATAATCAGACTGGCAGGGCTCAGACCTGGTTTTAGAAGTGGGTTTTGACAGCCAGATGATCTGGGCTCCAAAATTTGCAGCTCGTCTGTGTGAAAGGTAACTGTGTGGTGCAGAAAACCTATGTCTTGATTATGTAACACAGTAAATAATGAACATACTGAAGACTCAAAAAAAAAAAAAAAAAAAAAAAAACAAAACAAAACAAAACAAAAAAAAACAAAAAGAACCCACTGGAGTGGGACAAAGCCAAAAATGGTCATACTTAGTGTATGCATTTTGAATTAGGTAAAGCATCAAAGTTTATGTTCTGCTTCTGGGAGGATAGGTCTGTATTTCTGTCACTACCACCCATAAATCAGTCTCTTTCCTGTGAAGAATGTTTGCCTTTAGATGTCTCACATTTAAAAGCACACTAACAATTCAGCATGTGCTTCTATCAGTGTAGCTATGGCACCGTGCCTTTCCTGACCACAGCTGGCTGGCTGTGTCCTCTCTAGCTGGTTATCATCTGAATTCCCTAAATCTATAGGGAAGTAATAACACTGAAGTTCATGTCCTTGGGGTGTAGAGCAGTGTAGTGGACCCTGCTGCAGTAGGTCTGGCCTTCTTTTTCTGTCTCACATCTGTGCCTGTCTCTAGTCACAACACTGTATGCTTTATAGTGTGTTATTTATCCACATATTGTGTTTTCAATATAAATATTTCTGCATTTCCTATTCAACTCTACTGTTGTTTGTGGTTTACTGTTCTTTGTGATGCCACTCAGCCAAAGGAGTTTTGTTCACTGTATAACTTAATGTGGAACAGATCAATGGACCACATCTAGGACAAGTCAGCTGGTGTCTTTGTGGGACCTCTAATGTAAAGAGAGGGTTTATGCAATAACTGGAAGTAGAAGAAACTGCAGCGAGGTTCTGTCTCCAGCATGGATGGTATTTAGCTTCCTGCTAAGTTAACAGAGTGTGTAAGGGACTTCAGCCATTCCTTTTTGTCCCATTGTTTTATCCCTTCTGTGTAATTTTTCTTCCTCTTATTAAGTCACTGAGTTAAATTAAGGATTGGCTATCAAAGCCATTCATGTTTCCATTCCGGAGTCCTCTCTGTTAGCATGTCCCATGCCCTACAAATACAATCTCGGTGTGTACTTGTATGCACACTCTACAACTTCTATACTTTGTCCCTTCTGTGTTTACAACAGTTGCTAAATCAGAGCTATCTGTCCTCAGCATGCTTCTTTGCCTCTTCCAAGGAAGAGGTATAGAGGCAATGCTTGTGGGCCCTTGATGATAATACACTCGTAGCACTGACCTCATCTTTCTTTTTAAATTCTTCCTTGTGGAGTTTTGTGAGCACCAAATATGGATTTTATTTTGGCAGCATTTGGCAATCTTTCTAGTATGTCTCTTATGGCTTCCTTTTTTTTCTTCAAGTTTAATTCTGATCCTGTGGAATTACTGTAGGTAAATACTACATCTGTGGCATTTGGCTTCCTCTGTGCTATTCTTTACTCTGCTCCCTCATGGTTTCGCTCTGCATCGTTCTCCTGACTCTTACTCATCTCTCTATCCCTCTGGCTTTCATTTGTATTCCAGAGTTACCAAAGACAGGAGAAAACTATTTAGAGAGGTTAATGGTTCTATAAAAGGAAGGAGATCCTGTTGCATAGAAGGAAAGAAAGGGATTTAAACTGCCCTCCTGTAGGAAAGGCAGCTGGTGTAAGATGATGCACACTGTATTTCTTTTAAGTCCTCTGAGATGCTGTAGACTTCAGCTTGTACTTGAGCCCAGCTCTGCGCCTTTCCTTTTCAGGCACCTTACTCTCATTGTCTGAATAAATTGGAGAGGCCAAACAGTAGGTATCAGCCCTGCAGCCCTCCTAAAACCCTGTTCAGTTTTTCATACACAGCATCTCCATAAGATTTCTGGGGTTTTGGCACTGAATCGATACTTTTCATGAGTGCTCTTGTTCCAGATGGATCTGCTGAAGGAAGCTGCTTCTCATGACTAAAGATTATTGTTCTTGAATGTCAGGTGCTGCTTGAATCTGCACAAAAAGGATTGCTCTTTTTTTTCTCATTTACACGTACTTCATTCTGGGCTAGGTTACTTTATACCACATTAAAACTATTCGGTGGAAGAGATGTGCAGATTTCAACCATCTGCGTCGCTGACAGCAGCACACCAGTGTATCTTCTGCTGGATTGACGGTGTCCTGAGGGCAGGAGAAATGGATGTTTATGATTTAAGCTACACGATAGCCTTTGAAGTGAGGGTTCAGAAAGCACTGCAGGAAAAAGAAGGTGGAAAGGAGAAGAAGACCCAAATGTAATACATAAAAAGAATTTGAGACTTTCAGAAAGCCCAGTTGCTTCCCTGCCCTTCTTTCTCATTAATAACTAAAGTGTTTTGTCAGGTAGCTTCTCCTAAATGCTTTCAAATTTGAGCCTAAGGAAATCTCTACCTCTGATCTTCACCTGTAGTACTCATTTTGGAGGATACATAAATCCTAGAACAATGTTGAGAAAGGGAATCACAAAGGGACTGGCATCAAGCACCAGCTACTTCTGATGGCTCAATCCTTTTTAAGGGAAAGCTCAATGTACTAGGTGTGCCTAATAAGCAACAGATGTGTTTATTAGTTCTGGTTGGATGCTGTGCATGGGATGTAAGGAGTTTGCACCAGGCCCTGTATGTACATAAAGCAAGTACCGACACTATCCCATTGGAAAACATGGAATTGTATGTATGTGCAGCAATCTCTAAAGAAAGCGGATTCAGCTTCCAGCAGAGTCATCATAGCTGCATGCTGCCTGAGTAAAGGACAAGAAAAGATAAGGTGGATTTGGTTGATACATGGATAAGGTTTTGGATGTTATTCTGTCTTTTGAATATGATCTCTTTCCTCAGTTCCTCTTTCAGGAAAATAAGTCCATCACACCAGTTCCTGTGTTATGGATTTTTAAAGGTCTGTATGCCTTAGTATGTCCGTATCTGTTCCTCTTTCACTCTAGGAGAGACTTTTACTCCATGTGCAAACTAGAACTAGTCCCTTGCTTTCTACTTTTATTCCTCCATACTGTAACTGTTCTCTCTTTGAATGAATGCTTTCATTTAGCAACTCTTTCCAATAACAGCTTCTTTCTGCTGCCTAAAGACAGCTCTCACCTTTGCCCATGCTCTCTAAATCATATTTTACAAGTAGATGAAAAAAAAACATTGCTAGAAAAATGCTGTTTAATTGCTTTTTGCTATTGATGATGCAGTCCTGCTCTCTTCTCTCTGGGGAGTTAAAGCACAGCACTTTCCAGTTACTTACTCTCACCTCAAGAAATACTAGGGACTCCTCTGCAGTCTGGCCTCACTTGCAGATCAGGTATAGTTATGCTTGTGGGAGAAAGAGAGAGAGGCTAAGCCATTTTCATCACATTTGGATTGCGTCTAAGGTGAAAATCTCGTCTCCATAAGAAGGTAAAAGTGAAGAAAAAGTACTGTTTTCTTCACTAGAATGTAGTTTTTCCTCTTTTTTTTAGCCTTGGTTTCTTTGTCCCCTTTCTGCCTTTGAAGTTCCTGCCAGGTTCTCTAAAAAAGCAGTCATCCTCTAGAATAGGTATCGTCCTTTTTTATGAACTTAATTAAAGTTCCTGGTGGTAGAAAAAATGATCAGAGGGCTATAGCCTTTGCGTACCCGTGAGTATTCTCTTTCTGCAACAAGGACAACAAGATGTCCCAAGGATTAAATTCCTACTGGTAAAAGAGCAGTGCAAGATTGCAGATGAAAACCCACCCTTGTCTTTGCTCTTTGACTGCCTTCAGTCCCAGTGGACTGTAGCCGAACACAGGCAACCCTCTGTATTTCGTCCTTGCATGCTGAGACCAAAAGTCTGATCCGGACCAAATACTGCATATAGACACCAATATGATGAACAGCAAAATGGCGTTTATTGGTAAAAGTTACAGAACTATATAGTATTTCTTATCTTTTACTAGACTGTTCCAGAAGCTCACGCGGGCTACTGGCCAATCATATTGAATATCGTGCTCTTTCCACCCACTTCTGAAAACCCATATACAGGGTGGTCATGTAGTTTGTTATCAAAACAAAGAGGTACAGCCTCTCCTTCTTACATCACGGGTTCAAGTAAGTAGGTCAACCAATAACAAGCGAAATGGGGAAGGGCCTTCCGCATTACATCCCGAACGCTCCGTTTTTCGCCTAATACAACAGTGGACAAGTCAAGTCAATTGTACGTTAAGAAACAAATGAGAAATTCTGAGACTAAGACCCACCTTGTATACCAAGTTCTTAGCAGGTCCTAGTCTGGAATTCAAATACATCAAACTTTTGAAATGCCTTATAAGTCATTACATGAAAATGTGACGTTCTTGTGACAAAGGATAGTGTCACCTGATATTGCCTTGCAAGGGACTGCTCCACCTGTTAGGTATGCTGTAAACAACTTTTTCTTCAGAATATGTGCATTTCTCCAGATGGTGAAATTTATTGCCCCAAAGATCAGGGCTAAATATACAGAGCTGTGCTTTACATGCATGCTGCTTTAGGCCTTGAGACAGCAGCCCAATGCATCTCCCTCCTCTGATTTTAGTTGACGTTTCTTCTTAAGACAAAAGATGCATTTTCCATCAATATTTGATTTCTCACAGTGGTGTCACCATAATTTTCCTCGACAACAGTGTATGGATGCAGATTTATGTCTTGGTTTGTTGCTGTATGTGCAGAGATACTTCCCAGTGTTATCCTGTCTTTAATCTGCCAATCCTGACAAGAAAACATCACATTCCTTTTATCTGTCAGAAAGAAATTTTCTACTCCAAAAACCTCCTGGGTTTCAATTTTAGAAGTAAAGATATAAAGCAAAAACAAAGTGGGGTAGTAATCCAAACCCTTTCTGGCTAGAGATTATCGGTTACCCAGTCAAGCCTTGGATAAGATGGCATTGCCAAAGCCTTTGATACCAAAACAATTTGTTTAAGCACCAGAAGAATGAAGGAATCCCCTCAACTGATGCTCTGCCTCTGGTTATTCTGGCCTCTGATTTGCACTTCAGATGTATCATTGCGCTCTTGCAGCCACTAGACAGCACGCAAGCATTCCTCAGGAATGGTGTGCACTACTTGCTTCTAAAGTGAAAGCACTCCAGTGCTTTCCCGGCGTACCGTAAACACCTGAAAACATGAGTAGTTTAATTTTATTCCTCTGATACTGCTGGAAGGGTAAACATTAAAACAAATGGTAGTGTTGGGTGTTATTTTCTGCCAAGCTGATAGAATACCATAATAAATTGTCTGCAGATGATAACTCCAAGCATGTGCAGTTTCTAAATACCTTCACAAGGATTCTTCTTTTTCATCTTGGAAATGTAATACCAGCAACTAGATCCTGAGATCACTTCTGCTGGTTGTTACAGTTGCAGGGTGAGATATCTTCTCTCAAGGTGATGTACCTCCCTTAGCCAGCAAAGCTTCTCCCCTGTCTCTTCACTTTTAAACATTAGTGTTGTTTTTTGTTTTGCTCAAGCTTGGAGGAAATTCTTCTGAAAGAGAGAGAGACTGAACAAGTCAGACTTGTACTTAGCCAGTTTCTCATGCTTTGCACTCTTAGCCTTCTGACCTGCTTGCCATATGGAATTAAACATTTTGCTCAACTAATCACCGTGCGCTCTCATAAGTAATCCTTAGGGCTAAATGATTCTCTAGAGACAGTGGGGATTGTGTGTTTATAATTGGAAGCAGAATCAGGTAACTGACTTCTTACAAGAAGTTGCAGTGACTACATCAGCAGTATGGACTTCCCGTAGTGATCCAGGAAAAGGACCTTCTTATAATCCTGCAAGTATAAGTAAAATTTGATGGAGTCTTGTACAGTAATGTGAATAAAAAACAAAAATGTGGCTTATATTCTAGAGAGTAAGATTCTGTTATCTACTGTGAATCTGTATAATCCTGCCTAATGTCTGACATTTGTTACTGCTGGGATGAGAGTGCTCTTTTCAGGGCAAGGCCCCAGCTCAGGACCACTGCTCATGCTGTTGGGTTAAGTCCCGTTGGGCGCTGAGCTCCTCCAGAAGGCTGAGCATCCTTTACTCTTACCAGCGCCTGCAGAACCTGAGGTCACTTGGCTAATCTCTGGCCTTGCACACCACCATGCTGTTGGAAGGTACCAAAAAGCTAGAAGTCTCAAATGGTAAATGTGTACCTCATCTTCAAACTCCTCTCCTGTTTCCCAGCCTCATTTCTTTAATATTCACGTCTCTTTTTAAATAAGAAAAGGAAAAATAAAAGAAGCAGCAGCAGTTTTCTCTGTTGTAGCCTCCATCCCCAGCACTCAGCTTGAGCCTATAGTATTAGAAGAGAAAATAGCTTTGGTGTTGAAGCAGGCTTGGAAGAATTTAGGCATGTGCTTTTCTGAATATGGCTATCCTGTGTTGAATTTTATATGAGTTCTTCTTTGGGATTGCATCCAACTCCCAACTCCTATGGAGTTTTGGATCAAAAAAAAAAAAAAAACAGTTGACATGGAAATTATTGTACGGAGCAACAGAAATATGACATTTAATGTACTGTGATTAGATGCATTTTTCAGGATGTTGGTCCTGTTTTCTTTCAGGATGTCATCTTGGGAGCAACTTCTGCACCACATATACAATAACAAAGTAATAAATATACCTTCTATGATAATTAAAATTGAGTATGCTGTTTTACAGTAAAGAGCTTAACTTTGTTTAAACTGTGAATGTTTTCGTATGTTAGAATAAATTGAGTTTAGTTCATATTGAATCATAACTTGATCTTTTTTCTGGTGCTGATTGTTTGTAGTTCCCAGGGTTGGTGTATCCCTAGCAGCTCAGGCTTTCTTTCTACCTGTTGAACACTGTGGGTTTTTTTTGCAAGGCGTATGTTCTTGAACCTGTCTGGAAATTCATACCAGAGATACACTAGCTTTGCTTCGTTTGCTGTTCAGTAATCTTTAATTTTAAATCATCCTGAAGTCTTTACACACACTAATAAACTAAACCTCATGACACATGATATAAATCAGGGTTTATAAAGTCATTCTGCAGAAATGGCCCTCTTACGTTCTTGTGGTATTTTCTCCCACAGAAATTCCACTTTGTTCTTTGTGGTGGAGTCTCTCTGATACCACTTGATTTGACTCCAAATAGCACTTTGTGATTGTAAAGTTTAACCAGGTCCTTTAGCAACAGTTCCCTCACTGAAAACTGTTAGGAATCCTATTCTTTTGTCTGAAAACGTAAATAATTAAAAAAAAATCCAAGAGATGGTAGCAGTGAATCAAGTCATATCAGTAATGGCAAAAATGCAGTACCGTTATAGATGCTACTATCTGCAATTCTGGGCATTTTCTGGAACCTCAAGATCCTCTCACAGATATTTTTTGGGAGCATTCCTTTCACAATAAAACTTTCTACAGTGTTGCACTTAAAAAGTGTTTGGCTGAATATATAATGATGCCTAATAATTGTACAATTCATCCTCTTTCATACATTGGGATGATGCCTCTTTTATATAGAGGATGTTGAAAAGTATAGTATTCATTCTTTTAGTCAATTACCTTTATCTTCAGGGTCTCTAGTTCATTTTCTTGGGACTCCAGAAATGGTACTGTGTAGTCGATACCCTACTCAGACTATGTAATTATGCTTGCAGAAACCTGTTCAGAGTGGTTGTCTTTACATGACTGAGTCTGCACCAAAGCAGGAATGCATCTGCACATAATTGTTCACCTAAGCAATAGCAGAGTAATACCAGGGAGTGTTTAAATCAAATGTAGCAATCTCTGTGGTGCATCTAAGCTTGATTTAGAGTAAAAGTTATTGTTGAGGCCTTTTGAAAGTAGTTAATACAAATTAACTTAAGTTTCAGTATCAATTCCAGGACCTGTCTTTTGGGGGAAAAGGCAGAGGGAATCATTCAGGGATAATCAGAGGTAGCTAAAAATTTAAGGATTTATGGTGTTCTATCTTCCTTGTTCCTCTGCAAGTACAAGAGAAAACAGCAATACAACAATAAAATTTTGAAATAACAATAACATTAGAATCCTGAGATTTCCATTACCAGCTGGGAACAGAACCATGAATGCCACTGCAAGAACGCTGGAAGGAGAAAGAAAGAACAAGGAGAAGAGTGCCTGCTGGCCCCCAGTTGGCAGGGCAGTATGAGGAGCCCTCAGTCCTCGGCCTTTCGCAGAGCAGCAGGGTCTGCCTGACTGCACAAACCTCTGCAGATCTGTGAGATGGGATTGGCAAGCTTTCCCTCCTGAAGGATTCCTTCTGAAAGATTAGATGAAATGGGTTGATGTGAAAAAGGCTGGGTTAATGTAGTGTTAATTGGTTCTGGATACCCCAGTAACTGGCTGTTAGGACTTTGAGTCTGCTTGCCTGCATCAGTTTGCTCTTGTCATCTGAGCCGATCTCTTCTCTGGCTTGTCAGTTCTGTTGGATCTTGATGAACAAAGGCAAAAGAGTGAAATCAGCTCAGCTCAGAGCCCAAGTGCATTACTTGCAGAGGCATCTTTCCCTGTCCTAAAATTATTTGATTATTTGAAATATTCTTTCACATTTATCAATGGTCTCCTTACAGCTTTTTGCCTAAATCAGGAAGGTGAGGTGATACCTAATAACAGTTTATCGTCTGGTTTGAGACCCTTAGATGACAACTGCTGTCGTACCTGGTGGCTATCATGAGTCCTAACGATGACTGTGCCCTGGTAATTGTATTATCAAAAATCTAACAAGTTATTGTCAAAGTTTTGCATTCTGAATATTTTGACCAAAGCAACCAAGTGCAAGCAAAGTTATAACACTGGCAATTCACAACTGTTTACGTTTTTACTGAACGTGCAGAAGCAGAACTATCCATAAGGCAGGGTTATGATTCAAGTTTTTGAATGAAAACACCATAATAGTGTTGTATTGCCTTGGATGGCTGTTTTGCTTGATCCCCCTCTGCCAGTTACTGAGAACCCTCTGGATGGAGTTTGTGGTAGGAGAGTGGAACAGGACACTTGATGTTCAGGACACTTTGAGCACCTCCCTGCTTAGGAAAAGAATAGTAATATTGTTGGATCTACATTAAGAACTGTTTCACAGAGTAGATTTTCTACATTTAAAGATTCAAATATCTTCTCTAGCAAACAGGCTCTTTACTAAGACCTGTGAAAACTGAAAAAAAATCAAAACCCGCAAAAGTCCCACAGCAGGAATTGGACAGTGTAGGGGATTTAGAGCCATCCCATTTCTGCTTATGACCTATTTGTGCTGATTGCTGACAGCTGTAATGCATTTCAGAAAGAGTAGTGGAAGAGTTGAAAATTGCTGAAAAAGTGGCTGAATTTGTTGAGTTTACATTCACTCTGGGAATGAAGTGGAAGTAACATAAACTCTGAACTCGAGTAAAATGTTTTGAAGGCCAAAAAATTAGCCGCAGTTTAAGTGTAATCAAAAGTGCATCTTATGGACATTTTTTTACTTGGTTTTAATGAGGGAGGTTAATGGGGGTTGAATGTGAAGTTCCCGCTGCTTTTGTGTAGTTCACTGGTCTTTCTGGGCTATCTATGAATTGTGGTTGCTTGTTGGTGGAAACATAAATTTCTGATAACTGGCTATGAAAGAAATGGTGCGGTGAGCTGATGCAGAGACACTGGGAAGTAAATTAGTTGAAAAGAGCTCAGTGGTGGCTGCTGTGCCCATGGGTGAGTGAAGTGGACAGGGGTACTTAGGCACAGCTGAGGTGAAAATGTGCTTCTGACACCATCTCTGATGTGTGCAAAGTTACACTCAGCATATCTGAGCTCCTAGCTCCTTCCTTTCACCCCTACTCCTCCCATTACTCTATAACCTGGCGTTATCTGAACAGTTAACAGTTAAGAAAAAGTTACCTTTGACTTAGGGAGCTCTTCATGCATCAGAACTGGTTGGTATTGCTCATTTTTTGTGATTCCTACTGAGTTCCAGAGACCAGAGGTCACTCCAGTGTGAGTCTTCTGTCTTGGACAGTTATTCCTAACAATACCCTGCATGTGCTCCCTTGGTTTCTTCTACCTATGTCTGAGAAGTTTCTTTGATCATCCAAGGCACAAGGTCTAAGTGGCTGAAAGCTTTTGAGCTCTTGCTGTCTGGGAGCTTTACAGCAAGGCAAAGCATCAGTTTTCCCAAGGCAGAATAGAAAGCTCATTACACTTGAAATATTTGACAACGTATGACTCTCTTCATAGACATTCAACTCCCTTCCGAACTTGTGCTACCAAATCAGCAGTGTCAATAATGTAGTTTTTCCAAATTCAGCAGGCATGCAGCACGTGCTTGGACAGCCAGATGCAGAGTCTGGACTGCAGCCTTTGCAGTTGCTCAGGATGGTCCATCTCTGATTACCACCATCTTTGCCGTCTCTCCTGCCTGCATGCCCATTCATACCAGCTAGCATTCGGTTGTCATTTCTGATCATGTAGCTCCCTGGGGTTCTCTAACTCTTCTGTCAGAATCTTCATCTTCCTTTTAAAACATATTTTGGTACTGGCATAAGAAGACAGTGAATAGATTTTAAGGATAACATCATGTGCAGCCATGCTTCTTTGAAACTCCTACGGTGATTACTAACAACCAGTCATGTCCATTTGACAGTCACTTTAAATAGCATCAGCTTCTGTGGAGCAATTTCAGTGGGAAGTTGGCACCACGCTGACTGGTGTGGGTGCCTCATCTGTTTAGGGAAATGAGCGTTTTCCCACCACAGGACTTTGTGAGACCAGCATTCAACAATCATGTATGGGTAGGGCTTGGAATAAACAAGCTGTCTTTGGTTGACCTGCCATGCAAGAGCTTGTCAGAGAACAATTCAGAGAGCACAAATTAGGTCCTTTGCAGTATCAAAAAATGTTCTGACCAACTGAGAGACATTCATAAAAATAACGGGATTATTCCCTGTAAAGAAACTTAGCCTACATTTTTATGATTAGAAGTGGATTCTCATTTCTGCAATAGTCTATTATTTTAAAATATTTCTTAAATTAGTAGGTGTTTCTTCACTGACATTCACCTTGTCTATTCATGGCGATTTCTCCCCTTATTTGATGTGTTCTTAATAACAGGAATAAGCAGTAACAAATGTCAAAAGAGAAAGTAAAAGCTAACCAACTAACAAAGACCCTAGTCTTTTTTGCATATAGGCTCCTCTGTTTTGCTGAAGCAATTTTAGAGATCTTGTTGGCGTCATAGCTGCAAAACCAAATTTCCAAAACAAAACCACTATATTTACAAATACACTATGCTACCTATAAACCCTGACTTGGAGACTAAACAAGTCCGAATAGACATGCCAGCTGCAGATGTGTGTCAGATTTCGGTCAATACTGAACTCCTGGATGATACATCATCATCTTTATCTCAAACTTTTCCACGCTGGTGCTATTTTATGACAGGAATTTCCCGCACATCTTGGCCAGCTGAAGATGGTTAGTAACATCTGTGCTATTACAATGCAAAGGCTTTTTTAATCCAGTTAAAGAAATACTACAGAACCTAGAGGATATAATGCTTTAACTTGATTAAGTACGATAACATACCTTTTCTTTGTTTACATCTTTTAATAACAGTGTCCTTTAGCTGCTGTAATTATTGTGCGAGAAAGTCTTCATGTATGAGAAGCCAAGGGTTTGCATTGTGCCTGTTCCCAGCAGGGCAAATGTGTATATTGTAATAGGAAAAATGCCGTATGTTTTTCAGCACTTGAGGCACTTCACCTGGGCTGCATGCACTGCTGACTCACTTGAAGGTTGCAGTGGTGATCTCTCATCAATCATTAAAACAAACAAGCTGATTTTTTTTTAAGTTGGCAAAAACATTTTATCTTCTACACCAATCTCTTAATTTTACTGTGCTGCTTTGAGATAATGCATTGCAAAGAATGCAGGGCAATTTCTAAAATTTATCCATTATAAAATATTTTGAAATTATACCTCAGTTCAGAGCACTGCATGAGCAGTGGAGATGAATGCAATTAGAAAAGGAATGTCAGCACTTTAAGTGTGCAGCTATTAAGTGGGTGCAGGTGTGTGTGTGTTCAGCTCTGTATCATTGTGCATGCTGTCCTGGGGGTTTGTTACCCACGAGCAGTGCTGCTCAGCAGAGCAGTGCTGTACTAGGTTCTGGTCAGGGCTGCCCCAGCTCCTGTCTCTGCCTTCCCTTCCTGTCTCCATTTAAAGTGGGACTGCATCTATCCCAGAAGTGACTAAAATAGTTCAGCAGCCTCTCAAATTTCTTTTCAAAACTCTATCGATCTGAATCAATTGTTGTGTAATTAAAGTTTCAACAAATAAGAGCTGCAGCCCAGAGATCGAAACGTTTATGCTGCTAACTTCAGTGTGCATTCACCATACTGCTGTCATTGCTGTACAGAACCAGCTGCAATAGAGGTAGACTGAGTGATGTGCTTGGGCATGGGAGCATAGTATGGGAGCTGTGGGCATGGGCAGAAGCAGGCCCCCTTTCCCTGTCCTTGTGCACATATTGTAGCTGCAAGGCTCCAACTTGGAGAAATTCCCACTTGACACGCCTGCCTGATTCACGTGTGACTGAGACTTAAATCTAGTTCTCTCATTCTTTTTAACGAGCAAATATTACATAAAATTAAACTTGGATGGAAAGCCTGGATCCTGACTTTTGAAATCATCTGATGAGACAGAACTGATGTCAGCGGCAGGAAGAGGCCCCTTTGCACTTGCCAGGAGCCAAGGTAGGGTGGCAAGCGCCCCCTCACCATGAGGGTGCTGGGTGGTGGCTGGAAGCATTCTGCTGCGCCCGCTGCTGGTCAGGCCACCTCTGCTGGCTGAGAACTCACTGAGCTTTTTCACCATTGTCTCAGCCGCGCCTGTCCTTCACATCTTCCATGTCTCACCCACTCGGATCTCCCGCTCTGTCTTTCTGCCTTTCCATTTATTTCCTCCCAGTTAGCATTCCTTCCTCCAAACTGCACGTTCACAGAGGAAAAGAAAACCTTAAAGCTATTATGAAATTTGAGGCCAGTATAGTGCTTGATGCCACAGAAACTTCCTGAAGTTCTTCCTCCCATCTCCTTTTTCATCCATATTATAAGTAGCTGGTGGAACCTACTGCAAGGGTAGTAATAAATATCTTCCGTCACCCATTGTTCAAAGCAAAAGACTAGACTTCTAGCCTGTGAATAATAAAGTTGCCTCAATTATTTCCAGACATATTCCGAAGGTGAGTTTTAATGAATTAGCATGTTGCAATAGTTTTATTTGGAGAAATTACATTTATTTCAAAACAGTGACTTTTTGTTTTCCTGATGCATTCTCTGAAAAACAGTTTTTAAGCACTGGGTTTAGCTATTCTGTAACGTGTATAACCTTGGATGTAAGCTGAAATCAGGAGGACTGAAATTCATATTTGAGATGTGCTTAATTGTTGTCTAAAATTGCATGGTACTTTGTTTGCTACCCAGTCAGTCCTTGAAGAAATGCTTCGTCTTCTGTAACTGGATTCCAGTTCCAGTCTTTCACTGAGAATGTGTATAAAAGTGTATGTTGGTCTTTACCTCTGTTTATTTGTAAATGGAGAGTCAGGATGCAAAACTGTAAACTGGAAGAATGCTACATATTTGCAGAGGTCTGCTTAATGTTTCATTATGTGAAAGCATTTCTTTTTTAAATTTTTTTAAATCTTTTTGTTCCATTCCAAAACATTATTTTCTCTTCTACTCCGTGTGTAGATGTAACATATAACATTGCAACCCGAAGTTTAGCTGCTTTGTTTCTTTTTACTTCATAACCTTTTATAAGGCTTTGCAAATTAAATTTGGTAATTGAAACAGACAAGTTTCTTTAACACAAATTATAGCCTATCTTAGAATGCATGATCTGTTTCATAGCCATTACTGTGACTAAGTGGGCTGTGTGGCAGGAGACTCAAGACTCTAGCTTAATAAATCATTGCCCGCTTGGTCAGTTTTCGGCATGAGAGAACAAAAGCATAATATAATTTCTGGTTCAAGTAGAGGATTATCAAGAAAGATTTGTGAGTTGTGTGCAACCCCCTAACCTTCTGGGAAAGAAGGCATTCTAAGACTCACTTATCTTCCCATGAATAAATAATATAGTCTTGCCAATTAAAAAATCCTTTATTGATGACATGCAGATTTATTTTGTGCCATACCTAGAATGTGGGTATCACAAGACAAAGTTTAATTCAATTGTGTAGATCTCCCAGTGGGGAAAAAAAAAAATGTGTAAAAGCGCCCCTGCTTGCCTTTAGAATGTGGGGCAGAGGGAACTGCACACAACTTCAAGCTAACCACACTACAGACTGCAAAACCATCTCATGGAGAAAACAAATGCCCAACTTATGCAAATTATAATAGAAGTCTAGCTTAGTGATTTAGTGTTTCAAAAATACAAAAGGTATAGTAACATCAAATGGGAATCTCTTCAGAGGTTAGCGTCCTGAATGTATGCAGATGAATGAGGATGTTTTAATTGTAGATCGAATGAAGTGTAACTTATTCAAATGGTACTCTGTGTCTCCACTTCTAATTGTACCATATGGCATCACCTAATAAGAGCCAAGTGCAGATGCCAGCTATATCACAGTATGATATATTATAAAGCAATCAAATTTGAAGTGAAGATTTATGATGGAACTCTTCTTTGTTAAAATCAAGCAAACAAAAAAGCCATCTGATCTATTGCAGTCACTGAACAGGCTTCTATTTAAAGCACCTCTTCCAAGAACTTGTCCTTCAGCACATGTCTTGCATCCTGAGGAGACTCAAAAGGGGTTAGGAGCTGAGAGAAGGATGCCAGAGGTGAGACTTACCTTTATGAGTTTGCCAGCATAATTTGCTCAGTGAGGACAAAGTGACTGAGGGGTTACTCCCTGCTGCTGTGCAGCTGATGGAGCTGGAGTGCCTGTTTCCTCTTGCACGTGTTAAGTGCATTTGGGAATCCCATTTTGGGTTCTTCTCCAATTCTTTCTCCTCTCCCGCCACGCCCATTGCTACACATTAAGGAGGTGGAGGAGAACATTAGTTTTCATCCCTGCATAACCCATGCTACAGAGTTCTGTTGGTGTTGCTGGTACTGGGTTTGATCACATGTGACTGGGAATAGCTTTAAGAAGACAGTCCCAAAGACTCGAAGTGCTGGAGAATCCTCTGCATTCTTTCATTTTTCTATAGGTAGAAGCATATGGTTCTGGGAAACCAGAAAAACTTGAACATTAAATCAGGTGCCAGTAAGATTCTGTATGTTTATATCATCATTAAAAATGAATAAATCAATCAATAAGGCAGTATATTTTCTACACTGCTTTCTCATTATTTGCATCCAGAATTCACAGCAACTTCTCAGAAGCTGCAAAACTGTCATTCATTTCCCTGCTTTGTTACAGGACAGGTAGTGAAATTCACATTGTTTACTTCTGCTTTTTTATGGAGCAAAAAATCAGCGTATCTGTCTGTTTACTTCTTTTTTAAAGATCTCCAAATGATTTCTGAAACATTCTGTGGGAATGCCACAAATAACAGCGAGGCATTTGCTGTTGCTGCTGCAGTTAGAGAGGTAATTAATGCTGATTTGTTCGTTTATCTAAAACTTGAAGTAGCTTGATAGCAGTCTTGAATTAAGAAATAGCTACTTTGAAATATTTGATTTTTTCCAGTGAGTAAATTTGAGTTTGAGTAATCTCTTCTGTATCTATAAGAATTCATCTTTAGAAAAGTTACTATTGTATTATTAGAAACAACTTCTAATTTAATGTCGAAGCAAAAAAGCAGAGGCTGAGCAATATCCCCCTGGGACACCAGGAGGACATCAGCATCCATCTGCAAACAGAAGGATTCAAACAGTGATTTCTGCTGTTGCCAGTTAGAGAAGTTTTAGAAAAACAGTCACCAGGAATAATCTGCAGGTGAAGAAATCGCAACACATGTGCATTATGACTGTCATTTGACCTATGTACAAGCATGTAAATCTCCCATTATTCCCAAACTGAGTAATCCGTAGATAAAACCAAAGCCATCAAGCGGAAATAATAGTCAGAACTATGTAGCACTGACAGTACGCAGAGCTCACTGCTCTCTTCTGGCCTTTGTTGCACTACTTGCTGAGCGAGGGCTGAAATAAAACAGTTGTGCGAGAGTGTGTGAATCTTCAAGTACAACAGAATGATCTGTCCAGACTAAAAATACAAGAAAAGATGAAACAGGAGGAAGATTAGGGTTGATGTACGGGGCCTGAGACAAAGCAGTGACAACATGGAGATCTCCTCCTGCTGAAGAGAAGTGTATGGGTTTGATCAGATGGGTCAAACTCTGAGCTGAAGGATTCCTAGTTCCTCCTTGCATCTGCCTTTGGAGACCCGCCTATTCGCAAAGCTATTTTGTTACAAAAATGAAGAAGTGCCCTGGCAAACTCATGCCATACGTGACAAGAAGCAGATCCTCCCAAGTGGAACAGAGCATGCATTTTCCTTTCAGATTTACCCAAAAAGAATTTTCATTGTTCCTAATAATTTAATCCAGGTTCCTGCCTCTCTGTGTATGTTATGTACCGAGAAGTTCAATGTATAAACTCATTTGTCTACTTTCTTTGGCTGTTAAAGAGTTTTAGGGAAATGGCTGAAGATGGTTAACCATAATTAATGCTTTTTGGTCTGCCTCCTGCAACTGCCCTTTGAGACAAATTGTCATGATGATACCTCTGACACTTCAAAAGATTCCCTTTGGAGGAGAGAGTCTACTGTGGCACTTCAGTTGCCTGATCTCTCCAGGCTCCTTATACAGTCAGTGAAGAGACAGACGTTTTTCCTGAGAGTCTAAGAAATTCCAGAGCATCTAAATGAGCCTCTCTTCTAAATCAGCCTCTCCAGCAACTGGTCTCTTCCAGTGACTATAGGCAGTGTATTAAATTTGTGTTGAGAAAATAAAAAACACACACACAAAAAAAAAAAAAACCACAAAAACCCAGTGCCACTCCCCCATGAAATTTCTGCAGATTCAATGCAACTTTTAGATTTATTCCCATGTAAGTTGATTTAGATGCATCATTCTAGCTCTAGCTGGGGAATATATCTGGCAAGAAGAGTCAGTAGTCCAAAAAATACCCCAGGAAGTTCTGGTTGAAGGACAATTGCATCAGACCTGAGCTGTACCAAGCAGTCCTGTTGAAGGCGCTAGCTCACCAAGAGTAAAAGCTTCAAGATGTGTCCTTAAGTAGAGAGCACTATTAGTTTTGTTATCTTTAACAGGAAGGGAGCTGCCAGATTCATGTTAGCAGATTCTGGTTAAATATGTTAGAGCTGATTTTTGAGGCAACTGCAGCAGACGTCCAAGTGTCACTACAATCATGCAGCCTCCCAGACTATAACCAGTGCACAGTAGGCTGATCTGTGGTTTGTGGTTCTTTCACCAGACTCCTGGATGTGCAGCTGGAGTGGGTTCAGGCAACTTGTGGCTATTGTGGGCCTCTGGCTCCCCATGCAGCCTCCTATGCCGCACGTTTCAGCTGTCTGAATGCTGAATCCAGCCAGAAAAACAGTCCCTGTGTCTGCAAAACCTGTCTAACGAGCATCGTTCTGACGGACTTTCTTCTCCTTTCCAGTTGATTTCCAGTGTCTCTGGTAAAGTCATTTTCTTCTCATCACCCTCATGCTGTCACTTACACCCACATCCTAATTGGAGCAGCTTCCTATCATCCACCACATCACCCTTAGCACCAGAGTGATCTTCCATCTCTGCTCTCAGCCCTTTCCAGCCAGCCTTTTCCCCGTGCATTGTTCTGTCCTCTCACGCTAAATCTCCTGTCTGCATTCTCAGCTTAAAAATTTCTGCTCTTCTGCCACGGAACTTGAAACAACCTTGTGCAACTTTTTAAGATCCACTCAATAAATTCTGAAAGAGAGGCTATTTAGACTTCATAGCAAAGAAAATGCAAGATATGATCTGTATGTTTTGGGTTAGTTTGGGAAGTTTTTACTGACAATGCTGAAAGTTTCAGCTGACACTCATTCATGAACATCTCACTGCACTCAAAACTCAAGTTTTTGCCCATGCCTCTTGTTTTCCTGCCATTTACAACCAGCAGGCGAGCACTGAAATCAGCAATGCTTGATTTTGCAGAGGGAAGTTTGTTTCCAAATTTAAAGTGGCATTTTATACAAACTTGGTCTCACACAAAGAGAACAAGGCAATGGCATTTAAAAAGTACCTTTCCTCCTGATAGATCAGCTATCAGATTTTTGCTTGAATACTTCCCATTTCTCTTCAAATGGCTTTACTTTTACACTTGCTCACCAATCCTCTCTCTATGTACCACAGAACTAGAACATGTAAATTAACTGTGTCATTCTCATTGGTAAAACAGAAAAGGCAACGAATTCTGTGTCTTTGAATCAATACAGATTGTTTGAGAACTCTTTGTGAGATTTGTTCAGACTTTTTAAAGGAAACTTTCCCACTCTCTGATCTGGTTTTGGTCAGTATCTTAGTTGTGGGTAAGCTTGTTTTATTTTCTTTAAACAGATGTTTTATCTGTCACATATAATGCTGATCAGAGTAGGTAATTCCAGGTGATCATGTCAGTTTGTTCTGCGTAAGTCTTTACAGGACAAGCAACCTTTACTGAAACTGTTCAGGAAATTCATTTGTCTTCTGTTTATTGTCATACTTTGCTGTCACAGAACATCATTACTCACAATACCATATGTGCTAGAAACTTTATTCTGCTCTACGCTATATCGCATTTATTTTATGGTGACTGATGCTTGGTTTTGTGTTTTAGATCAAGAGGAGCACTTCTGTAATGAGTTCTGACAATATTTATCAAATCCACAGCTCTTGCCATGCTGCGTCCCGCAGAAATGAAGGTAAATGTTGTTGGTGTGCAGGCTGAGACCAGGCATTACCATTTTATACAGGTTTTGCAACAGTAGCTTGTTCATTTTAGAGAAAAAGAATGCCTGTAAAGTGTGAAAGAAGTTGATCATCTGTATCTATTACACAGGATAAGCCAAATTCTTTGAAATGTCTGTTAAGAGAATGCCTGCAGTTTTCATTGGCTTGAACTGCACATAGATGTCTAAGGACAAGACTTGACATGCTTCCTATAGAAATGACAGGAAGATTCTTAGTATTACCTTTCGTAGTGCATCATCATTTTGGCCTCAAGTTGCACCAGGGGAGGTTTAGGTTGGGTATCAGGAAAAACTTCTTTACTAGAAAGGGTTGTTAAGCACTAGAATAGGCTCCCCAGAGAGGTGGTTGAGTCACCGTCCCTGAATGTGTTTAAAAACCATTTGGATGTGGTGCTCAGGGACATGATTTAGTGGTGGGTTGTTAAAGTTAGGGTAGTATGGTTAGGCTGCAGTTGGACCTGATGATCTTGAAGGTCTTTTCAAACCTGAGCAATTCTACGATTCTATGAAAAGCAAGTATTTAAGTCCTAGAAAGTGGCATTCAGCCAGTGCAGGCTCTTACACAGGCCTTAATCTGATGGGGTGACTTCTATGTGAATAGTGCCTACAGATTACATGATTCAGTGTTAAGAGTTGCAGAACTGGGCCCTAAGGAGAGAAATGTTTTCAGCTGATACTTCGAATAGTGCAGTTGTCTCTATATCTTGTGTCAGTTCATCATTGAGGCATTTCATCACCTTCAAATCAAACGTTTAAGAAAACCTCGATACCTGAGAACTGCTCAGGGCACAGGTAGGCCATGGATAACAGCCAGGGTTGCTACTTCAATTTTGCTATTGCAGCAACAATAAAAGATAATTATTATGAAAAAAAAATCTTAGATTCAACATAGTTTCTCTTCTTGATTTTTAATGCTCGCACTGGATGAGCTCTGTGCCCTTGAGAGGAGCTTGTTTTGCTTTGGTGCGGTCCTGTGGCAGCACCTGAGCAGAACAGCAGGGTCAGCACCATTGTGCCTCCTGCTACATCCGCTTTCCACAAGCTTTCATGCCATCACATCCCATTCTTTCCTTCGTGTCCCTTTGCACCCTCATCCACCAGTTGCCACAGGAACAGCTGATTTATGAACGTCCTGCAGGAATGAGCTCCTGCAGAGTAGCAGTCAGGCAGATGGGTTTTGATGATTTTGCAGCCCCTGTACAGGGCAGCAGCTTGCCCTTCCTCCTCCTCACTTCTCAGGCTGTCGCTGCCTGTGGTGTCTGCCCCTATGTGGCTGCAAGAGAAATTCATGTGAAACGATCTGCAGATAAGTGTTAGAGCAATCTAAGTCTGCTAAGCACTCCTCTGACTCAAGAAATCCTTTGAAACTTAGTGTGCTAGAAGTTTGTGTGTGTGTGTACGTGTACCTGTGTTCCCATGCTCCTCTGGTCGTTCTGCTTTTCCACAGCCATAAGCAGTTGTCTCTTATCAAAGAACAAGAGTTCAGCCAGGCCCTGGCTGATGACACAGCTGTTCTACTGTCTTTGTGCCTTATAGCAAAGGCTGTGGTCAGGCCACACTCCGAGCATTCCTCAGAGGAGGAACAAAGAGGAAAAGGGATCAAGTTCTGTGACAAAACCTGCTGAGACCTGGTGTTTTAACAGATCTTTTGCTGGGTTTGTTTTGTTTTGTTTTGCTTTTTTCTTTCACTGTCTTAGTGTCCTGTCAGCCTGCAAGCTTGCAGAGGTGATCTGCGTATTCTTGAGTGGCTGAGGAAGCCATATTTTTTGTTCTTTTCCCCAGACATGACCCATTTCTGTCTAGGATGATCATTCAATTCTGCATCAGACCATAGGCTTTTGGCTGAGGTATATGTCAAACAGAACTGATTCCTTAAAGCCAAGAATAAATCCAAGAATTTATACATATGCAAGGAGCCTTTCTGCCTGGTCTGCTCAGCCCTAGCAATTTGATTACCTTTTCAAGCCTCTCTTTGCAAGAAGGAAGATCAGTTTTTCTTTTCCACTCCTCCTTCAAAAGTAATATTCTTTATGTCATGAAAATCTGTCATGTATAACGAAGGGCCCGTGTGCATGCCATCAATGCCGTGTGGACTTCTGCCAAGGAGAAGATGATATTAAGACCTGTTGCAGACAGAGGAGCTGAACATTTTTTCTTTTAAGAGGAAGGATTCAAACAATTTACATTAAAAGACGTAAACTAGCTATCCACACTGGCAAACAGAAATTTTGTTTCACAGAGTGGGAGCACAAGTATCACGTTAGCGAACTGACTACATTTCTAGTAAAATAGCAAGTGGTACAGATTACAGGAGATCTTGTGACTGGGTATTGCTTGGCAACAATACATGTTTAGGTCATAGACTTGGTGACATAACTCATGCTAGGTCACAGACTTGGTGACATGATTTGTGCTGGGAGGAATAGGTAACATCTGACTGGGTAAAACAGTGTTCAAAACAAGTAACCCTTTCACTGCCATCTGGCAACACCTGTTGTGAAGAGAGGAATGCAGAACAATAAGGCAATATTAAGGCTGAGAAATTTAACTTTTTTGGAATTTGGAGAATGGTAGAGGTTGTTCTACAAAAACTTCTCCAGATGGAATTTCTGCTTTTGTTTATCTGGCTAAAAATACTTGCCTCATTTTCTTCACATCCTAAATATATATGATACGTCTCAGTAAAGAGTCATCTCAACATGTCTCAAACATTGATTTTTTCCTAATTATTTTTTTGTTTGTGATTTAATGTTGCATTTTACTGTACAAGATATAAATGTGGATGTTTTGATGTTATAGAAAGAAAGTTAGATTTTAGTGTGGTTAATTGAGTTTTAAAGATCTCATCTCTAAGAGCTGGCTTTACTGCTGCTAGCACTTGGAGTTCCTTTTCAAGTTAATGGGCCAGGCCTACCCATATTGCCCTTATATCACAGATCATACCTTTTGCGATAGGAAGACATGCTTGTGGCAGATGTTTTCATATGATGCTTTTTTTTTTCCTGTGATCTGAAAATTGTTTTTCTGAAGGTGTTAGTATTTCAACTTCAAATAAGAATGTATTCCTTTACATTCCTTTACATGATTTAGAAATCCTACAAAAGTTTACAAAGATTGTGCTCAGTGCTTCTTTGGTGACTAATATACGAATCTAATCACATGCTAAGAAAGGCAAGTTGTGCAAGTCTGCAGTGAGTTCTGGAAGTGAATGTGGTCTAAGTACTGTTTGAGTCTGCCTCTGACATAGGGCGGATGTGTATGTGTTTGTTCTTAAGAATATAAGCAAGTAATATAAAATACGCTTGACCTCTGCACTGATTTGGGTTGGTTCTTTTAAAGAAAGAACTGTTGAGATAGCTCTTGCCAGAGAAGTAACAATATGTTTTTTAAACAAAATTGCACATTTTCTCTCCGTATGAAGTGTGAGGCTACGAGGTCCATCATCTCTTTTAATATTCATAATGTAAATGTATAGGACATGTGACAGGCATCTTTGGAATCCTCTGCTTTGGAGGGTTTTGCAGGGCTGAGGTACTTCTGTGGGATGTTTGGGATTTTCTCATTCAGTGGTTTCACTCGTAACTCAGGAATAGGCCCAATATGTCTGTCAGGATAGAAAACAAAATTGTGTGTTGTGGTACAGCTGAGCTTAGCTGGAATCTGAATACTCATCCTCTCCCCTCTCTCTCACCTCTTTACTGGGCAGCTGCTGAAGAATGCTTTCGGTTGACTAAAATATTATTAAGTAGTTCTCAACTGGTCACAGGGCATAGCCCTCACTTACCTACAAAACTGCAGCCATGATTCTGAAATGGCAAACTGGCCATTTCTTTGCTTCACACAGGTCAAAAACCACCACTGAGAGGCTTCAGGCTTTGTAAATCAGAAGATGGAAATTGCAAACCCAATAATAACATCTGTGTGCCATGTAAAACCACAAAAGTCACACTTTATACCTGAAATTTGTAATTTTATTTGCAACTTTTAACTGCAGAAGCTAAAATCATCTTTCTAGTTTGTATAGCGCATGAAGTATCAAGGTGTTTGGTAAGTCTAGTATTTTATCTCTGTTTCCTACTTTGTGTTGATTTCTTTATTTGATCTTGCTTTGACATCTTTCACCACAGGAAAACCATTCACATGACTAAAATAGTTTGATGTCTCTAAAAGATGCCTATTTTTATTGCTACATGCAGACATTCTGGGGGCAGGTATCATCCCTGATGCCAGGGGATGATGCCAGCAGAGTGCTTTTCAAATAGTTCAGTGTTTGGACTGGTAAGAAATGGAGAGGAGTATTGTGTGACCTTATGTAAAACAAAGCATTATTGGAAAGCTAACAGAAAGCATCATGCTAGAGACTGATACCTAGCCCTTCCAGCCTCTTGGCTGATGGCTGTATGTTCCCAGTTTAGAGGTCTATTCTCTAGATGTCTTTCATCTTCACATGCTAGTAGCAATACATGTGAATTCAACTTAATCCTTTCCAGAAAACCTCCTCAAAAAACCAGTTCACCTCTAGAAAGGGAAATCAGACAGAGAAAGCTTTGAAATTACACATTTGATCTGAACGCTTACCTAATGGAAAGGTCAGATACAGACTGCATCTGGCTGGCATCTTTTGAATCCTGTTCCAACTCTGATCTATGTTCTCACATATTCTTGCAGGAAAAATACCAAGTTAGGTTCAAGTTTGAAATTGTCATCCAAACCTTTTAACACTGAGAACATTTGAATCCAATGTTACTGTCTCACTTCATTTCTAAAATCATATTAGTTGCTCTGAGGATGACAGCAGTGAAGCACGGCATTTCCAGGAACAGCCCTTGTAGCACAGGGGAACGTGTTTTCACATTTCTCCAATGTTGAGCTTCAGACGGACATCAAGATCTTTCCCCACCATCTCAGTTGATGCCCACAAATTTGGAATAGCTTGCTGTGTGACTTAAAAATCCAAAAGCTGATGAAGCAGTCATCATGACTTATCAGGAAGCACACTCTGCTAACTGTACTTCATTTGCAACAGCAGTGGTGGAAAATGGAAGGAAGTGAGAGAATGTTTCATTCAATAAATTGCAGCTTGTCCAGTTGTTGTTTCAGAAATCAGTTTCAGTTTGGAGGAGAAATACATTGCTCCATTAATTCAATGTCCGTTAGCAGTGGGGAAGCTGCCTGCTTCCCCGTAAGACGTGCAACTGTTGCTCATATTCTGACTGCTATGAATTGCAGGAGTGAGGGTGATGGTTCAGGTAGTGAGTGGTGTGACAGGGAGCAGGAAAAACAATAAGAATAAATCTATGTGAGGGGAATCTCTGCTGTGAAGCATGTAACTGGTGCCGATGCCAATTGAGCTCAGAGCTTCAACATACCTACAGTGCAGCAAACCAGTTACAAGATGAGTGCACAAAGAAGTAATAGAAGCATAAGAGGGGATGGCAGTATTTGAAGCTCATTGGAGAAGATTTAATGAAATGCAAAGCAATTGCACCAAGTGGTTTAAGTGACAAACAATTCAGATTCTCAAGAAAAAAAACATTTGGCTGCATCCCAGCTCTGAAGACACATAAAATTCATTGATATTAATGTTTTCAAAACTGAAGTACCAAAAGTGCTGCTTGGCATTGAGATTATTGGCCAGTTCTAGGCTTGCTTGTATCTAAACCCACCCAGACTCACAGGATAGGTGTCCATGTACCAGTGCACTGGATTAACAATAATAAGCTTTCTCAGAACACAGATTCAAAATGGGATCTAAAACCTAGACTGTTGGATTAAAAGGGAAAGAGTATGTAGTTTTTCTAGAATGTGTTGGAAAAGCTTGCAGCTCTTCTTCATTTCTGAAAAATGGGATTACAAGTGCAAGCTTCATGTTCAAGGTGAGTTTCAAACAGAATCTAATGAAGTCAAGGTCTGGGAATATAGCTTTTCTAAATTGCTAACAGGAGTGTGAAGGCAGAAGACAGTCTCCTCTTCAGGGTGCTGATTGTAAGCACCCCTTTTTTGTTGCCTGTCTCTGTCTACATAACTATGAGCAGACATTGTGGGAAATGTTAGAAAGTGAGATTTCTGCAAGGCAAGGTCTATCCTGTTGAGTGTTTTCATGCTTGTGTTTCTTTCCAGCATAAACAGAGGGAACTTTACTCTTTTCAGCTGTGACTTTACCTCTTAACACCACTAGATGAATAGAACACTAGTGATCTGGATATAAATGACAGTCAGAATTGCTGTGTACATGCAGAGGGTTTCTACCATCAAATGAATACTGAAATAAGTGTGTAGTTACTATTTTAATTAATCACACCCTGGGAGCTTTGCCTATTGTGTTCCCAAGATGAGAAGTGCACAAGATGCAGCACTCTAAAAGAAATTCCATCAAGTGACCTCTTACCAAAAGCATGGCTGAGGGAAAACTGTAATTTCCTTACTAGAATCACATGTCAGCACCTTGCCAGTTACATTCTTGAATGCTCTTCAGATCTTTTTTTGCACTTGCCCACAAACGCTGCACATAAAGCCATCTATGGGGTGACTCACAGCATTAGTCCATGTCAAACCTCTTTTTCCGAAAAGGCTGTGCTGGAGTCATTTGATGCTGTTTGCTAGTGCTCTGAAGGCCTGCAGGCAATCCTCAAGTCAGCTGGGTTCATGCTGCCAGGGATAAGTGAGCTGGCACTTGGGCTGCATGCCGGTACAACTGTGACTTCTTTTCAGTCATAAAGGCATATCCCAGTTTATAAGGAAATTATACTTTGCTCACCAAATTTGCGAAACAGATCATATTGTGGTCAGTATACTGCAGGTGCCCCATGGCCAAATTTTACTGTGCCTAGTTCAGTAGTTCCTTTGCTCACCTGCTTTCCTTTTTTCTCCTTCTTATCCTCTGCAGCCTCAGTGCCTGTATTTCTGCCTTGTGCGGGAAAGTTCCTCAAAGAGATAAGGAAGTAGAAAAAAACTATGAGGTTCAGGGAAGAAACGGTTTCTGGACAGCACACCCAGAGATGTTGGTTTTGAAAACATTGAAGACTGTGTTAAAGCCAGAACTTTGCAGAGTGAGGTTTTCCCCTTTTCACCTGGCTTACACAGCTCCTTTTCTGCTGTTGTGGAGCACTGCTTAAAAGAAACTCTAAAGTTCAGAACCCCCCTTTGAAGATAAGAGTTTGGGGTCCAAATTGTGGATCCCCAGTGAGAATGCTAAAAGAAGTAAAGAGCGATCTGAATAACAAGTTTATTTGTGTAGGTTCTTTTAATCTCAGCTCACTCTCGAGGGATTAGCAGGGCTTCCTTGTTTGAGGAAGCTGTAGTGCTGTACATGCAGTTGGCCATCGCTGCACTTTAGAGGCACGATCAGCCCAGGTTTCCCTCCACACTCTAGAGGACTGTGGGATAGGTCTCAACACGAGGAAGCAGAATAGAATCCTCCAAGTGAGCATGCTTGGCCATTCTCACTATGATGGAAGGTGAAATTATTACTATCCAGATTAATTCTGTCCTACTAATGGATGCTGAGCATTCCCTGATAATTTCATGAAACTCAAGGTTGAAAAATTAATGCTTACATGGATTCTGGCTAAAGGGCATATTTAAACCATGTGTCATTATCTCTTATTTTTTTACCACGAGGACCTTGATATTCACTTTTTCCAGAGTATTTGAAATTTCATTTGGAGTTGGGGCAGACACTTATAGGGATGCTATTTTGGAGTGCATTTGAGGAGAGAAGATGGGACTTCTATGAGCCATAGATTTGAGCTCAGCAAGTGGCTCTTATTTGATAAAGATAAAAATCTTCTCTGCAAAGGAGAAAAAGGAAAATATTTAACCTTCTTTTTCCAGTTCCTGTTTAAATTTGAGGGAGAATACAGACTGATTGCTAGTCATAGTCATATAGTCATATCTATTCAGAACTGGAAACAGTTGCACAAATGGTCTCTATTGCCTGGTGGCCATAGCAGCATCCACAGTGGCCATCAGCATGTATATTTTAGTGCCATCTCATTTGTGCACTCCAGTCATCTTGTATGCATATTAGCTGCAATCTTAGCTCTTTAAGCCTTTCAGATGAAAAGAAAAACATTGTAGGAATGGAAGAGGAGCAGATAGGAAGAGCTTACCTTCAAGACGGGAATCCACTCAACACTGGAGTGGAATGGAAATGGAGGACATGGGAGGACACTGAAGGACATGGGAATGCTAGGAAGAGGGTAAAATTCCAACTGGCAGATTGCTCAGCTGGAATAGCTACCACCTGCTTGAAAGCCTGGTCATTCTTCTGAAGACATATTAGGTCACTGCTTGTAATGTCAATAAAGCCAGTACAACTGAGTCGGTTAAATCCTCCATCAGATTAGATTTCTATACGTTTCCCTTGGTGACACTGAAAGAATCCAAAGAGAAAGCTGACAGACCTATTATACTGGCACAAGATATGGTCATAATCTTTCAGTGCTTCCAGAGTAAGTCTCATCTTTGGAAATGAGTTACTACCAGACATTTTCTAAAGCTTTTTGTCCATTTTCCTGGTGCTCTTTAAATTGAGGCTCTTTCTGAGGTCATCAGAATTGGAAAGCAGGATTTCCCAGTAAAATAGCTGTTACGTAAGTATGGACACAATTCATCTGTGTCAGTGTCCTTGTGTCCATTCACAGACACATTTTGCACCTTGCATTGTCCTGTTTAAAAATATGTAAGTGCAAGCCATCAATGGTGCACAAGGAAGATCTACTGTGCAGGTAACCATCAAGCTTGGCACAGCATAAGGTGCGGGAAAGAAGTGAATGTGGCTTGTTGTGACTGATTGAAAGGGGCAAGGAAGGAGCACAGGGAACAATGAGTTCATGCTATGTGGAGTGTACATAGTCCTGAGAAGTAAAAGAGTGAAATGCTGCTGAAATGTTGATAGGGAGGATAGGCTCTGGAATGATTGACAATATGTGTGTGTGTCTTGGCAAGTTTAATTGGATTTGTTGGGGTAGAGGATGGAAGAATGTGCTGCATTTCCTTTTATGGGTTTCTTTCTTTCAGACTTCTTTTCTCTCCTGCAGAATTGTCGTTCAGTGCATATCCTTTTCATTGTCTGAAGAGAAAACCTGGTCTCTGTTCCTCTCAATTTTAAGGTTGAGGGAGCTGCATAGAGAGGATGAAAAGAGATGTATAACAAGTTTCATTACATTTTATTTACTACTTGTCTTCACTTTCACTAGGTGTGAATACTCACTGAAGAGTGGTAATTTGGAGAGGAAAAAGAATATATAATTGAATAGTGGCTAAGTGAATCTCAGTGCTATGATGCCAGTCATAGCAGGAAATCTGCTTTGAAGACTTATTATCTGTATGCTCTACTTGAGCCTTGATATGCTTCTCTTTTTAGCTTATCCTCAGTAACCAGATTCCTTATATCTTACCATACAATTTGAACCTGGGACACTGGGCATAAAGGTGTTAGATTTTGCCAAAGTGGTGAAGTTCAGATCCTCCAAAATACCAACAAACACAACACCTGTTAAGCCTCCTGAATTCCGTTGAAACAAATGGATTTCTGTGTGGAACCTCCTCAGTGTCTCTGCTCTAAGCCTGAATTCTTAGCCATGGTGTGCGTGTGCTTTTTTTCAGTGGCAGTTGGTATTTCAGTCTTCCCCTCTCCCTTCTGCCTGTCCCTGGTGTGAGTGCCCTGTGTTTTTAAGCAGAAGCACTGAATCATCTACTCTGTCCCCGGGACTGATATCTGCTCATTCTGGTGTAAATTAGGAGTTCCCCTGATATCAAAGTCAGCAAGCAGAAAAACACTCTGGATTTCTGATTCATAGAATCATAGAATCATAGAATCATAGAATCATAGAATCATAGAATCATAGAATCATAGAATCATAGAATCATAGAATC